>NC_044327.1:120063473-120689028 GCF_007399415.2 Gopherus evgoodei
AGGTTGCAAAATAAAAGCATTAAGGGCCAAGACGAATACTTACATTAAGACCCCTGTTCGTGGAGAAGAACCCATTTTTGTCGTCACTGGACGAAAAGAGGATGTAGCCATGGCCAAAAGGGAAATTCTCTCAGCAGCTGAACACTTCTCCATGATCAGAGCATCACGCAACAAAAATGGTCCTGCTCTGGGCGGGCTGCCATGTACTCCCAACCTGCCAGGTCAGACTACAGTCCAAGTCAGGGTGCCTTACCGTGTAGTTGGGCTAGTGGTTGGACCCAAAGGAGCTACAATCAAAAGAATTCAGCAGCAGACACACACATACATTGTTACTCCCAGCAGAGACAAGGAGCCAGTCTTTGAGGTTACAGGGATGCCTGAAAATGTAGACCGTGCACGTGAAGAAATAGAAATGCATATTGCCATGCGCACTGGAAACTACATTGAGCTGAATGAAGAAAATGATTTCCATTACAATGGTACAGATGTGAGCTTTGAAGGCGGGACTCTTGCATCTGCTTGGCTTACTTCCAATCCTGTCCCTCCTAGCCGCACCAGAATGATTTCTAACTATAGAAATGACAGCTCCAGCTCCTTAGGAAGTGGCTCCACTGATTCCTATTTTGGAAGCAATAGATTGGCTGACTTCAGCCCAACAAGTCCATTCAGCACAGGAAACTTCTGGTTTGGAGAAACGTTGCCCTCTGTAGGCACAGAAGACCTTGCAGTTGACTCTCCTGCATATGACTCCTTACCAACACCTTCCCAAACTATCTGGACCCCTTTTGAACCAGTAAACCCGCTATCTGGCTTTGGTAGTGACCCTACTGGTAACATGAAGACTCAGCGTCGAGGGAGTCAGCCATCCACTCCTCGTCTGTCACCTACGTTTCCTGAAACTTTGGAACATGCACTTGCTAGGAGAGTGAGAAGTGACCCACCCAGTACATGCAACCAGGTTGGCCTTCCAATATACATCCCTGCTTTTTCTAATGGTACCAACAGCTACTCCTCTTCCAATGGTGGTTCCACATCCAGTTCGCCACCCGAGTCTAGACGAAAGCATGACTGTGTGATATGCTTTGAGAATGAAGTTATTGCTGCCCTAGTTCCTTGTGGCCACAATCTCTTCTGTATGGAATGTGCCAACAAGATCTGTGAAAAAGAAACTCCATCATGTCCAGTTTGCCAGACAGCTGTTACTCAGGCAATCCAAATTCACTCTTAAATATATATAGATATTATATATGGACTTTTTAAACTCTTAAAGGCATGGGTGTAATGGTACCCCCTCCTCCCCAAGTAAACTTCCTAATTAATTCTGACTGTTATTGGGCTTTCTTGGGAATAGGCTAAAGTTGTTAGTAAACTTTTATCCTTTCTAAAAGGCTGCTACGGTAACACTAAACCTAGATCGTCTCTGTCCGGTTTGGTTTAAACAGATGGCATGTTTATCAGAGATACGTGTGGTATAAGGAGGGGAGAAACTTTAGATCAATTTCAAAACCAAGAAAACAAATTAATTTTACAGGTTTTCTTAGTGATCTGTATTCGTGTTGATAACGTCTGTGTTCTGGAGGCAATGAACCCCATAGCCTAAACAGAGAATTAGTCTGTGCTAGAGGGTTCGTGGTATTATTGATGTATCAAAAAAACACTTCCAATGCTGCCTTCTTTACACTGCCAGTTTTGAAATACGTTTTGGGTTTTGTTTAGTTTTATTTTACAACAACTTATGCCTAATTCTTCAGTATTGCAAATAACTTTTTAATGCACAGTTTGATTTTTTTTTTTGAATGGATAAGGTTGTTGGCAGTTTTAAATAGATCACTGTTAATTGTAGGTGGAGCGAAGAAATGGGATGGACTGCCAAACTGACCTTCATCTCACCCAGTTTGTAAACAATGGTATGTTCAGAGGATCAGGAACGATTTGGTCTCCTTCATTGTGAATTCCTACCCACTGCTTTTCTTAATGGATTGTGGAGTAGCCTGATGGTGGCTTGATCCCATTTCAGTAAGGGCTTTAGGGTGCACATACTTTGGCTAATAGTGAGGATGCTAACATTCCATTCACTAGTCTGATCATGGTGTTCTTAAATTACATTTTAGAGATTATATAGTTCAAAAATGTGAAGCATTTTTATGTTCAATCCATACTTGTCTTGCACATTATATAAATATATATATATATATATATATATATATATATTTTATTTTAGTAATGTAAAGGAAAAAGGGGGAGGTGTGTATGTGCTCGTGTATAATTCCTGAAAGCAGCTGCGACCATGGCCCTTCAATCATTTTACGTCATTTCAAAACAGTTTCCAATCACAACAAAAGATGGCTTTCGAATGTGCTGCGTACATTTCAACCTGTGGATGTCTCTAGCTTCTTCATCCTCAGTATATTCCAAAATCTGTGCTGGCATATGAAAAAATGAAAACCCCTCCACACACACAGTGGAATTTTCTATTTTTTTAAGCGTTATTTTCCCAAGACACACACAAGCTTTTTTTCCTCAGTATAACAAAACAAATTCTATGTATTGAACTAGTAAATATACAAAAATTTTATTTTTTATTTCCACTTGAAGAGTTACATTTCGTATAAAAGTTTACAAATAATGGTTTTTATTTTACGATTTTTTCAGTATAAGAGTTGCCTTGATGGCATATTATGTAATGCATAACTTTAATGCTAATTGCTTGTAGAATAGTTAAATGTCAGTATTGAAACCTAATCTTTAGCTGCAGTCTTGTAGATATGAACCAATGTTCACCAAGCATGTATTTTGTATTTTATTGCATTGTACACTGCAGCTAATAAGCCAAGGAATCGACAGATATTAGGTGCGTGTACCATTTCTATAAACCACAAACTAACAATGACAAACTATCAATATAGTTTAGTATTTGCTAATTTTACTACACTCTTTTTGTTATGTATATGTAGGGAGGTCATAGGGATTATAAATTCAATTTGAGTAAAGTTTAAAAACCATATATTTTATGATAAAGGGCCTTTAACTTATGATGGCCAAAGCACTGATATTATATATTTGCTGTAAAGAGAATTATAAGAGTTTTATTTTTCTGATATTAAAAGTTACTTAATAAAGACTTGTTTCCATTAACTTGAATGTTTTCTGATTTTTGCTGTTTTCATGGTTCTCATTTCAAGCCACTTTTGGGAAACTATAATCTGACTTAGCTCCCTTCCCCCCCTTAAAACTTGGGGTTTATATTGCTTAAGTGCTTTGCAAGTGAATAGTTTTTTTATTTTACACGTAATCTTAAAAAAAAAAAAATAGCAATGACTGACCAAATTTCAGAAAAGTTAGTCGTAGGATTGGTAATATCTGAGAGCAAATAGTCAAAATAATTTAGAAATTTTCTGTTCCAAGCCCATCTAAGATAAATTTATTTCCCTTCTTAGATACACACACATGCAGCAGAAGAGAATTATCACATATTTGTTTGAAGTAGTGTTTTACTTTCATTATTTCAGCAGTGTCAGTTTCTTGCTGAATTCAAGTTGCAGGTTTTGGTTTTTTTTTTGCCTTTCCCATTTAATTGAAATTTTTAAACAATATCAGGTGCATTGCATTTGGTGTTTAAACTGAATGTGAACACAGATGCGTTGAGGTATCAAGCATGTTCTTCTTACTAAGGGTCAGATTCTATTGTTCACCCCCATTTTGATCCATAACTCGCTCTGCAAGCCGCCCAGTTCTGATCCATTTTAGGAGTTTATAGCTCCCATTATTGTAGTGTTTGCGCATCTCAAACTTTAAACTTCAACGCCCCTGAGAGGTAGGGAAGTGCTATGATCCTGGTTTGACACATGAGGAACTGAGGCACAGAGCAGTTCAACTATTTGTCCAGGGTCACACACGAATCCTGAGACAGTGTGAGTCATTGGATCCAGGCCTCCTGAAACACAGGCTGCTGCTCTAACCACTGGGCTTCCCATCCTCTGATTTCAGTGAGCTATAACTCAGCATGAGTAAGAGTGCAGAACTTGGCCATAAATTGCCTTCAGAAACTGTTCAGAACTAGAAGGCATGTGTATGTGTGTTAAAAATATGTCTAATCTAACTGTGGCCAGTAAAGAGATTTCTACCACTCGGCCAGATTCTGATCCCTCTGGTGCAGGCTGCTCCTCCTCATGGTAACAATCTGCTGCATTAGGATTAAAAGGGAAGAATGAAGACAAATGTCCCTGTAAAGAAAAGGAGTTCTCTGTTGGCCTCTCCATTTGAAGGGACTGGAATCTGCAGCGCTTGGTTGTTTGATGTACTTCAGTCCAAGCTATTATGAAATGATGATGTAGCTCTTATAGTAATCAATATCCGGTAGGCTTTGTTGAAGTGATGGCTCTCTGCCAGCAGCAATAACAGGTGTATTGAATAAAAGTCGTGCTATTTACCTTCAAGCCTCTAAACATGCTGGGCCCTGATTATTTTAGAGAATCATCGCCTACCCTGACTTCCGTATTCCTTGGCGTCTCTAGAGATGCTCACGCCTCCTGTGCAGCAGGCCCCGTGCTGTGAAACACCCAGAAGATGTTGCTGTCCACCTTCAGATTGGAATGAAATGTTCCTCTTCATAACTTTTTTTTTTCTTGATAGAACCCTGAAGAGGACAAATAAAATGTGAATTCACCCCATGCTCTCTTTTGGTATGTCATATGGCAAGGGAATAATTTACCTTTCAGGCTCTGAGAAGATGCCACAATTAGGCATGTTTTTATAATGTCCAAATACACAGCTGATTTTCCAATAAAATCTGTTTCTTAACCAGTTAGTGTTCCAGCTTTGTTAGATTGCACAAGGCTGGAGTTAGCTTAAAAGACTAATTTTGATTTTCTTATAATTATTGTATTACATGTTGTTTTCCCTGCATCAGAAACACTTCTGATCAGTGACTAAAGTCCAGAATTTTAGCTTCTGTTTAGATAGAGGTGAAACAATTTTCATGAATCTATAATTCATTGTCAAGTCAGTGTTTGACAGCTTTTTTTAAATCCCATAGTTTTTGTTTACCGACGTAATAAAATGATTAAAAAAAAAGTGTTCAGTTTTAAAAATCTACTTGTTTCAGTTCAGCTTCGGCAATTGACAGTCAAATCCATTTTACTTTCAGATTTTGGTGTTAAATATTAAAATTGTGAACACTAAGGGAGTGTCAGTTTAAAAAAAAATAGATTTTAAATGTCCTAAGTTTTGTAGAAGTTTGTTTTAAGGTCATGTAAATTTTAAGCCAAATTTGAGTTGGTCATGTCATTTGGGTGCCACAAATGTGCGTGTAACTTGAGTAAACATGCAAGTGTGTTACTTCCGTTCCTCTGTGTGGGGATGGTAGAGGGGGCACAAAAGGATAGTTTAGTCCTAAGTTTTGATTAAAATTTTGAACACTGCAGCTACCAATGAGAATTAACCTTTCAAAAATCTGCTGGCCTGAAAATCATTTGAGGCACAAAAAATGAATCCCGTATCACGGAACTCAGAGCCAGACATTCCAGAGTTCAAACCCTGGCACAGATGCCTCTTCCTTTTAACCTCTGGTCTCCTTTTCCCATCTGCATAATGGATCTAATAATTGCTTCACAGGGGTGCTGAGGATTAATTTAGTGTTTTTTAAAATGATCTAAAGACTAACACGGCTACCGTCTTATACATGTATTTCAGCGTTGTCAGCAAACATCTTTTATAAATCGTCAATGAAAGACCTGAATGAGCTTCTATACTTACATAAAAGTGATTTATAGTCACAAGTTTTGTGATTGACACTTTTATTTTCCCTTCTGAAAATCGCAAAGGGAAACTTGGGGAGGAGGGGCAAGGGATAGTGACTCTGATATGTCTTCATTTAGCTTTCATGAAACCACAATGTAAGCTGCTCCCTAAACATGAAGAATTAGATCGGACTGCTCAGTGCTTATGGCAGAGGTAAGCAAAAGTGATAGTGAAGATTATAATTCACTTACACAAAGAACCAAGACTTGATATGCAAGAACACTTAGTCTGCCTGGTAGTGGGATGATCTTAAATATGATTTCAGTTAGAACATGGTCTGGTGGAGGCTTAGCAAATACGAGCACTCAGTGAACAGAGCATTCCATTGTGGGGTATGGGGGGGCAGCGGGGCTGCTCTCAATACATCTAGATTCTTAAAGCAGGTCGATCCCCCATCTGAGCACCTTGCTCCTATGTAGCTTTGATCAAGATTTTTTAAAAAGTCTGAAATTAGGCTGCTAAATAAGTGGGCTGATTTTCTCAAAACTGCTAAGCACTCAGCAGCTCTTAAGTCAAAAGGGAGCAGCTTGTGCACTGAACTTCTGAAAATCAGGCTGCTTAGGCAGGAGTCTGTCCTTTAGGAACTTGTGCTTGTGGTACCCTGTTGTGGCTTGTAGATAAGCTGCTGCATTCCCCACCAGTCAGCATTACCTACGGTTGAATACAGTCACTCTGAGATCGGTAGCAATGTTCAGCCCAAGGTCTCATGAAGATTTGGCTCACGACGGCCAAGTTTGAATCCAATAGGCCGAGGCATGGTATTCTTGCCAGATGCAGGTGGAAATGAGCATTTGTCATGGCCATCCTGTCATCCAATAGTAAGAAGTCCAATTGAACCCCAAAACAGCAAGCAGCTACTGTCTCCTGCCCTAACATCCCCCTGTGCTGATAAGCTCTTTTAATATGTTTCCAGCTGCCTTGGATTCTGCTTTGTCCAGGTGTTGACCTTGACTGGGCCCCAAGGAAGCTCTGTGGGTGTAATATAGAGCTAAGTGTCATGTAAATACTGATGGCTCTGCCATTGGTGTTCTCTCACCTGATCCCCTTCATACGGATGCTGACTAATACAGAGGAGATGATAGAGCTTGGTGGCTTATTATGACAATCCAGAGATGAATATGGAAATACAGCCATTGTCTATGGACAGGAAGAGGTCATCCACCAGTGCTATATACCAGGCCCTGGGTATTGACAGGTAGCATTGGAGATGTTTGGGCTAAGCTTCATTTAGCTCGGGGGGGGGGTGGCGGGATAAGAGGCTGCAGTTTGCCCATTACTGTGGTATGTATGCACTGTAGACCTTGGGTGGTAGCTTGAGATTGCTAGTATTGAGAGAAAGCATCAATACTAGCTGGACTCCAGGATGTTTGAGTGGTTAGTACATTTCATGTTTCCCAGGTGCTTCCAATCATTGCTTAGTTGCAATTCCAAATATTCTCTCTCAACACCCAGGGAGCAGATTTGGGGAGGGGCATGGGAGGCAAAATGCCAGTTCATTACCCTGAGCTAGGCTGCTGGATCGCCTCTCTCAGACACAGTGTTTGGGAGCAAATAAACCACTGGCTGATCTTCTTTAGCAAAGAAAAGGAGCAACACCAAAGGGAGAGGTTTTTTTAAAGTTTCAGAAGCCAACTCTGAGCTAATATCCTACTAGCTTAATTTTCTGATGCATCTACTTCCACAAGGGCAGCAATTCCTTTTTTTTTTAGATCAGGTAAGTGGCAAAATTCTCCACTGTTCAAAGCATTCAGCTATAGTGTCTGTAAGCAGCAAGTAGAGTTGGCCTAAAACAAGCATATTTTTCACACAAAAAACTGCAAAGAATTTCAGAACTTTTCAACCAGTTCCTTGCCTCAGTAGGTTAAGAATTAAAATCTGCATGAACAAAGAGGGAGGGCATGGTGTGGTTGGAAAATAAAGCAGCTTATTGGGCTCTGAAGTGTCAGGGCAGGGCGTAAAAGTGTTACATTTGCCTTTTTCATTCCAAAGTGCTACACGAACAGGATAGAGCAAGTGCTGCTGAAATGCATCTGGCAACCAACCAGTCCACAGCACACGATTGTGTTAACCCTGCGTGGAAATGAATCTGTGGGTCCAGAATCTTTAGGTAGGTTCAGCCTGATGCCTTTTATATTCCGTTATTTAAAAACAAACAAAGCTGCTCACATTCTGAAAAACAAAAAATGGGTTTGTTCCAATGATGCACTGGAAATGTTCGGTTGTTGTGTACGCTACCAGCTCTCGTATAATGTACTAACTGCCTGTTCTGAGTTCCATTCCACATCCCCTGTGAAGGGAAGAACACACGACCCCAAAGCTTTCCTGTTTTGAATATGTAGGAGCCCAAAGCAGTATTATGCTGGGATTGAATGTGGCTGAATGCGAACCACCTAATTGTATTTCCCAGGGAATGGCTTCAGAAGAACTCTACACAGCATCAGCCATCTAACAGTCACTCTAGTCAGGTAGGTGGAGGGAGGATTTCTTCCACTGAGCTTCCATTCAGTACATGCTTGCAGAGGCTAAATAAACAGCCTTAAATATGCTACACATAATAGTCAGACCTTTGACTTCTACCAACTGTCCCAGCTCAATTGAAGGGCAAAGGAGCTCTGAAGAATTGACACTAGGTAAGGAGCTGGTCAGTTGTGTAGTGTATTTCACACTGTTTGTATTTTGTGGATTATTCATGCACAAAGGGAAGCAGTTGGTCTCTGAGCGGAGCTCACTTTACCAGCTAGCCAACAGAAACCACTTGCTCCAACAGCAGCAGGTGTAAAAAGACTCCATAAACTGCCTTTGCACTCAAGAAAGAAAGGGCTAGGGCAGAGATGAATAAGTAATTTGGAGGCGGTGGGTCAATACACATCAGAGGTTTTTACCCAACAACCTGAGTAAAGAACCTTACTGGTGAGTGTGAGCACCAACCCGGGTAGAGCTGACACGGGCCACATGGTAGCTGCAGGGTGCATATTGCATACATACTTCAAGGCATTCAAGAGCGACTGGTGGTTTGTGAGTGGAAAAAATGAGTGAGTTGAGCCTTGGCCTTCAGCCAGAGATGCATGAGGCTTTGCCTGTAGCTCAGAGAGAACAGCAGGGAAATAAGAGTGATCTATGACTCCTGTGTTAGATTTGAGACCTATTGGCTCAGTAATCTCAAGGCAAAGGGTCCACGTTTCTGATGACGCTCGCCGTCTCGCTACAATGAGGAGACCCCTTTGAGCCTTCCGAGTAGGGGTAAGCAGGTGGTTTAATGTAGATTTCATCTTCAAGGTTTTATTGTAGGGTATTTCTAGTTCCTCATTAGTGCTTGAATAAACTGGAATAAATTAGTTTACTTTATGGTACCCGGAGGGGTGTTGCCTCTAATGTGGAGATAATAAAGAGACTATGAACTAATTTTCTTTGCTTTCAAGACAAACTAAGCAATAAACTGAGTACAGACAGGCAGTAGGGTGAGGGGAATAATCTTCCCTAATGAGGCGATACAAATAGCTGCATAGACCGTTAAACCTCAAGCAGCCACCATGCGCTAAACCAATGCTCGTGTGTGAGAGACGTCCAGCAGAGTAAATTAGAAAGGGAGCTGGTAGTTAGTGATGCCTTGTGTGTGTCCATGAGTTATTTGCTGAAGGATTGCTGCCCACTGGGTGCAAAATGGTTAAAAAAACTGCTCTCCGGTAGAGCCGGAGGCATGAGGGGTTTGTCATGTAACTGTCTGGGGCAGTCTGAATGAGTTGTTAATCAACTGGCTGAAGCCACTCGCATCAATAGAGGATCCAGAAAGACAATGGGAACCCCAGTGACTGATCAACTGACCCCTGCAACAGGAGACTCAAGCAGGTAGAACAGGTCAACTCTACAGGAGGAAGATAAGGGACCACGAGGTGACGAGACTAGAATAAGAGCTGGCTTGTGTAGAGACACGGGACCTCACTTAGGGCTGGAAGACAAAGGAACAGAGACAGAGAGAAGAAACTAAGATTTTTCCTTCAGCAGCACAGCTTGAGAGACCTGGCTTGGCCAACATGGACTATGTCTTAGCTTTTGCTTCTCTGTGCTAAGCTAAGAACTGCCTGGTGCTGTGTTCCAGCTGACTCATAAATCCTCCTCTGTTTTGAAAAGGCTGCCTGGGGTTATTGCAAATACTTACTATGGTGCATTGGTCCCTGGAGTGTGTAAAATCTCTGAACAGGAGGTAATCCCAGCGGAACTTGCTGGGCAGCGTTCACAGTGTGAAACGAGTGCTGAAGCCCAGAGGCTCAGTCATGGAGGCAGTGTGGCCATGGGGCCTAGCCTTAAGGAAAAGTGGGGGCCGCTTAGGGGTCTGGCACACTGAAGGTGTTTCTCCAAGGGACTGTTTAAAAGCTGAGATGCAATACAGATCCTATGGATCTGCAGCACCCCTATATTAAGGTTGCCCAATGCTTCCATTATGTTTCTTTCAGTGTGTGTGTGTGAGAGAGATAGAGACGCTGTAACACCTCCATGGTTTGCTGCAGGCTTTTGAAATCTGGCCGGAGAAAACCCTCAGGGATAAGAAATCCAATGAAATTTCATTAAAGTTTAGCCAACTGTTAAAAATCACCATTTGCCCCCCTCTCTCATTTGCATTTGGCAGCAGGCCTAAATAACTCACCCTAACATTGGGCAAGTTGTGCAATCTCTGTGATGTGGTTCCTCGTATGTAAAAGAAAGAGAATGCTTCCTGGTCTTACAGGCACGTTGTGAAGATACGACTTGTGAGGTGTTCTGATATCTTGGTGCTGGGTGTGTATAAGTACCTAGATCAGTGAATGACAAACAGAGAAGTTACATGACTTATGCAGGATTGTACAGTAAGTCTGTGGCAGATCACACAATAGGACCTAGGAGTCTTGTGTTATAATTATTAGACAACACTGCCAATAATTCCTGAGAGTGTAATACATATTTCTAACAGAATCCTATCGTGCTGCTAACCTGCTGGCAACTGTTCTTAGACATTGCGGTTTATTTTATTCCCTGCATATTCATCAACATCCATCTCAGATTTGGTTTGTATCATTTCTTGTATCAAAAATAACTTCAAGCAAAGATAGTGCTAGTCAAACTCCTGTCCGGGACAGTATTGGGTTTTTTTAAATAAGCAGTTATGAGCCAGCATGGGGCTTCCCTTAGTTGTTTGTTGCACGGGCATTAACACATTCCAGGGCGTGGTGCAGCCTCAGAAAGGACAATGTGCTGGGCAAAAGACTGAAACCTGGGTGTCTGCGGGGGAAGCATTTTGGAGTCAGCAGTTTCACCAGTGACTCACCTATGCTGCATAAGCAATTGCCCAAAGAGGCTTTTTGCTAAATAGTTGATGTTGTAATGCAGTACCTGGAGGAGTTTCTTTAAAATGGGCAGCAACCACCTAATGTCAACTATAAAGGAAGTAACAGGATGGTCAGGTGACTCATCTGTGCGTCAGGCAGACAAAGAACAACTTTATGGAGAACATAAAGGATAACTGGGCCGGAGGGGGGGACATACATGGGGCCAAAGGCATTTTTAGGGAACAGTTACAATGCAGATGTGATTGTTGCCTCAATGTATTTTATCTGATGAACACTTATTAGAAGCAGCATGATTCAATGGTCAGGGCACCTGACTTGGATTGAGGAGACATGGTTTCTATTCCTTGGCCCTGCCACTGACATGGGGGGGGTCACTTGCTGGACAAATCACTTCACTTCTCCTCCCTGTGCTCCTTTGCTCATCTGTAAAACAGGGACAATGCTTTCTCTGCAAAATACATCGAGATCTACAGCCGAAAAACCATCAAAGCTGCATGTTGTGAATACTATTGGACTGGGGAGGGGGACAGCTTCCTGTTCAGGATGGCTGGTTGACTGCCCACAGTGGACTCTTAAAGGTCCAGGTTTTCATGAACATCCCCAAACTGTTGTTTCTGCAGAACATGGTATCCTCCTTGGGGAGAAGGAGTTGTGCATGGCTATGTCGGTCTTTAAGATGCAGCTATGTGTGGGATGGGATGCAACAGTTATTTCATGCAAGGAGGGATGGCTACGATGGTAACCTCCAGTATACGCTAATGGACAGTAATATTAGTGTAATCACACGCATAATCTACCTCTTCGTCTGGAAGCTCTGAACCTAGGCACACATCACCTATTTCCTTAAACACGGAAAGAGTCTTTGCTCCCTATGGACAAGAGGACTGCACCTGTAAAGTTGTGATGTAGGCCTTGTCTACACTGGGGGAGTCTTGCATCAGTCTGGCTACACTGGTACAAAATCCCAGTACAGCTGCACTGCAATGCAAACTGACTTCCACTGGTGCAGCTTACCCCAGTGCAGCACGTGCCACTGCAAAACTCTGTACATGAAAAGCAGCAGGCAGACAGTTCACAGTTTTTTATGTAACAAAGGAACCTTTATTCCACCCTTGCTGTCACCATAGAATACAGGTGTCTGCTCTGCTCAGTGCCAGAGAATCTGCAGAGCTTTCAAGTCAATGTATTTTTGTCTTCTGGCAATCATTCTACTCAGGCAATCTGTTCTGAGCTAACTCCTTGTCCTCACAACCAGCAAAATTGAGCCATCTTTCACAAACGCGAGCACGCTCACACGGTGCTGCAAGGCCATGGGCATTATGCAAATCTCACAGCCGAGAAACATCAATTCACATTTCACCTAGCTCCAGTGTAATGCCTGGCTGCAGCTCCCAAGTGGTTAATGAAGACAGCTGTTCTTCAGTGTAAGGGACTGTTTTTTTCCAGAATCTTAGCAGACCACTGGACTTAAGAACAAAACTTAGATAAAATAATTATCTGAAATATGCAGGGCTGGGGTCTCCTGCAAAATGGACTCAAACTTAAGGGGATCACAAATGACACTTCACATGTATGGGTCTCCTGTTTGTTTTAAGCATCTGTAACATTGACCCCCATTCATTAAATCTCTCTTCTTTTGAATGTTTACAGGGGACCCAGTTAGGCAGTTGTAGGGTTTGCTGCAATTTCATCTGCATCTTTAGTAGTTCTGTGTCCCAGTTATGTTCCATTTGGTTTCAGACCTGTATGACCTGCCTATATTTAAAATGAACCTAGGAACAGATGATAAATTCTGTTACCCCACGCAGCTGAAGTTTTATGCAGATTCAAGGTGGTTAATTTGTACCCAGGTTGTAGTAGTGGTGTTTTGAGTTCACTGCTCTTCAGCCAATGGGTTTACAAGGAATAGGTTTCTAGAGGAGACTTGGTCTAGTGATTAGATCACAGGAGTAGAAGGACTGCTGAGTTTTGCTTCTGGCTCTGTTTTCCTGTGAGAGCTGGGGCAAGTTATTAAATCCCTCTCTGTATCAGTTTACTCATCTGTAAAATGAGAAGAGTTAAATCTCACCTTTGGGCAATACTTAATTGATGTTTATAAACTGAGCTGGGTGACTATCCAGCATGGAAAGTTTTTATTTTGTTAGGTTTGGTGGAGGGGAGGAAGGCGTGTGGTTGGTAGTTTGTTTGTTTGCTTGTTTGTTTTTAAATGTGCCCGTTTGAGTTCACAAAACTTCTGTGAAACTGGAGCAATATTAAAAGACATTGGGAAAATTTCTGTGAAACTTTACACATGCTGTTTTTTACTACTTAGAGACTGGCAAAAGCTCAAAGCCACCTTCACTTGGAAATATAGCCCAAGGATATGATGCAGAAGAGCCCATGTTCCATTCCCACCTCTGAAAAATGCTCCTTGATGCTGTTTTGCAGATTTAAACAGCACTTCACAAGCTTCAGTTAATTACACTTCGCTACCATTGCCCTCATTTCCCAGACAGGGAATATCAGGCTCCAGGAAGTCAGAGTCTATAGTCTAGCAGATTAGCGACAGGACAGGGCACCAAGAGAGGTTCTAATCCTGGCTGTGACTGGAGCTAGTCAGAAAAATTTGGAGTAAACATTTTTTTCATCTGAATTTGCCGATTAGTCAAAATTGAAACATGCCTGGGACTGTCGATTTTCAACAAAATTCTGATGCAAACAGGGATGCTTCCAATAGAACCCTGCCTGGTTTGCTGCCAGCTTGCCTGCCCAGCTTCTCAGCAGCCTGCATCATGTGTTGATGGAGCTGAGAACCTGAAGCCCTGGGAATCCTGGCTTACATGATCATTGCTTCTTAGCAGCCTGGGCTCCCAGGGTCCCCCAGTCTGGGGTAGCATCTCCCTAGGCAGACTGCCCCAGAGCAGGGACTTACCCATACAGCTGAGGACAGAATTTCCATTTAACCAAAGATTTCAACAGTCTCCATTTTCATTCGCAATTGGAATGAAACCAAATCTCCAACTCCTCCATGAAATGGATTTCCATTGTCCACCAAGTTCTGATTGCAACATTGACTTGCATTATGATCACAGATACATCACTCAGCCTGGGTTCCCTAGCTAACATCTAGAGGACTAAGTATGGGACAGGGAGGCGAGACGGGTTCTAACCTCGTAGTGATATTGGCTTGCAGTCTGATCATAAACACATCCCTTAACTTTAGCCTGGGTTTTCCTGTCTATAAATGAAAACAGTGATATTTCACTTAGTTCATAGGTGCATTGTGAAGCCAGCCAGGGACAGGCGTGAATTAGACCTCTCCCAGTTAATCTTCTGATCAATAACTTTTGCATAGCACTTTCTCCTGATTCTTCAACTATCACAAGTATGAATGTGGGGGCAAAAATGTCCCCATATCTTGGGCTGAGGTGGACATCCAAACCTTTGAGAGAAAGCAAAATCATACAAAACAGGCAACAATCACTGCATGATTTTTTGTAGACACTTCTTGCCGCAGTCAGCCAGCTCTATGCTGCAGTCCTCAAATGGAAAATGGTGCCAGATCACTGCAGAGAAACTGCAGCTGTTGTCCAAGATGAGGTGCTGTGGTGGGAGCCACTGCTAGCATGGCGGAGTATAATGGGACAGCGGGATCTTAGATAAAATAAGCACATACATGGATGCATGGGGCCTGCTGCCAAAAAAAAAAAGATTTAATTAGAATTTCCAGCAGCCATAAAGATAATCAGATTAGCCCTCAGATGCCTAATAATTATTGTATTCCTGAAGAAGCAGCAGCTTCATAATCTATCTCTGTAATTTAAGTACTACTTATTACACTTTGCATTCGCCATGGTGTGCTAGCTTTTAAAATAAGCAAGTCCCCATGAAGTCTATATTCTCATGTTGGACCTAGCCACAAGCTTGAGCATTTGAGTTTAATTAGGGCTAAATAATAGCATAGCATAGCAACCTCTGCATTTCCCGAGTCTAGATTTATAAGCATGCGTGTTCATGCTGAAAGGGCTGTTGTCATTTTCAAACTTGTGAATGGCAAGAGTGTTACTATTTACTCCTCGTGTGGGTGTGGATGTCTGTGCAGTGCGGTGGGATATGGTCACTAACAAAAGCAGGGGTATGATTTCAAATGTTGGTTTCACTGTCCGGTCTCCAGTTCTGGTTTGCTAATTGGAATTAGTTCATGTGCAAGTAGCATTTGTGTGTAGGCCAGATAAAGCTGGGACTGTGTGCTATGAGCAGGTAAAACTAGAGACAGTGGGAGAGAGGTTTTTTTCAAAGGGTCTAAAAATGACTTAGGACACCAGTCTCATGGAAAATCAGTGGGATGTGTGCTCCGAAGGCCTGATCTACACACAGTTTTTGTACTAATAGCACTGGTGGGTAGGAGGGGCTGATTTTTTTTAACCAATGTAGTTATGCAAGTACCACTTGTAGCATGGCTGCAATTGTATCAGAATAAAGGTACCTTATACTGGTATAATGATGATGATGATGATGATACCTAGTGCTGCTATAGCACTTTTCATCAGTACATCTCCAAGCACTTTACAAAGGAGGTCAGTATCATCATCCCCATTTTACAGAGGGGGAAATCGAGGCACAAGGAGGGGAAATGACTTGCCCAAGGTCACTCAGCGGATCGGTAGCAAAGCTAGGAAAATATATTGGCATAAGCACATTTATACAGATATAACTGCATCCACAGTCAGAGGCAGATTAAGATTCCTTGGGGCCCTGGGCACCAAGAACTTGTGCACACACACATCCCAGTTCCACACCCCTTGCCACTGGGCCCTGCTCCCTACTCCTTCTCTACCCCTGCATCTCCTGAGCCCACGCCCTCAGCCAGGCCAGAAGCTGGAGACAGCCCATGTTAAAAGCTACCTGGGAAAACTTGTATTTTGGTACCCCATCACCCCTAGCCCCTGTGGGCTCACCACCCTCCCTCACCCCTGGGTCCCAGGGGCTCCCACGCAGCCCTTAGGGCCCAGCTGCCTCCCCGACCCCTGCAGTGTTTAGTTTGTATTGAAAGAGAGGCCGGGGCTCAGCCCAGTGCAAATTAAGCAGTGACTGGGCTGCCAGAGAAAGATGTGAACAAACTGGAGTCCAAAGGAGAGCAGCAAAGCAAAGAGGTTTAGAAAACAGGACCCACGAGGAAAAGTTGAAAGACTTTGGCATGTTTAGTCTTGAGACAAGAAGACGGAGGGGCATAGGCAGCAGGTATAAGCGGCCAAGGGAGGCTAAGCCTCCCCAAACAGCCTACCCGCTGCCTTTGGAGCATGCCGCTGCTGAAAGGGTGGGCCCCTGGCTGTGGCCCCACCCACACTTTGCCCCGAGGCCCCAGTCCCGTGTGTGCTCTTCAGCCCGAGGCTCTACCTCTGCCTGTCCCCACCCTGCTCGCAGGGGAGCCTTGCCAGGGTTGGGGTGGGAGTGTGAGGAGGCACACCAAGCAGTGAGCGGCTGGCGGGCGGCCAGGGGAAGGGGCAAAGAGGCATGTGAGCAGCCAGCTGGCTTGGCTGGCCAACAGGCATGTTGGGGCTTGGGGCGGGGGGAGCAAAGAGGTATATGCAGCAGGTGCAGGGCAGCCAAGAGAGGAGACGCAAGTGGCAGGTGGGCGGGGGTCCAGGGAAGGGGGTCAAGTGGGGCATGGTTGGGGCTTCAGGGGGAGAAGGCTGAGCGGGGGGTACGGGGGGGGCAGGCCTCAGAGTGGGGCCACAGTCCAGGCACAGGTGGCCTCCCAGAATGGAGGAGTCATGTGCTGCTCATGCTGAGGGGGGAACTGGATAGCAATCTTCAAATATGTAAAAGGCTCTTGCAAAGAGGCTGGTGCTCAGTTGTTCTCCATGTCCACTGAAGGCAGGACAAGATGTAATTGACTTAGTTTGCAGCAAGATAATTTTAGGTTTTATTTTTAGGAAAATCTTTCTAACTAACAGGATATTTAAGAACTAAAACAGGACAGGGATGCTGGGAAATCCCTGTCAGTGGAGGCTTTTAAGACCAGGTTAAACAGCCACCTATCAGGGATGGTCCCAGTATCCTGCCTCCACATGGTGGGATGGCTTAGCTAATCCCTTCAGGTCCCTTCCATCCCAGCATTCATCATAATAATTGGAGATATACCTATCTCCTAGAACTGGAAGGGACCTCAAAAGGTCATGGAGTCCAGCCTCCCTGCCTTCACTAGCAGGGCCAAGTACTGATTTTTGCCCCAGATCCCTAAGTGGTCCCCCCTCAAGGGCTGAGCTCACAACCCTGGGTTTAGCAGCCCAATGTGCAAACCACTGAGCTATCCCTCCCCTTATGAAATGCTATGAGTCTATAATAATCAAACAAGTGTTCCTGTCCCATCCCCAGACCTAGACCCACACATCTGGCAGCCAAAGGATTAATTAAGACGCTCACAGAAATCTTAGCAATAGCCTGAGATGGGCTGACTTGTAGCAGACGTGTTATTATGAGAGACAAGCTCCAGGGGTGAAGGTTGGGTCTGGCATGGAACTGGTCCAAAGTTCAGTGTGTTCTGAGCTGGAGCATTAGTTTGAGTCCATCGCTACTTAATATACGAAGAGCCTTCCCTCCTGTCAGCTCAGCCTGTTCCCTTCCAAACTATATCTACACACAAATACAAGAGTGCTGCCTTCTTATTGCAACGTATGCAGCTGTTCTTGTTAGTCACATGAGCACTATGGAGCCACGCACAATGTACACACATAAGTGCTTACTGGATCTGGCCCAGGTCAGAAAAATGCATGTTGCTGCAAACATCTTTTGCCCAATTCCTCAAAGATGTTTAGGTGCCGGATGCCAATTGTTTTCATTGATCTCAATGAAAGTTAGGTGTTTAAACACCTTTGAGGAGCCCGGCCTTTGATTTCATTCAAAAGCGTTACCTTTCTTATTAATGAACAGGTAACTTCCTCTAGACCATGAATCTCTAGCTAATATCGGCCTAAGCCCTGTCACCATCTCAGGGAAAGCCACTTTCTTTTTAAGCCAGATGATTTGGTTGCTGATACTGCGCTGAATGATGGCTTGCGTTAACCAGTGACTGAACGAAGCACTCACAGATACGCTCTTGTACTTACGCAGTGTGTTACATTACACTGCGGGACTGATAGGGCAATGGAAAAACATTCCTGAGCGTAACTACTGCAAACGGCTGTAGTGTTTTCCCAGAGTAAAGGGCTTAGATGCAGCTTGATACATACACAAAACCCATTGGAAATCAGGCCCAAGGAGTGTGTCGTCTTTTCCCCCTACTCTCTGACATCAAACTGTTTGAAGGAAATATACACAAAGTTATAGTCGTCTGTAATTTCATGGCCCACTCAGTCTTCACAGCAGCAACAAACATAGCAGGCACTGGAGCAGCAGAAACGCCAACTACGTGTGCTACAGTAGATTAGCTGTTACCAAGACAACCTCATTTTGCAAAGGTACGGAGGGGCTTACATCCCATCAGACCTCAACCTCTGGATGCTGAAATGATGAAGGTCAGTGAGAGACAACAGGCCGTCAGATGAGGAATCTCAACTTTTTAATTGAACAGACCACAGGTGCAGACTTGTATTTTCCAGATGGGTGCACCACCCCCATTCTGCCCCTTCCCCTGAGACCCCCTCGCCCTGCCTCTTCCCCTCCATCTCTTCCAGCCCCCCTGCTCCAGCCCCTTCCCCTGGGGAGGCTGGCCTGCCAGGCTCTCCTCTCTGCCCCTGCTCCCCTAAGCACCTCCCACCCGCTGAACAGCTGAGCAGCAGCCGGCCTTGGGGCCAGCATCATTGTGGATGGAGGGTGATGCGTACCTCCCATTCTTTTTCCTTGGGGGCTTGAGCCCCAGAGCCCCCACAGAGTCAGTGCCTATGGAACAGACTGTTTTATTAATACATATATGCACAAGCATGGCACTACCCTGGCACCTAGTATAATATGTGGCGCCATTCACTGAAAGCAGATTTTGTAGAGGAAGCCACTAGCTACAATAAAATTTAAAAAAATGAATTTGAGCTAATGCTCATAGAGACTGTGTTTTGTATCATAGATCTCCTGCCCATACCCCATGTCAGTTGCCCCACACACCTAGCCTCCCCATCTCTGTGCCAAATTTTCAATGCCTCCCAGTTCCCTCCCCCCCCCCCATGTCATGGACCCCCACAGCTACCCTTTCACCCATCCAGCCACTGCTTTCTCTGTCTCTCACACACACACACACACACACACACACACACACACACACACACACACACACACACACACACACTCTGCAGCCATCAGAGCACTTTCTAAGCTGCACACTGCCCCAGAAGGGAGGAGCACAGCAGTGGTGCCACATGCAGGGGGAGGAGCAGGTAGCCACTGGTGCCACCGGATGTCATTGTGTCTGGGTGCTGGAGCCATAGGCGCCAACTCCATGGGTGCTCTGGGGCTGGAGCACCTGTGGGAAAAAAATTGGTGGGTGTTCTGCACCCACTGGCATGGATTTAAAGTTAGGCAATTAATTCTGCAGTTAAGCACCTAAATACATGGCCTATTCCCCACCCTTCCTTCTCCAACCTTTGACAATTAGGTGCCTAGCAGTGGATTTTGGCACCCAGGGCCATCGTTAGCCATAGGCAGAATAGGCAGCCGCGTAGGGCACCACTCTGCCTGGGGGCACCACTCTGCTGGGAGTTCGGACAGATGGGAAGCAGTGGAGCATGTAAGAGCAGGGCTGCTGGGTCCTAGAGAGAGCCAAATGCAGAACAGTCTGAGGGATGGGATTGGCTGCTGCTGTCTCTGGGATGGGGTGGGGAAAGGAAATCACCTGTGAGTGTGACTTTTCCCCCTGGCATGAGGTGAGGCAGGCTCTGCAGCTCTGGCAGTATCCTTTGTTGTCTCCCATAACATCCATTCTTCTCTCTTCTGCCCCACAGAGCACCCCCGCCATTGCTCCTCCCCCCCCACAGAGCACCCCTCTTGTCCTCCTCCCCTCCATCAGGGCTGGGTTGGTGAGGTGCTGGTGGGGAGGGGAGGCTGGCTGCCTGCTGAGGAATGAAAGTGAAAGTAACTCACTTCCTTGGCAGGCAGCCAGGATTGGAAAGGTTGCACAGGGCTGGGCTGGGATAGCCAGATAGCATGTGCAAAAAAATCAGACAGGGGGTTAGGCTAGAGTGAGCAGATGCCCCACTTTTATAGGGCCAGTCCCAATTTTGGGGTCTTTTTTCTTATATAGGCTCCTATTCCTCCCCAACCCCCCCGTCCTGATTTTTCACACTTGCTGTCAGTCACCCTAGATAGGGGTAATTGGTGCCTATATAAGACAAAGCCTCAAATATCAGGACTGGCCCTATAAAATCAGGACATCTGGATCTGATCACCCTAGCAGGGGAGCACATCTCTCCCCTGGGCTGGCAGTGATTCATCTCATCTGGTGGGAGGGGGGGAAAGGGGAGTGGCACAGGGCAGGATGAGCTGCTGTGGCTCCATGGGTGCCCCATCCCTGAGATCAGATGCTGTGCTAACTTCACCATGGTCCGTTGGGCTGGCGGTGGTGCCCATTGGCGTGTGATCAGACCTGAGGGTTTGCTGCTGCTGTTGCCACTCTGCCCCCCAAGAGGTGGATTTTGGGGTCCTGCAGTTTTCCACCTATCTCCGCCTCTGCTGCAGCTGTTGGACCAGCAGGCTGGGGGGTGAGCCAAGCATGAAAGCATTACTGTGTTGCCATTTAACAACTTTGCTTGCCAAAAATGATTGCTAACAATCTTGAATTCAATTTCAATATTTTTTTTAAAAATCAATATCTTAGCCAAAAACAGAAAATTAGGTTGATAATTATTTGTGACAAGTTTGTAATGGGGAAGGGAGTGGGCCAGTTTTCATCAGAGAAACAAAAAATGTTGACTGACTTTCCTATAGCCCTGTTACTGCTAAATAGAGCCCTCCAACAATGTAATATGCTCATCGCCTTACTAGTGTGTAGAGCAGGGGTCGGCAGCCTGTGGCACATGAGCTGATTTTTGATGGCATTCAGCAGCGAGCTGAGCAGCTCAGCCCGTCACTGCTTTGGGGTTCCGGCTGCTGCCCCATTGGCATCCAGGGTCCCGACCCCCGGTGCCACTCAGCACCCACTGATGGCCTGGGTACCCCCAAGGAATCCCAGGCTGACAGCGGCTGAGACCCTGGCTGAGCCACTCAACCCACTGTCAGCCTGGGGTTCCATTCACTCAGCTGGCAGCAGGCTGAGCAGGACTAAATTCAACGAAATAGGACAACAAGAGCAACTAATGACAAAGTGCAAGAGCCTAGAGCAGTGGTCCCCAACCTTTTTCGTCTGGCGGGCGCCAGATGAAGGACCGTGGTGGCGGACAAGCATCCACCAAAATGATGCCGAATTTCGGCGGCATTTCGGCAGATGCTCATCCTCCAGCCAGAATGTGGGTGCACTGAGAGGCCCCTGCGGGCGCTGGGGCACCCGCGGGCATCGCGTTGTTTGACCTGACCTAGAGAGCCTCCTGAAGCATGCTGATCGTATTGATTTAAATGGACTTGAACTGTACAAAAAATTGAGTTGTTGCCACATGCAAAATCAATGGACATTGTACAGTTTATTCATACCAGCAAACTTGTTGACATATATCCTAATGTCAAGTATCAGAGGGGTAGCCGTGTTAGTCTGGATCTGTAAAGCAGCAAAGAATCCTGTGGCACCTTATAGACTAACAGACGTTTTGGAGCATGAGCTTTCGTGGGTGAATACCCACTTCTTCAGATGCATGTGGTGGAAATTTCCAGGGGCAGGTATATATATGCTAGCAAGCAAGCTAGAGAGAACGAGGTCACTTCAATCAGGGAGGATGAGGCCCTGTTCTAGCAGTTGAGGTGTGAAAACCAAGAGAGGAGAAACTGGTTCTGTAGTTGGCAAGCCATTCACAGTCTTTGTTCAATCCTGAGCTGATGGTGTCAAATTTGCAGATGAACTGAAGCTCAGCAGTTTCTCTTTGAAGTCTGGTCCTGAAGTTTTTTTGCTGCAGGATGGCCACCTTAAGGTCTGCTATAGTGTGGCCAGAGAGGTTGAAGTGCTCTCCTACAGGTTTTTGTATATTGCCATTCCTAATGTCTGACAGGACATTAGTGTCAGGACACTCCCTACACTAACACCAGAAGAAATCAACATACCCCTAGAGCCCCGACCAGGGTTATTCTATCTACTACTAAATTTCCACCACATGCATCTGAAGAAGTGGGTATTCACCCACGAAAGCTCATGCTCCAAAACGTCTGTTAGTCTATAAGGTGCCACAGGATTCTTTGCTGCTTTTACAGATCCTAATGTGTACATTGCCACTCATATTCTACTGACAATTCCTGTAACAGTAGCATCAGGAGAACGGAGTTTCTCAAAACTAAGGCTCATTAAAAACTATCTCCACTCTACAATGAGTCAGGAACACTTGACTGGTCTTGCTATTCTTGCAATCGAACAAGACATCACTTTGTCTTTGTCATACAATGACATTATTACTGATTATGCAGCCAAAAAAGCCAGAAAGATTGCTTTTAATTAAAAACTAATCCTTGTTTCAATACCTCTTCATATAAATTTCCAGTAAAATGTTGACAAATTAAAAAAAAAAGATATTTGCATCATTCTGTCAAATCAGAATTTTTTCTATAGTGCTACTTCTTTAGCGCTAGTCCATCAGCATTACAGTGTGCTTAATTAAGTTAAACTGGTTTTAATAACATGCATGTGGCAAGTTTTCCAATACCGTAAGCTTATGTTTGTGTTGCTAAGAGCAAGACAGGTACGGGGGCACCAGTTTAGTAATCTCGCCTAGGGCACCATAAATCCTAAGGACGGCCCTGTTGGCACCTAACATTAGGTGCTTATGGGGGAACGCTTTAGCCCAAAGCTGAGCAGTTTCGCTGACTGTAGCGATGACACAGATTCTGGTAATACGGGTGCAGGCATGCTGGTAAATAAAGTCCAAAGGCCTTTTCTGCTGAATTCAAAGAAAGGGACCTTGCACCAAGACCCTGTTCTGGGATGTGACATGAGTGTGGTAGAATGAACAGCTTTTGCTTCTGCAATAACTAGTCTGCTCTGGGTTAAAAGCCAACCCTGCTGTCAGTCCCTGACTGTCAGTGCTAAAGTGCGCTGAAGGAGCAAGCTAAGCTAGTACTGCTTTCATATGAAGCCAGTGTTCAGCGGAGACGTGGGGTGACGGGCAGTGACTGGCAGGTGGTGGTACCTTAGCTCAATACAGTAACACCTCTCTCAGTGTTGAGCTATGGGCAATTTTTTTTGCTAGACAAAAGACATGATATACATATACAATATAAGTGTTAATTAATTTTTAACAATTTAATATTGTATCCAATGATGCTTGTGAAGCTTGGTTGAGGCAGGAGCATAGTGGGGTTGGGGCCTGGGGGCTTGCTCCACTCCGCCCACCCGGCGCTCCTGCCAGGGCGTGGGGTCAGGGGCTTGCCTGCTTCCCAGCTGGCAAGGTGAGTGGGGAGGGGAGTCCCTCTGGACCCAATGTGAACATAAAGGCTTCAGGAGGACTGGGAAGCGGGGGACCTGAGGTTTGTTTAGAGATTCATACCAGAACAACTGGATTCCACCCACTCCCCATCCAATTTCTGACAGAGCTGTGACAGGCTCAGAAGTGGCATTATAGTAAACACTGCTGGCACCACAGGAGCATGGCTTGCCTAATGTTAAAGTGTGACACAACAGGCACTAGAACAGCTGCCAGGCAAAGCTTTAGCAAGCCAGCCCGAAGGTTACAAATAGGAATTTAATTAGGTGCCCAACCACCCCATTGCTGTAACCCTGCCACAAATGCCCTGTCTGAACTCAGCCGAGTCACTGCCACCCTCCAGTGTCTCACCTTTGTCTGGCTTTGCTTTTTGCGTGTAAGTTCCTTTTGACAGGACCCATCTCTGACCACACATATGTCCAGCATCCAATACAATGACAGTAGTACAACAACTGCTGCCTGAAGACAAGCTTTGGGGGAGCTGGGAAAGCTTGTCGCATTCACCAACAAATGGGCCAATAAAAGCTATTGCCTCACACACCGTGTCATGCTTTCCACACAGGCCATACCCCTGTGGTGACCCCTTGTTAGTGCTTTAAACTAGGTTCACCAGGGGAAGGAAACCAAAGCCCTGAGGTAAGTGGGGAAGTGGGATACCAGGACGAAGCACAAGCAGGAGAACCCAAGAGGGGAGGACTCCTGTCTCATACTGAGAAAGTGGGCCAATCGGGGAGTTATCTTAAGTGCCTATACACAAATGTAAGAAGCCTGGGAAACAAGCATGGAGAACTGGGAGTCCTGGCACAGTCAAGGAACTATGATGTGATTGGAATAACAGAGAGTTGGTGGGATAATTTACATGACTGGAGTACTGTCATGGATGGATATAAACTGTTCAAGAAGGACAGGCAGGGCAGAAAAGGTGGGGGAGTTGCATTGTATGTAAGAGAGCATTATGACTGCTCAGAGCTCTGGTATGAAACTGCAGAAAAATATGAGAGTCTATGGATTAAGTTTAGAAGTGTGAGCAACAAGCATGATGTTGTGGTGGGAGTCTGCTACAGACCACCAGACCAGGGGGATGAGGTGGATGAGGCTTTCTTCTGGCAACTAACAGAAGTTACTAGATCACAGGCTCTGGTTCTTATGGGAGACATTAATCACCCTGATATCTGCTGGGAGAGTAATACAGCAGTGCACAGACAATCCAGGAAATTTTTGGAAAGTGTAGGGGACAATTTCCTGAGGCAAGTGCTGGAGGAACCAACTAGGGGCAGAGCTCTTCTTGACCTGCTCCTTACAAACTGGGAAGAATTAGTAGGGGAAGTAAAAGTGGATGGGAACCTGGGAGGCAGTGACCACGAGATGGTCAAGTTCGGGATCCTGACAAAAGGAAGAAAGGAGAGCAGCAGAATACAGACCCTGGACTTCAGAAAAGCAGACTTTGACTCCCTCGGGGAACTGATGGGCAGGATCCCCAGGGAGAATAACATGAGGGGGAAAGGAGTCCAGGACAGCTGGCTGTATTTTAAAGAAGCCTTATTGAGGTTGCAGGAACAAGAATAGTAAATGTGTAGAAAGAATGCGTAGAAAGAATAGTAAATGTGGCAGGTGACCAGCCTGGCTTAACAGTGAAATCCTTGCTGATTTTAAACACAAAAAAGACGTTTACAAGAAGTGGAAGATTGGACAAATGACCAAGGAGCAGTATAAAAATATTGCTCAGGCATGCAGGAGTGAAATCAGGAAGGCCAAATCACACTTGGAGTTGCAGCTAGTTGTTAAGAGTAACAAGAAGAGTTTCTTCAGGTATGTTAGCAACAAGAAGAAAGTCAAGGAAAGTGTGGGCCCCTTACAGAATGAGGGAGGCAACCTAGTGACAGAGGATGTGGAAAAAGCTGATGTACTCAATGCTTTTTTTGTCTCTGTCTTCACAAACAAGGTCAGCTCCCAGACTACTGCTGAGCATGGGGAGGAGGTGACCAGCCCTCTGTGGAGAAAGAAGTGGTTCGGAACTATTTAAAAAAGCTGGATGAGCACAAGTCCATGGGACCGGATGTGCTGCATCTGAGGGTGCTAAAGGAGTTGGCGGATGTGATTGCAGAGCCATTGGCCATTATCTTTGAAAACTCATGGTGATCCAGGGAAGTCCTGGATGACTGGAAAAAGGCTAATGTAGTGCCCATCTTTAAAAAAATGGAAGGAGGATCTGGGGAACTACAGGCCAGTCAGCCTTACCTCAGTCCCTGGAAAAATCATGGAGCAGGTCCTCAAGGAATCAATTCTGAAGCACGTAGAGGAGAGGAAAGTGGTCAGAGACAGTCAGCATGGATTCACCAAGGGCAAGTCATGCCTGACTAACCTAATTGCCTTCACTGATGAGGTAACTAGCTCTATGGATGAGGGGAAAGCAGTGGATGTGTTATTCTGTCTCTTTAGCAAAGCTTTTGATACAGTCTCCCACAGTATTCTTGCCAGCAAGTTAAAGGAGGATGGGCCGGATGAATGGACTTTAACGTGGATAGAAAGCTGTCTAGATCGTCAGGCTCAACGGGTAGTGATCAATGGCTCAATGTCTAGTTGGCAGCTGGTATCAAGCGGAGTGCCCCAAGGGTCAGTCCTGGGGCCAGTTTTGTTCAATATCTTCATTAATGATCTGGAGGATGGCGTGGACTGCAAACTCACCAAGTTTGCAGATGACACTAAACTGGGAGGAGTGGTAGATACGCTGGAGGGTAGGATAGGATACAGAGGGACCTAGACAAATTACAGGAATAGGTCAAAAGAAATCTGATGAGGTTCAGCAAGGACAAGTGCAGAGTCCTGCACATAGGATGGCAGAATCCCATGCACTGCTACAGACTAGAGACCAAATGGATAGGCAGCAGTTCTGCAGAAAAGGACCTAGGGGTTACAATGGACAAGAAGCTGGATATGAGTCAACAGTGTGCCCTTGTTGCCAAGAAGGATAAAAGACGGTTACTCACCTTTGTAACTGTTGTTCTTCGAGATGTGTTGCTCACATCCATTCCAGTTAGGTGTGCGCGCCGCGCGTGCACGTTCGTCGGAAACTTTTTACCCTAGCAACTCCAGTGGGCCGGCAGGTCGCCCCCTGGAGTGGCGCCGCCATGGCGCCCAATATATATCCCTGCCGGCCCGCCCGCTCCTCAGTTCCTTCTTGCCGGCTACTCCGACAGTGGGGAAGGAGGGCGGGTGTGGAATGGATGTGAGCAACACATCTCGAAGAACAACAGTTACAAAGGTGAGTAACCGTCTTTTCTTCTTCGAGTGATTGCTCACATCCATTCCAGTTAGGTGACTCCCAAGCCATACCTAGGCGGTGGGGTCGGAGTGAGAAGTCGCGGCATGGAGCTCTGCAGTTCCGAAGGCCGCATCCTCTCTCGACTGCTGTACCAGGGCGTAGTGGGAAGCAAAGGTGTGGACCGATGACCAGGTCGCTGCCCGACAGATTTCCTGGATGGGCACACGGGCCAGGAAAGCCAGCGACGACGCCTGCGCCCTGGTAGAATGCGCAGTCACACGGCCCGTAGGGACATGGGCCAAGTCATAACAGGTCCTGATACAGGACGTAACCCACGAGGATAACCTCTGGGAGGAGATAGGAAGCCCTTTCATACGGTCCGCTACCGCCACGAAAAGCTGGGGGGATTTGCGGAAGGGTTTGGTCCTCTCTATGTAGAACGCGAGAGCTCTACGGACATCCAGCGAGTGGAGCTGCTGCTCCCTGCCTGAGGAGTGAGGTTTTGGGAAAAAAACCGGGAGGAAAATCTCTTGGTTGACGTGGAAGGCTGAGACCACCTTGGGTAGAAAGGCAGGGTGTGGTCTAAGCTGCACCTTGTCTTTGTGGAAGACCGTGTATGGGGGGTCCACCACAAGGGCTCGGAGTTCCGACACCCGTCTAGCTGAGGTGATAGCTACTAGAAAGGCAGCCTTCCAAGAGAGGTAAAGCAGGGAGCAAGTAGCTAACGGCTCAAAGGGGGGCCCCATGAGCCGGGACAACACCAGGTTAAGATCCCAGGTTGGAGCAGGGGGACGGACGTTAGGGAATAACCGTTCCAGCACCTTAAGGAATCTCGACACCGTCGGGTGAGAAAAACGGAGCGACCGTCCGCACCCGGGTGAAAGGTGGAGATAGCTGCCAGATGGACTCGCAACGACGATAAGGCCAGACCATGTTCTTTGAGGGACCAAACATAATCTAAGATTTCGGATACCGAAACTTCCATAGGGCGGAGATTTCTCTCTACGCACCAACAGGAGAAGCGTTTCCATTTTGCCGAATATGTGGCTCTTGTGGATGGTTTCCTGCTGCTCAAGAGCACCTCTCTCACAGGCGTGGAGCAGCGCAGCTCGGAACCAGTTAGCACGCAGGAGCCACGCCGCTAGGTGCAGCGACTGCAGGTCTGGGTGACAGAGGGACCGTGGTCCTGGGTAATCAGGTCCGGATGAAGGGGCAGGGGGAACTGGGTCGGCTACGGCCAAGTCTAGCAGCATGGTGTACCAGTGCTGTCTGGGCCATGCCGGGGCCACCATGATCACACGAGCCCTGTCTCTGCGCACCTTCAGGAGACCTTGTGAACCAGAGGGAACGGAGGAAACGCATAGTACAGGTGGGTCGACCACTGGATGAGGAAGGCATCCGCTATCGACCCGGCTCCCTGCCCTGAAAGGAGCAGAACGCTGGCACTTCCTGTTCCCTTGGACGCAAAGAGGTCCACCCGGGGATAACCCCACCTCCGGAAAATGGAGAGAGCGGACGTCCGGAATCGAAGGGACCACTCGTGGACAGGAAGGATCTGCTCAATCGATCCGCCAGTGTGTTCCGTACTCCGGGAAGGAAGGAAGCCCTGAGGTGAATGGAGTGGGGCTACGCAAAAGTCCCAGAGTCGTATCGCCTCGAGGCACAGGGAGGAGGACCTGGTGCCGCCCTGCTTGTTGATATAATACATGGTCGTCGTGTTGTCCGTGAACACGGCTACACAACGACCCTGAAGCTGATGACAAAACGTTTGGCAAGCAAGGCGGACCGCTCTCAACTCCCTCATGTTGATATGTAGCCCCACCTCCTCCTGGGACCATAGGCCCTGCGTCCGCAGGGTCCCTAGGTGGGCCCCCCAGCCTAGATCTGAGGCATCCGTTGTCAGGGATACCGAGGGCTGAGACGGGTGAAAGGGAAGACCCGCACACAATACGGACTGGTCCACCCACCAGCCGAGGGAATCTAAGACCTTCTGGGGGACTGTGATTAACATGTCTAGCGGTTGCCTTGGTCTGTAATGACTGATAAGCCACAGCTGGAGAGGCCTCATGCGGAGCCGAGCGTAGTCGGTCACAAAAGTGCACGCCGCCATGTGGCCTAACAGGGTCAGACATGTCCTCACTGACGTCAACGGGGCTGACCGCAAGCGTTGAACGATCGCCGCCATGGTCTGGAACCGCTGCCGAGGCAGCGAGGCCCTGCCCACAGTGGCGTCCAGGACGGCCCCGATAAATTCCACCTTCTGAGTGGGCCTCAGGGTGGACTTGTCTGTGTTTATCAAGAGGCCCAGACTCGCAAACATGCCGGTGATCACGCGGACATGGGCTGTACACCTGCTGTTCCGACGTGCCCCGAATCAACCAATCGTCCAGATAAGGAACACGTGGACACGGTTGCGCCGAAGATGCGCCACGACAACTGCCATGCATTTTGTAAACACCCTCGGGGCCGTGGACAGGCCAAACGGGAGGACCGCAAATTGATAATGACGAGCCCCCACAACGAAGCGGAGGAAGCGTCTGTGGCGTGGCCAAATGGCAACGTGGAAATACGCGTCCTGCATGTCGAGGGCGGCGTACCAGTCTCCCGGATCCAGGATGGAATAATGGTCCCCAGGGTACCATGCGGAACTTCAACTTCACGAGGTATTTGTTGAGTTCTCGCAGTCGAGTGATAGGCCGGAGGCCCCCCTTGGCCTTGGGGATCAGAAAATAGCGGGAATAAAACCCCTTGCCTTTCTCGTTTTCGGGAACCGCCTCTATAGCTCCTTTGCTGAGGAGCGTCTGCACCTCCTGCCGAAGGAATTGCTCGTGAGAGGGGTCCCTGAAGAGGGACGAGGAAGGAGGACGGGAAGGAGGGAACGAAACAAACTGCAGGCGGTACCCCGTCTGCACCACGCTCAAGACCCAGCGGTCCGATGTTATTTGGGACCACGCCGGGAGGAAAAACGAAAGGCGGTTGGAAAACGGAGGGGAAGGATCCGTAGGGGAAACTGTTACTGCGCCCTCGAGCGCACCTTCAAAATGAAGGCTTAGGACCAGGCGGGGGTTTTGAGGAGCCTTGGTTCTGCCCCCCTTGGTTCCCCGACTGCCTGCGCCTCCCGTTCCTGCCGCGGCGCCTGTAAGGGTCCTGCCGCTGGCGGAACTGGGAAAACGGCCGACGGTGCTGCTGTTGTTGCGGCCTAAAGGGTCTACGCTGTGTCACGGGGGTGTGCATCCCGAGGGACCGCGCAATGACCCGGTTGTCCTTTAAACTCTTAAGTCTGGGGTCTGTCTTATCGGAAAACAGGCCCTGGCCTTCGAAAGGAAGGTCCTGTATCGTGTGCTGGAGCTCTGGCGGAAGGCCGGAAACCTGCAGCCAGGAGATGCGACGCATCGTAACTCCTGACGCGAGGGTACGGGCAGCCGAGTCCGCAGCGTCCAAGGAGGCTTGCAAGGCCGTGCGCGCGACCTTCTTGCCTTCGTCCAAGATGGCCGTGAACTCTTGGCGAGCATCCTGTGGCAGCAGCTCCTTAAATTTGTCCACTGCCACCCAGGAGTTAAAGGCGTATCTGCTCAGCAGGGCCTGTTGGTTAGAGACCCTGAGCTGCAGCGCCCCAGCCGAATACACCTTACGGCCAAGGAGGTCCATCCGCCTGGCTTCTCTGGATTTGGGGGCCGGAGCCTCCTGGCCGTGACGCTCCCTATCGTTCACCGATTGCACTACCAGTGAACCGGGAGTCGGGTGGACATGTAAATATTCGTACCCCTTAGAAGGGGCCATGTACTTCCTCTCGACTCCTTTCGCTGTCGGAGGGATGGAGGCCGGGGACTGCCAGATAGTATTGGCATTGGCCTGAATGGTCCGTATAAACGGCAGGGCGACCCTGGTGGGAGCATCGGAAGAGAGGATGGTGACAATTGGGTCCTCTATCTCCGAGACCTCCTCTGCCTGCAGACTCAGGTTTTGAGCCAATCGCCTGAGGAGGTCCTGGTGCGCCCTGAGATCCAGCGGGGGGGGACTGTTGGAGGAGGTACCCGCCACCGCCTCATCCGGGGAGGAGGATGATGAGACCCCAGGCACAATAGTGTCCAACTGAGGGGTCTTCCTCAGCCCTCGCCTCTGTCTCCGGAGCCGCAGCGGAGTCCTGCTGTTTGGACCCTTCGTCCCCTTCCGGGGAGGGGGGGGGGGCGAGACAAAGAGGCTTCAGGGGCCCTACGCTCCGCAGTCGCCGGCCTAGCAGGGAGCTGCTGGGGGCCCTGGGCCTGATGGTACGCCCAGGGTGTCCAGAATCCCCACTGTGGGGGCCTTGGTCCTGCAGCGGCGGATCAGCAAACAGCGCCGCCTGCCGGTCGGTGCCCAGCGCATAGCCCGCTGTCCGTCTGGAGGACCGGACGGCTGCCTGGAGGCCACGGCGGGGCCGACCCTGGATGGTACGTGGTCTGCGCGGGCCGGCACGGAGGATCGTCTCGGTGCCGGGGACCGGTGCCGAGGGAGTCATAACGGTGCCGGGATCGGACCGGGATCTGTCACGGTGCCGGGCGCTGCTTCGGGACCGGATCTGACACGGTGCCGGGCGCTGCTTCGGGACCGGGATCTGTCACGGTGCCGGGCGCTGCTTCGGGACCGGATCTGTCACGGTGCCGGGCGCCGCTTCGGGACCGGGATCTGTCACGGTGCCGGGCGCCGCTTCGGTGCCGGGACCTACTACCAGCTCGGTGCCGGGAGATCGACCGGGACCGGGACCTGCCACCAGCTCGGTGCCGGGAGGTCGAGCGAGATCGGGACCGGACCTGCCACCAGCTCGGTGCCGGGAGGGTCGACCGGTGCGGCGAGTAGCGTCGGGACCTGCTCCTGGAGTCGCGGTGCCGTGTCGACTGGAGCCTGACCGCGACCGTCTCGATGCCGACCGGTGCCGCGAGTGCGACCGGTACCGCTGAGGGGAGCGGTGCCGGGACTGGCGAGCGGCGTCGGGATCTGGAGCGCCCAAGACGTCGGGGCCTGGATGGCGAACGACTGTCCGTGGGCGGTGCCGACATCATGGGCTTGCCTCTGGACGTGACCCGCACCGGAGGAACCGGGGTGGCAGCCGAGTAGGCTCCGTCAGGGCAATAAGGTCCCGAGCCGAGGCGAAGGTCTCCGGTGTGGATGGGACCATTATCTCAACCCCAGATCTCATGGGGGAGCTCGGCGGCACCGGACTCAACAGACCCGCCGGGCCCGGAGTCAACGGTGCTGACGGTGCCGGCGGCGCCGCGGCCGATGTCGAGGCCGGGCGTTCAAGCCGGGTCTGCCTGGCCGGAGTATTAGACTTCGACGGCCTAGGCTCTGATTCCGGTGCCGGAGAAGGTCGGTGCCGAGGAGTCTTCTCGGTGCCGGAGCGATCCGGTGCCGGTGCCGAAACCACGGTCTGCGAAGTCGACGGGTCAAGTGCCGCCTCCATTAGGAGAGTTCGGAGCCTCTGATCCCTCTCCTTTTTTGTCCTCGGCTTAAAAGCCTTACAGATGCGGCACTTGTCAGATCTGTGCGATTCCCCGAGGCACTTCAGGCACGCTTCGTGGGGATCGCTGGTAGGCATGGGCTTCTTGCAGGCCGCACACTGCTTGAAGCCTGGCGAAACAGGCATGAGCCTGGCGCCCGGTGCCGGGAAGGGCTAAGCCCCCGGCAAGAAACTACTTAACAGCTATTTACTAAACTATCTACTTAACAATACTAATTAACAACTATATAGAACTAGAGATAAGCGATAAACAAGCGATAGAAACTAGGAGAGCTAGGGACGTGGAGGACAGCTATGCCGCGCTCCACAGTTCCAACGACCGACACGGCGGTAAGAAGGAACTGAGGAGCGGGCGGGCCGGCAGGGATATATATTGGGCGCCATGGCGGCGCCACTCCAGGGGGCGACCTGCCGGCCCACTGGAGTTGCTAGGGTAAAAAGTTTCCGACGAACGTGCACGCGCGGCGCGCACACCTAACTGGAATGGATGTGAGCAATCACTCGAAGAAGAACAGCATTTTGGGATGTATATGTAGGCGCATTGCCAGCAGATCGAGGGACGTGATCATTCCCCTCTGTTTGACATTGGTGAGGCTTCATCTGGAGTAGTGTGTCCAGTTTTGGGCCCCACTCTACAAGGATGCGGAAAAACTGGAAAGAGTCCAGCGGAGGGCAACAAAAATGATTAGGGGGCTGGAGCACATGACTTATGAGGAGAGGCTGAGGGAACTGGGATTGTTTAGTCTGCAGAAGAGAAGAATGAAGGGGAATTTGATAGCTGCTTTCAGCTACCTGAAAGGGGATTCCAAAGAGGATGGATCTAGACTGTTCTAAGTGGTACCTGATGACAGAACAAGGAGTAATGGTCTCAAGTTGCAGTGGGGGAGGTTTAGGCTGGATATTAGGAAAAAAAATTTCACTCAGAGAGTGGTGAAGCACTGGAATAGGTTACCTAGGGAGGTGGTGGAATCTCCTTCCTTAGAGGTTTTTAAGGTCAGGCTTGACAAAGCCCTGAATCGGATGATTTAGTTGGGAATTGATCCTGCTTTGAGCAGGCGGTTGGACTAGATGACCTCCTGAGGTCTCGTCCAACCCTGATAATCTGTGATTCTATGTATACACAAGGGCAGCATGCTGATGTCCTGTAACCTGCCACTCTCCTAGGTGTAACTTTGGAGGGGCCTGTCCTACTGCTCTTCAGCTGTTGCTTCAAAAATGGACTTTCTATTTTTTTCCTACAAGGAAGCTCTCGTAAACCCCTTCCTAAACACCCTCCCTCCCCGTCCCACACGGAAAGCTGGCACCTTGCTCTGCTACTGCAAAGACATTGCCTTAGCTTTAATGTTTCTACGCTGCCTAGTTATGACGGTTTGCACTTTAGTCCCAGCCCCTCCTCTCACTTTGTGGCAGACGCGGGCACCTGTCAGCTTGAACTGGAAGTGAAAAATGCCACTTGTGCCTGCAGCAGCAGGGGCTGGCTGAAAGGCCAGGCTAGATAATTGCCAATAGATGGGTTTTTCCCATTGCTAAACATGAAGCAGCTGTTTTATCATAGCAGAAATTGGCACAATAGGGACATCTAGTGGCTTGTTGCCTTGACCACAGGTGTATCAGCCTATAGCAAACAAGCAGCAGCTTGTTGAGTTGGACGGTGCCATTTTTATACAGAAACTTTTCAGAGTGGAATTATATTTTGTTTTAAAAGGTTTTTGCATCAAAATTAACATCCTATTTAACTAACTCAAGGCCCTTCCTAGTTCTCTGGGCTCTACTGTTAGCAATTTCATGGATCTGGTAAGAAAACCTTGGATTGGGTTCCATTGTCAGAATAATCTGAGCATCAGGAAAGATTTCCTCCCAGTGAGACTGGCCTATGGAATTGGCTCAAGAGAAATGGTGAAAGCCCCTTTGGTAAGCCCACATAACACTTGGAATGTGTAACTCAGCAGAACGTACACTGTAAGAAACAATCTGAAGTAGGACTAATGGGGTGCTAAGTCTGTTCCATCTCTGGTTTCCAGGTGGTTGCAACAAGCTAAGACACTTTTTTAAAAAAAGTCTTATTAGACAGAGGGGATAGGATGGGCAGGGAAGATGGCGTTAGCTATGGCTCAGACCCAGGGGAAATGTCAGCCTACCTGGTTTCGGAGATCATAGCTCTGTGGCTGACAGCCAGGATATCTGGCTTCCACTCCTTCAACTGGTACTTATCCATGGCTTGACAACATCACTTAAACCTTCCTGGCTGTCTCTCTGCTAGGCTTTTTGCTAAGGCCTTTCATATTATTGTAGCTCTAGGGGTAGCAATGATGAGGTGAGGTTAGGTGAGATTGCAGTACAGGCACTCACCAACACTTTAACCACTAGATCATCTTCACCCACCTGCTCAGGGGAGATCTACACAACACAGCGGTATTAACACCAGCTCGCACAGAGTGAGCTCACCATTACCACTACCTGTGAGACAGTTGTCAGAACAAAACCCTACTGAAGACAAGGTTTGTCAGTTTCCTCCAGCTGTAAAATAGATTCATGTGGCTGGAAGGAAGCGTTGTGTTCATCTAGACTAACCGTTTGCATAACACAGGCCACATACCCTCCTTGAATTACTTCCTATTGGAACTGGCCCATATCTTTTATAAATTCCCAGTGATGGAGATTTCACCACAACCCTTGGTAAATTGTTTCAATACTTCATTACTCGCTATTGAAAACTTGCGCCTTATTTCTTATCTGAATTTGTCAGCCATTGGATTGTGTTCTACCTGCGTGTGTTAGATTGACGAGCCCATTATCAAAGTTTTGTTCCCCACGTATGTACTTCTAGACTGTGATCAGTGAAGGATAATGCTCTTCATCTCTGTAGTGCTCATGGGGGGATTCAATTGTTAATGTCTGTAAAGTACATTGAAGCTGTGAAATAAAACTCTCTTTTAACCTAAAAACGTAACAGCCATCCTGGATTGGAGATCATTGTTTAAGGCCGATATTTTTGTTTCATTATCATGTTTGCAGAAGCTGAGCAGTAATATTGTCCCAGAGCTGCATCCATCCTGACTAGAACTCTGCAGTGAAATGAGCCATTTCATTTGAAGCAATGACTGCAGTCTCCCGGGGGTTGTACTGCTTGATAGCACAGTATTCAACCAGTAGGTGATTAGAGTGCCTGCCTCTTTTATTATGGTGCCATCAAACACAGAAGCTGCTGCAGACCAAGGGGCGCTACATCGGGAGGATTTGCACTCAGTCTTGGGAGAGCTACAGCAAAATGGATCAAATGGCACAAAAGAATCTTCTGAAAAAGAACTCCAAGGCTGCAAGTGCTGGTTTGTGGCATCCCTGAGTGTCAAAAACCCCACACAAAACCACAGTGAGATGGTTTGACATTTTATTGTCACTCATATGCAACTTGTTTCTAAAAATCAGCAAGCAAGGAGTCTTCTCTGGCTCCACCCTCTTGTGTCTTTGGGCTGGGGTGGGTGGGAGAAATCACAAGAGACACCCTCTCCCCTCCACTCTGCTAAGTTACAGGCAAGAGTCATCCCACTGACTAAGGGCACACCAGTATGGGGAAGGCGGCCATAATTTGGCCCTAAACCTTTCCAGTGGCACTCTAAGCAGCCAGCACTAGTCTTATCACAACATGCTGAAGCCTCACCCAATGTAACGACACTATGTGTATAATGACATTGCAAAGACTCTTAATGCAAAACTAATTAAACAGCACAGGTCATGAGTCATTCAAAGTGAAAGCTCCCGTGACCATAGTCTGTAATTCTGGCATGCCAGAGATCCAAACTGGAGACGCTCTCAATGAAAGCAGCAGAAAGATTTGGGGGGAGGGCCTTGGGTACCTTTCCCCCCCCTCATTTAAAAACAAGCAAGCAAACAAAAATAACCAGGCAGACCAAGGGAATGAATGTTAATGTAACAAGACTAGGCTATCCTTGGGGCAGAGACTGTCTCTTACTGTGTGGTTTGTACCATAGTTAGCCCCATAGGTGGCACCTAACTACATGGGACCCAGGCCTGGCCTGCTTGGGCCGTTTGGGTACTACAGCAATATAATTACATATAAAGCAACTGTGTTAAAAGGTGGTTACTAAAGTTGCAAAGGCAAGTCCTCAGAAGTTAGGAAATGCCAGCATTAAGATTCTCCGGGCAACCTCAGTTGGGCTTGCTTGTGCATCTGCATTATGATACAATCGTATTATATCATCCCATACAATGTATATCCACAGGACCCCTGCCTCATTCAATGCCCAAGCTTAGATCTGCTTTGGAGACGAATTAGGGTGGTGTGGTGAAGGAGGCTGTTGTCTATAGGACCCCTGGCTCATTTGTTGAAGAAGCTGGAAGCCGTGTTGTGAGTGAAGAAGGGGATGGTAGGAAGAGAAAGGGTGGTCTCATGGCTAAGGCAAGTGACTGCTACCCAGCAGAACTTACTTCTATCCCTGCTTCCTCCCCAAAGTTCCTGTGGGATGCTGGACCAGTCACTTCAACCAGACTTTTCATAGGTGGCCACTGTGAGCCTCATTTTGAGACCCTGGGGGCTGAGTTGCAGAAATGCAGAGCACTCCTGTCTAGAACCAAAGTCAATGGCAATCAGGAAGGAAGGTTAGGAAGAGTAAGAACAGAGTGAGGAATTAAGATGTCCTGACTTCTAATCCCAGTCCAGTCAGACTCCTTGGGCAAGTCTCAGTTTCCCTATATCTAAAATGAAGAAACTACTACTGCGGCCTCGGGGTCTGGTGACTAGTATCTAGTATAGCACTGTACGTGCCTTCATATGCTGAAAAAATCAGGCCCTCGGGTTTGTCACTTCAGCATTGAAACTCCCAAAGTTAACGGACACTTGCAAATTCTGGCCACAAACTGTTTCTCTATCTATAAAGTGGAGCTAGACATACTTTGTTACTCACAGGGAATCATGTTCAACAATATTCTGGGGGCATTCAATATTGGTGATGAGCACTATGGGAAAGCCCACCACAAAATGAACAATTCCACATTCAGAATTTGAGTGGCATGCAACCAAGAAAACGGCCACACATCAAAAGAGGAAGATAAAAAGAAATATTAAACAACTGTCTCATTCCCTGAGCACTTTCTGTCCTATGCACTGAGGCAGGCCAGGGCTTGGGTGGGGGGAAGGTGTGTGGTCATGTAATTAAGGACTGTCTAATACTGCATATGATGAGGGCCTTAATTCAAATGTTTCCTGACATTTGAGGGCTTGACACTGCAAGCTAAACAATGTTCGTTAACATGGTTTGGCTTGGTATGTAAATTATTAATTTGCCAAACTTAAATCTCAAAAGCTTAATAAAATTTAAACAAATTCCTCTGTCATTTGACATTTTGTGCCCGTTTGGTGATTTTAGTGCACTATTGGGAAAGCTAGAGTCAGACTGTTAGGGACTAAAAGACCATATTCATCCCCTGCAGCCAATGGAGTCGCACCAGGGAGGAATTTAACTCAGAGTGTTTAACTTGCTTTTTTGCAGCAGCTGCACTATCGCTGTCTTGATGTAAAAGCAGCTGCCAAATGCGAAGACTTACCAGCATGCCAGTGAGAGCTTTAAAAATCTAATGGACATGAACATTTCAGGCTCAGCTCACTAAAGAATTGCAGAGAGTTTAAGTAAAAGGCTTCAGGGAAATAAATTCCTAAACATTCAAAATATACCAGCATCCACAGATCACATTCACTGACTCATGCTGTGCTCCTCCCTAGAGGGCTCGAACCTTGGTCAACAGGTGCTGATGGAGAGCAAGCAGGGAGGGGGTGATATTCACATCTTTTGAGAGTCTGAGGGAAGGAGGCCAGACTGTACTGGAACAGAACATCCCTTAAAGGATGGGCACGAGCAACATTAGGCTTTGTTAGGCCCTCGACTGCAGTGGGGGCAAGAAGGGCAAGTGCTGTTGCCAGAGCTGGTGAGGGGCTGGTCTAAAAGAGGCAGAAGCAGGACTTGGACAAAGCAAGGGACAAAAACCCTCTTACCTCACTTGAACCACCTCGTAGCCAGAGCCTCCGGCCTGTGGAAGCAGGTGGTGATGCGGCCCTGCTGGGTGACAGAATGCACACACCGCTACCTACGGCCCGTGTACCAGAAAGGCAAACAACCAGCAGCCTGGTATCTTACAGGCAATTTCCTAGAAGATTGTTTTTAGAAGCTAGAGCAGGAGCCTAGAGTCTTGAGTTCTGCTCCCAGCTCAGCAACTGGCTCCCTCTGTGATCTCGCTCAGATCATTTAACCTCTTTGTGCCTGGGAGACTTAGCTGCTATGAAGGGGTATTGCGGGTCCTAATTAACATTTGTTAAGTCCTTTGAGGTCCTCAGGGGAAGGGCTCTGTACTCTTGCAAAGAATTCAGACTGCCCTTACTTAACACAAGATGGGCTGGACCGGCCTTCAGAAGATGGGTCAAATTTTTGTGGCGCCATTCTACAGCCATCATACCTGATGCTGCGCTCCCCACAGATCTAGCAAGCTAAGTGGTGTTAGTGCTGGAATGAGAGCGCTCCAGGAAACACCTCGGTGCCACTGATTCAGTAGGTGGCATAATCAGTGCACGAAGTGTAATCCAAACTTGAGGAATGTTACGCTTGTTCTTGATAAAATTAAAAAAAAATCAAAGGTATTTTGTTTCTTTTCTACATATGCTGTGGTACAGATGGCTTTTTAATTTCTCCTTTTTGTACAGAGATGTGAACAGGGAAAAAATGCAGGCATCTCAGGAAAAGATAATAGATGGCTGGTTTAATCAGCACAGGTTACCCAAATCAGTCTCAGCACAACCTCAAATTAGTCAGCGTAGCACCAACATCACTTCAAAACCACATTACTCTTCTGTTCTTCCTTCCTCCACTGAAGGCATTTCTATGCGCGTGAAGAGATTTTTCTCATTGAATTGCAGGTCACATCCTTCCTTGCAGTCTGTAATTTGTTTTTTCCCCCCTCAAACAGCTGATCCACCACAATTTTGTATAATCATTTTATTGATAATGCAACAGCTCGTGGTGAAGATGTATAGTTTTAATATTTAAAAACACGACGTAAAAAAAGCAGACAAAATATTCAAGCAAATCCATATGGCAGAGATCTACACATGGGCTAGAGTCCAAGGGCAAAATCTGATGTATTTTACACCATTGTAAATCAGGAGGAATGCTACTGGAGTTAGCGAATTTGAACCAATGTAAATGAGTCCAGAATCAGGCCTTATGACTAAGGCTGCAAGTTTGTCACAGAGGTCACATGTTCTGTGACTTTCCATTACCTCTGTGACTTCTGTAGCAGTCGGTGCGCCTGGCTTGGGGGCACCTGCGCAGCTCAGGCAGCTGCTGGGCCAGGCGCACCAGGAGGCATGAAACCAGGTGGGGGAGCCTGCCAGCCCCACCAACCCCCACCCCAGCACCCACAGGGCCGCTGCTTCCCCTCCCCCCAGCACCCCTGGAGCCACCACTACCCCCGAGCACCTGCGGCATCCCCAAGATTTAGTCAGGGGTATATAAGTACAACTGAATTTTTGTTTACTGCCTGTGATCTGTCCATGACTTTTACTAAAAATACCCGTGACTAAAATATTGCCTATGACTGAGAACCCCTCTAAGAAGGTAGAGTTTTCAGATTGCACACCTGACAATGAAGAACATGGGGTACAGCTACCTGAGCTGCAATCACACCTCTGACTGAACTGTAGATATACCCATGTTATTCAAGCATCCCACTGGGGCAGAGCTGCCATCTACAGGGCATGAGATACAGAGCTGTACTCTGTATCCCTTCAACACAGATGATACCCTCATGCTTAGAAATTATTCTTCCTCACAAAGAGTCTTCCTCTGTATTTTGAGCAGCACAGGAAACAGGACAGAACACTGAGGAACACTGCATTTCAAATCCACCAGCAGCAGCACCATTATTCATGCTCACCATCTGACCTCTAATTTCTAAGTATGGCTGAAATACGTTGATGAGTGATTCCAGATGCATCAACAACTGCGGGCAATTCCTGGTGTAACTAATCCTGAAAGCTGCTGAGATAGCCCAGCACATCCAGAATGGACAGTTGACCCTGAATTATCTCCAGAAGGTCCTTCATTCCCTTCCTCAAGTCCAAAGGAGGGAAACCCTTGGAACATACTCAGGAGTTTCCAGATGTCCCTGGATCTGAATAACCAGCACACTCTCACCTTCTCTAAAGGAGGGGTGACTTGAGACCGGGCAGTAATTAGCAAGCATGCCCATACCAAAGATGGTTTCTTGAGAAAGGCGATGAACCATTGTATATTAAAGGATAGTTGTACCCTCCTGCCAATAAGCAAGGTGTTGATAATACCTGCCAGCAACAGCACCACAACTATCCAATTTGCCTTAAATGCAACCAAGGTGTTAAGAGCCACTACTGATGGGCCTTGGAGAACCCAATACCACAGATGTCCTCCTCAGGCACCAGACAGATTCAAACAATGGATCACAGACTGCTGGCAGCAGACAGCTCTTGTAATGAGAGCTGGGGATGCCAGCCTGGAGCCTCCTCCTCACCTGTAAGCTCTCAAAATCCACCATGTCATATGAACTCATCACAGAGTTGATGTTCCAAATGAAGGAACCACCAACAGGACAAGCACTGCAAAGACTCAATAATGCACATTATCCTGAAGAGTTCAGCTGGACCATTTCTTGTGGTGTATGTAGTCATATACTTTTTACACACCAACAGAATCCAGAGACAAGTGATGGGATGATTCTGAAAATAAACGCATCTTCATCTTATGAACAGAAAAGAATCAAAGCAACTTAGGGCAATTCAATACTTTAAATGACGGCTTCTTGGAGCAGTTTCTGCAGGAACCCACAAGGGGAGAAGCAACTCTCGATTTAGTCCTGAGTGGAGCACAGGGTCTGGACCAAGAGGTAACTATAACAGGACCGCTTGGAAATAGTTACCATAATATAATAACATTCAACATTCCTGTGGTGGGAAGAACACCTCAACAGCCCAACACTGTGGCATTTAATTTCAGAAAGGGGAACTATGCAAAAATGAAGTAAGTTAAATAGCAATTGAAAGGTACAGTGACTAGAGAGAAATCCCTGTAAGCTGCATGGACACTTTTCAAAGACAACATAATAGAGGCCCAACTTAAATGTATACCCCAAATTAAAAAACACGGTAAAAAAAATTTTTTTAAAAGAGCCACCGTGGCTTAACAACCATGTAAAAGAAGCAGTGAGAGATAAAAAGGCATCTTTTAAAAAGTGGAAGTCAAATCCTAGTGAGGTAAATAGAAAGGAGCATAAACACTGCCAAATTAAATGTAAAAATGTGATAAGAAAAGCCAAAGAGGAGTTTGAAGAACAGCTAGCCAAAAACTCAAAAGGTAATAACAATGTTTTTTAAGTACATCAAAAGCAGGAAGCCTGCTAAACAACCAGTGGGGCCCTGGACGATCGAGATACAAAAGAGTACTTAAAGATGATAAAGTCATTGTGGAGAGACTAAATGGGTTCTTTGCTTCAGTCTTCATGGCTGAGGATGTTAGGGAGATTCCCAAACCTGAGCCAGCTTTTGTAGGTGACAAATCTGAGGAACTGTCACAGATTGAAGTGTCACTAGAGGAGGTTTTGAAATTAATTGATAAACTTAACATAACAAGTCACCGAGACCAGATGACATTCACCCAAGAGTTCTGAAAGAACTCAAATGTGAAGTTGCAGAACTATTAACTATGGTTTGTAACCTGTCCTTTAAATCGGCTTCTGTACCCAATGACAGGAAAATAGTTAATGTAACACCAATATTTAAAAAGGGCTCTAGAGGTGATCCCAGCAATTACAGACCAGTAAGTCTAACATCAGTACCAGGCAAATTAGTTGAAACAATAGTAAAGAATAAAATTGTCAGACACATAGAAGAACATAAATTGTTGGGCAAAAGTCAAAATGGTTTCTGTAAAGGGAAATCATGTCTTACTAATCTAAGAGTTCTTTGAAGGGGTCAAACGTGGACAAGGGGGATCCAGTGGACATAGTGTACTTAGATTTCCAGAAAGCCTTTGACAAGGTCCCTCACCAAAGGCTCTTACATAAATTAAGTTGTCATGGGATAAGAGGGAAGATCCTTTCATGGATTGAGAACTGGTTAAAAGACAGGGAACAAAGGGTAGGAATAAACGGTAAATTTTCAGAATGGATAGAGGTAACTAGTGGTGTTCCCCAAGGGTCAGTCCTAGGGCCAATCCGATTCAACTTATTCATAAATGATCTGGAGAAAGGGGTAAACAGTGAGGTGGCAAAGTTTGCAGGTGATACTAAACTGCTTAAGATAGTTAAGATAAGACCAAAGCAAACTGTGAAGAACGTCAAAAAGATCTTGCAAAACTAAGTGATTGGGCAACAAAATGGCAAATGAAATTTAATGTGGATAAATGTAAAGTAATGCACATTGGAAAAAAAGAACCCCAACTATACATACAATATGATGGGGGCTAATTTACCTACAACTAATCAGGAAAAAGTTCTTGGAGTCATTGTGGATAGTTCTCTGAAGACGTCCACACAGTGTGCAGTGGCAGTCAAAACCAACACACAAAGTTAGGAATCATTCAAAAAGAGATAGAGAATAAGATGGAGAATATCTTATTGCCCTTATATAAATGCATGGTGCACCCACATCTTGAATACTGTATACAGATGTGGTCTCCTCATCTCAAAAAAGATATACTGGCATTAGAAAAGGTTCAGAGAAGGGCAATTAAATGATTAGGGGATTGGAACAGGTCCCATATGAGGAGAGATTAAAGAGGCTAGGACTTTTCAGCTTGGAAAAGAGAAGACTAAGGGGGGGTATGTTAGAGGTATATAAAATCATGAGTGGTGTGGAGAAAGTGAATAAGGAAAAGTTATTTACTTGTTCCCATAATATAGAACTAGGGGGCCACCAAATGAAATTAATGGGCAGCAGGTTTAAAATAAATAAAAGGAAGTTCTTCACACAGCACACAGTCAACTTGTGGAACTCCTTGCCTGAGGAGGTTGTGAAGGCTAGGACTATAACAGGCTTTAAAAGAGAACTAGATAAATTCATGGAGGTGAAGTCCATTAATGGCTATTAGCCAGGATGGGTAAGGAATGGTGTCTCTAGCCTCTGTTTGTCACAGGATGGAGATGGACGGCAGGAGACAGATCACTTGATCATTATCCTGTTAGGTTCACTCCCTCTGGGGCACCTGGCATTAATCACGGTTGGTAGACAGGATACTGGGCTGGATGGACCTTTGGTCTGACCCTGTTCGGCCGTTCTTATGTTCCACAAAAAGCCACACAGCCACTGCACTCCTATTAATCTGCATGGGTTTGGTGGATCACTCAGAACCAGCCACGCCAAAACTGGACCTGCAGCATCATCCATGCCAGTCTTGGAGTCAGATCACAACAGAATAATCAACTATATCAGCTTTATTCAGACAGGCCAGAAATCACCAACCTAGATATCTTTAATTGATTATCTCCCCAACAGGGGTTTCCTTAACAGATATTTTCAAAGGGGCGAGTCCCGCTTCTTCACCAGTCTCACATCCACCTCACCTACACCAAACACTAAAACAGTCATTGTGAACAAGCAACTCTACATGAACTATAGTACAGGGGTCTCAAACTGGGGGTCTTAACCCCTCAGGGGATTGCGAGGTTATGTGGGGATCATGAGCTGTCTTCCTCCACCCCCAAATCCCACTTCGCCTCCAGCATTTATAATAGTGTTAAATATAAAAGTGTTTTTAATTTATAAGGGGGGGGTCACACTCAGAGGCTTGCTGTGTGAAAGGGGTCACCAGTACAAAAGTTTAAGAACCACTGATCTAGTAGGATGTTGTGACAAAAAGAGCTAATCTGAGATGTATAAACAAGGGAAGAAGTGATTAGGAGCAGGGAAGTGATTTTACCTCTAGATGGCACTGGTGAGAACAATGCTAGAATACTAACACAATGGGGTTCTGGTCCATAACTAGGGACTACAGTAAAACAAATGATAAATAATAAAATAATAATAAAATAATAATAAAATAATAATACCACCACCACCTTTGGTCCTGAGGTCCACATTTTAAAAAGATGTTGAAAAATTGGAGATGATGCAGAAAAAAAGAGCCACAAAAATGATTTGAAGGCTGGAAAAAAATTCCTTAACAGTGAGAGACTTAAAAAGCTCAATCTGTTTAGCACAGCAAAAAGAAGAGTTACAGGTGACTTGATTACAGTGTACAGGAAGAAAATACCTGGTACTAAAGAATTCTTTAATCTAGTGTAGAAAGGCATAATCACCACCAATGACTGGAAGCTAAAGCTGGGCAAATTAATTTGGAAATCAGGCAAAAAAATGTTAACTGTGAAAGAACAAACTATCAAAGGATCAAGACTGGATGCCTTTCTGGAAGATCGGCTTTAGCCAAAGACAAGCTGTAGTCAGTGGGTGAAATTTAATGGCTTGTGATACAGATGTCAGACTAGATGATCGAATGGTCCCTTCCAGCCTTAAACTCTATGAATGAAAAAACAAAGAAAATCAAAGGGGAGGAGAAACTCAGTAATTTTTCATGAAATCAATTAATTGGTGAATACTCTCACCACAGACTCAATCCTGGCAAATTATGTTATTTTTCAAAATAGTAATTAAAACACACACTATTTGAACATATGCTTATTTTTAAAAAGTATTTTCTACTGTCTAAGATAATTAGGTCAGTGGTTCTCAAACTTTTTATTTTAAATTACTGAGTGTCTCAGCGGACCACTTAATGATCTTTTCAAATGTTGTTTATACCATTCGCTAACTATTGTAAAGTGCTTTGGATTAAAGTGCTATATAAAATATATTTTGTTCTACAAATAAAAGCCCACAACTCACATTTTAATATCAGTAGTCTTACCTTTCAAATGTGATGGAAGTGCCCTCTTCTCCCCAACCACAGCAGCCCCCAAGCTGGGGCTGGGAAGGAGGGGGAATTACTCCCTCTCCCCCACAGCGGCAGGGGAAAGTAGCCTCTTTCTCTGGCTGCCACAGCCCTGCATGTCCCAAATTCCCCTCACCACTTCTTCTGACCCCACTGCTCCCTCCCACCAGCTCATCTTACATGTGCGTTTTCTCCAAGATCCTGCACGGCTCCACTAATTAGGTTGGTAGTTCTTCATTCTCATGTGCGGCCGCCCAGGAGCTTGTAGACTGAACGGAGCTTGCAGACCACTGGTGGTCCACAGAGCACAGTTTGGGAACCACTGACTTCAGCCATGTCTGCATTACAGCTGCTACAGCAGCGAAGCTAAGGCACTGGGTGCTGTAGCGTGTACATTTCCTACACGGATAGAGGGGATTTTCCAATTGCTGTAGTTAATCTACCTCTGCAAGAGGCAGTAGGCTAGGGTGATGGAAGAATTATTCTGTTGATGTAGCCGCATCTACACTGAGGGTTAGGTAGACCTAACCGTGGTGCTCTGCTCAGGACACAACACTTTTCATAGTCCTGAGCGATGTAGCTAGGTCAGTGTAATTTTTCAATGCAGATAAGGCTGGTTACAGATCATTACACTATCTGAGCACCTGTCTTTGACGTGCACCCCTGCAAGGTTAACCAGTATCTTTATCCTCATTTTATTCACAGGGAATGGAGGCAAAGAAAGCTTACCTGACTTGCCCAAGATCACAGAGGACATCCATGGTACAGCAGGAATTGAACTGGGTCTCCCATACTCCAGCTTAATGCTCTAATCAGTGGGCCATCTTTCAGCTCATTGATCCGAGACTGGCAACGAATGTTCAACATTTAGTTGCATTATTTCCTAATATTTTTTTAAATCACTGCTCAGACATTTCAGAATTCCTGTAATTTTAAAAATGGCGACAAATCAAATGATTTCATCTCAAATCTGTTTGCAGTATCATACAAAATAACCCAACCCTTTAAACTGTGAAATATAGAAGAGGTATTAGCTAAATTGGATCTCCAATAGTTTTCTGCAGAATATAGCAAGACTTGCTCCTAAATGCTTCCTATTCCATCTTGACTAGATGGTGCTGAGTCATCTTATTGAAGGAAAGTACAGCACATACTATTTACTTGAGACCCCTCCATTTGCAATCAAATGGAGCTAGACCTATTTAGAAATCAGTCCTGATCTGGAGAGAAGATCGTCAGTCACATACTGTCACAGAGTCCCCGGGCGATGCTCTGGAACTGCTTCCCATAAAGCCAGTCAGGACTTAGGGAGCCTCCTCTCCCTTGGAGCAGACTGTCTTCAGGGCAAGAATCTCACACGGCTTCATCTCCTCGGTCTCTCCTTGGAGCATTCAGCATATGCCCCTCCGTGCGTGTCCCACAGCGAGTCCACCCAGGCGGGGTCCTGGGGAAGCCAGAGGGTACTTTGCTTCGCAGTCAGATGTGACTCTTAGCCAACCAGTAAAACAGAGGTTTATTATAGACTCATAGACTCATAGACTCTAGGACTGGAAGGGACCTCGAGAGGTCATCGAGTCCAGTCCCCTGCCCTCATGGCAGGACCAAATACTGTCTAGACCATCCCTAATAGACATTTATCTAACCTACTCTTAAATATCTCCAGCGATGGAGATTCCACAACCTCCCTAGGCAATCTATTCCAGTGTTTAACTACCCTGACAGTTAGGAACTTTTTCCTAATGTCCAACCTAAATCTCCATTGCTGCAGTTTAAGCCCATTGCTTCTTGTTCTATCATTGGAGGCTAAGGTGAACAAGTTTTCTCCCTCCTCCTGATGACACCCTTTTAGATACCTGAAAACTGATATCAGGTCCCCTCTCAGTCTTCTCTTTTCCAAACTAAATAAACCCAATTCCTTCAGCCTTCCTTCATAGGTCATGTTCTCAAGACCTTTAATCATTTTTGTTGCTCTTCTCTGGACCCTCTCCAGTTTCTCCACATCTTTCTTGAAATGCGGTGCCCAGAACTGGACACAATACTCCAGTTGAGGCCTAACCAGCGCAGAGTAAAGCGGAAGAATGACTTCTCGTGTCTTGTTTACAACACACCTGTTAATGCATCCCAGAATCACGTTTGCTTTTTTTGCAACAGTATCACACTGTTGACTCATATTAAGCTTGTGGTCCACTATGACCCCTAGATCTCTTTCTGCCATACTCCTTCCTAGACAGTCTCTTCCCATTCTGTATGTGTGAAACTGACTGTTCCTTCCTAAGTGAAGCACTTTGCATTTATCTTTATTGAACTTCATCCTGTTTACCTCAGACCATTTCTCCAATTTGTCCAGATCATTTTGAATTTTGACCCTGTCCTCCAGAGCAGTTGCAATCCCTCCCAGTTTGGTATCGTCCGCAAACTTAATAAGCGTACTTTCTATGCCAACATCTAAATCGTTGATGAAGATATTGAACAGAACCGGTCCCAAAACAGACCCCTGCGGAACCCCACTTGTTATACCTTTCCAGCAGGATTGGGAGCCATTAACAACTACTCTCTGAGTACGGTTATCCAGCCAGTTATGCACCCACCTTATAGTAGCCCCATCTAAATTGTACTTTCCTAGCTTATCTATAAGAATATCATGCGAAACTGTATCAAATGCCTTACTAAAGTCTAGGTATATCACATCCACCGCTTCTCCCTTATCCACAAGGCTCGTTATCCTATCAAAGAACGTTATCAGATTAGTTTGACACGATTTGTTCTTTACAAATCCATGCTGGCTATTCCCTATCACCTTACCACCTTCCAAGTGTTTGCAGATGATTTCTTTGATTACCTGCTCCATTATCTTCCCTGGCACAGAAGTTAAACTAACTGGTCTGTAGTTTCCTGGGTTGTTTTTATTTCCCTTTTTATAGATGGGCACTATATTTGCCCCCTTCCAGTCTTCTGGAATCTCCCCCGTCTCCCATGATTTCCCAAAGATAATAGCTAGAGGCTCAGATACCTCCTCTATTAACTCCTTGAGTATTCTAGGATGCATTTCATCAGGCCCTGGTGACTTGCAGGCATCTAACTTTTCTAAGTGCTTTTTTACTTGCTCTTTCCTTATTTTCTCTTCTAAACCTACCCTCTTCCCGTAAGCATTCACTATACTAGACATTCCTTCAGACTTCTCAGTGAAGACTGAAACAAAGAAGTCATTAAGCATCTCTGCCATTTCCAAGTCTCCCATTACTGTTACCCCCTCCTCATTGAGCAGTGGGCCTACCCTGTCCTTAGTCTTCCTCTTGCTTCTAATGTATTGATAAAAAGTCTTCTTGTTTCCCTTATTCCCATAGCTAGTTTGAGTTCATTTTGTGCCTTTGCTTTTCTAATCTTGCCTCTGCATTCCTGTGTTATTTGCCTATATTCATCCTTCGTGATCTGACCTATTTTCCATTTTTTATATGCCGCCTTTTTATTTTGTAGGTCACGCAAGATCTCAAGGGTAAGATGACATGAACACTGTCTAAAACAAAGCTTGCAGGTACAAAGAATGGGACCCCTCAGTCGGGTCCATTCTGGGGCCCAGCGAGGCAGACCACCCGGTCTGCACTCATCCTCACCCCCTCCAGCCTCTCCTTTCTAACCTTTGTCTCTTTCCCAGGCCAGGAGGTCACCTGATCTCTTTGTTCACCCACACCTTTGGCATCCCCTTGCAGGGGGGAAGGGCCCGGGCCATTACTTGCCACGGAGACAGAGCCTTGGCCAGAACTGAGGCACCCACACAGTATTCAGAGGAAACATTAAGAACAGCCCCACTTGGTCACACACACAGATTCAGAAACAGATATTTGAGAGGTTTGACAATCATTCTTAGGACCTTCATCAATATCGGTTCTCAATGGAGTATGTTGTCCTTTACCCCAGAATGTTGCCACATGCTTCATTAATCAAGATTATTCTGTGTTGGTAGGGCTGGAGGTCAGACCCATGAGTGGAATTTTTTTTTTTTTTTTTTCAGTCTGGGAAAGCACTGTCAAGCATGAGGGGTTTGTTCTGATAGGTGGGAAAGTTACTTTGATTAATATTTTTCCTCCTCTCTATCAGTCCATTCTAGATACTTGTGAAACTTCAGATTATCACTCCTAGTAGCCAATCGTTGCTTTTCAAGTGGACCATAGGCTTGTGAAGTTATAGGAAATGCGTATCAGGACAATACGTTTTAAAAAGTCTTTAAGTATAGTGTTTCTGAATGGGAACCCTCAAATTCTTCTTAAACAACTAGTGCTTACAGAGAGTGGATTCATGTAATAGCACATCCTTCTAGTGCAAAGGAAAGAGCACAGCTCCTAGTCTTTAGTTAATGATACTCACTGAGAAGCAATGATTAGGACACCTTGGAGTCAAGATCACTAAGTGGAAGTGTGACATCGGTAATAAACCTAATTCTGCATGCCTTGCCCATTCAATCAGATGTAATAATGCAGTCAACTGGCACAAGAAAGACACCAATAACAGTAACAGTATAGTGATATTAGTAGGAGAGTAATAACACTTCACGTTCGTTTCACGATTTACATATACAAAGCCACTACACAATTAATCCCTACAACACCCTTGGGAGATAGTTAGGTAGGTACATTTCCCAATTTGGAGATGAAGAAACTGAGGCGGGAGGGCAGGCTTGCACAAAACCACAGCATGATCTGGTGATAAAGCCAGAATTAGAACTTAGATCCTAGCCCAGGTCCCATTCTTCCAAATCATAATGCTTTAAGGCTCTCTGCTTGATGTTTTGGTACATTAATTAGTAGGGAACTCTTTCCAAACACACAGAGGGATTGGGGGAAAATGTATATAACGTACTTGACTAAGATCTTCCAACTGCTGTTGCATTCAGCAACACATGGTTAAAACAGTAACAAATGTGCAACAGAAGGACAAAGCACCAGTTTCAAATGTCAATCCAAATATCAATTTTCCACTTCACCATTTTTAATCATTTTTTTCCTGCTGCAATTATAGAAATAGGATTTAATTTCTTACCGTGGCTAAAAAGACTGGGTTTCTATTAACATAAGTATGTATCTATCATATAAACTGATTTTATTGAAAATAAAAGGCAGCTGGCCATTTTGTTTCTCAGGAGCCATGAGTATGCTAAGTTTAGATAGCTAGAAATTGAAAAACCTAATACAAAACCCACTGAAGTCCATGGAAAGAAACACTTTCATTCATTTCAATCGGCTTTGGATCTAGGGCTACGTGGACAGCTGGTTAAAGACAGTTCCAAGATTGATAGTTGGAATTATGCACCATCCCTTTAAAATTAAGTGATGCAAACTGCTTTAAGAGAATCCAATTTCCTACTACCCAGTCAGAATTAAATGTAAATCAGAGACTGAAGCAGTGATATAGGAAGCAAGAGCTCAGCGTCCCTCTTCAATGGCAAAAGAAGAATTCATTACCAGTTATGAGAAGTCTGATCAACTGGATGATATAATTCAATTTGCCTTCTTCTGACTAGGAAATAAGGGGACGGGAGACTTCTTGCAAAGCCCTATAGTAAGGGCTAAACACTGACCCATGGGGATAGAAAGAATAGTTATTGCTGACCCTTTAGGTAGTTCACTTCACAGCACAAAAGAAATGATAAAAGGGGCAACAGATGGGATGTATGGGAAAAAGGATCTCTTTCCCTGTGTAATAAACAGGATGAATTAGAATTAAAAATGCTGGAGGAAAAATACCTTGTGGCAATTGCAGACGTTAGGGATGACTTGTTCTGGAATGATAACTAGGTGCATTGCAGACAGAAAAAGGACAGATCATTTTTATTAGGTTTTATATTATTTATACATTGTATATAAGCTTCTTTATTGTGTAAGTGTATATATACTTATATATACACACACTATGTAAAAATACACAAACAAACCACAGTTCAGATAGTCAGATTATATATTAAGGGTATGTACACAAAGGGGAAAGATAAAGGACATTTACAACAGAATCCGGTAGACTTTTAGTTAGGTGAAATAAAAGGATGAATTGTTGCAAAGGACTTGGGGCAGATGAGTAAAGGCAAAGTTAAACATACTCATGGGACACTGCTGCCGTTCATGAACTGTTTAAATGTCAGTGGCACCCTCAAATCAATTACAGCCTTGAACACATTCTGTCCATCTGTTATCCTCTTACTGTCAAAACAGTTGAGCGCTAACATCATTAGCATATTAGTTCATTTATTAAGCATCACAGTTCAAGTGTAACCAGCCCAATAAAAACTGAGAATGGAATTACAGATTTCTGGATTTCGTCTGCTGAATAAGAATAACTTCACTCATTTAAGCAGCAGTTACTGTGGTCTGGGGAATACACAGATGACAGTTATGTCACTCAAGAAAACATCACTCATTGCAATGGATTTTAATCTGGACGTGTTTCAATACTAACAATCAGCCACAGAAAAAGTACCTCAGATCGGAATGATAAACAGTTTACTGATTGGAACTAGGAGAAGTAAGTTCCAAGCAAAACAGCCAAAGGACATCTTAATTGTTGTAAAATGGATTACAAACCTGCATTAGCGTTCTGGCCTGTCATCCACTAACATACTGCGTTACGCATGAAGTGTCCTTCCATCTCTTTCGAGAACAACGTATTTGCATTAATATGACCTTTTACTTTTAAAAAGTTATTTGGCTTCCTCAGTTAATGCAGGTCTTTCTTCAAGAGTCACAAGTCTATGCTACTATTCTTTATTCCATATAAATGCTGTTGACTTATTACTGGTAACTTAATAGGACAATATTTATTTCGAACACTAAACTGTACACCTTACACTTACTGTGTTTTAAAAGGTTTCCAACATCTAAACATAACACTGCTGTCTGCCATTCTGTTGCATGGTAGTCCCACTGCTGCTATTCTGGAACTTGTACACATCTATAGGTCTTGACAAAAACACATTCCTTCCATTTATAATCTGCGTGTGGAAGCAAGTAGTTATGTTTTCTTGAGTTATATAAAGAACAACAGTGAGAGAACTAAAGCTAAAAGCACTGACTATTATAATATAACTTTACAGGGAAAGTTCTTTGCCCTTCCCATTTAACTGTTCCATAGCTTTAAGTCTTCAACCATCTATTCAGTTCAATTCCAAACATTTAAAATTCTAAGCTTTCCAAACTTTTATTCAGATTTTGAAAATGCATCTAATCTCTTCCCCATCACAATTACCCTTTTCCATGACTGTCTTTTGCAAGCAAAAGGAAGGATATCTACCCCAGAATTAGGCATTTAAAAATTATGCCACAACTGAGATGTCCCCAGCACAACTTTTCCATCCCAACAAATACTCCTATTAAGTGCTACATATTATGCCCCGTAATTTTCTAGGGGTGGAAGTCCTCATGGAGGGCACCAAGCCAAAGATGAGGGAGGAATGGCAAGCCAGGAAAGCATTTTGCAAAGAGAATAAAAAGAGCACGCAATTTAAAGTTCTCCTCGTACACAAAGTAATTCACACAAACTGCAATATGGAATTATCCTTGACTTTGCATGCAGACTCAAGGTATAACGTTAACAAAAAACTTTATCGGCAGAATTATACTGATATAATTAAAGGTGTGATTTTATCTCAATTTCAACTGGTGCAACTTGTGTGTACACTCTAATGCTGGTTTACACTCAATTTACGTATATTCAGCTTGTGTCAGAAACTTCATAGGCATAATCTAAACCAATAAAACAAGTTCTAAACCAATATAAGTGTGTCTACACACACAAGAGATCCAGCAGTTTGAACTAATTTAGGTTAAACTGGTCCAACTTCTGTACTTATACAGGCCTTAGTTGTTCTCATGTACAGTCAGTGCCTACCACACTCTGAACCATACTAGAATGCAAACAGGAATATATTATTAAACTACATGCTCTCCAAGCCAGGACTCTAATGTGATGCAGCCTAAAATGGCTACCTTAGCTAAAATGGTGCTCCCTCACTGCTTCAATTTGCAGTATTGACAGCCAATTAAAAAAATGCATAGAAGCTGTCCACTGAACAAAGTAACAAAGAAGCCAAAGATTTTAATCTTTACCTTTTTTAATCAAAAACATACTCTGTTACAGAATTTTCAATAAAATTAACTATAGTATATACTTGCAATGGCTACATGTATTACTGTTCACTAGGCTTTCGTGCTCAAAAGAAAACTTTCATGGTGCATTTTGGGCTCTGTATGCTTTACAGTAACCAATCCAATTGTGTCTTGGCTTAGTAAAGCTACCAAACTCAAAACACAAGGGATATAGGTACTGGAGCCAGAAAGTACTAGATGAATTCATCAACCTTCAAAATGTTGAGTTCTGTAATTCCAGAGTGATGAAGCACTTTCACGTGTGCATAAGGTAACTAGGAGCCAACAGTATCCAATCTCTTGGCATTTTCTAGACTGTATTCCTACTGTTAGCAGAGCTCCCCAAATTAAGTTTTCAGACAACTCAAAAGCAGAGTCAAAATCCCTGGAACATGCACAGTAAAAATATTGACAGAATAAAATGGGATATCCCAGATCGGATCTTCAGAAATGTTGGGTAGATAAACGCTTTAATAGTGTTTGCAAAGTGCTTTGAATAGATAACACCCTATGAAAGGGCAAAGTATTCTTTCTACAACCTCACTGTCCACCAGTCTAGATCTTGGAGCATCTGGGTAAAGGTGTCTCATGCAGAATGTCAAGGAAGGTACCATGTTCAGTGACAACGTGCTGACTAGCTGCATCAGAGGTACAGGAATCCAGTCAATGGTGCCTCAGAAGAACGCAAAAGTGATCAGAGGCCCACCTTGTATGTCTCTGCCTCTAGAAGAGTGGCAATCTCCTAGAAGAAACCTTAACTGTCACCGGACATAGAAACCACCAGATACATACACCACAGAAACAAGCACGGTCAAACAAAACAACTCTTCTTAACGACTGTTTTTCTTCAAAGTCTTCTTTATAAAATAAAACATATTCAAATGAATAGAATTCCTTTGGATGTTGACAGTACTTTATGCTCAAGGTACTCCCTCTCATGGTGTGAAGGAATACAAATTAAGTAGCACAGGAGAAGGAGTGGAAATTTCTTAACTCAAGTAAAGTCTGGATGCCACCTAAAGAACGAACCATCTTGTGTATTTTTTTAATTAATTGTATTACAGTAGCACCTAGAAGTCCCACTCAGAAAGTGGACCTCACTGTATGTGATACTGTAGAAATGCCAAGAGACCAGTCCATGCCAAAGGGAAGTACATAAGAACTGAATGGTTCAAAGAAGAAGCAAAGATGCCATTCACACTGGCACTGAAAGTTTTAAAAAATGTCCTGGTAATACAATTTAAATAATATTTGCCCAACCAATGTGGACAGCGCATAGACATCTTATAAATTGTTAAGGAAGTACAATCTTGCAGTTAAGGTAAGAGCACAACTCAGACACAGGTTCAATATCTGCCTCTGCTACAGACTTCCTTGTGACCTCAGACATTTCATCTCTCAGTACCTCAAATCCCTATCTGTAAAAAGGGAAATAGTATTTCCCAACCTTAGAGGGGTGTTCAGAGAATAAAGCCACTAGGTAGTGACGTGATGGGGCCATGCAAGGAGCTAAATGGATAGATCATTCTCAGAAACTTTTCCCAGTCAAGTCTAGAAGAATCATTTGAAGACTAAGCCTAAGCCTAGTAAATGGTTTCTAAAGGTATATATACACTATGAGCGAGAGGTGTGACTCTCTTGCTCATGCTCACACACTTGTGCTAGCTCTCATCAAGCTAGTGCAACTCTAAATAGCTGTGTAGCGTGGCAGCAGAGGCATGGCTTGGTCATGCTGAATAAACATGCCTGAAACCGGTGGATACGTACTCGACACGGCTCAGCTGTGCCTGCACTGCCATTACTTATGCTATCGAATGGCTATACTGCCATTTATACTCACACACTCCCTCAACAGGAGCTAACATATGTGTACACAAGCAGAGGAATCATACTCCTTGTTCACAGCGCAGACAAAGCCTAAATACGAATTCAAAGGGGATTGTGTCCCCAGTTTACACTGGCAAAGAAAATTGTTAAACAGTTTTTTGAACCATTTAAAAATCATTTCATTGGCAGTTTATCTCCAAATCCTCTAACTTTGGCATCTAAATGCCACCATTTTAATGTCAGTGGGGACGAGGCCGAAGTAAAACTAAACTTCATTTTTAAGCTTTGTGGAGAAGCTGTCCAAATATGGTGGAAATAATCCCAACCATTCTACTTTAAATGCAACTGAGAGCCAAGCCTTCTAGTATCAATGCTTTTCTGAAAAGAATCTAGGATAAGAGCCAACTGCCGCCGCTCTACAGTTGCCCAGGTCTGAAGGCAGAGCAGAAGGGTGGCAATACTGTGACCCCCACCTTGCAAATGCCTTTAGGGTCAGGACCCCCAAATTGAGAAACGCTGGTCTCCCCCTGTGAAATCTGTATAGTATAGGGTAAAAGCACACAAAAGACCAGATTTCATGGTCTGTGATGTGTTTTTCATGGCTGTGAATTTGGTGAGGCCCTAGTTATCAGAGGATGTGAGGCCCTGACTATCCTCTCACTATCTGCAGCTCCTGCTCTGAGGCCAGAAGAACGAGAAAGGGATGAGAAGTAATGGGGCATGGCCTCTCCCTGCACAGGAGGTGGAGGCATATTTCAGTCTGCTCACCTCTCCAGAGGCCGATGTCCATTAACCCCCTTGGTAGGTAGTTCCTCCTGCCCACTCAGGCTCTTCCACATACATGCTTGGAATCATGCCACGACCAGAGGAGCCTGCAGCCTGAGAGTGATTCTAGGGGACTGCAGGGATGGAGGTATGAGGAGAGAGGTGCAGCCCAGCTGTGTGTCCTGCTGAGACTGCCCCCCCGGGACATATCCTGGGAAGATGATGCCCACTGGCCTAGGAGCTGCAGGATGCCCCAGTTGGGATGGGCTTCTAGACTCCAGGCATCAACGGAAATACTGTCTCTTACAAAGAGGAGAGTACACATAGGACATGAATCTCTGAAAGGGAGTTGCAGCCAAAAGAGCTTGGGAACTGCTGCTCTAGTCCATCCCCATGCCAGCTCAAGATTGTTGTTATTTGTTTTAAGTGTCTCCAGGATGGGGCATCCATCCACAGTTTCACTCTCACACACCTGGCAGGAAATTTTTCCTGATTATAAACCTAGAATTTTTACTTTTGGTTAATTTGTTAGTCATCTGAATTTGTTGCTCTAATCTGAATACTCTCATTTGCCTGAATCTGAACATGTATTCGAGATGCTGTTTACAAGAATTGAAGGGAGAGATCATTGCTCCTGTTTGTGATGCCTCTGAATATACAGCCTCATCTGTTGATTCCTTTCAGGCCACAATAAAGTATTTGATTTGGTTTATTTTAAATCAAGTAGCGGGAATCCTACAGTATACCATCAAGCTGGCAGAAAGCTTGGGGACACAAGTATATGCAAAGTTCTGGAGGATTTCTTTGATGTAGCTGTGCAAAGATCAACAATGAGTGCCTTTAGGAGATGCATAAAATTCTTCACAAGGAAGCCACACAGAATCCAGTTCATGCAAAACTGCCCCACAACAATTAACTTGTCAAAAGTTTGTACATTTTCCAAGTGGTCAGGAACCAAGAATCCAGGATTAAGAGCACAGCAGATAATTCAACAGCCAGATGGGTAAGAAGAGCCTGCGGTCAGGCTTCACTAGTTCCATCAACAGAAAAAACCTTCTTCCAGAGACCATTTTTGTTTGTTTGTTTTTTGGATGAGTCAGGATCTTTGACCAAATGGTTAGAAGCATCCAACTACCTCAGAAAAACACCCCAGCTGTCACTAATTTGCGCAAGTCATTTGACTTGTGTGCACATCTGTAATATGGGAATGACAACCACTGACTACTTTTCTAAAGTACTCTGAGGTCTATGGATGAAAAGGGCTCTATCTAAATGCTATCATAGTCCTCTGCAGATTCTTGATGTGATGCAAGGAATGTGGCAAAAAACAAACAAAAAAACCCTTGAATTATGTTTCAAGACTGTTTCTTATTGTATTACCTGCTGAAACTGTTCTATTAGATTGGCTCAACATAACAATGCAGGCAGACTGAATTAACAGTGTTTGAATGCAGCACTGGATTTGCACTTGGTAGTTCTGGGCCATTTCTTCAAGTTCCAATTCCCCACACAAATGCCATACCCAGTCGCTAAGAAACAACAACTCTTGCTACATCTCAACAAGTACAGAAAAGAAAGAAAAGCTTAGAAGAGCCCTCATGAAAAACACTAAAATTTAAGGTGGAAGTTACATAAATCTTAATGCTATTGGCTGATGATGAACTTTCAAGGAAAAGTGACCAATTACTCTACATTAGTGGACTCAAATAGAAGAAAAAATATTTAATATAAGCAAACAAAATACAATTGTATAAATTGGGGTTTTCAGAATTTTATTTATACTATTAACTAGAGAGAAAGCATACATATTGTAACTGTCATACAGTCAATACATTTGCAAGTTTTTCTACTTTAAATTCTCTATACAAAGGCATTGCCAATTGATGAGGTCACTGATGGCATCAGGCTTAAAATAACCAAGAGGTATAAAAACAAGTTTGTCATCTTGCCCTGAGTGGAAATGGTGAACAGATACAAAAACTGGATCCTAAATACTGATGTCATAATGTATGTGATTTAATGGTGTATGCAAGTTATCACTTTTCAAATTAAGTATAAACAATCAAGCTACCCATTTTAGACAAATGCCAAGTCTGACTCTTTTCTTTTGTATTTAGATCACAGAAGTCAGCAATAGTTATGAAAACATGTTCCTGCCATTAGGATATTTATTATGTCATTTAATTGGCAATTTTACAGATTGGATATTTCATGTTATATTTAAACTGAGTGCCAGCACTGAAAGTATCCACTCCTGTTAGTGTTTTAAAAAGTGTGCCTATATAAATAAAAATCTAAGACATCTTTTTAAAATATAATAAAGGAAAAGAAACATTTTCTTTTTCCAAGCTACTTTTAATTATCATCAACAACATATTCCTCATTTTTGGCAGTTTGTACCCTTCAATCTGGAAAATCACAGCAAGATAAAGAAATATCTGTTGCTAACGATTTGTTCCCTAAAAGAATTAAATGCAAGATTTCAATAACTACAAAGTTGTTTTAAGGAAAATGTTTACGGTGATTAGAAAGAATTTTCAGATATAAATATATATTTTCTGCATACAAAAGGGTCTCATGAGGCTTATCAGCAAGTTGCCATAACAGAGCAGATCAAAGTTACCAGTACTGTGTTGAATCCCTTTGAAAGTACCCATATGGCCTTTACTTTAAGCTCTGAGCCACCTGCTGGGACAGTAAAGTTCTGAAAAAGTAACTTGAAATCCAATTTCTGCATGTTCAGTTTCTTTCTGCTAAGAGCAAGAAGGCAAACACATTTTTAAAACCTGGTTTTAAAAGATTAAGCAGAACAAAAGTAAAGGATATCTTCAGGTTATAAACAGAATTGTATTTTACAATCCACCATCCCAACACTACAACGGCCCACAGCAGTGTGCAGAGGGATCTCAGTCCAGAGGTTGCGGGTCTGCAATAGGCATGGTATGAAGTACTTCATCTAGAAGCTGGAGGGCTCGGTGTAAATGAATTTCAATCCAACAGGGTGTTTCTTTGATGCTCTGTCTTGGGTAATCAGGCCCCCAACCTTTCACAAAACTCATCCTAAGTATGCACAAGCGGCGAAGATCATCTACGCCGATTCCAGCAGCAGCTGACAAACCTAAATAAGAGGTTTTGAGTAAGTGTTCATGTCTATTTAGTTTCCTCAGACATGCTGTTTTACCAAGCCAGTTTTACGCAACACCTAGCCAATTCTACATAGTAACCCGTTTGCTCAGCTGTTCCTCCATGTACAGTTCTCCCTCTCCACAAACCATACCAATCAACATTTATAGATGTGCTACAAATACATAGGTTTTCCCAACTCTACTTTTTGATTTATGTGACTATGTATCCTTGTAAACCTGTATAAGCAATCAGATATAACCAGTTAACCTGAAAATAGTTATGTGATGCAAGCCAGTCTTAAAAGCCTATTTTAGAAAGTTAAGTACAGCTAGAAATACTTATATCTGGAATTAAGTGAACAGTAGACTGCTCAGCCTTATGAGAAAGTACTGACAATTCAATATATAGCCATCTTGATTCAAAATGGCCCAAAAGAGACAAATCCAAATTAAACAAAAAGCAAGCAAAAAGGACTTCTAAATCTGTATATGTAACTAATCCAGATCATCCGTCTATGTACAAGCATATGTATGGAGTCAATCTCAATTTTCCCTTTCAACACGATAACCTAACAGGACTATACAAATGGTGTTGGGAAACCTCCAACATTTACTGCGGTTTATTTGCTGCTAACGTGATTTCTTTAAAATATTTGTAGAAAGGGGCCTAAAGCCATAATTGTCATTTGAAATGTGCTATTAATGAGACCTGTTTGTATTTCCATTTTAAACCTCTATTTCAGTGAATTTAACGTCGCAATAAACATTTCCCAACAGGGTAAAGTTGGTACAGACTACAGGTTGCCTTCTCAAGGAAGATTCTTTTTGTTTTAAAGCAGACAAAAATGTACTCCATTTAAAAAAAAACGCTTACCCAAATTATTCTCTTTCTTTTTATATTGTTTTGTTCATGTTTAATGAAACAGAAGAAAATATGAATATGGCAATTGATAATTAAATAGGACTGTTGCTTTATGTTAATATTAACAAGTTAAATTAATTTTGGCCACAACATTTTCAATGTTCTGTGAAATGGCTTGAAATAATCTACTTGCCAACAGCAAGACAGAAGCTAGAGAAGATTGATGTGCTTAAGTAAGCGTCCAGCATTTTCAAAAGCCTGGTTACTTATTTAGGTGCCTAAATAGGACCTTAGGAGCCTAAACTTGGGCACTTATTTTAAAATAAAAATCTTTCTTCTCAGCAAAATTCAGGGCAAGCTCAGTGACAGATCCCAGCAACTTCCTCCAGAACAAGCTTTTTATATGGCTGTTTCCCCCAGACCTCAGTGATGGGCCCCAGTCTCACACCCCTTCCTCATTTTTTTGCAGCTGACTAGTACATTTAGAGCTCTCTGGATTATTTTTCAAGCTCTGTTTTAGGAGGTAGAGATACAACTTCGTTTCGAGGAAAGTAGTTATACTGTTTGACCTTTGTGCTTCGGAAGCAGCATACTTTGTCTCACTCCTTTTATAGAGACAAATTCTGCAGCCATGTTCACACCCGGAATTCCCACAGACTTCACAAGGGGAGCTTCGTGTGCAGAGAAGCTACAGAAATAGATATTCTTATTTACTTGATAAAGAAGAGTAAGTCTGAAGCGTGAATAAGCATAGATATATGGTCCCCATTCACTGTAGGGTGTTTTTCCTTAAAAAGAGCAAAGAAATTACTTAATGTACTTACTGATAGCTGGGGCTATTCCACCTACTGATCCCGGTCCAGGGATGTTTCCAGCTACTGCTGCAGCCTGGGCAGCAGCTGCAGCTTGTGCCGTGGCAGCCTGCTGCTGCATCTGACGATGACATTGGCGTAAATCAAACACCTTTAAAAAAATATAAAGTCCTGCATTACATAGATTTATCTTAACCACTGAAGGAAAGAGTTCATGAGAGCCAATGCTATCATTGCTGTTATGCATACGAGAAATTAAAAATCGTAACACCACAGAGTTAGTCTCCCTAGACACAGGCAAGCTTTTACCAACTGATTTTTTATTTCTATTGGGATCAAAAATTCTATCCATTGTTTTTACAGACTAAGATTTGAGCACTAGTAGCTATACAAAAAGCCCACCACACTGAGGCCCTGATTCAATCTATGTGCGCTAAAGAGGCTAAGATTGTCACAAACTGACAAAATCCAGGAGAAGGTCATAGCTTAGTAGTTAATTTAAAAAAGCGAGGAATATAAATGAAAAATTAGAGATGTGTCCTCCTAAACTTTGAGAGTCCCTGTCTGCTTTCGTCACAGCCTTGTTGAAACATGGCAATTTACTTACGCAGAATACTGACAGCTGGTAGGCCTCAAATTAGAACAGCTAGGTTTCAGTTTGTGGGCACACTGCTTTTTTATGATCAGACAGGGTACTGAAATACACAAGAATTCTGCTCTCAGAGACTGAGGGTTTTTACAGTGAGTGAAAGAAATCCAGTGCCCTGGGTACATTGCCCAGCACAGTAGTTTGGTTTTAAACCTCATTTTACCCTGAGATATATGTAAAGCGAATTATCATTTTAATGTGGGTTAAATCTGAAATGTCAGAAAAATATATGATTTTGTATAAGAAGTTTGACTTTTGGTGGATTCATTGGTTCAATATTTCCATGTCGATGCTTTAATTAAAAAAATAGCTATTTTTTAAAGATTTTACTATTACATTTCAAAATATTTTTTTTTCCAAAATGAGAAAAACAATTGGACCATATTATAAGCTTAAGTAACCAACTTTTTGTACTAAGTCGTTTAAACAAAAACTGTTAAAATGCAAAATCACTGCTAAGATTGCTTGTGACAGAATTATGAAATGGCTGGTTGCTTCCATAACATATAAACAAACACTGTCAATTTAAAAAGCCATTCATCAACAATAAAATAAACAAAACTTTACTGGGCACCAGTTAGCCTAATAGAGGCTAAAACAGTTTTTGGTTTAGTGGGAAAAAATAATTTAGGTTATTTGGTTTACATTTCTTTCAACACTTCATAAAACAATTTGCCATTTACAAGGAACAAATTCATTTGTTGTTTCCTACAGCTGTCATCCAGGATATTCAAACCAACCTTTATATATGCACTTGGGTAAATCTTGTGAACTGCATCTCCTGGCGCACGCCCTGCTTCTCTATCCAAGTAGTAACTCTGGACGAAGACTGCATGGTCACTGAGGCACCTAACCCACACGTCGCCTTCACCTTTACATTCCAACTGCACCCCTTTACCTATGTGCAACCTTAAAAAGGGGAAAAGGTCCAATGTACTTATGTTCACAAGCTACACATTCGAACCTTGTTAAATGAACCATATACAAATCTTAAGAGTTCTCAGCAGTCCTCTACACCATAATCTAAATTCCAGGGTTAAAATAATTTACCTAGAAGGTGAATAATTTACTATTTTTCAAAGAATTGGGATTGTTGAAGTCTTAGCAGCAGCAGTCAACTGCAAGCTATGCAACAAAAGCATGAAGGTATATCACATCCATACTGCATAATGAGTACACTGCATTGTATATGTAACATTAACTTTACGGAAGTAGCAGTATGGATAGGCAATGTAGGTCAAGGAACATTTAAAGTAATTGGAGACAAAGATCCTGCATTCCAAAACCGTATCTGAGCAAACACAACACTTGGGCCTACTACTTCAGCAGAATAAGAATCCACACTGACAAGTGTCCCGAATTGTTTGCAGCATTGCCGTAGCCATGCTGTATTAAAACATGAGAGAAACAAAATGAGTGAGGTAGTATCTCTCCCTGGCCCACTTCTGTTGGTGAAAGACCACACAGAGCTCTAACGTCATCCAAGTGTACAGTCCTGCATTAGAGAATAGCATTCTACACATCTTTTAAAGCAATGCTCCAAAACAGCAACATGACCTCTTGGTGATATCACAATCATGCACCATATTTTAAGATAATTAACTATTACATTTGGAATTATTTTAGTCCTGTTGCATTCCTGTTTGTTTCATGGGGAAAGGAGTTTAACACTATCAAACGAGTTCCTGAAGTCCTTTTCCTGCTCCTTCACCAAAACTTAAGTGTGAGGGGAGAATGAAAAACAAGTATCTTTTTTTTCCAATTTGCCTATGATGCTCTAAAGAACCTGCGTGCTTCACTTAGTTTAAATCTTCTCTCCCCAAGCCCAAGGACACAAACTGAAAGTTGACATAATTTTAAAAACAAAAAACACAACTATATAAACCAACAAATGCTATATGCCACCTCAAGGGGCACACTCCTAGCCACTGATGCACTACTCAGACGCATGAACATACCTGAAGTATGAACCCAAAGGCCCAGGAAGACACATGCTGTAGTAGCTTATTAATCAATCAGAATGTACATAACGGCACTTATACCTTCAAAAGAAAGATATACACCAAAAGCTGGAACAATAAATATAAAATACAACCAAAGTCTGGTGTTCCAGAAGACATGTAAAATACCTTGCTCTTTCAATGGCTTCTGTTCTGTGTACATTAGAAAGCTGGCCCAGGCAAAAGCGGTCTCCTCCAGAAGGGTCTACATAACCATCAACAGTAACAACTGGACAACTTGAAGGGACTTTAAATGTCTCCCCAACCTGCACATCCATTTCAAAGTAAGCAATTGAACACCAGTACTCCGGAGCTTGAGAAGACAAAGAACAGACTGAAATGTGACAGTAAAAATCCCGCAAAACCCTGAGACACAAGGGTTTAGAACTTTTGCCATTTGTACTTGGAATTTAAATTTTCAACAGCGTGTGCATGTATTTTTTATGTATCTGTAAGAAGTCAGTAGTGAGAGCTTAAATGAGCACAAAACTGCCTCCGCTTTCAAATTTTTATGTAGCATTTACTAGTAAAGGTTTTGCACATTAGAGATGGAACAGAACACCTGGGCAGGAATGAGATCATGGTAACTTAAGCTTGCAACTGCACTTAATTATTCTGACTGCACATCAATGTCAATGAATTTGCATATTAATTATACTTTTTATATACAGATAGATAGTACAGGTTGATTTTTAGGAAATTAAGAAAGAATCACTGCAAATACTAGGAGAAGTACTGTTTTTACCATAATAGGACAGACACAAAGGTTTCTAGTTTTTACAAAAACTCTCAAGGAACAAGTATTTCAGACTTATGTTTATGAAACAATACTTCATTATGAAGAGTGTGGATTATATAAAAATTCATATTTTTATAATTAACATTGCTGTCTTATCACCAGTTAAATTCAGCTTTCAATCATTGCCAGTTTTCCTTTCAGTGGTAGAGGCCAATGAATGAAAAAATAAGTTACAGTTTAAATCATACAAATGATATAACCTGTGTGATGGGACAAACTGTATTATTGCAACGTTAGCATACAACCTTGCATCTGCAAGTTGAGTAGTTTTCTAGGTTTAACACCAAAACTATACTGCTTAGATTCCACCAATTGCTTAAGCTTAAAAAACAAATCAGTTTTTTCTAATTTTTCCTATCTCAAAATGTATTATTTCTTCGTAACACATGCTTGGCATAGCTTTTGAAGTAGGTGACACACAGCTTTGTATCAGGCCCATATGGAATAAATTGAATTTTCCATTATGCTTTGAACAACTCTTCAGAAGCATGCACTTACCAGGATGATTTGATATAGGAGGCTGGAATGCAAGTTCATTGTGAACTGGCCCTTTAAAAAAAAAAAAAAGAAGCATGAAGTTTATTTTACACAAAGATACAGATTTCTGAGTATTAAGTTTTGGTAGAGTCCACAATGTGCTAGGCACTTTCCAAACAGAGAAGAAGGTATGGTCCTAGCCCTGACAAGTTCATTCTAAAAACAGAGGTTGGCAGAGAGCTTAGTCTTGGCCAAAGTGTAGTTAACTTAATTTTTACTATAAATTAGCTATGCTCCCCATAGGCAGCACAGCAGAAGTACATCTTTAGAAGGGATTAAATGTGCTGTCTTACAGGTGAGTTCAGGATATGCATCATGGACAAAGGCACAATGGCTTCTGGGAGAAGATGATAAAGTTGGTAGATGTCAATGGATGAGGTTGCCCAAAGTGAGAGGAGCAGGAGGCCAAGGAGAGAGCCCAGGGGTACCACCACACATTTTTAGGAAAGTCAGAGTATTAAATTAGAAAGCCAAGTAAATATTGAAAACCTTTATGAGTAACTTGAGCACCAGAAATTTTTCTGAACTCCAGTACTTCATATACATCATCTTGTTTATGAGTGGGAACCAGGTATAAGGGAGTAATATAAAACTTAACAACAGAGTCTAAAATATGTTTTGTTGATATAGGAAAACTGCCAAAGTAATTTACTGCAATAATTGATTTTATCCCCCCCTCAGGAATAAAGTGCAGAGCATAACCACTGCAACTAGAATAATTTATAAGTACAATAATAGGAAATCCAGAATGATCCCAGTGTTTAGAGATTACTGAATTCCATAATAGAGAAGTATTTTAATTTTTGTTCTTTTCTCACCACACTCCTTGCTCTTAGATAAACTATCTAACCTGCTATACCTTTAAGCTCTACTGATCCCATTCAAACCTACTAGATTACAACATGGAAAAACAAGAGTCAATCTATTTTGCCCTGAGGCCAAGAGCTAACTAGGAATCTTCAAAAAATATCCATTTTCAGGTTTGTTTTGTAGTAAGTGCAAATGTATGTGCCAAATGTCCCCATGAATTGGGTTGTAGTGGGGCCAGTCAGCAATGATTTTTAACTTCTACAATATTTTTAAATTTTAATGCACATAAATTATACTTTAAAAGCAATGCCTGCGTCTAAGTACTGTAAGTTATTAAGAAAATGAGACTTTACTCTAAATATGTTTCTCAAGGATCTGAAACAGGAACTTGAACCAAAAAAGGCCAAACATTATTTCAAAAATCTACATTTGGACAAAGGAAGTATTGACAGCCAAGTTATAAAGCTCTAGAAATAGAGACTGAAAAGGGAAATACTGACAAGTTTTTAACTACAAAACTAGATGGTGCCATTATAACACAACTAAAATTTTAATCTGCTCGTCTGTTTTGATGCTGCACAAAGTACAGTGCACCAACTCTCATGGAGCTTTTGTATTTAATTGTCAGATTACACAGTAATTATAGTTTTATAATTAATAGAATTTACACTTGTGGGTCACAAGAGAGATTCTGCCATTATCCTACAATGACAGCATAAAAAGTAGAGCTATTTGAAAATCCACAAATGCTTACAGTAATGTCCAGGATGGGGCATAGGTGGGTGATGCTGAAGATGTCCATTCTGGTGGTGAGGTATAGTAGGTGTGTACGCTGCCGTTCGACTTCCAGTCCAAGTTGTTGTACTATCTAAAAGAAGAAGAAGAAGAAAAAAAGGACTGGGCTACTTTGCATTTAAGGGAGCTTAAATATGTCATTTCTGTTTTTTTTATTTCTCCTGAATATTTATTAATGGATTTAAAAAAACTAAAAAGAATGCATCAATGTGTATACTCACTGTGATGGTAAGTAGCTGGCTGAGCTGTAAACCCATTCTGCTGCGTTCCTGGCTGAGGCCCTGAAGCAATCTGTAAGAGTCCATCACTATGGCTACCTGTCAATATACTGGTTGGCTGACCTGGTAAAAGAACATACTTCCCATTCATAAATATTCCACAATTTTATTATAAGAGAGACACTGCACAATCCTACTGAGGAAAACACATCCCAGTTATCAAGGCTATTATAATAAAGCTGCTATAATGTAAGGATATATTTATTGCAGGAAAGAACCTTAGAAAGCTGCAAGTAAGATACTTTTAGCATCAGCTAATTTTGCTTCTATTCTGACAGCATACTTATGACTGGGATTGCTCTGCACATTTTTATTTGCTTACACAAAAACATATCTTTGTTTTACTCATGTTTTGTTTTGGATATTTTCCATATAGTGAAGAGAGAGAAGCTAAAGGCTTCACTTGAAAGATACAGAAAAAGCAACATGCTTCATTCAGCCCCAGAAACACTTATTTTCAATAAGATTTCCATGGACTTACTAGAGGCATCAAAGACTGAAAGAAAATGAAGACTAAATTATCTTCACACCCTTAGAGCAATATGATACTATGGTGATGGGAACGATACAAAACCCAAAATACAAATGGTTTCTCTAGGCAAGGACTGAGGGATGTTGCTGAGGTAGCATACTACTACTCCCTGATCTGAGTTCAGAGGATTTCATTTTCTAGGGCTATGTGATAACTCATTGAATTGAGCACTTCCTCATTGCTAAATTCACAAAAAATGTTTAAGAAAAATTAGGTATGGCATCCCAACATGTTCATGAGGATTTTAAGAGAGTCTGCAATTTTTAAAGGCTTATTTTTCAAGAGGTCCAATTATTTTTTTCAAAAAAGTTAGAAGAGGGGGTGTCCTCTCAGCTTCAGAAAGTTTAAGAACTACCGTTCTGTACACAGGTTGATGACACTTCTCCATATATCCAGTTTTATTATCCCTCCTGCTGATTTAATGGGATACTGAAATTTTCCATTCCCATGCCAGTTGTTCAATACTAGAGTCAATGACTTAAACAACACAACAATGAACAGTGTTTGTAAGGGTTTCTCAGTAAGTGTGTATCAGTTTTTTGTAGTTTAGAAAACTCAGTAAGCGCAATAGTTTGGGTGGGAAGGAGGGTTAATAGAAAAAAAAAACTGATTCAAATTCTAGGTTCCAAGTACAATCTCATTTTAACATCTGAGATCAACAGGCCACCTGGGTTTGGAATACACTAGTACCTCACTTTTTATGTTATTTACTTTGATAAAGTAAAAGCAAGTTTCCTATGCAATGTCCACTTTAGAGAAGATCAAATGGTTGTGCCATTCAAGTATTCAGATTTTATATTCCAGATAATTTAAGTTTCTTACTTGTGGAAGCCACAGGAATGTTGGGAAAGTTAGTGGTGCTGGTAGTGCTAGACTCAGTAGGAGCTAACATAGCTGGGGTGCTGTAAGTCTCAGTAGAAGCCCTGTTACTTGGTGGATGCTGGATGGTCTGGACCGAATGGCCTTCAGCTGTAGATAATGACTGTCCCTCAAAGTCATGAACATATTCATCTTTCACCAACATACTTGATGGAGCTATGAAGAAATAAAAGTTTAAATCCTTAAGTGTGCATGTGCATTTTACTAATTTATAAGTAAATATATGGAGCAGCTCCACTTCCAAACAATTACAACAACACTATTAAAGCTGCATTCTTGGACCTACACGGACCTTGTTACAACATTGTGGGACCTGTTCTCTAGTTTACAAATAAACAAACAATTCATCCAGTAGCTGAGAAGTGTAAAAAGTAACTGTACAGCACACCAAAGAATGGTGAGCTCCATTTGCTGCCTCTGAAATAGCAATTTAGAATATGCATAATTTGGGAACTAACACCATGCTGGTTTCTGTTCATTAGAGTATGGCTGGAGGGGGTGACTAAGTGGAAATGCACTGTCAAGCACTTTAACTTACATTAATGCAATACTGAAGTTAACACTTTAAACATGCAATATCTTATAATAAACTTAATTCACCAACACTGCACATAAAAAAATCCCTTGCTCTCAAGCTACTTTTATGCAACTCACATTGGAAGTGTGCATATACATGCAAAGCACTACAGATGTAACTTCATATTTAACAACTACCAGCCCAAAATATTCTCTGTGGCTAGTGTGGGTGAGTTACAATAATACAAACACTAACTTTTGCATTCTGTACTGAATGTTTTAAACTAAAATTTGTACATTGCATTAATTCCATGTTTGTTTTTGGTTTAGGAAATGTCAAAGGATATTAAAATATTTTCCTTTTGTTCTCTATCAGTTGCATATCTGTAGTGAGATAGCAGCACAAAAATATACTTATGTAACCAAAACATACCATGTATTTAGTAACTGTACTATAAAACTGGTACAAACTTGATACTGTGCAAATAAATCATTTTCAATTGCTTATACTCCTGCAGTAGAAAGCAAACCAACCTGAACTCTAGTCTATTGAAAGTTTAAATTTGTAAACTTTAGCAATTTGATTTGATTTGATTTTTTATACCCAAGATTTCCAGGTACTTGAACCAACAAAAAAATCCCACCACATCTGTCCTTTATGAGGAAAGAAAAACCCTAGCTTCCATGCATCAGTTGCATACACAATACAGTTACACAAGTAACTGAAACCCTGTCATGTTCCTTCTCTGAGTATACCTGGAAGTAAATGTTTAATTGTTTCCTAATTTTCAATATACCAGTTTGATTGTTCTCCAGCACACCTGCCATAAGTCTGAAGTTAGAGTTCAGATGTTTGAATTAGTTGTGCAGTCTTAGTTTTTAATATTATTTTACACAGGAAAAAAGTCTGTTTTCCTCCTATCATCTAACTCAGCTGGTAAATATATTACATTGCCAGGCTTATTCTGTTCAAACAGAAACAAAAAAAAATGTTTTGGCTTGTAACTTTCCATGTTTGCTCTGATCCCAAATCAGAGTCTTTGGAAAGTTACAAATGAGTGAAACTCGAGCAACAATGAAAGGTGAGTTGAAAGCTTAGGCTATAACTTTTATGATGCACACACCAGATTGCTTCACACACCACAATTTTGAAAGGTCTCCTAACTAGAGAAATAAGTGCATTTCTATCCTTGCTTTCCCTCCGCCCTCAGCATGTGAGAATATTTGTGAATATGCTATTTAAAATGCAATCTAGTTCTTTTTACATAGAAATCTTTATCAATTATAAACAATTAACTACTTACCAGAACTCTGCAATGTCAGTCCTGAAAGATCTTTTAAAAAGAAAAAGGAATCTTTTAAAGAGTAAAAATGTATGTTTAAAAACCATGAAATGCATTTACAAGCTTATGAATTCATTTGATGCATTGTAAACATATACACGAACCATCAGAAACTTGAGGTTAGTGACTACACACACTATGCTGAGATATCACAGAAATATGCAATCTAAAATCACTCCCCTACAGTTTACATGAACTAAATACCACTTAATATTCAGTTCCGAAAGGCTGAAACAGCAACTGCAAATTTCATTCCTATAACTTTGGAATAAACTTGAGGCAAACTTCAGTAACTATTTCCACTAAATAAAAGGTAAAAGTAATTCCAAAATATACTTTGTCTTTAACTATGTCATTATGCACTCATTTTTATTTAGGTCTACATTTTCTAGAACATAAGGAAAAAATATTTACACTTTACTTCCTCTGTTCCACTTTAATCGACAGACTACTTACCGATGCCAGGTGACACTACTCGCTCATAATGGTAAGGATTCACACAGACACTGTCACATTTTAGGTCAAAAGCATACTGACAATATTTAACATGCTTGAGTTCATTTTTGTGAAGATCAGGCCATCTCCAAAGACGAGCATAGATCACATGAGGGAACCCTTTACGACCAGCCACCTGGAAGTTAAAGACAAAAGTCGACTGGGAACGTTGGAAAAAAAATATTTTTTTTTTTTTAAATAACTTTCGCTCATTTCCTACTAACAGACTAAGGTTGGCTAGAACTGAGCAGGTACCATTCACTAAAAATTTCTCCTGCCATGTTTAGAAAAATACTTATCCTCCAAAACTCTGGATCCAATAGAAAGAATCCAAAAAGACATCCCAGTGGATATTTAAACTAATGTGATTATTCCCAGGAAAAAATATAAGAATGTGACAGGTGATATTGGAAATAAAATGGCCAACACAACAAAAGGGGTGGGAATTCGCAAGTTCTATGAAATTGCAAATCACATAAGTCTGCCAGAAGACTGTAGATAAAATTATGGGAGAAACTGCAGAATTTTATCTCTATATTAAAAAATTAACACCTTAGCAGGATGTGAAATTGTCTATGTAACTTGAGGCATGTAAATTTGAAAAAACAGGTATTTGTAGAAAAATGGTCAATGTTATAGGGACAAACCTAACAAACTATGTGTGCACAGGGGTTTCTGTCACCTCCAAATTGGGGAAAATTATGCCATAGAGCAAATCTTCCTCTTTGGTGCACACCAATCTTATTACACCCACTTTTGCTACTACTCAACTAGCAGACATAGAAAAAATATCGGTCTGTATTTGGACTAACCTGAAGCCTTCCATCCAATGTTCTCTGTATCGTAACACATTTACTAGGATGAGCTCCATTTGTAGTTATAGCTGTAATCAAAGAATCCAATTCATCTTTTTTCTCCTTTAGCTTTTTAACTAAGCTTTCAATTGCTCGTTTTGCAAAAGTTTCACTCTCTCCACCTTGCCGATGGCACATCAAGCTGTGAACAATGCTCAGACAAGCATCATTACTTGTTGGTGTGTTAGTAATAGACATATTGTCCATTTGGAACAGCTTTTTCTGGCAGATCAAATATGTCTGGAATCCTTTTTAGAGCTGTATTTTCAGGCTAGCGAATAAGAGATGATCAAAGAAAATGTCAGGCACATGGGGTGTTGGGCAAACCTAGAGAAGAAAAATACACCTATTGTAGAAGAGTTTTCATAAAGCATTAATACATCACAGCTTGGAGGTGACAAACATGTTATCAAAGCACTAGATAATTTAACAGCATATCAAAATTAACTTTAACAGAACCAGTACCTTGGCATTATGTTTCAACTTTCTACAGAAATTTCTATACAAAAAGTTTTTAGAAATAAAAAAAAAAATTCTAATTTATAAACAGTTTTGACAACAAAATGATCATATATTATATATCTATATATTATTTTATGAGAAAAGAGCTGAGTAGACAAATAACCATGGGTGAGTGGGCTCTGATTTGAAAAAAAAAGAGGGCCAGACAGACTGATTTGTAGTACCTCATACCAGTAAGATTAAACAAAAGACAGATTGGGTGAATATAAATGTTGGCAAAAATGTTCAGAAACAGGTGATTTTATGTGTATGTGGTAGACATCTCCATTATTAAAGTGTACTGGATTGAGATCTGTAAGCAAATATTACAAATTGTTGGAATTAAAATTTCCGCTGTTAGTAGCTGCTAGGCTACTGGTAACTTTTTAGTAGAAAAGAATAAATTGCCCCAAGTTAAAGAAATCGTTAAAAAAATTGAGATACTACTATTAGAAAGCTGATGATCAAGTATGTACGCAATTTACAGGCAAGATTTTCTTCCTGTGAGTGCTACTATATTTTCTATAACCTATAAGAGTCCTGATTTGGAAGCAGGTGGTTGGACTAGATGATCTTCTGAGGTCCCTTCCAATCCTGATATTCTATTCTATATTACAGACCAGTCAGCTTAACTTCTGTACACAGAAAGATAATGGAGCAAATAATTAAGCAATCAATTTTCAAACACCTAGAAGATCATAAGGTGATAAACAACAGTCGGCATGGATTTGTCAAGAACAAATTGTGTCAAACCAACCAGATAGCTTTCTTTGACAGGGTAACAAGACTTGTGGATGAGAGGAAGTGGTAGATGTGGTATATCTTGACTTTAGTAAGGCTTTTGATTGATACTGTATCGCATGACCTTCTCATAAGCAAACTAGGGGAAATACAACCTAGATGGAGCTAGTATAAGGTGGGTGCATAACTGGTTAGAAAATCGTTCCCAGAAAGTAGTCATCAGTGGTTCAGTGTCATGCTGGAAGGGTATAACAAGTGGGGTCCCGCAGGGACCTGTTCTGGGTCCGTTTCTGTTCAATATCTTCATCAATAATTTAGATAATAGCATAGAGAGTACACGTATAAAGTTTGCAGATGATACCAAGCTGGGAGGGGTTGCAAGTGCTTTGGAGGATAGGATTAAAATTCTAAATGATTTGGACAAACTGGAGAAATGGTTTGAAGTAAATAGGATGAAATTCAGTAAGGACAAATGCAAAGTACTCCACTTAGGAAGGAGCAATCTGTTGCACACATACAAAGTGGGAAATGACTGCCTAGGAAGGAGTACTACCAATAGGGATCTGGGGTTCATAGTGGATCACAAGCTAAATATGAGTCAGTGTAGCACTGTTACAAAATAAGCAAACATCATTCTGGGATTCATGAGCAGGAGTATTGTAAGCAAGACACGAGAAGTCATTCTTCCACTCTACTCTGTGCTGATTAAGCATCAACTGGAATACTGTGTCCAGTTCTGGATGCCACATTTCACGAAAGATGTGGACAAATTGTAGACAGTCCAGAGAAGAGCAACAAATGATTAAAGGTCTAGAAACCATGACCTATGAGGAAAGATTGAAAAAAAAATGGGTTTGTTTAGTCTGGAGAAGACTGAGAGGGGACATGATAACAAGTTTTAAGCACATAAAAGGTTGTTACAGGGAGGAGGGAGAAAAACTGTTCTTCTTAACCTCTGAGGACAGGACAAGGAGCAATGGGCGTAAATTGCACCAAGGGTGGTTTACAGTGGACATCAGGAAAAACTTCCTAACTGACAGGGTAGTTAAGCACTGGAATAAGTTGCCTAGGGAGGTTGGGAATCTCCAGCATTGGGGATTTTTAAGAGCAGGTTAGACAAACTGTCAGGGATGGTCTAGTAAAGGGGTGGGCAAACTTTTTGGCCCGAGGGCCACATTGGGGAATAGAAATTATATGGAGGGCCATGAATGCTCACAAAATTGGGGCTGAGGTGCTAGCTCTGGGGTGGGGCTAGGGATGAGCAGTTTGAGATGTAGGAGGATGCTCTGGGCTGGGACCAAGGAGTTTGAAGGGCGGGAGGAGGATCAGGGCTGGCGGAGGGGTGCAGGAATGGGTGCAAGTTCCAGCTGGGGGTGTGGGGTCTGGGGTAGGGTTGGAGATGAGAGGTTTGGGGTGCAGGAGGTGCTCCGGGCTGGGATTAAGGGGTTTGGAGAGCAGGAGGGGAATCAGGGCTGGGGCAGGGACTTGGGGAGAGGCTCAGGAGGTGCAGGTTCTGAGCAGCGCTTACCTCAAGTGGCTCCCAGAAGCAGCGGCATGTCCCTTCTCCGGCTCCTACGCAGAGGCACGGTCAGGAGACTCTACAAGCTGCCCCATCTGCAGGCACCAGCCCTGTAACTCCCACTGGGGCACGTAGGAACTGAAGCGGGGCCATGCCGTGGCTTCCAGGAGCTGTGTGGTGCGGCCCCTGACCCTGTGCCCTGGCCAGAGCAGGGCCAGGTGGCTTGGTGCAGCCCCCCAACCCTGCGCCCCAGCAGGAGCAGGGCCGAGCCACATGGTCTGGCCCCCAACCAGAGCCCTGGAGGGGGGCTGAGCCACTGGTGCAGCCGCTGACCCAGTGCCCTGGCCAGGCCCTTCTGGTTTCAAAGCAAAAGCTTACACAATTTAGGATACCACGCTATGGTCTGACTGAGTATTCAACCAAACAATATTATTTTGGAGTTGAATTTTCCCAGTCTTCCAAATGGTGTGATTCCCAGGAAGTCTAATTAAGATAGCTAAAATACCACTGGTTTGCCACTTTAGCATTCAGTGACGCAACTGCACAACTAGTGTGTTTATCCAAATCAAACAGATATATCCTGGTACTCTACAGAAACACCCATGTCTCAAAATGGTTATTAATCAAGCAGATACTTCATTTTGATTGAGGATCCATGGAAAATAGCTATCTGATATTTAAAAAGTAATGCCAGCTTCAAAGATTTAAAGATAAACACCCCCATTTCTCCCCTGCCAACACAAAAAAATGACTTGCAAATTATAACACCCAGGCACTTATAGAATCATAGAATATCAGGGTTGGAAGGGACCTCAGGAGGTCATCTAGTCCACCCACCTGCTCAAAGCAGGACCAAGCCCCAGACAGATTTTTGCCCCAGATCCCTATATGGCCCCCTCAAGGATTGAACTCACAACCCTGGGTTTAGCAGGCCAATGATCAAACCACTGAGCTATCCCTCCCCTTACAGGGTGAATACTTTACATATGCAGGTATATTAAAATACCCTATTTGCTTTCTTTTAATTGTATACATCAAAAATGGGGGATTTGATTAATTATATATTTAGAAAGTAACAGCTCCCAAGTATAAATCTCAGCATGCATTTGAACGTGAAATTTCTAGATCACACTTATATGCAGCAGCATCATGTTTTATTATTCTTGTTAAGCCCTATGTATTATGTATAACATTTGCATTGGGTGAAGGGTCTCTCACGAGTGAAATTATTGCTAGGGGAAGCAGAGCTGAATGCACTCTACAAAGAACCTCCACTCTTTTCCCCATCCCTGAATTAACAGAGACAGAAGTAGTGGCAGCAACAGGAGGAAAAAAAACAACAAAAAAAAACACCACAGCCGGAGACCACTAGTTCAGTGGAGTTGTCAGTTCTACCTCATGAGGCTTACAGAGACCAAAATAAACTGAAAATATATCTGGCCCAGTTCTATAACCATAAAACCTCCAGTACCAATGTGGAGAAGGGAAGGGTGAGCAAGGAATAGAGCACAGGAGGAAAGTGGGGACAGATGACCCCAAAATGGACATATATATATGGACCGATTTTAGAGTGGGATTCTGTATTTCAAGATCTTTCAATATACCAATCCAGCTAACTATCACCACAAATTAATCTGGTGGCCAAATAAAACTCGGAAACAAGCCCAACCCTCACAATTTTCAATCCCATCCTCTAAAAAAAAAAAAAATTCCCTCTTCAGAAAAATAGAGTTAAATCCTTCATTTGGATAATATGGGCCGGGGGGGGGGGGGGGGGGGGGGGGGGGGGGGGGGGAAAGATGCTTTTAACACAGTATTGCACATAACTACAAAATTTTAACAATATGTCTACACTTAAAACACTATGGTGGCACAGCTGCAGCCACATCACTATGGCACTTGACTGTAGATACTCCCTACAGTGAGGAGTGGGATTCTCCCATCACTGTAGTTAAATCCATCTCCCCTAGAGGTGGTAGCTAAACTGATGCAAAAATTCTGTCAACCTAGCACTGTCTACACCCGGTCTTAGATCAACATAGCTACAGCTCTCAGGGGAGTTGATTTTTCACCCCTGAGAAACACAGCTATGCCAATGTTAAGTTGTCAGTGCAGATCAGCCCTAAATAGAAGCTATGTAAATTTAGCAACCCTATGAGAAACTAAATATGCTTAAGTTATGAAGTTCAAAACTCAGCTTTAACAGGTCTGCTTTTGTAAAAAGAAAGATGTGTAACAGCTAGTGTTTTATACAGTGATCTACAAACATACTATATTAAGTAAGGAAAAAATATTTTGGGGAGTCAATTAGATTTGGGAAACAACAGGAACAAATTAAAATAGCCAAACACTTAAAATGCAGATTGAAAAAAACAGCTAAGCAAGATGCTACTGTCCCACTGAACAATTTATTACTAGCCAATTCTTCAAAAAGCTTCCTTAAAGATAAAACTGAACCGAAAATTCCACTGTCACACTTCTCTCCACCTGAATGAACAAAACACTAACTCCTACTCAGGCCTACACTGAGGTAGTGAAGGGTGATATATCCTTTTAAACTAGGCAAAGAAATTCAAAGCAGGAGGCAGCTGTTTAAAATTAACATTGGTAGGCAGGTGCCACATCTCCTCATTTTCGTACCTGTGGATACTTCTGCCAAAAAAAGGTTACCAGAACAATAAAGATACACCAGTAATTTGCAAGCATTTAGGTCCATCTACAGTGGAAATTATATTGTCTATACTTAAAATGCTAGTAGTGATTTGTATGTAATTGACATTACTGAGTGTCTACATTGCAGTGCTATTTCACTTCCATTATCCTCATGTCCACACAAAGCTGTGGAATACAGCTGTGCAAGCAAAATATCCCTTGGGAACCAATTCCCAGAACTGCTATGCTATATCCCTGATAATAGCAGCCTTTTCTGTAACACAAACTTTAGCAAACTATGGCCCGCGGGACCATCCTGCCCGGCCCCTGAGCTCCTGGACAGAGAGCCTAGTCCCCAGACCCTTTCCCGCTGTCCCCACCCTTCCACCACAGCCACGCTGCTGCACAGGCCGCACTCTGGCCCGCCGCTTCCGCTGGGCATGGGAAGCGCAGCTGGCTCTGGCCAGGTGTCACAGCTGCGAGCTCCTGCTGCTGCTAAGGGGGGGAGGGGCATCGGTAAGGGGGGCAGGGGGGTTCTGGAGGGCAGACAGGGAGGGGGCAGCTGGATGGGGTGGAGGTTCAGGGGGGCAGTCAGGGGATGGGGAACAGGGAGGGTCGGATAAGGGGACGGGATCTCAGGCGTGGGTGGTTCGGGGGACGAGGAGCAGAGGGTGGTTGGATGAGGGATGGGAGTCCTGGGGAGGAGGGGGACTGTCAGGGAGCAGGGGTGTGGATAGAGGTCGGGGTAGTCAGGGGACAGGGAGCAGGGAGTTGGATAGGGGGCGGGAAGTGGGAGGGGGCAGGCTGTTTGGGGAGGCACAGCCTTCCCGACCCGGTCCTCCATACAGTTGCGCAACCCCAATGAGGCCCCCAGGCCAAAAAGTTTGCCCACCCCTGCTATAACATCACCCCAAAATGGAGGCCAAGCCAAGTGCTCAGAGGTAGGATTTTCTGTGTGAATTACTGAAAAACTCATTGCCAGACAAGTTCTGAGGCACAGAAAAGCAGTCCAATTTACGCAGACGGGGTGCTTCTGGTCAGCTTGACCCCAGGAGAGTGAAATACAAAAAGCAACCCAGAGAATATCCAAAGGAGAGAACAGCGATGGGAAAATGAGTATTCCAGCTAGTCTGACAGTATTCCTTGTCTACAGTAGGAAGGTAATACTACAGGCTAGCCTGGGCAAAGAACAAGTGTTTAGCCTCGCTCAAAGCAGGAACAACAGAAATGATATGAGGCCTTTCGAATACTGGCAGCAAATCTGTGTGCAGCATGTTGAGCATTTAAGATATAGTTATTTAATAAACCAAATTCTCCAGCATAAATGAGGCCTTAGAACTGTCAAGAAATTTCAACTAAGGAAGCCCTTTGACATAACCTGTGGTCAAAGAGGGGAAAAAAAAAGTTGTATTTGTGCCTGTGTTTTTTTTATTCTGAAGAGGGTGTGAAAGGTTTGGTTTCGTTTTTAAACACACTTTTTCTGCTTTGATGTTAGCAACATTAGGATACGATTTCCATGCTTTTACTGAAGGACTCCTTGGAGAAGTAGAGAACTGAAGTGGGAGCTTACGCCCTCAGCTGAAGTACAGGAGTGTTGAAATTAACAAACAAAAAAAAGTCAAACAAACAGTGTTTTAAATGATGACAAAAAAATCACTCCCTCAATCTCTCTTTCATTGTCACAAACCTACTAATTTGCCAGTGCTTGAGAAGTATAAACCTGTACTTTCTAAAAAATCTTTCAGGTTCTTCTTCATATATCAAAAAGGAAGCAAAAATAGGCACTTTTTCCCTTGACAGATGACCTTTAACACTTTTTACAAAAATACAATCCACAAATATTTTGTCAGACTTGGTTTTAAAAAGCTGAACACTATGCTGGTCAGGAATTAGAAATCAGCCACACTATACAACAGTTGAGGCAGGACAAGCTATTGTTTGGCCCAAGGGGACAGAAGGAAGAAGGTGCTCTCAGTGAAGGAAAACTAGATTATATTATTAAGGAAGAAAATGAGAAGCTAAGGAATGATGCCAATAGAAGTAGATACATCAGCAGTCCAACGAATGTCTTTGGGCAAGAGGGCAGACTCAGGGCTAATGTTCATACATCACCCAACTGGTTTATACTAGTGGTTAAGCCAATCACAACAGTGGAGGGGTCAATTTAATCAAGAAACAAACCCAAAATATTAAATATGACTGACTATTTAAAATAGCACTGGATAATTGCCCTAAGGTGTAGACAAACAGCCACAAAGTTCCCCCATTTCATTACTATTTATTATAACTGATAGCATCCACAGTATGCTAGGTATTTTCTAAACAAATGAAGACAGGGTGCCTGTGCAAAGAGTTTACATGTTTTAAAGGCAAACAGACCGACAAACAGAGAAAGGTTTGCGTAAAAGGGAAATAATATTGAAGTAAAGCAAACAAGATATAACTGATAATGCCTGGGTAAGAAAAATTATAACTGAAATATATATTATTTCAAAGTTACTACAGTCTTCTCATAATCAGACTATTACTTTCTGTAGGCATCACAGCCAAAGTGAGTCTTCAGGAGAGATCAGAGTTCTACACAGCTACCTCCCCTTCTGATCAGGTCAGGAAGGACAATCTATCTTGGCAGATGGGGAGGAGTGAAAAGTCCAAAAGATGCTTGTGGGAGAAGCAGATAAACATAACATCAAGACTGGCACTGTGTGGGCTGTTAGCAAATATAGACATGAACAGAGTCAAGAGTGGATAAGAAGGGGGAGGTGGACTTATGAAAGCATGTGCAAGAAGCTTAAATTCAATGTAATTGTGGTGGTGCACAATGTACTTTCATATGAACCAAAAGAAAAAAAAAGGTTTCATATATGTTCAATACTGTGTGACAAACTCAGGGCTCTAACTTTTATTTTTGTCCAGTTGAGGGGCTTAAATGGTGAAAAGAGAAGAGGAGTTACTTGGTTTTCCCCACCAGTTACTTCAAATGGAAGATAACGCTTAGCATTAGCTCATGCATTTAACATTAAAACCCTTCCAAGGAAGAAATACTAGGTAAGCACCAGATTTTTAAATGGCAGGTATACAACATTAAGGTGATACAAATGTTGAAGGTTTAACTCTAAAAATGTAATGACTATTATCAGTTCTTTTACCAATATACAATTTAAATGTAAAATATAAAGATAGTGCTCATCTCTCAAGATTGCCAACGTATCTCTAGCAGATATTTTTAAAACAGCCAAAAATAAAAACAAGATCAGAAGGAGCACAGTAAAGGCAGGAAGACAGCCATATGCTGATCTAGAGCCACATACAGAAATTCCATTGATTTCAATTAATAGTAACTGTATATGAGCTAAAGTTTAAAACAGTTAGAACCCAAATTAAATTCTTATATTTTCAATGTAATGGCCAACAGCCAGGAAGATGCATGTTTAGAGGTCTCAGATGAGGTAATTCATCCCCTGCAAATGTTGCCAAATTCAATACCTGTCTCATAACATTGCTAACATTTAAACAGATTTCTGATAAAGCCAAAGTGAGAAAGCCGCAGTGAGACTAGACTGAGCCATATATTTTGTTTTGTTCTCAGGTACATCTCTACCCCGATATAACGCTGTCCTCAGGAGCCAAAAAAATCTTACCGTGTTATAGGTGAAACCGTGTTATATCGAACTTGCTTTGATCCACCGGAGTGTGTAGCTCTGCCACCCCGGAACACTGCTTTACCACATTATATCAGAATTCATGTTATATCAGAATTCATGTTATATCGAGGTAGAGGTGTATTTATTTCATCCTAAAGTACTCAAAGTATACACTTCTAACTAAATATAATTTAATGGCATTTTTAAAGCTTTAGATAGGCACTTTTGAAAATCCCACTAGGCACATTTACACATCTAAATACCTTTAAAAATCTGATCCACAGTGCTTGTCTTGTATCTGGAAGCAAGATTTTCCATCCCCTGAGGTCTCAGATAAATGACTACTGTCCACATTACAAATCAAATGAAAGAGTTTGGCATAAATGGCAGTCTAATCTCTTGAACTAAATGTGTAACACTACAAATTTGTTTTCCCTCCTGCTCTGTTATAGATGAAAAAAAACAGTGTTGTACCAGAAAAAATGATTAAACAATCTTCTCAATATTAATACTGATTCAAAGGTAATGTACAATCCGACACTGGACTCCAACAGCTGCAGTTTTTACACCCAAGCTAGGTGCTAAAGAAATTATCTATACCTTGAATATCATACAAAGCTCTTATGGCACAGCTGATACAGTTTTATTTAGCTCAGTAAATGAGTTAGTGTTCTCAATTCAACCATAATGCACAAATGATGTATTTTATGACAGATCTGAGCCCCTTCCCAGCCAAAACACACCAAAAAAACCCTCTAACCAACCTATCAAAATGAAAAGGCTCGCAAACACAATGCTTGCAATGTAGCCAAACTGTCATAACTATTAAAACCTTAACTTTTTATTTCCTGATGTCTGAGCCTTTAAATTAGAAACCTTAAATTGAGGTTTGCCTCTGAAAAATTACTTTGTAAAAAGGCAATTCTGGGGTTCCATTCTGATGTGTTTCAATCATATCCTACCCAAGTACTTTCATACCTGACTGGGGGTCTCAATGTTAATCTGTGTTCTTTTCTTGTATATAACCATCAGTTATAAAGGACATTTAGACCAAATTACAGCCCTGACAATTTCACAGACTGAGAAAAATCCTATTGTGCAGCAGCCTGGGATAAATAGAAATACTGTAAGCATCAGGTTTTCTGTCTGCCAGACAAGGAAAGGGAGGTACGCTGAGTGACAGGCACAGCAGCACTCACGTGCCAGCAAAAAGGGTTGTTGAAGGGGCTGAGTGTGACTAGAGCAGAGTACTGATCTGTCTATAGGTAATAAGAGGAGGCGGGGCTGAGCAGAGTGACTGAACTAAGCTACCAGATGTTAAGAGGGCAGGCTAGTTGATGTCAGCCACAAAAATAATGCCTTGAAGAAATGTACTGCTAAGCATGGCTGAGGCGGAGTCCTGGTTTCAACATGCCATCTGTCAGTTCTCTGAATAGAGAGATCTGGTGTGACTGGGTTTGAGATTTTGAGCTACAGATTGAACTATCATAGCAATTTATCCTTTGACAAAAAGTCCAGCAGAGGTTTATTTTTCCAGCCAACCTACAGCAGGCTGTGTATCAAGTTTTAGAGCTTTGCAAACTGGGACGTTTTAGCAGCAGCTGCACCTGAAAGATAGTTTGATTTGGTTTAAGAGGGAGAATAAAGATTGCAAACTGTTGGCCACAAGAGTTAGGAAGTTTGAAGACAATCATTTTGTCAGGAAGACAAGCAACCTTTTAACTTATCAACCAAGCTAAAATACACAATTTGATAACCAGCTACTGATACAAAACACAATTTGATTTTAGAGGAGAAGATGGTCTATTACTTTGATACTATCTTTGCAGATGGTGTTAAGGCCAAGTTTCAACTGGATATGCCTCGTGTTATTGTGCACTGAATCATCCAGAGCTTCCTATTCTGGATTTTAAAATAGGTTATCCTCAGGTTTAGATGATTTCAAAATGAATTCAAACATTTCCAAATTTTACTATAAAAAGATGACAACTTCAGGCTCTCGCTGATGCCTTTCAGGCAACTTGGAGGTATATGAAGATATTCACCATGTACAGTACACTGTGTTTCTGCTCGGGCTACAGCACTGAAGGCAATGATAAAAAAAAAAATCATTTGACCATCAGCCACTTGATCGGTTTCTATAATACAGTCCAAGACAAGCACGTTAGTGGACACAATATGCTTCATGACAGATTTCACCACTGCGACTGAAGACTAACATTTTAAGGAGACAATCTCTTATTGTTCGAGGGTTTACATAAACTATAGATTTTTTAATTTAACATTTATATTGCAGGAGCACCCAGAGGCCACAACAAGGTTGGACTCCACTGTGACGTACACCATCAAACACATAAATAAACTTACAATCTAATATCTAGAGTGCACTTTGATGGAACTTTTAGTGATGAAAAACAATTCCAGAATTAATGCCAAAAAATGTATCCCAGGGAAGGCAAATTTAAATGAGTAAATATTTCTGGTCCTTTAGAAGCAAAACTGGAGGGAAAAATAATATTATTTTCAGCTTCCAACGAACATATTTATTTGTAGCAGCTGGTTATCAAACTGTCCATTTTAACTGGTTATTACGTTAGTTTCATGGTCTTCTGCTACTGCAGTGTTAGAATGAGAGTTTCCACAATAAACTTAGCAAAGTGATGCCCACAAACAAATATGCAACAAAGCACCCCTTATGTCTTGATGCAGATGCCATAATGCCCCAACCGTGGATGCTTTCCCAGCCATGTCAAATTCTCTCTGCTTGCCTGAATGAGGAACAACAACAACAAAAAACAGATTTGTAGATACTGGCACAATCAGCACACAATAGCAACAGCAAGCAGTATACTATAGCACTATACTGGTATGGATATGACAAGCAGTAGATGGATGTTATCCATACTATTCTTTAGATATTAGAATTTAACTTAATTCAAATTGAAGAAAAACAACATTAATGCTTGCTCTTTCACTGATGGTGGCGGCGGAAATGGCATATCCATTTATACTAAAGCAAGGACAACACAAAAGAAAATAAAAAAATCTTTGGCACAATTGTACAAAACAGAATAGGAGGAATTCAGAGAAATGCTTTGAGGCAAATCTCAGTAGCAATAATAATATTTCATCTTAATTTAATTAAGAGAAGACAACAATTCAAAAATGTAGGTAGCCTCTTTTTCTTGTGGAACAACCAAATCTGAAGTCTTAACTGCCTTTAAAGAGTTTCTGTTTTTCCTCAGCCTCCACTTGCACGCACCTATTGCTTTCAATGACATTTTACAAGTGTAACAGATTGGCCCTGTAACTGGAACACAGTAAACCTTTCTACTGAGGATACACAAGGACCTAGCTTGGCTGTGCTGCCTCTGCAGGATTAGCAGAAATTGTAGACAAAAAAAAAAATCCTACCCTTACTCTGTCACCTAAGACAACAACTATGAATCAAATACATAGAGTAACTCCTCACTTAATGTCTTCTCATTTAATGTTGTTTCAATGTTACATCCCTGCTCAATTACAGAACATGCTCGTTTAAAGTTGTGCAATGCTCCCTATAACATCCTTTGGCCACCTGCTTTGTCCACAGCTGGCAGCCCCCCCCCCTCCTGCCTGCAGCAATCAGCTGGTTTTGTGGCATTAAGAAGACAGGAGAGGGAGGGGGGAGGCTGCGCACAGCATCCTTGCTCCTCCCCCCAGCCTCCTGAACCCCAGCCTCCTAACGCCACAAGACCATTGATTGCTGCAGGCGGGGGGGTCGGGAGGGGGAGCCAGGCAAAGGGCACTGATCCATGGGGTCCACTGGCGGGCAAGAGGCGCAGGGGAGCTGTTTAATACCTGTATTAAATTGCTTGTTTAAAATGTATATATAGTGCTTTTTGTCTGGCAAAAAAAAAAATTCCCTGGAACCTAACTCCCGCATTTACATGAATTCTTATGGGGAAACTGGATATGCTTAACATCATTTTGCTAAAAGGTGCATTTTTCAGGAACACAATTACAACATTAAGTGAGGAGTTACTGTATATGGAAAAGATGATGAATAAGTATGTTTACACAGTCTTTTTCAGAATAGAATCACATTTTAAAGTTAGATTAATCTAAATTTTTGTATTTCAATTTCCCTTCCCATACCGCTAGCCAATATTCTTAAGGACTTGTAAAGGCTAAATAAACTCCAATTTGTAGTACATACAACAGACTGACTCTGTCAGGGAAGGAAGATAATCACTAGGGCTCTACCAAATTCACAGCCATGAAAAAGGCATCATGGGCCGTGAAATCTGGTCTTTTGTGTACTTTTACCCTATATTATACAGATTTCCTGGGGAGACCAGTGTTTCTCAAAATGGGGCTCCCTATGCAAAAGAGGGTTGTGGGGGGCAGGGAGGTCACAAGGTTATTGTAGGGGGATCATCTTCTCTGTAGCGTTCAGAGCTGGGTGGCTGGAGAGAGGTGGCGGCTGGCCAGCCAGGTGCCCAGCTCTGATGGCTGCGCCTCGCCAGCAGCATCACAGAAGGGTGACAATACCGTACCACACCACCCTTACTTCTGTGCTGATGCCTTTCGAGTTGGGTCAGGTCCCCTACAGTTACAATACTGTCAAATTTCAGATCTAAATATCTTAAATCATTAAAAAAAAATTTTTTTTTAATTCCTATGACCATGAAATTGACCAAAATGGACCAGGAATTTGGTAGGGCCCTAATGATTACACATAACAGTGGGGTGCTGCATATTCCTCTTGGCTGCCATTCAAACTAGATCAGTTTCAAAGACCTACACCTAATCTCTGAGACCCTCGATGAGCTAGGACCTGACTGTCTTAAGTTCCAAGTGTAGATAAAGCCTATGTCAATATAACTACATTGCTCAGGGGCACAGAAGTTCCACACCCATGAGCAATGTAGTTATACAAATCTAACCCCCCAGTTTAGACAGCACTATGTCAATGGGAGGGCTTCCCCCATTGACATAATACTCTACCTCCCCAAGAGGCGATAGCTTACACTGAGAGCAGAACCTCTCCTGTTAGTGTAAATAGTATCTTCACTAAGAGCTATTGTGGCACAGCTACACTGTAAGTGTAGACAAGCCCTTAGAAACACACAGATGGAGAGGCTGAATCTCAGATATCTGTGTTCACAAGGGATGCTACCACTGAGAGTCAAATAAAAGTGTCCCCAAGCCCATAAATCAATGTGGTGACTGATTAAGGCTAGTTAGTTTCACAGCCAACGGTACACAAGGGAGTGATGGGGGCCAGCATCATGTCCAACTGCCTTTGATAGCCCTAACACAAAGGCTCAGAAAACCATTGCAACTGGGTGAACTGGAAGTTGCCTTTCAGTGTGAGATCAATCAAGACTCGAATCCATGAGCTTCAGGATTGAAACTGAGCATGTTACCCTCTACACCAGGCCTGCACAACATACGGCCCGCAGAGGCTCACTGTGCGGCCCGTGGCAGGAATTCAAAAGGCTCTGAGCTGCCCGCAGCGGCGGGGAGCCCAGAGTTCTTTAAATCTCAGCCGCGACCGGGATTCAAAGGGCTCTGGGCTGCCTGCAGCTGCAGAGAGCCCAGAGCTCTATAAATCTCAGCCGCCAGGGCGGGCTTTAGGCCAATTCAACCAATTCCCCTGAATGAGCCCACCCCTAAGAGTGCCACATGCCCAAGCCCCAGTACTGTGTACCGACAAAAGCCATTGCGCTGTAGCGGGGTGGCCCAGCTTCCCAAGCGGGCAATTTAAAAGGTCTGTGGCTCCCAGGCCCTTTAAATTGCCACCAGAGCACCAGTGCTGGAGCCCTGGGGGCTATTTAAAAAGTCCAGGGTTCCCGTCGCTTCTACCACTCCAGCCCTTTAAATAGCCACCGGAGCCCCACCACTTCCCCAGGATTCCCATGGCTATTTAAAGGGCTGGGGCAGTAGAAGGCGGCGAGCCCTGGGCCCTTTAAATACCCCCCAGAGCCCTGGGGTAGCGGGGGGCTCTGGGGGCTATTTAAAAGGCCGGGACTCCAACTGCCTCTGCCGCTGCGGTCCTTAAATAGTCGCTGAAGCCACACCGCTTCCCCAGGGCTCCCTCGGCTATTTACAGGGCTGGGGCGGTAGGAGGCGAGCCCTGGGGTAGCGGGGGGGGTCCCGAGATGCCTTTGCTGCCCTGGTCCTTTAAATAGCCCCTGGAGCCTCACCACTTCCCCAGGGCTCCAGCTTCCCCAGGGCTCACAGGGTTGGGGCAGTGGAAGCAGGGGAGGCCCAGGCCCTTTAAATAGCCCCTGAGCCCCGGGCTGCTGCTGCTACCCTGGTGGGTACCCCCTGTACCTGCACCAGTTGCCGGCAGCCAACCCCTGCTGCACCTCTTGCCCTGCCTGCACCAGTTCCTGTCTGCGCCCAGCCCTGCACCCGCTGCCCACAGCCAGCCCGTCTCCAGCCAGCCCCTCACCCCCTGCCTTGCCTTCAGCCCTGCACCAACCAGTCTCCAGCCAGCCCTGCACCCCCTTCCCTGTCTCCAGCCAACCCCTGCCGCACCCCACTGCCTGAAGCCAGCCAGTCCTGCCCTCCTTTGTCTCCAGCCCTGCCAACCCATGCCGCACCCCCCCGGTGGCCCTGCCTGAAGCCAGCCAGCCCATCCCACACCCCTTGCCCAGCCTGCAGCCAGATCCTACCTCCAGCCAGCTCCCCGCCACCTCGAGCCAGCCTCATGTCCACTGGTGCCCTGTAGTTCCCAGGGAAGTAACCCTGCACACCTGCTTCAATGAGGTGGGCAGGGAGCAGCTGGGACCCACACGTGCACCCTAGCACACCCTCAGGGAGTGGCGGAGCTCATTTCTAGTTCAGACACATCTTTTTAAAAAAGAACTTTAGGTGGGGTTAACATACATCTGTACTTTCCCGGACATGTCAGGCTTTTTGGATCTTAAATCGCCATCCAGGAGGAAAATACCGACGTATGGTAACCCTACTGGTACAAAAAATACATACTGTGGCAGAACTTTTTATAGGGAACCGATTGCTAAGAAATGAAAGGCTTTTTTTTTTTTTTCTTACATTTTTTTTTCCTTTCAGTCATCCCTGCCGGGGCCCCGCCGAAAATGTTCAAATTGGGCCCTGCACTTCCTAAAGCCGGCTCTGCCAGCTGCGGCCGGGATTCAAAGGCTCTGGGCTCCCCACAGCCGTGTGGAGCCCAGAGCCCTTTAAATCTCAGCCGCGGCCGGGATTCAAAGGGCTCTGAGGCGCCCGCAGAGATTCTCAGTCGTGGCTGAGATTTAAAGGGCTCAGGGCCCCCCGCCGCCACAGGCAGCCCAGAGCCCTTTGAATCCCAGCGGCGGCTCCAGCAGATGCGCTGGGGCTGGGATTTAAAGGGCTCGGGCTCCCCTCAGCAGCAGGAGCTCTGGGCCCTTTATTTCCCTGCCCCAGCCCCACAAAGCTTCGGGTTCCTGCAGCCGCCAGAGCCCTGGGCCCTTTAATTTGACCATGTTGGCTCCCAGTCAGCTCTTCAGCTGGGAGCCCTTGGTTGATTTAAAATCAAGTAACACCTCCCCACCCCCAACCTTCCTTTTTGGCCCACAGCTGTTTTGGTGGGGCAGCACTGGGAAAGGAGGGTTTGTTTCTGCAGGGCTGGGCGGTGCTGGGGTGGAGTGTTTCTGCTGGGCCGGGGGGGGGGGGATGTTTCTGCGGGGCTGGGGGGTTTTGACCCTCAGCTGTTTTCTTTGGAATAATGTGGCCCTCGCCACTTTACGAGTTGTGCAGGCCTGCTCTACACCATCACACCTCTATCTCACTGTCTCTGTGTCACTGACAGAAGCCACAGTGAGAGTTTCAGGAGCTGAGGAAAGGATATTCTCAGCAATGGGCCTGAAGATGCAGAACTCCTTAACACAGAACAAAGGAAGCCCAAAGCAGACTGTTTTCAGAGCAGAATACAAACTCACCTTTTTGAAAAAAGCTTCCTTTAATAAGAACTTAACAATAACCTGGCGAAAATCTCATAAATAAAAGAAATAATGGTGACTGAACCAAATAATAGAAGGAAGAGTAGACTCTTATGAACAAATTTAGTGTAATTTTATATTTTTATTTAATGCCTTGATACCATAGCAATGGGTATTTAGCTAATGTGCCTTCTGTACTGAAAACTGCACAGGGATAGCATTTTGTGTTTGCTCAAGCCTTTTTTTTTTTTTTTTTTTTTTTAAATTTTCACCTCTGTGGTGAGACTAAGCATGGAAAATTCCAGCCCCAAAAGAATTTTTCAGAATACGTGCAGTACTTTTGAAATTTTTTGCAGTCAGGTCTTTTGCTCTGCACCACAGTATACAAATATTTCTCAACCTCTGCACATTTATTGTGTTATTTCTTGTATAAAGTAAGTTGAATTAAACCCATCTACTTATAAAACTAATTCTAGATATTGATCAGTTTCAGGGACATTTGTACTGATTTCTTTAGAGCTTTGCTCTGTGCATGAATACTGTTTTTAATAATAAAATATTAAATGCATATACATGCCTGTAAGACAAGGAAATCAAAAATCAAAATAGGTTAATGCCTGTAAAGTGGAAGAAAGCCTTATTCCAACCATCACCTAGCCAAAACAAGATGATGGCCAGAAGGAGGGTAAGATGCCTCCTTTTTAATTAGATTAATTTTGTAGTTTAGTATAACTATTTTGTCTGGCAGTTGCATACAATTTTTATCTAGAAATGCTGCACATAGTTCAATAATAAACTTAGAATACATATGAAATAAGTTAATTTACAGGCAAGATTATAAATAGAAAAGTCACAGAGTTTGAAAACAACTTTTACCTAGTTTACAGGGACTCACATAAAAAAAGAATTGATTGAGGATTGCGATTTGATGTTAAAAAAACACAGAAAAATCTAGTATGCGCTAATATCTTCAAAGTATAAAGGCCTCTGAACACCTTAAAATAAACTAAAAACATGATTTACAATAAAAAACCAAGATGTTTCAATCTGAGAGCAGAAACCAAATATGATTAACCCCCCCAATAAAACAACTAAACACACACAGCACATTTTAGTTTTAGAAGTGTAACTAGAGCTGTGGGCCACAGTATCAAAGGATAGAGTGGCAGGAAAGGCACTTCAATAATGAGGATGGTGGAAGAGCTTAACAGGGGATAGACTGATCAACAGGAGACTCGAGAAACCTTCTATACCACAAGGACAAAAAAGAGTAAGGGAGCTGGGGAATGGAGCTGAGTGCAGCACAAGGTGGGCAACCTCCTACAACAGGGGGAGCAAGAAAATGGGAAGAACTTGTAAGCTGGAGGGGACGGAGAAGGAAAAGAGAGCAAGCAGGCAGGAAGGATGCTCTCCTAACGCCCCAATCCTGCAGTGGGACCAGCACCAGGACCTCCGTGGGGGTGCAAGGGTCCCCTGGCCGCAGTCCTGGGAACTTCGTACAAGGGCGGCCCGTTACAGCTGGGTGGAGCCCCAGGGGCGCTACCTTCGCGCCAAAGAGGGGAACCGAGAGAGCTCCCCTCCCCCCGCTCGGGGGCACGCAGCCACCCAAGGACAAGCAGCCACAGGGCGCAGAAAGCCCCCGCGCGCGCAGCGCGGAAGCTCCGGGCGAGGGGGGGGTAACCCGAGGGGGGGGCCGCGCTATCCCGGAGTGGGGGCGGGGCGCACTTTCCAGGGGGAGGCGGTGTGCGATTGGATACAACCGGGGGCGGGCGTTACCTGAGCTCTCTAGGCTCGGCTGGGCCGCGGTGGGCCCGAGCCCCCCTGTTCCCCCCACCCCGGCGGGCGGCCCCTGGTGCGCCTCCTCCTTAGCAAGGGGCCAGGCCCTGGGGATGCGCGACCGGTCCCCTCAGGGCGGCCCCGGCTGGGTGGGGGAGGAGGCGCTCACGGGCCTCCGGAGCGGGGCAGGGAAGGATCCAGCCGCCCCGTTACCGCCGCCTCCGCCGTGTTGTTGTTGCAGTTGCAGCTGCTGCCGCTCCGCCACCGCCGCCGACACGTCCAGCTGCCTCCGCGCATGCGCAACATCCGGGCAACCCCGCCAGAGGAGGGAGTCCCCCTCCTGCTTCCACCATCACCACGGAGAAATTGTACTTTTGCGCATGCGCCTAGAGGCAATCACCATCTCTCAGGTCGCAAAGCGCTGGATAACGTTTCCATGGAGGCGGGCGGGCGCGTTTTTGTAGGGGTGAATTTTAATACTGTGGTTTCTGTTCCCGCCGTAAGGGGAAAAAAGTGAATTTCCTTTCCACTCTGCTTTGGCTTTTCCCGTTCTCAGGGGCCCAGGTTCCTGAACTAGTCTGAGCAGTTACTGGGGCACCTGTCTGACTCCTGTTGCTGGTGGGAATTTGTTAGCTGCTCCGTGGGGGGGCTACTGCTCTGGTTCTGTATCTGGGAGGTCAGTCTGTGGAGCTGGGGCGCTGAGGGAAAATCAGGGTGGCTGCTCCTATTTCACACCCATAGGGGAGAGAGGACAGAGACCACCATTTGCCTGAGTTGGAGATTGACAGATTAACAGGGGCGCTGGGCCAGCACCTTGCAAACTGGTCCAGACATCCTCTGCTTAGGCCGGCAGAGCTGAACAGAACATGGGGTGGGTCAAGCAGTTGTTGGGGATCATTAATGCCAATCTGCACAGCAGGGCATGATTTCAGCCAAGGCAGCAGCGAAACTACATACACCCACCTTCACCTGGAAATTGAAAATCCTGAAATTCTCTTGGCTGCAATCCTTCAATCCCTCTCTCCACTCATCCCCCATCCCAGCTTGCTTTTGCCATTTGACTCAATAAAATCTACAGCAAATTAATGTTTTTAAGTCAAGGAAACTTAACTTAAAGATATGTAGGTAATGACAGGTCATAGTAACGGACCTTACTGCTTCAATGAAGTCTGCCCAAACAGGATACACCTCTCATGGAGGTTAAGTCCAGGATGGGTAAGGAATGGTGTCCCTAGCCTCTGTTTGTCAGAAGGTGGATATGGACAGCAGGAGAGAGATCACTTGATCATTTCCTGTTAGGTTCACTCCCTCTGGGGCACCTGGCACTGGTCACGGTCGGAAGACAGGATACTCGGCTGGATGGACCTTTGGTCTGGCCCAATACAGCCATTCTCATGTTCTTATTATCTTTTCACTGTCTTTTTGCAATTGCACAGTCAAAAGCCCTGAGATTCTGGAAGCACTCCTGAGTCTGAAGTCTCTCTCAAAAGCCTGACACTCGGTCGAAAGCCTGAGGCGTGGAAGGTATGGGTGAAACGTGTGCAAAGAGCCATCATTTCCCATCAACAGCTTATCCCTGTTTGAACCTCTCATTTTCTGGGGCAGAGCTATAATATATAGTAACAGAGAAATGCCTGTATCATCTATATTTCTGCAGTCCCTGTGTATCAGGGCATGGGGCCTTGCAGCACATACGCATGTCCCAATATCCCTAATACAGGCCTTGTTGGGACCTTTATACCCAGGAGCTATAGCTGTAGCTTACATGACTAGGATCAAGCATGTGGTCCATGGGAATTCATAAGGCCTCCTGCTATTTATAGGGGACAGCCCACCAGAGACACAGATTTAGGGAAATCCTAGAGTAGTTCTTACCGTAATAGTTTGGAAGGACTCCCCGAGAGGAAGGGTGTGTATGTGTGTTCTCTCCCTCCCAGCTGGTGGATGCTGGGACTGCCCTCAGGAAAGGGTGTGTAGCACTTTCCTTCCTAGCTGGAAAGTCCTGTGTGATTGTAATCCAGTGCTCTTGAGTTGATTTGTTGTGGTTTTGAGTTTGTGCTTTGGAAGCAAAGCAAGTCCTGAAGAAAGGGTTTTGAAGAGTTCTGTATTTTATACTTGATATTTCTACCCACAGCTGGTGAGTTTGCACACTTGCCAACACCTTGCCACTTAGGTTTCAGGAACAGAAATACCTGTGATTGATTGCTCAGAGGAGATAATGGAAAGGTGATCCTATTGATTTTATTAGATCTGTCAGCAGCCTCAGTCTGAAACTCATAAGGAGCTGTTTATTTTTCTCTGGGACAGTGGAGGGATGAATGAGGGTCCTGACAGTGGATGGGGTGAATGAGGGTCCTTGCAATGATTTTGTTTCTTCTTTTCTCAGATCTTTTTCCCCAGAATGTTCTGGATTTTAGTCCGTCACCCCTGTTGTGCCTCTATAGTTTCTGTGGGAGACAGAGACATGCTGGAACTGAGTATCAGCTATTAATTTGTTTGCTGTACATTACCCCAGCTCAGAGAAACAGCAAAATGAGCTCTAGAGAGCACATCATCAGCCTTCTCTGTCACATGGACTCCTGTGTTGGACAGGAGGAGTCTTTTGGCAGAGAACACAGAACAGCACTTCCCTATCACCTCTCTGTGCTAATCAAGGTTGGCTTTAATACTTACTTCGTAACTTGATTTTAAAATGCAAGGTGCCCAGTTGCTATGGTGATGAGCATAATAAAAGAACATAAAAATGCATAATGCAAGGAATAACATCCAGAACTGAGTTTCTATACAGATAATTTAAAAAAAAAATTATGCTAAGGTTTGCAGACAATAGTGTTAACCTTCCCTCCCACACAAAGCTTCTTAAACTAGAAGCTTTTATTTCTTTTAACAAAGACATTCTCACTTTCTCAGTGCTTGATCCTGCAACACTTGAGCCATATCCACACTTTAAAGTTGGGTTGACACAAGTTTTATTGGTGTACAACCACCAAAGTTTTTAATATTACTTGGGTGCGCGCACACGTGGCTGCTTGCATTGGCCCTGCCCATGCTTACTAGGAGTGCTTGCATCAATATACAGTGTGATGCACCATAGGTAGGTAGTATCAGTGTACATCCTCCAGCACAGTACCTTTTGGGACATTTCACCGTGCTTTGCGGGTGTAGTGGGTTAGCAGTCCTCCCTCCCCCTTTGGCTCGGAGGGAGGTCACTCTGCCTCACTGGGAGGTCAGCCCAGTTGTGGGGGGAATTAGCAAATCAAGGGCTACAATATATGGGGCCCTGGCCCTCAAGCAGGGCAGAGCTGCAAACAGACTCTTCAGCCTAAGATGGAGAGGCTGCCAGCCCAGAGGTGGGGTTGGCAGCAGAGTGCAGGGGAACCCAGGCACACATACTGCACCTGGTGCCAGCCCAGGGCCCTGACAGTGATAGAGGGCTTCACCAGTGGGTCAGCAGAGATCCCAGTGAAACACGCCAACTCAAGCAATGACAGCAAAACCAGACTAAAGTCTGGCTTCCCTGGGCTGCTTCCTACCACAATCCAGGGAGGGGCTTCGGCATCCAGGGGTCCTCTGTCTCCTCAGGCTACTCAGCCATCCCAGATGCTCTTCTCCAGGCTCAATCTTCTCTGGGGGCAGGCCACAGCCTGGTTCAGCCAGAGGCCTGCAGCAAGCAAGAGGCATCTGTCTCCTTCCCTGGCTCCTCTCCAGCTGAGCCAGAGGCCCCACCTCTTATACTTCCTGTCCTACCTCTTAACTTCCAATGTGAGGGCTGGGCTTGGCCTGGCTGCACCCACCCAGGTGCAGAGAGCAGTCCCCTTCCTCCCCACCCCCACCTCCGGCTTGGCAGAAGGCCACTCTGCCTCACTACAGTGGGATAGCAGTGATTTGTCCAGGGATTTCTGCATATTAGGGGTCAAGTTACCACCATGCCACTTTATCCAGCTCATAATACTTTTCACATCCCATAATTTTTACACTATTTTTTAAAACTCACACAGGGCTCTTTTTGGTCTCTGCCATCTCTCTGACAGAAACATGGACCCTGCAAAGTTCAGCACGATGCTCATGTGTGTTGCTGATACAGGACATACTATTCACAGAGCTTGAGGGAGTACTGCTACAAGTAGAACTGTGATGAGGAAGATGTGGAGATATTTGAGTACCATAACTGGATCCTGATGGATGTAGTGGGGGGGAAAAGCCATGTTGGTGTTGGCATTCACAGAGCAGCAATACACCTGGTGGTGATGCTTCTGAGTCTGAGAAACAAGCACTAATTGGTGGGATTGCATCATAATGCAGATTTGGGGTGATGAGCAGTGGCTTCAGAACTTTGGAAGGCAATAGGCCACAGGCCTGGCTCTGTGTGCCGAGCTCACCCTAGCCCTCTGAAGCAGGGACACCAAAATGAGAGCCGCCCTGACAGTGGAGAAACGAGTGGCGATCACATTCTGGAAACTTGCAACACTGTCTTGTTACAAGTCAGTGGGTTTAATTTGCAGATGTTGGTGGCCTGTGATATATAGGAGGTCACACTAGATGATTTGGTTGGTCCCTTCTGGCTTTAAACTCTAGGATGGGCAATCATTTTGGAGCTGGAAAATCCACAGTGGGGGGCATATCCCTATTTTGTCACCAGCCTACCTTCCCACACTATATATCAACAGAAAGAGCTACTTTTCCAGCAAATGCTAGTGTATCACTGGGAATGTTTCACTGATATTGGGCTGGCCAGGGAAGATGCATGATGCTCACATCTTTAAGAACAGAGCATGTTTCAAAAAGCTGGAAGCAGGAACATAATTCCTGACTGGTGGATTCCCAATGGCAATATTCAAATGGCAATCGTGATTCCCAGCCCTACCTGCCGAATGTGCTTTTGGTAGATAGAAGGGATGCTGACATTGTTTAGTCACTAGATTGGATCTCAGCAAGAAAAACATCCCAGTGGTTATAGCTGCATGTTGTGTACTGCATAATATCTGTGAGGCGAAGGGGGAACGGCTGCCTCCAGGGTGCAGTTCTGATGCCAGGCGACTGTAATGGTTAGTGTCCAGAAGTTTGTTTCCTCAAGATTCAATTCTCTGGAGGCTGAGCCACCAGACCTAGAACCAAACACATTGAAGTAAATGGAGATTTGCAGGGGGGCAGATTAATCCCCTAGATAGCTTGTACCAGACATTGAATAACTAAACATTTCTGAACTTTAAGTTAGGGTTTCTGTCCATGACTCTTTTACAAAGTTGACATAGAGCCCCAAAAGGAAAGAGAGATCAAAAAGAGAACTGGGATAAAAGGTAACATTATTTATCAAGTATCAGAGGGATAGACATATTAGTCTGGATCTGTAAAAGCAGGAGAGAGAGTTCTGTGGCACCTTATAGACTAACAAACGTAATGGAGCATGAGCTTTCATGGGTGACTCCTGCATGGGTGCATCCGACGAAGTGGGTATTCACCCACAAAAGCTCATGCTCCAATACGTTTGTTAGTCCATAAGGTGCCACAGAACTCTTTGCCACTTTTATTATCAACAGTATGTACAAAAACTGCAATGTTACAACCCTACCCTTTAAAATTAATTTCCCTTGCCATTCCCATAGCACTTCACTAAATTTCTCATGCTCTTCGGTTGATATCAGCCTAATGTGAGTCCTCCAAAAAGAAAAAAATCTTCAAATAAAGAAAAAGTTTAAAATTCTGGAAGTCGTTGGCCTACATACTGGTAATCAGCACCTCCACAAAACCTCTACTGTTCCAACACTGTCTTGATCATGTGGGTTAGTCTGCAAATCCATAGTGTCATCTTCAGGGTTTGCAATACTCATCCGTTTCATTATTTTTACTCAGCATCAAAAGTGCCCTCATTGTACTAGAACTTGAATAGCTGAGTGAAGTTCTGGATTCAGTTATCCCCACTATTATTTTTACCATGTCATCTCCAAATCCTAGAGGTTGGGGAGGAAAAAATAGCCAGAGTAGCAGTTTCCTCCCTGCTCTCCCTTGAAATACCGCAGTTCCTCTGGGTCGGTCCACATTTCCATGTGGTACAATCCAAACCAGCTTCACATATATTGGGCCCAGTCCTGTACGGTGCTAAACACTCAGCACTTGACAGGAGCTTTTCTCAATTTCCATCGAGCTATATGGCAATTGAGGGCACTCAGTATTTTGCAGGATTAGACCTAATTAGGTATCATTAACTGAGAGAGCACATCCATTTGCTGTCATTACATAGCACAAGAATAGCAGCCAACTAGTGGGGAAGGAGGGTACTAAATTCAGACACGAATGCTAGAGGAAATTTTAGTTGTTTCAAAATTCTTAAAGGAGAGGAAATGTTATCTGAGTCTTTGAGGGTAGCTTGTGGCATTCAAAGGGAAATTTGTACAGCTGGAAATTTTAATCCATGCTATATATCCTGTTCACTTGCACATGAGAGAATTCGGCCTTTGTACCTGCCATGCCGACTAAGTTTAAAATTAGAATGCTGACATTTGAGCTGTATTGGGTCTCTGTTTTTTCCCAGGGAGAAAGTTTTTTAACTTGGGATGCACTTGGAGATAAAAATAAAAAGGGAAGTCAAGGATCTCAAGTTTCTCTCCATCTTAGAAACTTTGCAAATAAAGAAGTTGCTAAAGCACACTTTACAAATCTACCAGAGATTTTAATATGTTACCACATTATTTAGCAGCTCTCAGGTTAAACATTATCAGGCAGATATATTTGAATCCTAAGCAATTTCTCCCTCTCCTAATTAATTTATGATTAATGGATCAATGAGAAAAGGATATATCCATTAATAGTGAGGATAAAGAACAATCTATGGCCCAAATCCTGCTTTTCTTACTGGCACATATAGTCCCATTAACTTAATTCTAATTGCACTAGTGGCTAGATTTTCAAAAGAGCTCAGAATCCAGCTTTTTTCAAACAAGAAAGGAAGAGACTTGAGGGTAGGAAATGTGTTTGTAAAGAGAATAGTCTTTGGCCCCATAACAGTTAAGAGAAATTCAGCACAAAATATGCACAAGTATTTCACATGCACCACTATAGTTACATAATGCATACCATGGTTCTACAGATTTGTTTTGGCAGCAGAGGTGTGGTGTTAACTAAAATTGAATGCTTTTCAATGAGGCGGCCAGTGTGGAGGAGCACACCAAGAGTATTTGCAGGATACAACTTTGTTTCTAGACAAACCCAACTGATGCCAGAGGAGTGACCATGGCTACTGTATGCAGATCACTGAATCTTGTAAGATATTTGATGGACATTAGTTGGATAGTGAGCTAGTATAAACAAGTGGCCTGCTCATGAAGAGAGGTGTATCTGCTTAAAGCTGAATTTGGCCCATTTTTCGAGAGATGTGGTAATATGAGTATTTCTGTAAATGTGTTTATATCATACTTAGTTTTTAAGTCCTGTTAAATTTAAAACAAGTTTTGATGCTAATTTTTCTTGTTTGTATTAGCATCTGTGTAATAGGAAGTAGACAATATCATAAGTACAGTATCAGTTGTATTTTAATAAATACTCTAAAAAGTTAGGCACTATAGAAACCATTCAATATCATTAGCCTTTAATAATCCATGTTAAGAAAGCGTATCTAGGGTAAAATTTTCAAGAGTTCTTAAGTGACTTAGGAGCCTACATCCCATTTTCAAAAGTGACTTGGTGCTTAATCTCCTAGTCTCATTGATACTTCTGAGCTTAAGACACATTTGAAAATGGAACTTATTTTTTATTTTGATTTAATCATTCCAGTTTAGAAAAAGATACAGTTAATCACTGTATCTCCTCTTGTGTAGATGTAGTTATACTGATAGAGTAATGCTTATTTTGCATAATATACTTTCTGGGACCCTTCAAAAACATGTCACTTTTAACTAGGTTTACAGCACAAAACACATTACTGGTATAGAGATTTTTACACAGGTAGGGAAACCTGGAATTCTCTTTTTTGTCACAGAACGTCTGAAAAAGAACTGTCAAGCCATGCCTTACTCTAGAGGACTGACTAAGTAGGAGAAGGAACAGGCCCATAACTAGAATTTGTTTTATCTCTTCTCTGCAGTTACTTCTTTCTAAAGTATATATAAGAAGGTTTTAAAATCATAGCCTGGAACAAATTATTTTGTTCCAAATCTTTCACAAATGTGGTTTGTTAAATTAGACCGTGTATTGATATAAAATAATAGGCTTATAAAAGTTTGCGTATTGTGTAGTTAAAATGGCATGATTTTGTAATTTCTTTACCTATGTTATTACCATCTTAATGAAAATTTGAGTTCAGTTTTTTACTATGCACTTCAGTTACTGTACTGCTCATCTTGTACAATGAAAGTCCGTTTCATTTGCAAGTTCTTGGTGTACCCCGGCTTGTGTTTCAGACACTACATAAGAATGTTTAAAAATGCTGAACACAAAAAACCACCCTAGGAAAAAAAAAAAACTTTGTGTGGCCCTAGGCAGCATTTTTTTTTCCCTACAAAACCCGTCATTTGAATTCTGAGCCAAATTTAAATCTACCGTTTCCTTTTAACAGCTAGGGAGTACAGTCAACCGTTTATCTGTGTGCTGAATTTTCACTGACATTAGTGATCTCTTCAAGCAAACAGATGTCAGGTATAGACACAATAAATCCTGCAGGGAGTTAGACAAGATGACCCTTGCAGTCTCTTCTAATCTTATGGTTCTATGAAATACAGTAAGCATATTAATTTGTAGTATTTCTGTACATTACCAATTGTAGTATTTCTGTACATTAAAGCATATTAATTTGTAGCATTTCTGTACATTACTAATTGTAGTATTTCTGTACATTAAAGCATATTAATTTGTAGTATTTCTGTACATTACTAATTGTAATATTTCTGTACATTACTAATTAATTTATCACATTAGTGATGAGTAATTTACAAAATATGTGGCATAGTTATCAATACTTTATTAGTTTGTTTATGCAATATTCCTTTTACATAAAATTATTTAAATAATAATTGAAAATATTTTATACAAAAGCTTACGAGAGGTTGAGAAGTTAAAAATAATATCTACTTTGGTATGCCACCAAGATTCACAGAGGATTGTAAATAAGATGCAAAAAATGGAAAGTTCTATTTTAAGACTTAAGACTAGAGAATCTGAAGTTCTAATAAAAAGTATTTAGTTTTCGGAAGATTTCTGCCTATACAGTTACGTTTTCCAGACTGTTTGGCTAAATACCTGTATCAATCACCTAAACACTTAATTCCAAAAAGATAAGTTAAAGGCATTCCATATACTTTATTTTAAAAGTTATTTAGATTTGCAGTTAAGTGTTTAGATGATCAATAAATAATTTGCTTTGTCTCCCTATGTTTCCATAGGTGTATTTATATAAACCAAAGAATGAGTTTCTTTTTCCCCCCCTTGCTTAGGTAGCTGCACACCTATTTCACGTAAGGCAGTGAGTTTGACTAGTAATCTGCTTTTCCATCTCCCTTCTTTCTAGGAGGGCAAGTTAACAGCAATACCATTCTACAATGGCCCATTTCTCAGAGGTGTGGAACAAGTTCAACTGCCATTAAAGTTGCTGAGGCACTCAGCATATTGCAGAGTTGAGCCTTAAAACTCTATAGCAAGTAAATCCAGCCCTTAGTCATTCTCTAGCAACTGAACATGTCACTTTAGCAATTCAACTTCTTCATCTGGAAACTGAGAAACAAATTTGGATACCTGAAGCCCTACCTGTAAACTCACAGTTCAACAGCAAGCTTATTTGTGTGGCATTATAAAGCTAGATGCTACTTTTGCTTTTTCACTGGAATTTCTATCGTCAAAAAATCCTCAGCTAAAATTACTCCTTGACCATTTAATGCTGATTCTGCTTGTCTCTTCAGTTCTGTGACATCAATATCTCCTTCTCCAACCTGACCAGCTGGTTTATATCTCTGACTGAAGTGAGTCAGAACCAGTTTCTTAACCTTACACAACTTTGCAAACTCAGCTGCCATTTTTGGAGTGCTATGGCCATGCTCTTTGGCTTTGTCCACTTGGGTGTCATCCAGTGTGGCTTCATGAACTAACAGATCTGCTTCGTAACAGAGTTTCATTGCTCCATCTCCAACCACACCTGAACAGTCACCTAAAATACAAATTTTTCTTCCAGGAATAGGCTCATCCAAGACATCTGAAGGAGAAATGGTTACTCCATTTTCTAAGACAACCGTAACACCATTCTTCAGTTTCCCATATATAGGGCCTGGCTGAACTCCTAGAAAGTTAAGTCAAAAGTGTATGGTTAGTGTTAGTGTTTTGAAAATAAACAATGCTCACATTTCAGTGTAGTATCTGACAAATTTTACATTTAATCTATTCTTAAGGCATGGTTTTCTTACAAATTAAGTACTAGAGTGTGGCAAAGTGGGAATTTTCTTTAATATTTTTATGACTCCTATGTGCAACTCAGTTTCTCTCTATCATTGCATTGCTACCCAGTGGGGGCAAAAGGATTAAACATTGCTCTTGCACCAACACAGGAGACATAAGCATGTGTCACCTTGCTGTCTGGGTGGAATGAACAGTCATTAAGGAACTGGTTGAAATTGATCCAGATCAACAGAGAGAGTCCAGAGAGACAAGTAGTACCAAAGATTGAACAATCACTTCCTCTCAGCAGGGAAGCTGAGAAGGAACCCAAGCTCTGGCAGTGGGGCTCTGAACTCAGCATGGCCCTGCCTGGAGAAAAAAAGGATAGACATGTCCATTGGGGAATAAAATGTAGACTTCTGGGTTTGGAGGAAGCTAGCTCACTACTGGAGAACTTACTAAGGAAATCAGAGAGAGATAGCACCTGAAAATGGAGTTCACTACAGCGTGCCTGGCGAATTGTGGCTTCACTAGGATGGACTATTCATTAACATTTATTTCTCTATGCTAACCAAAGGACTTCCAATGCTGTGTTCCAGCTGACTAATAAAGCCTACTCTGCTTTTGAAAACACTGTTGGGGTGTCACTGCAAATACCAGTTGGGGTGCATTAGTCCCTGAAGAGCGTACATGTCTCTATCTCAGTTGGACTCACTGATTAGAACTCAATGGTGTGAAGCAAGAGTGCTGAAGCTCCAGAAGTTCACCAGTGAGGCTGTGTGGCCTGTGATGAAGGAGCGAGACCTGTTCAAAAGCTGGTGGTGTAGTAACCAATCCTGTAGATCCATCACTTCCAAAAACTAATGCTTCACTTATTTCATATTCCAAGAGAACAATTTTTTTTTCATTTTAGTAAGAGGCTCTAAGAGATTTTTAAGTTGTGTATTTTGAAGCTGATACATCCCCCAAATACACCCTCCGGCTAGTTTTATGTTCTCTTTCTCATGTAAGCCCTTAATAAATGTGCTAGAAAGGGGAGCTCGTTTTTTACCTCTCTTATGATCAAACCAGTATGAATTTGTAGGGGAAAAAATAAGCTCTAGAATATCAATCTTTCCTCTTCTTGTGAAGAATAAAGTGGCCCATTTCAGAATGCACACTGTTCTTATTCAGTAAGCTTCCTTGCAGGAGTTTTCAGAAGACACTATAGCCATTAGTGAAGAATATAGTTTTGTTACAATTCCTGGAAATGTGAATCAGCTGTCAGCCTGAACACTGTGTGTACCTGAATATCCATCACCTATTGATGGATCCATTTTCAACAGTTACATTGTAACACTCTTGCTTACACACTATCAGAACAGGTGCCTTAGAAATTCTTATAAGGCATTTGGCAGTTAATGTAAGCATATAAGAAATACAGTTAATAGTATAGTTCTATTATGACTTTTAATATGCACCAATTACATCGTAAGGACATTCACAAATATATTTTAAGAAACAAAGTAATATCCACAAGTCATAAGAATTAAAGAAAAAATAAATGAAGCTAGTTACCAAGGTCTTTTAGCTTCTGTGCATTGAGTTTACCAGTCCGCTGTTTCTCCTCCACTAAAAATCCAAAGGAAGGAATACAGTGAAATAATCTAAATGCTTTCATAACAAATTGCTGATTGTTGACCAGCATGTAGGAATTTTCTACAGGATCCAGCTGAAGCGTTCTCCCTTGCACTTCTTTGGAAGAGACTTCATCTCTGTCAATGTAAGATAGTTCTTTAAATTCTTCTGCAGGGCACTGATCTGGTGTAGGTACCAGCTCATGAACCACATATGGAAAGAGAAGTTGCGAGTGGGAGAGTTCCAGAGCTCTCCAAATGAAGTTTCGTAGTCCTAATGGTCCATAGATATCAACAGGTTGTTTGCTTGTAGTAGAGCTACACTGAAGACTAATTGTGCACAGGAGACCAGGAAGACCAAAAAAATGGTCCCCATGAAGATGAGTTATGAATATCTTAGTAATTCTACCTATGATTGAAACAAAGAGACACCATAGTAAATGTGCTGAATGACAATTACACTCACAGCAGCAAAATTAGAGCTTGTTGAAAAATGCCAATTATTTTGTGGGAAATGTACAAAATAATTAGTTCCTAATTTTTTTAAAACCAAACCAAGAAGTGTAGTTTTTAACTGAACATTTTTTTCCATTTATTTTTTCAATGAAAATTTGAAAAATCTGAACCAAGATTACGTTTGTCATTGTTTTTGTTTGGGTTGACAAGCCATTTTTTGCCAAAAGTTCGTGTGGTTGAAAATTTAGATCAAAATACATTTTAAGAGCAAAGAAACTAAGAAAAATTGACTAATATGGTGACCTTTGCTGCATTAAAATGCAAACAAGTTCCAGATGGGAGCTGAATTTTGTCATACCACATGAAGACAGTGGGACAGTGAGAACCAGTGGGTGAACGTCTGCCTTTGTTCTAGTTTCTAGTTCATTCCAAACATGCAAAGAGGCCCTCCCACAAGCTGTATAGCACAATTTACAACTAAGATTTCATGTACTCTACAGCAAGCTGACAGTACATTCTGGCACAGGATTCTAGATTTTCTGCAACATTTTAATTTAAATTAAGGAGGTTTAAGCAGTTAAATATTCATAGTTTAATATTAAAAGTCACCATTAGATCATCTAGTCTGACCTTCTGTCTTATCCCAGGCCACTCCCAGTCACCCATGAATTGAGCCCAATGACTTGTGTTTGACTAATGCATGTGTTCCAGAAAGGTTTACAGTCCTGATCTGAAGACTTCAGGAAATGAGGAATTCATCAGTTCCCTTGGTGGTTTGTTCAAATGGTTAATCACCCTCGCTGATTAATTTGTGTCTTCTTCTAATTTGGCTTCAATTTCCAGCCACTGGTTCTTGTGATACCTTTCTTTGCTAGATTAAAAGGGCCCTTTACCACCTGGTATTTTCTTCCTCTTGTGAAGATACCTATAGACTAATCTTTTAGATAAAACTACACAGCTCTTTAGATCTCACTGTAAAGCATTTTCTCCAGCCCTTAAATAATTTGTGTTTTTTTTCTGCACCCTCTGCAATTTTTCAACTTTTTTTTTTTTTTTTAAAGTGTCAGTATCAGAACTGGACACAATATTCCAATATTGCTCTCACCAATGCCATATACAGAGCTTTTAAATAAATGGCATCCCTACTCCTACTCATTACTCCCATTTATACATGAAAGCACTGCATTAGCACTTTTTCCACAGAATTGAACTGGGAGCTTATGTTGCATTGCTTGTCTATTATGACCAATAAGTAATTTTCAGAGTCACTGGCTTTCCAGGATACAGTCCCCCATTCTGCAGGTATGGCCTGCATTCCTAGATGTATAACTTCACATTTGGCTGTAAAATGCATTTTGTCTGAATGGACCCAGCTTACCAAGCAATCCAAACTGCTCTCTCTGACTGCCCTGTCCTCATCATTGACCACTTTGTTATAATTTGCAGATTCTCAGCAGTGATTTTATATATAAAACTTTCACGTTACTGATGAAAGCCTTGAATAGCATTGGGCCTAGCACTGATCCCAGTGAGACCCCACTAAAATACCCCCATTCCATGATTTCCCATTGACAGCTGCTTTTTGAGATGTGTCAACTACGCAGTTCTTAATCCACTTAATTTGTGCTCTATCGATATTGTATATTCTCCACCTGGGCACCAATGATACCGTCAAGAATGACCTCGAGCGGATCACTGCAGACTACGTGGCTCTGGGAAGGATAAAGGAGTTTGACGCACAAGTCCTGTTCTCGTCCATCCTCCCTGTTGAAGGAAAAGGCCCAGGTAGGGACTGTCGAATTGTGGAGGTGAATGCATAGTTACACAGGTGGTGTCGGAGAGAGAGCTTTGGATTTTTCGACCATGGGATGTTGCTCCAGGAAGAAGAATTGCTAGGAAGAGATGGGATCCACCTAATGAAGAGAGGGAAGAGCATCTTTGCAGGCAGGCTGGCTAACCTAGTGAGGAGGGCTTTAAACTAGGTTTGTTGGGGGATGGTGACCTAAGCCAAGAGGTAAGTAGGGGAGTGGAATACTGGGAGGAAACACAAGAAGGAGGGTACAAGATGGGAAGCCTCCTGATTCATACTGAAAAAGTAGGGCAATCGGCTAGTTATCTTAGGTGCACATACACAAACGCAAGAAGCCTGGGAAACAAGCAGGAAGAATTGGAAGTCCTGGCACAATCAAGGAACTACGATGGGATTGGAACAACAGAAACTTGGTGGGGAAGTTCACATGACTGGAGCACTGTCATGGATGGGTATAAACTGTTCATGAAGGACAGGTATGGGAGGAAAGGTAGAGGAGTTGCATAGTATGTACGAGTGGTATGATTGCTCAGCGCTCCGGTTTGCTCAGGCTCAACAGGTAGTGATCAACGGCTCAATGTCTACTTGGCAGCCGATATCAAGCGGAGTGCCCCAGGGGTTTTGTTCAACATCTTTATTAATTAACTGGATGATGGGATTAATTGCACCCTCAGCAAGTTCGCAGATGACACTAAACTGGGGAGAGAGGTAGATATGATGGAGGCTAGGTCCAGAGTGACCTAGACAATTGGAGGATTGGACCAAAAGAAATCTGATGAGGTTCAACAAGGACAAGTGCAGAGTTCTGCACTTAGGATGGAAGAATCCCATGCATCGCTACAGAATGGGGACCAACTAGCAGCAGTTCTACAGAAAAGGACCTGGGGATTACAGTGGATGAGACGCTGGATATGAGTCAGCAGTGTGCCCTTGTTGCCAAGAAGGCCAATGGCATATTGGGCTGTAGTACTAGGAGCACTGAGAGCAGATTGAGGGAAGTGATTATTTCCCTCTGTTCGGCACTGGGGTTATTTAGTCTGCAGGAGAAGAGTGAGGAGGGATTTGACAGGAGCCTTCAACTACCTGAAGGGGGTTTCCAAAAAGAGGATGGAGCTAGTCTGTTTGCAGTGGTGGCAGATGACAGAACAAGAAGCAATGGCCTCAAGTTGCAGTGGGTAAGGTCTAGGTTGGATAGTAGGAAACATTCTTTCACTAGGAGGGTGGTGAAGCACTGGAATGGGTTACCTAGGGAGGTAGTGGAATATCCATCCTTAGAGATCTTTAAGGCCCATCAAAGCCTTGGTTGGGATGATTTAGTTGATGTTGGTCCTGCTTTGAGCAGTGGATTGGACTAGATGACTTCCTGAGATCTCTTCCAACCCTAATATTCTATGATTACTACTTATTTTTAATGAGAAAGTATCATGGTATTAAGTCAAATGCCTAAGAATATTACATATATGCAGTTACCTTTGTCAACCAAATTTGTAATTTCAAAGAATAAACTAAGATTTGAAAAGATCTAACTTCCATAAAACCATCCTGAATGGCATTAATTATATTCCCATCCTTAAACCCTTTATTAATTGAATGTTCTATCAACTTTTGATTATTTTGCCTGGGATTGATAGTGGGCTAATCAACCTATAGTTATTCAGGTCTTCCCACTTGTCCTTTTTGAATACTGGCACAACATGAGCACTTTCAAGCCTTCTGTAATTGCCCCACTATTCTAAGATTTATTAAAAATTAATGTCAACAGGACATAGATCCTCAGCCAACTCTTTTACGACTCTTAGGTTATCCAGGCCTGCTGATTTTAAAATGCTTATCCCTAATAGATAACGTCTATCATTCTCATTAGCTACTAATGGACTGGAAAGAACTTCATTTTTATGTGATAGGAATACCTCATCCTGCTTCTTTCCAAATATAGAACAGAAATACTTATTGAACACTTTTCTGCATCATCAATAATTTTTAGTGATGAGCCTATACAACTGCTAAGATTTCTTTTGTTTTTACTTAAAGAAACATGAAAACAAATAATGTACAATCAGCAGCACACTCAGTGTTTATTTGTTTTGATATTAAATTAAGTTCCATGCTATTCCGATATGCAGTTTTTGATATGCCATAGTTTTTTGTATGGACAACACAACTGCATTGTAAAAGACACAAGGGAGATGAATATTTTGGCAGCTAGGTAGAAAGCAGTTAGGATTTTTAGAACTTGCACAGGTACTGAAAGTATTTTGGGATAAGCAAATATAACAGCAAATATTTTTAAGTGATCAGTCATGAAATAATTAATGTTATTGTTGACATGTCCATCAACACCTGTAACTTTCTGAACACCCAATTAAAGTGAATGGGACCATTCACACGTCAAGCTATTGTTTCAAGCTCCTGCAGACTCAGAATACGGCAATGCATAGGTTTAAATGTAGTTCATTTTTGGAAATTATAATCATTAAGGCTAGAAGCTTTAGTAGAGAACAATTCTGCAACAAAGGGTGATAAAGAAGAATTCCATAGCAAGTACAAGTGGTCCCACCTAAAATATAGTAATTAGAGATGTTCACTCATATTTACAGACGTCTTCAGACAAGGCGAGCCTGAATAGAAAGGTATTTCATTTGGATGAAGATTTTTTTCTCTCAAGATAACAACTTTCAATTGCACTGACCTGCTTTAAGATGGCTTTTCATAAATTGTGTTTGAGTTCCCTCTCCGCAATCAAATAGCCAGCATTCTCCTTCACTACGAACGACTAAAGCTGAAGCTCCTCTTGTTGGAGATGGATATGCTGAGCCTGTTCCCAGAAAAGTTATATCCATGGACATTATGCCCAAGTCAGTGTACCACCCAAAACAAATGTATCTCTGTAAGTCTATTGCACGTGCTTATTCTGCAGAGGGGGGAAAAAAAGCAAAACACAACTAGTTGCTGCTTTACTTTAAATAAGGGTTGTCAAACTCATTCTACTACCTGGGTCAAATTACATTTTTAAATGTAGTCCATGGACTGGGGTATAAATGTAGGACTGCCCTTTCCAATTCACAACGTATCTCACAGTGATGTTAATGAGGTTTGCACAAAGGTTAAGGGTAGAATATGGCTTTTATTCAGTAACAAACCTTATTGTCCCCTCTAATATCAATTGGAAGGATATTCTCATTGTCAGAAAGACAACATTACATTAGTTTATGCTCACTTTGCATTTGGAAAAGAAGACTCTCTTAGCAACAACGATGGCTAGAAATCTATTTGGGCCTGGTCTACGTGAGAAAAAACGGTTACGCACCTTTTAGTAACTGTTGTTCTTTGAGATGTGTTGTTCATGTTCATTCCAAGCAGGTGTGTGCGCACCGCGTGCATGCCAACCAGAAGATTTTCCCCTATCAGCATCCGTAGGGTCAGCCCTGGCACCCCCTGGAGTGGCACCACTACGGTGCCCTATACAGGGACCCGCCGACCCTCCACCCCCTCAGTTCCTTCTTGCCAGCTCTCTGACAGAGGGGCAGGAGGATGGGTATTCAAATGGACATGAACAACACATCTTGAAGATCAACAGTTACTAAAAGGTGGGTAACCGTTTTTTCTTCTTCGAGTGGTTGTTCATGTCTATTCCAAGCAGGTGACTCACAAGCCTGAACCTAGGTGGTGGGGTCAGAGTTCACCGCTGACTGGAGTACTGCACGACCAAAGGCTGCATCATCCCTAGCCTGGTGCGTGATGGCATAGTGCGACGTGAACATGTGGATGGAGGACCACGTGGCCGCTCTACAAATCTCCTGAGTCGGGATCTGAGCCAGGAACGCCGCAGAGGAGACGTGTGCCCTAGTGGAGTGGGCCGTGACCGGAGGGACAGGGTCTTAGCTATGCGGCAGCATTCCCGGATGCAGGTCGCGATCCATGAAGAGATTCGCTGAGAGGAGACCGGGAGCCCTTTCATCCTATCTGTCACCACGATGAAGAGCTGAGTCGAGAGTCTGAACAGCTTGGTATGCTCGATGTAAAAGGCTAAGGCCCTGCAGAAATCTAGGGAATGTAACCTCCGCTCCTCACTGAAAGAGTGTGGTTTCAGATAAAACACCGGGAGAAAGATATCTTGTCCCATGTGGAACTGTGAGACGACCTTGGGGAGGAAAGCCAGGTGGGGTCTAAGTTGGACCTTGTCCTTATAAAAGGCAGCGTATGGGGGCTCAGATGTTAACGCCCTGAGCTCCGACACCCTCCTAGCTGAAGTGATCGCCACCAGGAAGGCAGTCTTATACGACAAGTAAAACAGGGAGCACGAAGCCAGGGGCTCAAAGGGAGGTCCCGAGAGGACGGAGAGGACCAGATTCAGGTCCCAGGCAGGAGCTGGCTGACGAACATGCGGAAAGAGCCTGTCCATACCCTTGAGGAAACGCCAGACCAGCAGGTTCGCAAACACCGAGTTACCCCCCTCTCCCGGATGGAAAGCCAAGATGGCCGCCAAGTGAACACGAACCGAGGAGAGGGAGAGGCCCAGTTGTCTGAGATGGAGCAAATAGTCTAGGATAATAGGGATTGGGACCCCCAGAGGATTGTGACCTCGCTGACCTGACCACATGGAGAAGCGCTTCCATTTGGCCAGGCAGGCGGCCCTGGTTGATGGTTTCCTAGTACTGAGCAGCACATGTCTGACCTACTGGGAGCACTGCATCTCCACCGGGTTCAGCCATGGAGCATCCAAGCTGTGAGGTGGAGAGATTCCAGGTTCGGGTGGCGGAAGGAGCCCCGGTCCTGCGTGATCAGGTCCGGAAGCAGGAGCAGCGTCAGGGGCGCCTGAACAGACATGTGCAGGAGAGACGTGTATCAATGTTGGCGCGGCCACGCCGGAGCTATCAAGATTACCTGTGTGTGATCCCTGTGGATCTTCAAAATCACCCTGTGTATCAGGGGGATCGGAGGAAAGGCGTAGAGCAGACTGACCCCCCAAGACTGGAGGAAGACATCCGACAGAGACCCTGGACTCCGGCCCAGGAGGGAGCAGAACCGTCGGCACTTCCTGTTTTCCCTCAAGGCAAACAGGTCTAACTGGGGAAAGCCCCAGAGCTGGAAGATTGAGCGTACCACATCCCGTCGGAGGGACCACTCATGACTCCGGAATGAGCAGCTGAGGGTGTCCGCCAGGCCGTTCTGCTCCCCCGGAATGTAGAACGCTGTCAGGTGGGTAGCATTGTGGACACAGAAATCCCACAACGCGAGGGCTTCCTTGCACAGGGGAGAGGAGCGTGCACCCCCGTTTGTTGATATAAAAGACTGCTGATGTGTTGTCCAAGAGGACTGAAACACATCTGCCAGCCAGGTGGGACCGGAAGGTCAAACAAGTCAGGCGAACCGCTCTCAGCTCCTTGACATTGATATGCAACTCGAGGTCCTCCAGCGACCACAAGCCCTGTGTCCTGAGATTCCCCAGGTGCGCTCCCCAACCCCGATCTGAGGCATCCGTTACCAGAGAGAAGGAGGGTTGAGGGGCAGCGAAGGGGACGCCCATGCACACTTTCTGCAGGTCGAGCCACCACCGTAGCGAGCTCAGCACGAAGTGGGGAATGGATACCACTGAGTCTAAGGGGTCCCTGGCCAGGCGGTATACTGTTGCTAACCAGTACTGCAGCGGGCGAAGCCAGAGTCTGGCATGGTTTACCGCATAGGTGCACGCTGCCATGTGACCCAACAGCCGGAGGCAGATCCGCGACGTGGTAATCGGGGCGCACTGCAGTCCGAGGATGAGCTCGGAAATCGTGTGTAACCTGGATTCCGGAAGGAACGCTCTGGCGTGGGTGGAGTTCAGAACTGCCCCTATGAACTCTATTCGTTGCGTCGGAGACAAGGTGGACTTGGCTTTGTTCAAGAGGAGGCTGAGATTGAGAAAGGTCCGCCTGATGAACAACATCTGAGCCTCCACCTGCTCCTTGGTGTGGCCCTTTATGAGCCAATCGTCCAGGTAGGGGAATACCTGGATGCCTCGCCTGCGCAGGAAGGCCTCCACGACTGCCATGTACTTCGTGAAGACCCTTGGGGCAGCTGACAGGCCAAACGGGAGCACCATGAACTGCAGATGGACGTCGGCCACGATGAACCTGAGGTACTGATGGTGTCGGGGAATTATGGCGATGTGGAAATAGGCGTCCTTTAAGTCGAGGGTAGTGTACCAATCTCCTGGATCCAGGGAGGGAATGATCGAGGACAGGGAAACCATGAGGAACTTGAGCTTTCGAACAAACTTGTTCAGCTGCCGCAAGTCCAGGATGGGTCTCAGGCCCCCTTTCACCTTCGGTATTAGGAAATACAGGAAGTAGAAGCCTTTGCCCCTGAGCTCTTGAGGGACTTCCTCCACCACCCCTGCCTCCATGAGGGATTTCACTTCTTGAATTAGAAATTGCTTGTGAGATGGGTCCCTGAAGAGGGATAGGGAGTGGGGCTGGTGGGGCGGGAGGGAGGAAAACTGGATAGAATATCCCCTCTCTACCGTGCGGAACACCCAGCTCTCCGATGTGATTCGGGACAGGCACGGTAGAAGGGGGACAGACGTGACCCAAAGGTAGGGGTAGAAGGATCCAGAGTCTCGATAGGTAGGTTGCCCTCGACCGTACCATCAAACAGGGGGCCTGGGCCCCGATGACGGTCTCAATTGACCAGATGCCTGGCCGGAGGGGTGGCGCTGGTGACGCCTCCTGCCATTTCTGTCCCGCCTGTGCCCTAGCTCCTGGTGAGTCTGAGGCTGGTAGAGGCATGGGGCCACCTGCGGCCTAAACTGTCTGCACTGGGTCACAGGGGTATGCAAGCCCAGCGAGCAAAGCGTGACCCTCAAATCCTTTAGGCTACAGAAACGCTTTTCCATTTTTTCTGAAAACAGCATCTGCCCCTCAAAGGGGAGGTCCTGAATGGTCTGCTGGACCTCATAGGGAAGGCTTGAGACCTGGAGCTAGGCTCCCCGCCTCATGACCAGGCCCTTGACCAGGGTGAGCAAGGCTGAGTCCGCCACATCTAGGGCCGCCTGGAGAGAGGCTCGGGAGATCAGTTTCCCCTCCTCCACCAGAGCCGAAAACTCTGACCTCGAGTCCTGGGGAAGGAGCTCCATAAACTTCGACATGGCTGAACATGTGTTATGATCATATCGGCTTACGATCGCCTGTTGGTTGGCAATACGGAGTTGTAGGCCTGCCGTAGAGTACACCTTTCTACCAAAGAGGTCTAGTCTTTTGGCATCCCTGTTCTTTGGTGTTGACCCCTGAAACCCTTGATGCTCCCGTTGGTTGGCTGCGTCCACCACCAGGGAGTCCGGGGGGGAGGAGGGGGAAGTGTACAAGTGTTCGTGCCCCTTAGAGGGGACGAAATAACACCGTTCTGTTCTCTTGGCAGTAGGGGCCAGTGAGGCCGGCGTCTGCCATAAGGTGCGGGACGTATCCGCTATGGTCTTGATTAACGGAAGAGCCACCCTGGATGGCCCTGAGGGAGCCAGGATGTCTACTACCAGATCCGCGTCCATCTCGATTTCCTCAGCCTGGATTGCGAGGCTCTGAGCTGCTCGCCGGAGCAGTCGTTGGAGGATCCGAGCATCCTCCAGGGCCAGTGCCACAGTCATGCCCGAGATCGCTTCATCCGGGGAGGAAGACGAGGAAATTACTTGGATCGGCCCTTCCTCAGGTGCATGTAGCCCTTCGGGCTCCTGAGGCACATGGTACTGTGGTTGCGGGGCCGGTTCTGATTCTAAATACAGCACTGCGACCGGTACCGGAGTGGCCAGTGAGCGGCTTGGCATATCGGGCGGTGCCTGTTGAGCCCGAACTGTAGTTGCTGCTGGTGCCGCTGCCCGGCTAGGGGGTGCTGAACTTGAATATGGCACACCCCTGCCCGGTGACAGTGACGGTGGAGGAGGAAACTGCGCCGGGGCCACCGACGCCAAGGAGACCGAGGCCGACCTTGATCGAGGACCAAACGCCTGGCCTACCGACTGGTGGTAGGCCTAGGGGGTCCAAAACGGCCACTGTGAGGGCGGATGCCATTGCTGCTACCACTGTGGGTAACGCTGGTGGCTCACCCCTGAAACCAATCTCCTGCTCCGCAACTGGATGGAGTGGTAGGAGTCTGCCTCTGAGTCTGAAGTCTCTGAATAAGAGGACCTGGGGGGAGCAGCACTCCGTGCCGTTGGAGAGCCATGCTGAGGCAGCGGGGAGCCTCTTATCTGGTCCGGTGCCGCCCTAACGGTCCGGGGCGGGGAGGGAGGCAACAGCATGGCCGGCTTGCCCCTCGATTGTACTGGGGGATAGGCCGTGGTAGGCAACTCCCTACTACGGTGCAGGGAGGCCGGCGCCGAGAGTCCCATCAAGTCTGAGGCCGCCTTGAATGCCTCTCGTGTCGAAGGGAGGCGCAAGTCTCTGCTGAGGTCCGGGGATCTAGGCTGGTCCGGACTCGATCGCCCTGTCTGCGGTGCGGGAGTCGACGGAGCAGCTGAGGGCTGTAGCCCAGCCTGTCCGCTTGCACCTGCGGACGGCGTCGGCCTCTGGGGGTACTGGTGGGGTGACCGTTCCCTCACCAGCTTCCTCTTCTTAGCAGGCACCGGAGATGGTGAGCAGTGCCATATTGAGGCCGACTTCCTATGACCCAACTCCGTTCGGTGCCGGGTTTTAGATGACTTGGGCTGGGCTCTAAGTCCTGATGCCGGTGCCAGGGCGCTCCGCACCAAGGAAGACGTGCTGGGCACTGCCTCGGCCGGTTTCAGGTCCGAGGGTGGCCGCAGGGCAGCCTCCATCAGGAGGACTCTAAGTCTTTGAGCTCTGTCTTTGAGAGTTCTTGGGCGGAAGCCCCTGCAGATAGAGCACTGGTCCTTTTGGTGGCCCTCTCCGAGGCACCTCAAACAAGCAGAGTGCAGGTCACTTTCAGGCATGAATTTCCCACAGTCCTTGCAGAGTTTAAACCTAAGGGACCTGGGCATGCCCCAACGGCCAACACAAATGTGGGGGGGACCCCCCAACTACCAAGAACTATATATAAATGACCTAAATAAACTAACTATATACACTGACTATACACGAGGATAGGACACTGCTAACTTGCTATGCACAAGAGAAGTTCCAGCTAGCCGTCACCGGCGGTAAGAAGGAACTGAGGGGGTGGAGGGCACCGTAGTGGCATCACTCCAGGGGACGCCAGGGCCGACCCTACGGATGCTGCTAGGGGAAATTCTTCCAGCTGGCATGCACATGGCGCACACACACCTGCTTGGAATGGACATGAACAACCACTCGAAGAAGAAAGTTAAGTTTGTGCCAGTTAAGGCTGTGAAAAATCCATATCTCTGTGTGGTGTAGTTAAGTTGACCTAACCCCTACCGTTAGGTCAACAGGCTTGTTTACACTTAAAACATGACAGCAGCACAGCTGCACCACTGTAGTGCTTCAGTATAGACGCTACCAATGCCGATGGGAGGGATTCTCCCTTCGGCATAGGCAATACATCTCCTTGAGAGGCAGTAGCTAGGGTCAACAGGGACTTAGGTCAGTTTAACAATGCCCCTCGGGGTGTGGATTTTTCACACCCGACCGACAGTTAAACTGACCTAATTTTCTAATGTAGACCAGGCCCTAGCTATTACTCTTGGGGAGGTGGATTACCTATGCCAATGGGAGAATCCCTCCTATCAGCACAGGTAATGTCTACATTGAAGTGCTACAGATAGAGCTGTGCTGCTGAAGCATTTTTAGTATAGATGTTGGGTTTTAAAATGAAGCAGATATTCTACAAAATCTTTACATGGTATGCACACCATATGACAATGCTGAGTGAGTGAGCTGTTTGACACACCTGTTTTAGTGGCAGTATTTTGTACAAATAGTTGTCATAAGTTAGTTTTGTTTGTTTTTCCTTTACACTGTCAGAAGGAAGTTGTCTTATGTTTATGTGATCTGAATGTATGTGCGTTCGTATGTTCAATTAAAAGCAGTCCAGAGACTGTTAGCAAAATATTGTAAATTATATTCATGCTTTATGTTGCATACTCGCATTCCCTTAAAAAGTTAATAATTTAAAAACTTAATTTTCAAAATTTATTTTCAGACATTTCCACAGCCTTGTAAACAATACAACTGAGTATTTCAACTATTAAATCTTTGCCTTAGTGAGGGGTGAGGGAGGAAAAGAAATGACTACCATTAAAGCTACTTCAAAAAGGTATTAAAATAAAAATACCCCACATAGCCAACCACATGTAGTTATATTAAAAGAAATGAACTATTATTTCCTAAAGGGCTATAAAGATTCTCTTCATTTCAGTTCAATAGTCCATTACTTCACCATATTAACAGGATTCCCTGCAGGATGGTGGAAGATAGCATGTTATTAATCTAAACCTGATTACGCTATCAGTTACCTTGTTGAAATAAAAGTACTACAGCTTCAGAGAAGTCAGAAATAAAAAATTTGCTTTGTATATAATAGCAACTATAAATACACAAAGGACTTCATTCTTTTATAACAACATAGGCATGTCCAATTGATCAGTAACTTCTATGTTGAGGTAAGAGCCCAATACAGTTGCTGAAGTTCAAATGAGTTTTTGCCATTGACTTCAATGGGAACAAATTACCATCCGCCATCCCTCTTCCAGGTACTACCCCAGTAACATGTCCAGTAATTATGTGCTTAGGCATTTAAATCAGTCCAATATTGTACAGCACATATTTTCAGATAAGATATAAAATCAGAGTTCTAGCAAACTGTATTCATTAGAGATCGCACATCACTTTTGGGAAAGAGGATGTTAAATTCACTACCTGGATCATAAACTGACCATGAATAAGTTTAGGCTGGAAATGAGAAGGTTTCTAGTCATCAGAGGACTGAGGTTCTGGAACAACCTTCCAATAGGCATAGAGAGGCAAATACCCTAATTAGTTTTAAGATGAAGCTTGGTAAGTTTATGAATGGGAATACACAATGAAGTAACTTGTGATAGCAGGTGACTGGACCTGATGACCCAGGAGGTCCCTTCCAGTCTTATGCTCCTATGACTTACAGCAGTATTTTTCAAAATACAGGTCATAACCCAGTACTGGGTCGTGGAACGTGAGGCACTGGGTCACCTTGCAGATTCAAATTATAATGATTGTTGCTGTGCAGCAAGGACCTGGAGAAGAGAGAGGTAACAGATGGGCAGGAACTGGGGAGGGAAACAAGTGGGACTTGCAGGGCTGCTGCAGACCTCTCCCCCAGCCCTACAGCTCGCCACTACTGGTGGGAAGAGGTACCCTTGCCCCGGAACTCTGTGCTGAGGGAGAGAGAGGCCCTTGAGGCTGACTTATAGGAAGTGAAGAATTGAATTGAATCGAAACTGCAGGTTCCTATATTAAGGAGGTTCTGGGGATCACAGAACCTTTTTCAGAGGAGGCTGCATTTCAGTAGTGGGGAAGGGATCCCTCTATACTGTGTACTTGCTTATAAAACAGATTTCAGATCCTTCAGGGTGAAACAATATAGAAGCTTATATCATTTACCTGGAAAACCAAAAAGAGACAAGCGACCCGTACTATAAATACAAGCCTTTCTCCCTCACGTTTACAGGCACAATGCTGAGTCCTTCTGAAAATGGAGCAAGTTTGACTGTGCCCCATACCAGCTAATGGCAGCATTCCACTTGTGAGAACCCTGCTATACCAGGTATAGCACAAACCTAAGAGTTGCGGCTTAATCTGCTCCTCTTCTCAGCTACACAGTTGTGAGAAAAGATTGCATGACTTCTGAAGATACTATTGCAATTATACCGACTAACCTGCTCCTTCCATTGGGGTTGAAATGCTTTAAGGGGAGCACATGGCTCTTAGCTGTATCTATAGTACACCATTGTGTGGATAGGAAGAGTCCTAACACAACAGACATTCCATCCATAGGGAAAGGATCATACTAATTTCACAATGCCATCACATTAGTTTTTAAAAACACACAAAAGAAATATTTAAATTGACCCAGATAGGACAATATACTCCTTTTAAAAAAAATAATTACAACCTAAATTTTCAGGTCTGTTCTACTACATGGTGTTCCTGTAATATAACTTTACATCCCAACCTGTGCAGAGACCAGACAGCCAATGCTAACTGGCAGAACAAAGTGAAGTCACTAAAATCTTTACATAATTTCAGCCCCTTTCTAAAATAGTCAGGACAGTAACTAAATATATATCTGACAAATTGAAAAGGGAAGGGTGAGGTAGTGGAGTGTGTACTGGTTTCTACAAAAAGTATCACAAACACTGACCATTAGAAGAAAAAGATTACTTGTTAGCATCATTTAATGCAAGCGGACCCAGATTTTCTTGTGCCTTGTAATGATGAAGTTTTGCTAAGTTCAGCCCTACCAGCACCAGTTCCCCTTGCACTCTGAGATGAAGGAGCAACCCCAGAGAAAGCAACAGCAGACCCAACCTTCATCACGTGTTGTGATGAAGGGCCAGCCCAAAAGGAAGACCCAGTAGGCCCAGCCTTCTTTGTACCCCCTTGCACCTGGGCTGCTGAGTGGCTCCGGTCTCTCTCACACACTTTGATGAATGAGTTGCCCTAGAGCAGTGGTCCTCAAACGACTGTACTGGTTACCCTTTTCACATAGCAAGCCTCTGACTGCAACCCCCCTTGTACATTAAAAATACTTGTTTATACATTAAGCAACATCAAAAATGCTGAATGCAAAGCAGGGTTTGGAGTGGAAGTTGACACCTTGCAACCCCCAGTCTGAGACACCCCCTCCCCCTCAAGCGGACCCAGTCTTCTTTGCCCAGTGGTTTGAACAGTGGCCTGCTAAACCCAGGGTTGTGAGCTCAAGCCTTGAGGAGGCTACTTAGGGATCGGGGGCAAAAACCTGCCTGGGGCTTGGTCCTTCTCTGAGCAGGGGGTTAGACTAGATGACCTCCTGAGGGCCCTTCCAACCCTGCCAGGACTCTATCATGGACCAGGCCCGGCCTCCCTCCCGCCTCAGCGGGGCTGCTTCAGGAGTTCCCGCACGGGACGGGGCCTGCTGGCCCGTCCCGCGGCCGCAGAAACCCAGCTGCCCCGAGCCTCCTCACACAACTGGGCCGAGCGGCTCCTGGTACCGGGGGGCGCCGCGCGCCTCGTGACTGGGCGAAGGGAGCCGGGAAGGCTGCGCCGCGCGCCGCGCCTCCTACCTCCATGACCCGCCGCGCGCAAGAGCAAGCGCCACCGCCGAGCAGGCGGGGCTGGGGGCGGGCCGCAGTCGGAGTGCGGCGCTCTCGGGCGGGGAGCGGCCGTACCGCCTGGCTTTGTGCCGCAGCGTCCCGGCCAGCCAATGGGGTGAGGAGCGGGGAGGGGAAAGGGGCCAGCGGCGGAGGGGGTCAGCCAATGGGGTGGGTCAGTGACTGGGCCGGGAGGTATCTGACAGGGTCAGCGAGCGGGGTGGGGTGATGGAGAGGGGCTGCGAGTGGGGCGCACTGGTGGGGATGGCACAGAGGGTCAGTGACTGAGCTAGCTGGGTGGTGGCTGGGGCAGGGTGGCTTTTGAGGCCGAAATAAAACTTCCCCACCGTAGGATTTGATTATCCGCCTTCATCATAGACACAAGCCCGAGGGCTGAGCTGCAGCCCCGCAGTGTTGGCTGTGAACACCAGGCCTCATCGTGCCGCCGCTGAAATCCATGGGGATGTGTAATGACCTGGGAAGGGCTGGGAGCAGTCAGCCCGCCCGCCCTAATGAGAACAGCAGTGCCGCTTAACGCTGTGTGCAGAGCGTCCTGAGCGCCGCAGGAAAAGCTGGTACCATAGGACTGCTGGGACAGCCAGACTTCAGGCTTCTCTTTACTGCCGAAAGGTGGAGTTTACCATCAGATAACTGACCAGTTAGTTATTTTGCTGTAAAATCCTAGGTGAAACAAGCAAAGAATCCTGTGGCACCTTATAGACTAACAGACGTTTTGGAGCATGAGCTTTCGTGGGCTAAAACCCACTTCATCAGATGCATGGACTGGAAAATACAACAGGCAGGTATAAATACACATATAAAAACAAGACACCGGTAGGTTTTAACCCCCAGGTAGCTCGGTTAATTCAATGCTATCTTCCCCCACCTGCAGTTGACCTCACTAGTTTATCATCACAGCAGGCAGGACCAAGACATGGTTGGTGCAAGGCACTGTATAAACACAGAAGAAAAAGAAAGTCCCTGCCTCAAAGAGTTTACAATCTAATTATTGTGGTTTACTTTAGGGCAAAACTACAGGTGCATTGTCCCCACTAGGATTTTACAGCAGGATAGCCTATAGAGTTGCCAACCCTCCAGAATTGTCATGGAATCTCCTGGAATTAAATATTAATCTTTAATTAAAGATAATGTCGTGTTATGAAACCTCCAAGAACTCATCCAACCAAAGTTGGTAATCCTAATAGCCCATGATAAAAACACTTTTTTTGTTTTGTTTTAGCAAGGATGACAGTGCCTGTTATGCTATCTACCAGAACTTCATGGCGACATTGCTAAAATGCTTGTTGCTTCAAAAAATGCAGGACCTTTAGTCTTAGGCTGCATTATGTTAGCAAGCCATTCTGATTTCATTCACTATTGGGCAGTGATATACATACTAGTCAGTTCACTGCATAGTTCTGGGAACTTTGGCTGTTTATATGTTCTGCATTGGTGATGGCAATTTCTATACATCATTTCTGTTTTGTTCAGTTTTAATTGAGATAACTCCAGCCCAAAAATACAACTAAGAAAGCTACTTATGCTATGCATTAGGCTCACAGATTATAACAGTATGCCACAAGACTCTACGTTAACATTTCTCAAGTATTTTTCTTGCTTTATATATAAACTGTTCAATGGAGAGTTTTTGAAGAAGGCTTCTCAAAGATACTTCCAAATCATTAGGATTTTCTAAAAGCAGTAAAGATCCCTGACACTAAAGTCAGGGTGAACACTGCTTCAAAACATTTTTATACTGTTTATGTACAATTACATCCTGAGATGAATACATTAGTGGGATCAAAGCAAGGTGGGTAGCAGCTGGATATCTGAAGAACAATGTTACTAATTTGAGCAAGCTTGCTGCTGTCTTAAGTTTTCAAAGCTGAGCAGGTTTGTACCTAGGTAGTATTTGGATGGATAACCAGCAGTCATTACATAATGTTTAGCTGTGCTGATGTGACTGCAGTAGTTGACATTTATGATTATGTACATTAAAGGTTCTAAAATTTTTTTACATATTGAGTTGCACAGCTCATTGCTGGGTGCCCTGAATTGGTCCCAGGATATGCATTGGTCAATTAAGGGGAAATGATGGAAGTGAGCACCAAGTGTGATCCAGAGGAACCTGAGTGGAGCATGCTTCCATCCTGTAACTGATCCGGGAAGAATTATTATGTAGTTCAAGCACACAACAAGATCAACATTCTATTCTCTGCTGCACCACAAACATACTAAGTAGCCTGGGACAAACCCCTTCAACTCTCTCTGCTTCTGTTTCCCTGTGTTGTCATACGCCATTGGTGTGGTGCTCTGCTCTATTCAATGATGATAACAGTCAGCTGCATGTGTGTGTGTTCTCCCTGTGTGCTGTCCCAGCTCTGCACAGATCGCTGGCACAGCAGATCTCGAGCAAACCACCCAATGACTACAGACTCTAATAAGGTACGAAGGCACCCCGCCAGGTTTATTGTTAAACGAAGCACAGTAATAGTTTCCCGCTGACTCTACAGGACATACTATGAATATGTGCCCCCTGACAATGGACCAGCTCAGTCAGTGGCGGGATTTGCCACTGCCCCCTAGGTCAAAGACATCCACTCAGGGATGTTTTCGTATACATAGGTACAGACAGGTTTTGCATCATTGAACGCACTGAGGTACAGCCCCTCTATGCATTACGGTGTTGCCTTTCTCATGGTGCAGATTGGTTCGAACAAATAAGTCTATCCATCATACTGTCTATTCATCATATTGTCTAAACATCATATTGTCCTTTTATACTGTCTTAAGACTGGGTCTGCCTGTTCCTTGTTATCTGTGTGGGTGCCGTCCTGGCATACATTCATCTTATTAGTATTTACATGTGTATACACTCTTGCCAACTTCTGTGAGCAGGGCCTGCCTCTGGCTCACAGCCTAACTTTGCTTTATGTTAGCAATATCTTGACCATTACTTCAGTTCAGGCCTCAGGCCTCATACCAGGCCTCTGATACCAAGGGTTTATGTCTCAGGGCCTCATCTTATTACACCCTGGTTGTACAATAAGGTTAATAGTTCTATAATTCACAGGATTTTCAGAGGTACAGGACACCTGCAGCTCCAACTTAAGTTAACTGTGCATGTTCAGCACCTCTGACTACAAGGATCTAATCCTTATAAATCCCATGAAAACACTCTGTTGGAAGGCATTATAGAAGGTACAAAGTATTAATCTAGCTTCTCCTTCCCCTTGGATATTTATGCCTTCATCTATGTTGTTTCTTACCCTCATTGTGTCTTTGTACACTCCTGTTTTTTATTCCAATTCCCCATAAAATACACTTCTGCTGTTCAGTCTTTCTATGATAACCCAACTAGACAATATTTTAAAATTACTGGACACTCAACCTCTGTGCCTTTTATGTCTGAATCCCTCTATGTTGGTTATACTAAAGCTTATTGGGGTAGGGACTGTGTAGTCTGTGAGAAAAGCATCAGGCATATTAATCAATAATAATAAAAAGATTATATATTTGGGAAAGTGTCAAAAACCCAAACTCTGTTTTTATTCTATAACCACTATATGGAAAGTGATTCTCTGAGATGGAAGGAAGGAAAGGAGAATGACCTATTAGTAAGCAATTGTGTAAAAAAAAAAAAAAAAAAAACCTGAGTGGAGGTCATCCTGCCCCATACTACTTCTGAAAGTAAGAAAGCCCAGAAAGAAATAGAAGACAGGAAGTCTACTGCAAGTCTGGGGATACAAGGAAGAGAAAGAAAACTAAGGCTGCAGAGAGGCTACACTGGACTCTACCCCTCAAAACTATCACACAGAGTTCCACGATGGCACATTTGGACTACATGGAGCCTCATGTGAAAGGAGGCCTGAATGATTCCACAGCTGATGGCTAATAAGATTCTGTATATTAGCCCTTTAAGATCGGCTACAAGTTGAGCATCCTACCACTCCATTCCATGCCCCTCTACATATTGGGTGCCTCATCTGGTTACTTCGGCTTTGCACAGGGGATCAGGAGTTGGTCCTAATAGAACTCTGTCCTCTTATTTGCTTTAGTGGAACAGAACTACAGAAGTTGGTCCATAAAATTTTAAGCTGCCTCAATTTTCCTTAGGGTCTCTCTTCCCATGTTTAAAAGGATTCCTTCTTACATATGGTTATCCTGCAGAGTCTGCTGTAGATCTGACCTTTCAGTTGTGTGAATCTTGATGACAGTTTTGTTACTGTATATTGAAAGCAGAGTATTGATTGTACATATCTACACAGTCTGGATTTTTATGTTCTTTTCTGAGGAAAGCTCACAAAGGCTTTTACCTCTGTAAACTGTTTTTAAACTGTGAAGATCTTACAGCTTTTAACTTTTATTGAATTTAATTCCGCAGTGAAGTCCTTTCTCCTAATCTTAGGATTCAGATGTTGCAGAATTCTGCAGCTGTAGGTATAGCAACATAACTGTAACTGTCACCAGAACTTCTGAGCAGCAAGGGGTTGTAATAACAAATTAATCCTGGCCTAGCAATCAGAGCCCTGGACCAGATTCAAGAGACTTTGAGTCTATTCCTGGCTCTGCCACTGACCTGCTGGATGACCTTGGGCAAGTCACCTCTCTTGTGCCTCAGTTTTCCCATCTGCAAAGTGGGTATAACGATACTGACTGCCTTTATAACGTTCTTTGAGATCTACAACTAGAAAGTGTGTAGGAGATCAGGTATGCCTGCAGGAATATATTTGAGGTCAAACATTAACTGCTTACTTTAAGGCCTGGAATAAAAAATATTGTAGGTCAGGACTGAGGGGCATTGACATAGCTGTATGGGGGATACTTGCACAGGACCTGCTGTAGGACATTAGTAGTCGCTCACTTACATTGGCACTGAAATCCATTAGAACAGAGTAAAAATGCAAGATTCTCTCAAGCAATTTAGTATCACTTTTGGAAAGTACTATATATTGAGCAGATACATTATTTTAAGAATAAAACAGAATCAAGCATAATTTGGGCAAAGGAAAATGCGTTTTACTAAGAAAATATAAGACCAAAACACACATCCCAGGACAGGTACAATATTATAAAAGGAGAAAAAAAGGAACAATTCACATTTCAACACAACTTTTGTTTCAGCAGACCCCGACCCTCCTGAAATAAATCAAATCCTAGATTGAATTTGACATCCTAAAGAGTCCCTTTATCTAGACTAGAATTGTTCACACAAGCATTCCCAATATAGAGCGATATCTTTACAGCATGTTTGAAATAAACCACCATTAATTTTGCCATTTATTTTGTTCCAGAAAAGCAGGCTGATCTACTGTGTGTAGTCTGGAGCAGGGTTACCATATTTAAAGTTCCCAAATAGAGGACACTGCCAGGGGAAGGAGACTACAGTTTCTTTTTACTTTGAATCTCTAACATTTATAAACAAGTGTAATGGCCTCAAAAATAAATGTAAATCAAATTTAAATGCACCTTTTTACATGCTGTCAGTCGTTTTCTACTGCCTTCTTCCTGTTGTGCCATGAAAGTCTTTGCAAGATGTATGCCTGAAGTTGTACTGTACAAGCAGGATCTCTTTCAGCGACTCAGTCAGTAACATGCCACCTTTACTTCTATGCTGCTGCTGGTGGCAGCACTGCCTTCAGAGCTAGGCACTCAAACAGCAGTCACCGCTCTCCGGCTGCCCAGCTCTGAAGGCAGCGTTGCACCACCAGCAGCACAGAAGTGTGGCAAACCAGTAAACATGCATGCCAGTATTAGGGCACACCAACAACTGCAGTTCTACCAGAATTTTTGTTGAAAAAAGGACGAGCAAGGAAAAAATCACAGGACATTTGTTCACATTTCAAAAATCTGCCCGGATGGAGATCGGTGGACCAAAAAAAAGAGGTCATGTGTGGGAAAACCCAAATCTAAGAGAACCCTAGTCTGGAGAGTAATTTTGATTTCCATTTTTGTTATAGAGTAATTTCTTTAAGGACAGATGAGCCAAATTCTGAAAAAACGATTGAGTGCCTATATAACACAATGAGCTGTACCCCATGAGAGGCCTTGATCCCTGCTCCCACTGAAGGCAATGATAAAACTCCGACTTCTGTTGTGCAGAATCAAGCTCTAACAACCAGGAAAATCAGGAAGGTTATGCAGGTAAAACTCCTTATTGAAGTCCATGTGAGTTTTGCTTCAGTAAGGATAAATAAGACCTGCTGAGTTTGCTTAGATCTTTTAATGTAAAATATTTTAACTGCCTCAGTTAAGTTTACTGATCGGTTTTTAAGAACATAGTTTCCAATGTAATCGAGACTTCTCCCCGTTCCCTCAAAACTAAAATGGAAGGGACATTTCTCATTCCCAAAGTGCACTCTACAGTCATCCAGACTCATAAAAATTGCTCCTTAAAGTGCATTTCTAGTCTGAAATTTTCAGAAATGTTCACTATTTTGTGTCTCTGAATGTTTGGGTACACAACTTTGGACACCTCAGGCCTGATTTTAAAGGTGCTGGAGACATGCAGCTCCCACTAAAGTCTGAAACTTTTGTTGAATGTAAAAATGACATTTTCTTACTCATCAAATCCAGTCCCTGTGTATGTTCAGCAGATTTGACTCAGAATAGGAACTTTTAATTTTTGTAATGGTCTTTGTGCCTGCTGGTCCACCACAGCCAATGGAGCTAGGAGAAAATGAGCTGGATTCTATTCCATTTTATGTATCAGCAACACAACTGGTACAAAATTCCAGTCAGCCACACCTGTTCAAGCCTGTTGAAGGCAATGTGAGTTCACAGTTGTACGTGAAAACACAATTCTCCCAGCAGACACTTTATCAGCATAGAAGATCATGCACAAGAATAGATTACTCAAAGCTCCCAGGCTGTGTGTGCAAGGGCTGGTAGTTAGAAAAAACAACTTTCTACCTGTACGCTGAGCACATTTGTTCTGGTGTCAGAGAGATAAATATGGAACCTCATGAGGCCATTCTTAGTCATTTTTCAGAACAGAACTGCATGTAAAGATATTTGTACACAGTATGCTAAATTTCCTCCAGTGCTTATATATGTGCATAGGCTTTGGACTGCTAGCAAGTCAAAACAGCTGCCATGAACAGAGGTTTTAAATGAGTTCCAGCTCTGATCCACTGCATCAGAAGATACTAAAACATATCCCTCCAGAATAAGCACTACTAGGCTCCATCAGCACCAAACACTGTGCTTCAGAAGGTAGCAGCAGCAAGAAGAGGCCTATAGCATGCTGGGGTGGTCCCATATGTGCCATCCTGCCCATTTGTAAGCACTGAGATATTATGGAGACATGAACAGTAGAAGTACCTAGATAGGTCAAGATGGACAAATACATAGCTACAGACAGATGACTCTTCTACCAGAGGCATGTTACAACAGCATTCAGCTGGAGATGCTACTGGTTTGGCATTAAAGTCTGGATCTGTTTTTGTATGTTCATTCAATAATTATTCACTAGTTAGATGTTTCCCAGCCCCTTGTCAGAAGTGCTCAGCACTGTATAGAACAGGGAGTGGAGGAGAGTTAAAGCATTTGTTCTGTGTGCACAAGTCACTGGGAGCATGTGCAGATTGAGGACAGGATCAGGCCCTTAGCAAATGATTTTTAAAGACACCTATATGCCTATTCTGCACCATTCGGTTCTACAGAATGCAACACCAGCAATACAATTTTATTTTCTTTGGATTAAGATCATTTCCTTTATTGATAAATGTGTATAACTACCTTTGATAGTGGCTGCAAAGCAAAATCAGAATTATGTTAAAATATGAAGCTGAACTCTATCGGGTTTCCTTTCCAGATTACAGATCAGTGAATTTTCAATAGTTTAATTAATGCTCTTAGGTAGTTTGAAGGAACTCATTAAATATGATAATGCACGGAATCTCTCTCATCCTTTTCAGCATGTATTTAAAAATAATAAAAAGGAAAAGTGACATGCATCCAAAGTAGGATTACCTGAGCTGGTACCTCTGTCACAAACAGAAAACACAGCGGTGGTAAATTACATGTAAATTCTTAGACCCTAGTTGTGATCCAGTGATAACTGAACAACAAAATCTAGTCACAAGTTGCAAGTTAGATGAGATCTGTCTACTAGTAATTAAGTTAAAACCCTGGACTTCTATGATCTTTACCCAGTTGCAGAGACAGTCAGATCCTACATACATTAGAACTTTGAAGCATTCTGTACCCAGATCAGGGAACAACTGTATTTTAAATACATCTTCTATTTCAGTTATAGATGTAGTATAGACAGGGACAGGCTCAGACTGGAGTCCCTCCTCTCCTTTTCAGTGGCTTCTTGTATCTCAAACAAAGTTTCAAAAACATTCGCAACTGGTCAATGCCACTACAAGTCACTTCTGAGCAATGTAATGCTCTTGGCTCCTACAGATGGAGTACAGCAAGAAAATAACAGAGTATGTTTTGCAAAAACAGGAAACCTGGTCCACACCTTTATTGGAAGTCCCTGCCAATTTTTTTTCTGTGTTTTGGCTGACAGTATCAGCTGCTATCCTTACAGCCTACGGAAGGGCCTAATTTTCAGAAGTGCAGAGTACGTACAGTTCCCATTGACTTTGAATTGTGGCTGCTCAGCTCTTCTGAGAAATAAAACCCTAAATGGAAATATGTATGTTTCAATTTAGTCACAAGGTACAACCTTCCCCCAGTGGCTGAGCACACAATCTCTGTAGTCATTGCTGACCCAGGATACAGAAGAATCATCTTCAACACATGCCATGAGGGCAACATACGGAGTGCTTATTTTGTTCTTTGTTAAATTCACATTTTCACTGGAAGGAGTGAGGAAATGTTTGTTGCATGTTTACTTTAATACAGTTACACACAAATAACTAATTCTCAATTCATGCTTTGGTGAGATTTGAGTTTTCAAAAGACCTGGTAGTTATTTTCTGTACTAAATAAATACTGATCCCAGAATAAGATTCAAGTTTAAATTAACTTATAATTACACTAGAAACAAAGCACTGCAAAAATAGATGAAAAGGAATTATTTATAAAACCACCATGTGTGTGTTGGTCTTTTTAATAGATATATAAATTTTATACCTCATAATTCACAAACACAGTGATGTAGAATTTAGAGCCACCTCCACACTCTGTGTTTTACCAAAGCCTCAGTATATTGTCAAGTAATTTTTCCATCACTGAGATATTTGGAAAAAGCAGTCTTCTCTCATCACCTAGTGAAAATCTACTGCAAACTCTACTTTTCTTCCTCTCACCTTTTGCTCTTAAAAAGATTAAAACAATCAATCCATGTTTTAAAATCACAACAGAGTAAGCAATAAAAGGAAGGGGAGCTCTGCACCCTCTTCAAGGGGGCATGGTGCCTGCGCTTCCTGCTGTGCATACATTTGCCATGGATAAATTTATTCATGTATCTGGATCTTGGCTTCTAGCCTGTCAGTTCAGCCAGAAGAGCTATTTATTTCTGCCTTGGTTCTTGACACAGCAAAACTCCAGTAAAGCATGCGGTTCCCTTTGTCTAGTTTTATGTTACCCCTGCTCTTAGGGGATGGTTTTAACAAAGTCACAGACAACCAGCAATAACCAAATTCTGTGTCTACTAATGTAGAGAACTGGATTTCACTCAGACAGTAGATGGGAGGGAAATGAGAAGGAACCCAAACAATAATACCCACATCAAATTCAGGGCCTTCAATGCAACAGGAGGCTAACCCTGAATGAATCAATGAGGAAAAAAAAAGAACTAACCTAGCAATGATCTGGCCACAACTTCTGATTTCATATGGAGTAACTTGATAGAAATTAAAGTCACATTCTGTGGCATGAAGAGGAACAAGGGACCGACTGACAACTTTTGAAAGTCAGACTTTTCGAGTCTTCTATTCACGCTGAACTACTGGGAGTCTTATCAAGTGAAAACTGTAGGAAACATGCAATCAAACCACTGGAAGTGCACATATCAACAGCTGCCTGCAGCACCCACTGTTCCAGCTTTATCAGCAACAGAAGAAAAAAAAAAGAGGGAAAATAACCTTTGTTCAAAGCACCAAGTAGATCTGTTTTGGAGTCACTTCTGATCAGTGATGGGTCGGCTCTACACACTCCTCATGTGAAAACAAAGGATGTAAGTTCTAGGAAGAACACAATGCTGAGAGGTTTGCTTAAAAGTAACAGAACCTTAAAAAGAAAACAAATCAAACCAAAATCTTTTGGCAGATAATTTCTGAGTTCTGCAGCTAAACTGAACCACCCGTAGCTTTCACAACTCACTATGAAGGATTCTGTAGACTGCTTTATAAACTGCATCTCAAAAAGTAGAATAATAGGCAAAATTTACTTTCTTTTGCTTACATAACCCCCCCCCACTATAATGTGATTATTTTCAAACTTTTCAAGAATAACTTTTTTCAAACTAATTCACAATTGTTTCTAATAATAAATTCTATACAATGATTAAACCGTAGAGTACAAATATTGTTGCAAATTTCAAATGTGCACACAACAGTGGTCTCCCTACAGCCAAGAATTTCCAAAGCAAGACCACAGAACAGAGTGGCTGAATGAAGCATGGAAACTTGGACACATGTAGCTTTGTTCTGCAGACGGAACAGAATCTTCCATTTGGATACATCTGGCCTTTTTTCTTGACAGATTCTTTCTGTGATGCCACAATTAATTGTTTGTGATGACAATGAAGAAATTAGACAGAAGACTTATTATTAAAAAACAAAAGCAAATATCCTGGCAATCAGCAATGATGAGACGGCAAATACAGTTCATTATCATTTGTCTATGGCTAAAATACCATTTAAAAATTCTCTGATGTGAGGAGGGCTCTAAACTTGAGTTACAACATTACTGTCATTTAAATTAATTTTGGACAGCTATACCATTCATGTGATGTGAGCCATCACCAGTATAGCTGATCAGATTCTTATGGGAAAAATCAGTCACGCAGAAAAATGAAGGGGTGGAGTGGAGACAACAAAATGAGGGAAAATAAGTTACAAGTTGCAAAAGTCATTATCGTAAATTAGTCTGAAAAGGATTCCCTGCAGAGTAGAAGACAGCACCTGAGGAGTGCGATCTTTTGTATGTCAGTGCATTTCAGATGGCTTTGCCGTAGACACAGGCCAGTCATACACATCTGGCATGAAGGATTCGTATTCGTAGCTCCAAACCTTTGATAGTATATATTGTTTCTTGTCTGCAGGTTCAGGGTAATGGAAAGCCATGTTGTTTGCGTACATAAATTCCATAACCTGAAAAGTTAAATCAATCTACAGTTTGTGCCCGTTAATACTTTTTTTGGATGATATACTAGGAAAACAGAAGAGATCTTCAGCTAAGCTAGTGAAATGAGTTGTATTAAAAAAGGATTAGTCGAGGGTAGTAGATAGTGTCAAATAAAAACCACACTCCTGATTGCTTTTTTACCTCTCATTATTACAAGTATCCCCATGCAAGGAAAAGGGCAGGATCTCACTCTAGTGCTCACAAGAGTGTAAAAGGGGGCCTGGCTTAGGTTGGCTGGTGCTCGAAGTCCCTAAGAAGGCATGGTTGGCAGCCAAAAGGTAATGGCCAGCTCCCCAGATTGTTTGTGTATATGCTACGGACCTGCAGGATGTGCAATGTGCATGTCTGGGGTGCACTCTACTTCTGGAAGGCAGCAGAATGCTTCACCCATCTTGGATCCCTCCCTTGAACGCGTGGCCTGGTGAGGAAAATTTGAGGAGCACAAAATGCATATGCCACTATCCCTGCTCTCTAGGGAAGTGCAGACAAGGGAAGGATTTGGCCCTTAGTACCTCTGTTCTTTTCAAAGTGGAGAATGCATTTGTTTTTTTAATACAAGAAGTGGCACTTTTATTCTCTCTCTCTCATATTAGCGATTCCAGAAGATCTTATATACTAAAAAGATTACTAGGATACTTTTGACATCTTATGCAGTGGAATTAACAGTTCTAAAGAAGGTTTGATACACAATAATCAAGTATTTTTCCTATGCATCCTTTCAGCTGAGGTAGGAACACACACTTTGAATGCAGCCATACAGCAAAATCTAACATTCAGATAAAGTACATTATGCATACTTCTGGGGCACCCATGAAGCCACAAGCTACATAAAGCATCAGATAGTCCCATGGCACCTTATAGACTAACAGACATTCTGGAGCATGAGCTTTTGTGATGTCATGCATCCAACAAAGTGGGTATTCACCCATGAAAGCTCATGCTCCAAAACGCATGCGTCCGACGAAGTGGGTATTCACCCACCATAGCTCATGCTCCAAAACGTCTGTTAGTCTATAAGATGCCACAGTACTCTTTGCTGCTTTTACAGATCCAGACTAACACGGGTACCCCTCTGACTCAAAGCATCACCACCACCTAGGAGAATGACAAACTATCGTCCTTGTCTCAAATTAAAGCCAGTTACTTATGGGACCATTCTGCAACTCATAAGTCAGGCAAAGGCATGCTGAAAGAAAATCCTGCAATATGACCTAAAGGGTGTATGACTAGGGCTCATTTTGACTTCTGGAGTCATTGAATTCCATAGCTGGTGGCCCTTGACCGAGACTACTCTGTTCCCATGAGTTCAAATCTGGGCTTCAAAAGCTTGAGAATCCCTTATGGGCAGAACTACAATAGGTTATGCTAGAGGAAGAAACATTTCTAAAGTCCTAAAAGGACTAGAATAAGGACCAGAACCTTTTAAGGGACCTAGAACTGGAATGATATCAATGAAATCAAAGGAACAAAGTTTTGACTAGTGATCATTACCAGCATATAAATAAACTAATATTTTACAAATCTCCTTTATTATAACAGAATCATAAAAATGTAGGGCTAGCAAGGACCTCAAGAGGACTTTTCTCATCACACTGCTCTGGACAGGATTAAGTATACTTAAGCCACCCCTGAGAAGTGTTTGTCTAACCTGTCTTAAAAACCAGTACTCTTGGGGATTCCACAATCTCCTTAGACAACCTGTTCCATTGCTGTACTGTCCTTATAATTAGAAGTTTTTGCTAATATGCAATCTAAACTAACTCTCATGTGCTGCAAACTAAGCTGACTGCTTTGTGTCCTATCCTCGATGGATGTAAAGAACCATTGATCACTGTCCTTATTATAACAATCTGTTACATATTTGAAGACTTACCAGGCCCCCACGCAGCCTTCTCACTTCTTTCGACCTTTTCTCACAGGCCAGGTTTTCTTAACCTCTTATTCTGTTGCTCTCTTCTGGACTCTAATTTGTTAACATTTTTTTAAAAGTGCAATGCTCAAAACTGGCATAAAACTCCAGCTGAGGCCTCACCAGTGCAGAGAAGAGTGGGACAACTACCTCTTATGTCTCACATACAATACTCCTGTTACTATATTCCAGAAAGACATTTTTTGCAACAGCCCCACATTGTTGGCTCATATTCAATTTGTGATCCTCCATAACCCCTAGATCCTTTTCAGCAATACTGCTGCCTAGTCACCTATTCCCCATTTTATATTTATGCAGTTGATTTTTCCTTCCTAAGTGTAGTACTTTGCAGTTTTATCAACAGCCTGAACGCTAGTTTGTTCTTTTTTGTCCCAAATATCATGCTACAGAGCTTGGGAAGTTTATATAATATACAGTGTATCTTTTAGCATACTATCGACTTACTTTAACAGCAATGTAAATAGAAACTTCTTTGATGTTGGACAGTGGTGGATAAAGCCTTCCTTGGGCAAGTTCCTCATTAGTCAACTGGTCTGTCAATGCCTGTATAAAAAACAAATATTAGCAATTTATTGACCCCTCTCAGGAGGCAATGCATCACTAAGCTGCAAACAGAGGAATGTGTTTGAGAGTTCTTACTGGACAGTTTACCTGGAATGCATATAAAAGTGCTTGGTATAAGTCAGTCAAAGCCTCAAAAATTACTATAAAGATGCATGCTGCAATCTGTGTACAAAGCAACAAGCCTCTCCCTTATTATTATTATTGTTGTTGTTATTATTATTAAGATTTTTTAGCATCTCAGCTGAAGTCAGATGTTTCTTTGCTGAAGTGTCAACATCTCAATGTTAATGACAGTAAATAGGTAAATTACAAGGGAGCCACTGCACTGCAGGGTTGGCCCATTTAACGTGGGCACACAAAATGATGGATCCCATCATTCCACTCACATCAAAATAAAACAACATAAATACGTAAATATAAAAAGGAGAGGGGGAGATGGAAAAACAGACAAAAGAAGCGGCAGAATGTAATGAAAGAACAAAACAGAAATGACAACAAAGATTAGACAGAGCCCCTTTGTTCCTATGTTTGCAATAAAAAAGAAAAAACACACAATAAAAACCACACACACTGTATTTCAGGGTTTAAGACTTTTTTCCTTTCTACCTTTGTTCTGTCTTGTAGCTACTCTCCCCTTGGGCATCCCTAAAAAGCCCTGGCTACAAATTCTCCCGGTAACATCATCCAGCCATCTTATGTATCATTTTTCCCCCCTAAAGTGCAGAGGCTCCTGCTGGTGAATCAAGTCCATAGAGTTGGACTACATATGGGAATGTAGGGAGATAAAAGAACATCAGCCCTAGAGCTGGTCAATAAATGGGGTTCTTCCCTACCTTTGTGGAAAATTTAATTTTTTTGTTGGAAATTTGAGAACCAAAATATTTTGGCCAAAAATGTAAAATATTTTGATTTGGAAATGCTGCTGCAGTGCCCCATGTGTCCATTCTCCTCCAGGGGCCAAGCTCCCTCATTGAACTCCCATGATGCACCACGGTCTCCTCTTTTGGAGAAGGGAGGTGGTGCATCATCAGAATCCCTGGCTATGGTGCATCACAAGAGAGGTAGTCCAGCCAGAGAGCACAGTCCATGGAGGAGAATGGGAACACAAGATAACCAAACTACAATTTCCATGAGGCACTGTAGCTGTATTTGCAAATTGAAATATTTCATATTTCAGATACTCTATTTTTGGACAAAAAAATAACATTTTTGTCATGAGCAGACATTTCCCCCAAAAATATTGATAATCAAAACCCAGTTTTCTACTGAAAAACCATTTCAGTGGAAAATTTTTCATCAGTCCAACTCAGCCCATCCTGTCAAAGGGACTGACTTCGCCTTTCAGAAGCCATAATCTATGTTTGAACACATACCTTTGCAGCCTCAAGGAAGACCTTATCACTAATATGCCGAACACCGCTGAGGATTACAGCCAGAGCCACCCCTATAATACAATTATTGATAATATTATGATAAAATCATTTTTAATGTGCAGCCCCATCGTTGACAGGGTGTAAAAAATGCAGACAACCATAAAAAAGTGTTTCAGATTAATGAATATGATTTTTTTTAACCTCCTCTGTTAAGTGCCAATAGATTCACAGCAAAGGAGAGAGAGAAGTGCTAATTTTGCTACATAAGCATAGACAGATGGTGGAACACTCAAGTGCTGCGCTGGATTTTTTTTGGTTAATGAGCAGAACTCTTGGTTCATACCTTCACTTTAGTTGAATGTTAAAACACAAGTTCTTAAGACTAGTTACTGGTGTCCTAGGAACATACCAGAATGTGCAACTTTGGGGGGGAATACAGGTTTTGTTTTAAAAAAATTATCCGATGATGACTATTATCTGTGCAAAAGTAATTAAAAGAACGGCATCTTCATGGAAGCCCCCCCCCACGCCAAGAAACAATAAACACTTTAGCAGGTGGCCATAAGGAAGCAATGTCTTCAATAATATGCCTTTGTTATTCATATTTCTAAAAAGTAATCAAACTGAAACCTGCTAATTGTGCACACAGACAGCCTATGTCACCATATATTCTGATCACTCATCCTTGTCATATCACATATCCTTAACAGCCTCCATTAATTAATTATTGTACTCATTAAGTCTTGTCTCAAACTAGACTAAGCTCTTCAGGGTGTCTTACTGTGTGTCTGAACAACATAGCCCCAGTCCTGACTGAAGTCTCTAGGCAATGCTGCAGTATTAGTAATAACTCTGAAATAATCTAATCTTAAAGTGGAAGAACAGAATTCTCGATACTACCTGGAAAAATATAGGCATTATTTCCCTGGCCTGGTCTGAAGGATCGTCCATCTTTCAAAACCACATGCTCGAACGGACTGCCACTGGCAAACAAACACCGCCCCTGTTAAACAAGAGGAAGTAATTCACAGAATCTGTGAATTACTGTAATTCACAAAGTCACCATGAATGAGAGACTTACCACACCACACTCACAGTCAGCTAGGCTCCAATTCAGTAAAGGTATTTAAGCAGGGATGCTGGAACAGGGGGTGCCAGAGGACCATGGCCCCATCACTTTTTACCAGCCACAAGGGTGAGCAACGGGGGTGAGGGGGGGGAGAGAAGGGGAAGAGAGGAACGAGTGGGAGGCAGGGTCTTGGTGGAGCAGAGGCAGCACCCGGGTAGGGGCTCAGGGAGAAGATGCGGGGGGATTCAGGCGCTGGTAGCTCCCCCCACACTTTTAGGGAGCTGTTTGTCAGGGGTTCTCAAACTTTTTTTGTTGGGACCCTCTTTGAAAATATTTCAGGCTGTGATGCCCCCCCCCCATGCCATCTAGCTCTCCAGGCAGCGCCACCACCAGCAACAGTGCAGACGTAAGGGTGGCAATACTGCAACCTCCTTACAAAAGACTTGCGACTCCCTTTCGGGATGGGACCCCAGTTTGAGAAACACTGGATGACGAGGATTCCATAATCTCCCTTGGAAGCCTATTCCAGTGCTTAACTACCCTTATACTTTAAAAGGATCTAACCTAAATCTTCCTTGCTGCAGATTAAGCCTGTTACCTCTTGGCCTACCATCAGTGGAGGTGGGGAACAATTGCACACAGTCCTCTTTATAATAGCCCTGAATATATGTTAACACTGATCAGTTCCCCTCTCACTTTTATTTTCTCAAGACTAAACATGCCCAGTTTTTATTAGCCTTTCCTCACAGGTCAAGGTTTCTAAACTTTCTCCCATTTACATAGCACTCCAGCTGAGGGCTCACCACTGCAGAGCAGAGTGGGACAATTACCTCCAGCGTCTTACATACAACACTCCTGTTAATACATCCCAGAATTTCATCTTGCTGATTTCAGACCAATTTGCCAAGATCATTTTGAATTTGAATCCTGCCCTTCAAAGTCCCTCCCAGCTTGGAGTCCCCCACAAATTTTATAAGCATACTCTCCACTCCATTATCCAAGTAATTAATGAAAATATTGAACAGTACTGACCCAGGACAGATACTAGTCAATATTTTCATCAATGACTTGGCCAAGGCCCACTATGCTAGATGCTACACAAACATAGGACAAAAAGATGGTCGTTACCACAAGGAACTTACAATGTAAAATATAAGATAAGAGACGACAGGCTGATAGACAGATAGAATATTGGTCAGCATGACAGGCTGTGGTCTCAATATGTGCTTAAGTGCTCTGCTGAATCAGGGCCTCTAGAAGGAATGTGTTGTGCAGATGGTTCTTGCTATGAACATGGTTTTAATAACGAAGAAATATTAAAAGTAGCCTAGAGGTTTGAGTGTGAAATCTGCTTGCCCTATGGTCGAGCAATCTCTCCCTCTTCCAGTTCAAACCTGAAAACTGAACTTCTGACAGAAAATCGTGAAAATAATAAAATTTAAAAGTTTACAGCTCCATATCAATCTCACACATGAGAACACATCACCATGTATGCAAAAAGTTCAGTACTGTGTTTGAGCGTGTGGACATACACACAGTAATGGACTTTTTGAGTAGGAAGCAAAGTACATTTGAAGTCAAAGTCAAAAGATGATGTAAACTAAAAACAAAAAATACTTCTTGCAAAGCAGCAGAGGGCACCAAAGCATCACCATACTCTTGTAGGAAATGCAAGAATAAGCAGTAAGAGTTTATTGATGGCTTCTTCATGCTCTTAAGCACTGAGTAATTTTGGATAATCAAGGTTTTGGCTAATAAAGGGAATTCTCTATGTAATTATTAGGTGTCAGAGAACACGACCCTGCTTAAGATAATGGTGAATTCTGGATAACCGAGATTGTACTAATTTCACTTTAGAGAAATAATTATTCTGAAACTGGACATTATATTTTCCCGCCCAATATTAACTGCCAAAAGTATTAGAAAAAATAAAATTTGGAGGACTGTAAAAATTAAAATCCTTTTTCCATTAACCTGTAATATTTCACAGCTTTAACATTACAACACAACAATTTAACACATGCATGTGAATGGTAGATTATGGGAAATCATGAATAGATATTAAGGCAGCTCCCATAGAAGGCAGCTCCAGGAGAAAAATAAAGATTCCCTCCCCACCTACCAAGGGCTGATTGTTTTGAGTACCAGCCTGACTTGCTTTTAATGGTGTTTAGCTAAGTGAAAACACTTTAAACTGATCTACTGCACCTGGATCTACCCAACACTATCTTATGTTGGAAACTGACAGTGATAAAATGTTCCAGACAGTGCACTTCAGCACTCTACATACACACATGGGGGTTTCCGTGGAGACAGCTATTGTTGTGTAGACCTTCGCTAAAGTGAAGAACAGAACCTCATTCATATATCACATGTGGGTAAGTACCCTCTATACATAATCAGTGGAGCTACACTGATTTATAGCAGCAGAAGATCTGGCCCTATCATCTGTTTCTGTATATCTTCAATCTGAACTGTGAATTTTGAGTATTATATTTTATTCACCAAAATATTGCCTAATAAACATCTGGGGGAATAGCCAGTATACAAAGAATTAATTGCCCTGAGGGACTAAACACCTTGCATATGAGTTCCCTTGTGTCGAAGAAATCTGGAATACAGTAGTCAAAAATCCAGATTTGGTCCAGAGGCTTTTGTCTTTTACTAGAGTGGGCCTTTGCCCTTGCAAAGACTCCACTATAGACCCACTGATCTGGGGGAGAACTAGAAAGTTATACGGGAATTTCAGCTTTCATTGGGGAGGCAAGGAAGAGAGTTAAGTTTCAAGCCCTTTAGCCTTAAAATGTACAGCGCTGTTGACCAATGTGATGATCATCAATGCTGAAAGGAACAAACCACAAATACACATTTCCGCAGCAGGAAGCACCTAAAGATCTCTGCCCACACACTTCTACATAAATGAGTCACTTAAGCTTGGGATGTATTCCAAAGATCATTTCATTAACCACCCTGCTTCTAAAGTCCCCACGCTAGCCCTGTGGATAGTGGTGAGATCCTACAGGACAGGAGTCAAAAAGATTTAAGTGGGAGGCATGACAAAAAAAATTGTTTTGCAGGCCAGCTCAAAACTACTACAGCCAACTCTGCCTCTGTTTTTTCTACCCTATCTCTTCCCCCTTTGCCCATCTCCTCAAACCCAAAAACAGTCTTGTGTGCACACTGCTTAAAAACTGTGCAAAAGGATAAAGGTTTTATTGGGTTTTCGTTTACTGAATGCAAACGCTGGGCCTGACCTCACTCACATTGGGCTAAGTTAGCTATAACAGCACTGAAATCAGTGGAATTACACTGGGGTGTAAATCCAGAGTTAGAGAAATCAGAATCAGTTCACTATGTTTAATTTTAAATGTTCTGACCAATTCAAATATTAGGAAATGAAGGGCCGAGTATGATTCTTGGGCTGTACAAGACAAGCAAAGACATTCCCTGTTCTAAGGACCTGATTCAATGTTAAATAAAGACTGCTTTAATTAACTATTTCCAGGTTGTAGCTGGCTTCTGTCATGACTATTACACAAAATAATTCTCTTTAAAAACAAAAGCTAAAAATAGTCTCAAACAATGTCAAAGTTAGAAACACAAGTTACTCTCAGTAACCAATGATTACACTTCAATATTGTTGTCAAAACAGAAAGAAGATTTAGACCTGATTATGAAGTAATCACCTGCCAAATGTAATAATTTAAAATCAGAGCTGCTTTTTAATTTATACAAAGACAAATATGCATTTGAAACTGGAAGATAATGAGCAGTTATATTCTTTACATGGAGAAATTCCAAGTTTAAATGCTTGGGGTTTTGCGCTCTTACATTACAGACAGAAAAACAATATATGTGCATTGACATGTTTCATCATTATGTACCTCTGTTAAAGTATAAGCTTCCTCAGCAGTGCATTCAGCTTTCACTGTAGGGTTACTTAGTGCAAATATTATAGGTCTTTCATTGATGGAACCCATGGCTTTGATCACATCATGTGAAAAAAGCCGGCCAGCCCCGGCAACTCCTGAAATAAATTGAAAGATACAAAAATTACAGTTATACATGTAAAATGGGACAATGATCGCAAGAAGTTTATACTGTATATATTAATTTCTGATGTGACTCAAGATTATCACTGTTAAGGTCAGTCACACTCAGGAAAACCAATTGAAGGCTTTGAATAAATATTCATCATTCAATAAAACAAGCTATATCTAGAAAATCAGCTGTGGGAAACAATTTTGCACTGTCAGGAGATGCACAAGATGACCCAAAAGGTTTTTTCCATCTCTAATTTCAAATGCTTTGTAAACTTAAACCCTACACTATTCAAACCCAGCAAAGATACTACAAATCAGTAAACTTGAATTTTCAAAGTTCAGATATTTTTAGTTATTTATGAGGCAGGAAGGGGTCTTAAGAATATGGTATTCGTCCTCAAACAGTTTAACATACTTGACATATGTATGCACAAATACAGAAAAATGAATATGCACACTCAGACACACACATACGCGCACACATCCAGGGGCAAAGACTCAGCCCCAAACCAAAATTTTTTCAAAAAGTTATGTGCAAAGAAAAAATATGGTACTATAATAGAAGCCATTTTGCAGCCTTAACTATAGCGGTGGCTACTACAGGTTGTTATAATTAACACATATATACATACTCACACGTATCCACTGACACAATGAATACTGGGGATCAGGGACTGGGGTACAGAACATCTGCTTTGCACCAAATTGCTGGCAGATACTAGCTCAAAAGTCAGTGTAGCCAGCCACAGGAACAATTACTTCCACATAGGGAGTATTGTGGTGACACAAAGTATGCAAAGCAGCTCCTACACCATCTCTCTCCCAGCTGCTCAGGTACGAATGTGACACGAGAAATGGGAGTAGCTGGGTCTTCTCTATTTCTCACTGATCGATAGTTGCAGTATCATTCTTTTGGACCCCTGGCAGTCAGTGTAATTCAGAGCAGTCAATAGGCTGTTCTAAGCTACATCAGCAGACTGGCCAGCCCAGGATTGGAGTGAGGAGCAAAAAAGGTCATGCCCCCAAGTTGCTCTTTGAGCTCCTCAGCCATAGCTAAAGAGCTGAGCCTGTATGTATTATAGACAAGATACAATAAGCCCCAAAAGCATTTTACACGTAGTTTAAAACAGTGGACCAAATTCTGCTGTCATTTGCCCCAGTACAAATGCAGAGTAGCCCCATTGACATATGCGAGGCTATGCTATATGTACACTGGTAAAAGTGAAAGCAGCAACTGGCCCAGTGACAGCAAGATAAAATTAACAACATATATTATTTAAGGCATGTGAAATAAGTTTACTGACCAATAATAGCTGACGGCTGAAGTATATTCACCGCATCTACAAATGTCTTTGGCACCTGGTCTGGGGGTTGGTGTGTAAATGGTTCTTGATTGGCGTCTACCTTTTGTTCTCGGCCCTGAAGATTTAAGTTGATTCCGATTGTGAGAAGGAAAGGAAAGAGAAATGGCAACGTGTACTGTGTTATTCAAAAGGCCTGGCAGACCCTCACCTCAACCAATAGGCCATATTTATCAAACATCCATATTTTCTTATACGCTTCCTCTGCAGAAATACCGCTTTCCATCATAGCCATAACGATGAGGTTTGCAATTCCAAGAGCAGCCTGACAGATAAAGAACAAGCATTTGAAAATAAATCCATCCATTTAACTTACTAAGAAAATCAAGGTACAGTAACTCCTCACTTAATGTTCTAATTATGTTCCTGAAAAATGCGACTTAAGTGAAACGACGTTAAGCAAATCCAATTTCCCCATAAGAATTAATGTAAATTTTTTGCCACACAGTACAGTACTATAGTTGGGAGGTGCCCCCGCTTTACCCCACACAGGCGCAGCCCACTGGCACTGGAGACAATGAGGCCAGCAAGGACGCTGAAGGTGCCTTAGGCTAGGAGAAGCACGTTGTGCAGCAGCAGCAGCAGCTTCGCCTACTCTGCAAGCACAAGGGGCGGGGGGTTCAACCCTTGGCCCACTCAAACCACCTCTTCCCCCAACCCCTCAGCCTTAACCTGCCTTTTCTCCCCCCTCCTTTACTCTGCACACTGTGTCCTTGCTCCTCCTGACTCCCTCCCCTGCCTCCTGCCTGCAGCAATCAGCTGGCTTGCAGCGTTCAGGAGGCAGGAGGGAGGGGGGAAGAGTGAGGACACAGCACACAGGCTCCCTCTCCCTCCCCTGCCTCCTGAACACTGCAAGCCAGCTGATCGCTGCAGGTAGGAGGGAGAGGGGAGGTGCGCCTTGTCCTTGCTTCTCCCCACTCCCTTCTGCCCATGGCAATCAGCTGGCTTGCGACGTTCAGGGGGCAGGAACGAGGACTCGGCATGCAGGCTCTGCCTTCCCTCCTGCCCACGGCAATCAGCTGGTTTGCAGCATTCGGGAGGCAGGGGAAGGGGAGCCTTCGTGCCAAGTCCTCCTCCCTCCCTCCTGAATGCTGCAAGCCAGCTGAATGCCGCGGGCAGGAGGTGGGGGGAGAAAGGGGAAGGCATTGATCCATGCAGTCTGCCGGAGGGGAGGAGCTGTTGGGGGAGGGGAGAGGTGTAGGGGAGCTGATGCGGGGCTGCCAGCTGTGGACAAAGCAGGCAGCCTAACGACGTTATAGTGAAGCATTGCACAACTTTAAATGGAGCATGTTCTGTAATGGAGCAGGGAGGTAAGATCGAAACAACATTAAGCGAGAGGACGTTAAGTGGGGAGTTACTGTACATTTCCTTCCAATATGGTAAGGACTAACAATTACTTTCTCTCTTGCACGCACGGAATCAAAATTTTTGGGGCTAAACCCTGCCATTATATGCATGGGTCCATCTGCTTTATGATGTCTGTATGGGTGAACTGAGAATCTGGCCCTTGAAAATTATCCTTTTGTAAAATGTTAAATATAAATAATCTTCTGTAAAGAAGCATTTCCTTTAAATATAGTTCAGTAGGCCTCCCGCATACAGAGTTCTGTAAGAAAACACAAAGAACACCCACAGTTCTATGGGATTTAACTTTCATTGCACTAGAGACCATTGCAGAACTCACCTCTCCTGCTCCAAGAAACAAAACTTTATGCTCTGTGATTGCTTTCCCAACAACCTTCTGTGCTGCCAGCATTCCTGCTAAGGCCACTGCGGCTGTCCCTACAAAGGAAATAAAAAACTCTCTCAGGAGAGCTGAATAGATTGACGTGACCAAACATATTTTTTGGGGAAAGTTTTCACACATGCAGCAAGAGTCAGAAGTGAACATTTTACCCTGAATGTCATCATTGAAGGTGCAGTATTTCTCTCTGTACTTCCTCAAAAAACGGAAAGCGTTATGATTCCCAAAGTCTTCAAACTGAATAAGTGTGTTATGGCCGTACCTAAAGAATACAGCACGATATTTTATCAATTGAGACATTAATAAACCAAAAATTCTCACACACACACACACACACACACACACACACACACACACACACACACACACACACACACACACACAGTTGTTCAGGGCCAGAAGCAGTCCTTGGGCTCTTCCTGAAAATGGTTAAATGCCATTCCTGTCTTATATATGTTTAACAGAGGCAGGGGTGAGAGTAACTTAAAGGACTTACCGGTACGCCGGAGTCCTGAGCAGCGACATGGTCTCAACCAGAGGAGGTGTGGCCTCCACCAGAAGAGGCGGGGCCTTTCATGATTTAAAGGCCCTGGGGCTCTAGCTGTGAGCCCCAGGGCCTTAAATCGCCCCGTAGTTACTAGCTGCAGAGGCAGCTGGGAGCCCCGGGGCTCAAGGGCGAATTAAAGGGCCCGGGGCTCCAGCCGCCGCAGAGCTCCGAGCCCTTTAAATCACCGTGGGAGCCCTGCCATCACTACCCCGAGGTGGCAGGGCTCGGGCGGGGATTTAAAGGGCCTGGAACTCCTGCCACTGCAAGGAGCCCCAGGCCCTTTAAATTGCCTCCGGAGCCCTGCCGCCGCTGTCCCGGGGTAGTGGCGACAGGGCTCCAGCTGTGATTTAAAGGGCCCAGAGCTCCCTGCAGTTGCAGGCGCACCAGGCCCTTTAAGTCCCCGCCCAAGCCCAGCTGCAGGAGCCCCAGGGCTCTGGCAGCGATTTAAGGGGCCAGAGGCTCCATTTGTTGTGGGGTGCCCTGGGACCTTTAAAGCGCCACCAGAGCTCCGGTTGTGGGGCTCGGGCAGTGCTTTAAAGAGCCTGAGGCTCCTCGCAGGGGCCAGAGCTCCGGGCCCTTTAAATCTCTGTGTGAGCCTGGCTGCTGAAGCTCCAGCAGTGATTTAAAGGGCCCGGGGCTCCCAGCAGCGGCAGGAGTCCTGGGCCCTTTAAATCACTGCCAGAGAAGCTGGTCCAGTCTGGCACAGCGTACCAGCTCTTGCCAGTACACCGTACTGGACCATACCAGCTTACTTTCACCTCTGCACAGAGGACAGGAGACATGCCCAAAGTCAAATACAACGTCACTGGCAGAGCCAGGACTAGAATTCAGGTCTCCTGATTCATAGCCCTATACTCTAGTCACTCGACTATATTCTTTCCCTATATGACCTTTGAAAAGGAAGTTGTGTGATGTTTCCCATGGCCCACTACTTCTTGACGAATTTATGAGTAACCAATTCAATACCATACCTGTCTGTAATGGCTTCCATAAACTCATCAATCAGGTCATCATAAAGCTGTGAGCGGTCTCTTTTTTGGTACAGGCCCATGTAAAAAGGATCTTTTAACAGAGTCTATAAAATAAATCAAAGATAGCAGGAGAATGAAATCACTCATTCACTCAATATACACTCTCCAAAGTTCTAAGTGACATAGTTCAGTCACTACGCAGAGATAAGATACTGCGAAGGATTTCAGCTCTCTTGCCTTCTGTGAATATTTTCACAGTTGAATTTCTAGCTAGGGAGCCAGGAATTCTTTGATTCTGCAGCTACTGGAGCAAATACTTCAGAAATCCTAGGTTTTGGTGGCAATTCTCTGGATTTTCTAGCAGTCACCCACCATTTTTTGATTCCTTTCTATTTCTCCCTCTGCTTTCTCCCCCAACTCCATCACTTTCACGAACTTGAATTCTAGCTGCCTTTGATGAGAATGCTTCATGTCTAATTGAGCTTGCAACTTAACTGGACATGTGTGGGTCTAAAATGTTTGTGAAAAGAAACTTGGGGGCAGGGTTGGAATTAGGAATCTTGGGAAACTGGTTAAAAATGAAATACACAGGAACAGAGGAGAAATTTTCTTTTAAAAATATAATCGGAAAGTAAAATAAGCTGAAAAGAAAAAGGAGGTACATTTTCAAAGGCACCAAGGTTAGTTAGCTCCTATTTGTGCCTTCGTCAGTCTCCCTCCAGATGCTTAATTGGGAGAGAGATTAAGTTCTCTCTTTTCAAAGTTTTGTTAGTAGTTAAATACAAAATATTTGCTAAGGCTTTGGAGTATTGTTTGATTTTGCCTATAGTGAATCCATCCTCCTGAAACAAAAAGGGTCTAACAGGATCTAACTGGAAACCCTTCAGGGCAGGGACTGTGTCTTCCTATATGTTTGAACAACGGTTAGCAACAAGGAAGTCCTGTTCGTGCTGGAGTATTTCTGCGATAAAAATAAAATAGACAACAAAACTACACTGGGAACACTATGCTACATAGCCACAGACATAAAGGGACAAGTTATGAGGTTAGGCAAATATCAACTGTTACCTGAAAACACTACCTCACTGTCCTTACAATGGGACGAATCAACATTTTGAGTAATAATGCTTTAACAAATCTGGCTCGCTCTTCCAGCGGCTTAAAAATCAGGTTACCTTTTCCCATTGCTTTGCAGCTGAGACCAGCATTCAAGCAACAGTCCAAATGCACCACTTATCCTTATATACATAGCTGGAGATTCTCAAGTATTAATATTCAGCTTTAAATTCATTCCAAACTACTTAATATTACACAAGATGATTCAATCTTAACACCGAGTAGTCACTCAGATACATACACCTTCTCATAGTACTAATTTTTACTACAAACCACCATCAAAAAGTGATTTCTTTATGGCAGGCAAAATACAGTTTAACTTACTAGATTGTCAGTTCCAACGTCGATACATACAGGCAGGCATTTATCTGGCCGTATTCCAGCACATGCTGTATACAAACATAGTTTTCCTACAGGAATTCCCATTCCATAGACACCCAGATCTCCAAGACCTAATATTCTCTCTCCATCAGTTACTACAACAGCCTTAAAATTACACAAAGATTAAAGGTAAACTTTGGTAGTCATGGACATAAAGGATAAAGCAATATTGCATACGTTTTTCTTGGCAAAATTAACCATTAAAACAAATTAAGAATAGCTTGCAAAGAATTTATTGTCTCTAGTAGCAATACTTAAGGACTTGCTAATTTTACCTAAGAGGAAATAAACAAGGTTCCTGTTAGTATCTGCAGTGTTCCCTGTACTTGCCTAAAGTGACCAGAGGAATCGCTTATCTTGTTGCAAATAATTACTTAGTTATCTAAAGCAGCTGACAAGTTTTTAAGTGCCACCTTTGTAAACAGACTTTGCAGTTCCACTGGAGGATCTCAAAATACGTTCCAGTAACTTTAATGAATTTAACCTCAGAACATTTCTTCAAATGTGGTGTTTTTATCTCAATGTTAAAGACAGGGAAACAGAGTCACAGACTCCAAGTGTTTTGCTCAAGGTCATACAGGAAGTTTGTGGCAGAGCTGGGAATAAAACCCAGGTCTCCCAACTCCCAGTTCTGTCTTAACCCTAAAACAGCAACAGTAGGTAATTCAGAGAAAGACAGGAATGTTAAGAAACAAACCTCAAAATCCTCTCCAGCTAGAACTGTTAAGAAAAAAGTATTTTGTAACTTTTATTCTATATTGTGATGATCACAACTGGCAAAGGAAAGAAACACAGTCAATCTGCAGCTTTCATGGTGTAGGTCAAACTATAAGCTTGGATTTAGGGCACAACCCCACACATCTTTATGTGCAGAACTATTATAAATTATATACAGCAGTCATTCTCATACAATTGCCATGCATGCATTATTTAGAATCAGCAGGTCTGTCAAAAAAACTATTCACTTTTTTAAAAGATGAGTTGGGATTCAAAAAGGAAAGACAACTAGAAAAAGGATTATTGTGGTGGTAATACCTTGACATCTGTTTCTGGCCAGTTGTCCACAATTGACCTGATATGACCTCTGTCTGAGATAGAAATAAATAGTCCTCTGAAACAAAATCAGAATGGAAATACAAAATCAGAATGGAAATATATTTGATAATTAAAACTTCAACTCTGCTTTGCAAAACAAGATTTTAAAGGCTACATTTCTAGTGCTAATTAATTACAAATTTTGCAATTGCTTACACAAAAGAATATAAAAGAGATAATGCATGACAGTTATAACTAAGTCTATGCAACCAAGATATCATACTAGACGAAAAAGATAAATGTAGAGTCATATAGTAGTTCACAAGATGATCTGGATTTTGCACTGCCATGAGTCAGTTTGAGTCATACCACCAGGGCAAAGTGGCCCTAAAGGTAGTGTCAGCAGCCACGGTAGGACCACCCCCCCCGTACCCCGAGGGATGACAGATCAGTATAGAACTCCTGCAACAGTTCTTATGGCACCCCCTTCCCTGCTGTCAGTGGTGTGGCTGAAAGAAAGGGGCATAGCCAGAATGTCTTTATGTCCCACTCATCTCTGGCTGCCATATCAACAGCTGGCATAACTCAGAGCTGCTCTAAGTTACACCGGGGGACTGGAACAGCCTAACAAACATCTGGCCCAGGATCAGAGGAATGGAAAGGTGAGCTTTATGCTGCCTTTGCTGAGCTGTGCACTCCTTAGCCATGCCAAGGATCGAGCCTTTTACTTTCAATGTGCAAAATCTGCAAGTGAAAGTGTTCCATATAAATTTTGAATTACAGTAGAAATAAAAATCATACTTAAGAAAATTACTTGCACTCATTTAAAAAAAAATAAAATTACTGTCCTTACTTTGGTCTCCTAAAGATATGTCCATATTGGGAACAGGCTAGACCTACTGTTGGTGTATATACTATTGGCATTAATCTCTCGATATCATCTTGTAATACTCTGTAGAATAACTTTTCATTTCTCTCTTGGATTCCCATTATGTAGATATACCTGTAATCAAACAGGAAAACAAGGCAAAAGAAGAATTAGGTTAAAATGGTTTGCATCTGTCTATCTAGAAACATACAGTGTGACATGCCAAGGCATAAACCAATTTGCTTTAGATTTTGCATTTCCTTCCCTGACTCAACCCTGGCCTTGAGAAACTGATGGAAGTTGGAGAACACAGAATTAAACGACGACTAAGTCTAAAAAAAAATATCAGGTGTACTGTACTGTGTATGGTAGCACCCCAACCTATGGATGTACACTATGATAGGAGATCATTCCCACTTCCCTCCATCCCCTGCCACAAAGGTTGATTACTTTACATGAGGTTTTTAATGTTAAGATTTCCTAACCTCGTTCTTTTCTAAATGAAAAGTTCCCACACTGAGAATTTTTGAACACTAACCAGAATCTCATCTGGCTCCTACGATAAACAAATGAGTGGATGGACATTTAATTGTGCAAAAGAAACATTTCATTTTTTTCTAATATAATGACTGAAAATGCATTTTGGTTTTAAGGTATAAACTGTAATGGTCATAGTTTAGAATAGAAATGAAGTAGCATTCTCCAGATATCTTTGTATAACCTTCTGATGTCAAAACAGAAGTTGGAATACAAAAATATAAAATTAATGCAGTTAATTAGGGGTCTGATTCTGAAAACACCACAGATTTTAAATATTAAAAAATAAACTCTTGAACCTTTGTTTTCTCTATTACAATGCAAATTCAAAAGAGATTCATTAAGGGTTCCTTTTGGGCCATTGGTTTACAGTAGAGCAGTCCCAGAAGTATTCCTAATGGAAACTATTTCATTGCTCCATTCCAACAGGCTATGTGATACTGACTCAAGTTACTTTGTTCTATTATCAGTAGACTGCAGTAGGAATCTTGATGTGGTCCTAATGTAAATCAGTGATAAACCCCAAATCATTCTAGCTTTCCACTCACTGGCTTTTAGGACATTATATTCTAATATAAGTCAACAATAATATGATAAAGACATCAAGCTATTGCAGCCAATAGGAGCACCCTTTAAAAAAAAAAAAAAAGGATTTTCTAGGCTAGAGAGTTCAAAATAAGAAAAAACACACCAGAGGATGAATCATTAAGTGCCCCATAAATGTTAAAACATCTTTTGTTTCTCTCTAGTCATAAGTTAATATATACAAGATAAAATTAAATACTTTTGTGTTGTTCCTGTCTAATTTTTAAGTCCTAAATTGATTTTTTTCCTCCACATTTTTTTCTGGAGATCTCTACAAAAATCTGAAAAATTATATATACCTAGATTTAGAGAACCTGACACTCAACTCATCCATATTATAAACTCCTAAAGTACAACAGAAAGGCTGCCAAAAGCATAACAGTAATATTTTTACCAATACGCTATAACACTACGGCGTGATCCTGCAGTCTTAGCTCAGACAAAACTCCTATATAAGTTAACAGAAGTTTTGCCTGAGCAAGTACTGCAAGACTAGACCTTTCATTTACGTATATTCTTTTTCCACATCACATCACAACTGTGGAGTAACACAAATGTTCTCCTTTAAATCAATACAAAACCTAGTTAGCTGCACAAGTCCAGGTGATAAATACAGTTTGCGTTAATTTAAAAAATATATATATCTGCCAATTATAAAATCCTAAGGATGCAAAAGATCTGCCTTGATATTATTATAAATCAGATTCTCAGAGTCTTTTAAGCTTGCACTACACATAGGTAAGAAAAATACTGATTAATTCTTACTTTTCCAAGGGGTCACTCATTTTTGCCAAATTCTTATGGAAGCGTAAGGCTTGAATGTCTTGTGTCTCTATTTTAGGAGGTAAAAGTCCTTGGAGCCCAAGCATTTGTCTTTCCTGTAATGTAAAGGCCATGCCCTGAAAACAAAAGGGGGAAAAGCTTAGTTTATTTTACTATTTACTTTTTTGTCAGCTAAAGTAGTTATTTTGTTTAAAATTTACATGTATCTATATTTATAACTATCCATTTCTCTGATGCCGATCGCTACCATTTCTAAGCACCTCACAAATATTAATGAATTAAGCCTGACACTGGGAAGAAGGAATTCGTATTCCTACTTTACAGTTGGGGAAACTGAGGCATAGAGCAGTAGATGAGTTCTTGGGCAAATCATTTAAATCAGTGGCACAAACAGACAGAACCCAGATTTCCTGACTTCCTGTGCTTTAATCATGAGCACATATATCTTCCTCCAGAGCACATTTCTATCTTTAAAACTGGATTATATCCAGATGGAGATTCCTTTGGAGATATGCTGGGTTTTAACGCTCAAGGGACATTTGCTTCTGGAAATGTTCCTTTTGAATATCCCTGTTTGGAACATTTCCCTACACACTTCTGATAATCTAACCAGGCAAAAAAGTTATTTGCAGTGCCCTCAGACCTCTGTTGCGATAGATAGCATCAGAACCTGAAGCCCTCCTTTTAGTTAAGGATAAAACTGATCTCTTAATCTCTTCAACTGTAATCTCCTACTACAAAAAAAGCTTTAGCCTCCTCCATCAGTTGTAACAAATTAAGTTTATGAAGGGTAAAAAAAAAAATTCCAAATATCCTTAGTTGTACTAATCTCAGATGAATACAAATATCTAGGAGTCCTAATATATTTTACTTCTTTACAAATAACTGATCTTCCTGATATTTTGTTGAGAAAACCTTTACTGGTGAATTTCAAGTATCTAACCAGCAGTATAGATGGCTGGTGGTTGTTGTTTGGTAAGACTTAACCTTCAGGCTGGTAGATTTATTGATAATAAATTATCTAACGAATTTATCCCTTTTTCTGTTTGAGTCATCTGCAAACGGATCCTGATTTCTGAAAAGTGTACTAGCTATAATCCAATACTTTATGAAAACAAATTTCAACCTATAGTTTACATATGAATTGTTCACTTTCAATAGTCATCATTTTTTTAAACTAAATTCATCTTTTTTTTCATTTTTACTCCCTATGTAATACTTTTAGGGCATCCCATAGAGGTAAATGTATCCTGGAAAGTTATGTGAAAATGAACTTTGCCAGCATATATATCAAATAACTCCTGAGTTTTTGAATTGCCCCATTAATTCATTACCGTGCAGCAATTCATGTCCTATTACATGACCATCCCTCATACTTCACATTTATCATCAATGAAACAGGTGCTGAATCTGAAATTAACATCTGGAAAACAGTAATAATATTTTCACCATATTTTAGGCACTACAAAAGTAAAAGCATCATGAAGATTCTTGATGTGAAGGAACAGAGCACAATCTATCACTTCAGAAGGTATATAAAACATGGATCAATAACACCTTGAAAGTCTATCCAGGGCCGGCGTTTCCATTAGGCGACCCTACGGGGTCGCCTAGGGCGCCAGGATTCGGGGGGCAGCATTTTGTGCGTTCCCCACGGGGCGCACGGGAGCTTCGGTTCCACTCCCGTGACGCCGCGGAAGAAGGACTTTCTGCCAACGTGCTGCAGAAAACAGCGGCAGGCAATTGAGCAGCTCAATGACTGCCGCTGTCACCTGCAGCATTTCGGCAGAGGGTCCTTCTTCTGCGGCGCAATGGGAGTGGAAACGGAAACTGTCACGCGCCCTGTGGGGAGCGCACAAAATGCCACCCCACCCCCGCTCCTGCGTCTATCCAATTTTTAAAATACACTGTAACTCTAGAGTACCTTTAGCTGTGTACCATGATAGTCCAAGCTAACATTCTATCCATAACCATATGGAACTATCCCACCAGTGAAAAGTACATTATCTCAGTCAAAGTTCTTGGTTAGGTCCCTTAAAACAGTTTACTCAGTTACCACCGAGACCATAAATACTTAGGCATGACATTCTCTTAATTCCCCCTTGTGACCATAAGTCTTCTGGTTCCTTAATAAAAATCTCAAGGCTTGTTTGACACATTTTATTACTAGCTACCCACCCTTGTTTATGTGACCTACTTGCTTCCCTCCCTCCTCCTCCAGTCTACAGATATCCTAGAAGTTCTGTGTTACTTGAGTGGTTGCAGTGTTAATATGCTGGATTTTTTTTTTTAAACGACACTACAGTTTCCCACGCTGCATATCTGGACAACTCAAGACTTCACATTCAGAGAGGCATCTTAATTTCTGGTCAATGCCTGAAGCCAACGATGCAATATTTTGGCTATTTCTCCTATTGCACTTATGTCCACTCTATTCACTCCTCCTCCTTTTCCCTCACCCACAAAAATGAGGATGTGACCATATCCAGTCTAGGACAGCTCTATCGAGATCCTCCACAGACCTGCCTTCACTTGTTTTCTCTCATAGAATATGCTTTTTAACTACCCTCCCTCTTCTTTTCCTGTTCTCACCCTCTCCTCCCTGCCGATCCAGCAGCACACTGCTTACCTCCTCAAAGGTGATGATCACCCTCCCTTCACAATGACTTCAATAGGAGCCGAGGGCCTAAGCAGCTCTGAAAAGGTGCTCAGCATGATGCAGCACTAGGTCCCCAGTGGTCACTTTCTTTACTTGACCCCAGCCTCTCTTCTCCTGGTCCAGGTGTCCACCTCCATTGCTCCCTGTCCTGACTTTCACCTAGATTAGTGTCCTAATCCTCTTTCCAATTCAGAGATCCAAGAAAAGAGAGGTGTTCTTTTCAGACTGTATACTCAGGGCAGAGACTCACTCTTCCTGTGTACTGGAAATCACCTCGCACAGTGTAAGGTATCACAACCTGAAGAGCAGTCGACAAATATTAACTATGCTTCTACCGATCATTACAACATACTGCTTCAGAATCAAAAGCAGCATGTTGTCCTCTTGCGGACACCCTTCTAGTGAAGCCATGGGTATGTCTGTGCATTCTGTACTGTGCCTTCATCCATAAACTCTTTGGCACAGGGACCTGTTCTTACTCGGGCCCTCCTAGCTGACAACTACTCCGCTAACTGTATGGTGCTATACAAATCAGCCTTATAACACTGCATTCATCCATGTACGGGAAGGTGATCAGGTGAGCAGAATTCTGCAGGACTGATTGTTCTAACCCATTAGGTAAGAAGGCTTGGTGTTTTTTGAGGGGGGAAATGGATGAAATTGATATGTGAGAATATATTGATGTTTTTTAACATTATTACCAGTGGTAGGGGGTGGGTGAATGTATTTTGTACCAGAGCTGATAAATTCTCATGACCATTTTGCAAAGCTAATATAAATGATTATTCTTAATTAGAATTCATTCAAAGTTTCTGTAATACAGATGCAGTATACAAATACAGTATGTACCAGAGCTTCGTTAACTCTCGTTTTTCAAACCTTGTATTTCTTAAAAAAAAAAAAGCCCTCTTAGATTTAATAGCAGAATACAACAGTGAATTCTCATTTTAATATTAAACCACTTCCATAAAATTTTACAACACATTAATATATTGTAAAGTAGTCTCATTAAAAATAAAATTCAGCTACACTTGTCAAAACAGATGTATAAAGTACATTTTGCAATGGATGGTGTAGTTGTGTGTGTGATCTGTTCCCCAGTTCCCCATCTATAAAATTCAGGTAATAGCACTTCCCTACCTTACAGGGGTTCTAGAAGGATAAATCCATTAAAGATTATGAAGTGTTTTGAGATCTACTGATGCGAAGAACTATAGAAGAGCTAGGTATTATTTGTTTTAATTGTGCTTGGTTGTTTACTTGCTAATTCGCAAAGTTCACTGTTTTACAACAAGTCTTCAGTCATCAGCAAATTAACCAGGTTCACTCACAGGAATGAAATGTCTATATTATGTCTCACATAACTGTTATAGTCATAGTTGACTGGTTGCTTAAATACAGCACAGGAAACATGTTTTTCCCTGAGGTTTCCTACCTTTCCCCATATTTTTCACTTAATGTAGTGCTTGTGGAAGGTGATGGATTGACAACACTGATGTCACAGAAGATATCAAATGCAGACAATATTAGCATAAGCTTTCCAGAATTTCCCATCAACATATCTCACACCCTGACATGAAGCGACTAGTTAATTTAATCTCTGTGCCCAATGCTTAACCTCTCTGGTGAGATCTGCAGCAAGCATGCCAACTGTTATAGTTAAACCTCTGTTTGAAATCACAGATATACTTCACAAAGGCCACTAAACAGCCATCAGATAGCAGGCAGTAACTCTCACCCATTAATGATCTAGGCTGAATATGAACCAGTTACTTACATGCTGCATACCATCACTGATCACCTGAGCTGTTCGCATCTTTTACAACTTATTTCCAATCATACGCTGATTTGGCAAAGCTGAAGTCACTGGCATGATGGATTGTAATTGTTCACCTACCATTTCATCTAGACCAACGTTTCTCAAATGTGGCCACCAGGGGGTTTCCCTGCAGCCATGACAGCTTCCTGAGCAGTGATGTGGGGAGGAGGAGCAGAGGCAATCATTGCCCCCTCTCCATCCCTCCCCGTTCCTCCTGGATGCGCAGCCCTGCATGGGCCCTGGAGACAGGTGGGGCACAACGCTGCAGGAGCCCGGTGAATTCTCTACGTGGGGGTTTGGGGGGATGAGGCTTGGGTTTCAGCCCTCCTGTGGCTGGGAGGCGGGCTCCAGCAGCAGGACTTAGTGAACCTGGCTGTGCAGACCAGGGTTCCAGCCATGGGTCTTCAGGCACCAGCACCCGCCTCTGGCTGCAGGGTTTCAGGCACTGACCCCCAGCTCTGGCCATGCAGCCCTGGCCTTTGGCCATGTGGCTTAAGTTCAGGCTCCAACCCCTGGCCATGCAGCGGCAGGCTCCAATCCCCGTCTCTGGCCACACAGTGCCAGACTCGCAGCACCAGCCCCTGACCCTAGTGGCAACTGCTGGCCCCAGGCTCCAACCTCCGTGGCAGCCGCTGGCCCTGGGCACCAATCCCTAGCTGCGCGCTCTGACTCCTAGTCCTGCCTGCTGGCTCTCGGCATGTGGCAGCAGGCACCGTTGCCTTGGGTGCATGGCAGCAGGCGCTGATCCCCGGCCTCGGGTGTGCACTGACACCCCGGGCATGCAGCAGCAAGTACTGGCTTCAGCTCCGTGGCGGCAGACACTGACCCGCAGATCCGACCACATGGCCCTGGGCTCCAGCACCTAGCTCCAGGCTCTGGCTGCATGGTGGCGGCACTGGCCCTGGGCTCCAACTCCCTGATCCGGGTATGGGCACGGACCCCTTCCCGGGCCGTGCAGCTCCTGCCCCCAGCTCTGGACTCTGGTCACAAGCACTGATCCCTCAGCTACACAGTAGTGGGCACCAACCCCCAGCTCCAACCACACAGCTGCAAGGCTCACCCTCCTCTCTCTTGGCCCCACATCCGTGTTCCCCTCTCCATCGTCCTGGACCCCACTGCCTTCCTTGCTCCACACCCACCCCTGCATTGCCCCAGGCCTCCACTGTCTCTCCCGGCCTACATCCATTCTACCATGTCCCCCACTGCCTCTGCCTCCGACCCCCTTCCCCATCCAGGGCTTAATTTGTCCTGGGACTTGCTGAGAAGGATGACACTAACAACCATCCAAGTATCACTTTTCACAGCCTTCCAGACAGCTACTCAGTGACCTGTGAAAAATGATTGATATTAACAAACATACTTTTTTCACAGTAATATTTTTATTACAGAGTCTACCAAAAACAGTGATGTGGATGTCTAAATGTGCTTTTTATTTATTTTTCCTTAAGTTAATCAAATATTTTAGGAAAAAGTATCAGTAAAGCCACCAGCAAGAGCTAGTGGCTGCTTTCTGTGACCACCAAAAAAATTTCTTGTGAGAACCCCTGATCTAGAGTGTGCACTGTCACTAATTACTTAATTGGAGATATTTTGTTAAACTGTTGGTCTTCTAATTGAACAATCTAGGTTGGTTTTATTTTCCCTTGAAACACTCAAAGGCATCACGTCTACAAAAAATTCAGCAGCTTTGAGGTGGATGACTGAACTAAGGTAAATGAACTGTAAGTCTAAAGCCTACGTACATTTCTGACATGTCTAACACCTTCTCAAATAGAAAAGGAGAACAAGTTGCAGATTTTATAGTTTAACTCCTCTTCGCATTACGTCCCTTCAAGAACGGATAATAAACCCTCAATGCAAGTGAGGCCATCTTTAAAAGTTAGACCTACAGTATGTTTTTAATCTCAGGAATCGTCAAACCACCTGCTAAACAATTATTTTCCTTGTCCTCCCTGATCTCTCGGTCTGTATCTATCTGTCGCCTCTTCGCTTATGCTTAGATTGTAAGATCTTTGGGGCAGAGAGCATCTTTTTGTACTGCCTTTGTACCTTGCCTAGCATAATGAGGCCCTGGTCCATGACTGATACTGTTAGGCACTACCACAATACAAAGAGTGAATACGGTAACAACATTCATAGTTGACTATAGCAAACAAATGTATTTGGTTAACTATATTCCAAGCAGCAAACAAGTTTACTTATTTTTACACAGCAGCTAACGCTGAGCTAACAAGAGGCCTTTAAAGTTAAATAATTGTAATTGGAGTCCTTCTCATAGAGCAGCTTTGCGATGCCAAACATCACGGAAGAATGTAAAGATAGGTTCATGCAGTTACAGTATGTTCTGCAATTGTTTGGTTGAAGTGACAAGGCCATTACCAATATCGCTTTTGACCTTTCCTGGGCTGCCCTAACAATAGAACTTGAAAGCTGGACTTTTGAAACAAACAAATTCAGTTAATTTATGCATTCAGCATCTGTGGGAACCAGTTCATGGGCGAAAAGGTAAGAGCAATTCAATTCGTATGTTTGCCAAGCAGTGAAGAAGGTAGAGGAGTTCTGGGGTAATGGTCACAAAAGGTGGGGGGTTGGGATCTGGGTCTGCAAATTTCATCAGTTGGCATCTTACAGCTTTTAATATGGCATTTAGTTCCCATTATTATGGGTTCCAAGTCCCAAGTGGTAAGGGAGACAAAATATTAAGTAACATAAGTGAATGAGATTGCAACACAACTAGACCTGCCAACAAAAGATCCTACAATGAGATGACAATCTCAGCAGGTTCACAATAATGGATGTGAAAGTCTGTTATTTATCCATGCATCAGTGCAATTTTTCCTCACACCACCCCAGTCATTGGTCTCATCTCCAATACAGCAAGACAGTCTAAGCTGGAAGGGTAAATCAATTTCCATCCCTCATCAGACAATTTCTCTGCTGAGCTGCTGAACAAGGGACCCCATTTACTATTGCTACTTGTTCCCTAACAGACAAGTGGTATCACCTAGTCGTTTCATAGAACCAATCAAACAAGTGCCAGAGGATAACAAACTCCTCATAGACCAGAAAGCTCTTTATTTCATTGTCATTTGTCTGAGTTAAAATTGATACTGTGAATTAAGTGCGACAATAAATGTCTTCCCTTCAAATATTTTGCTCCATTTATCATAAAACTACATCCTTCAAAAACAAAATGTAGAAGCTACTGCCACAAGCAATCATGTATTGTTTTCCTTTCTGACCACTGGTGCACAACCAGTGCTTGGAAAAGCTTGAGGACTTTGAAATAATTTCCACTGGTCTGCCAAGAGCTTTTAGTTCGGAGAAGTCACAAGCCTTTGTACTTTGACAAATCACATAATTCTCCTCACACTTCACTCTCGACATGATTTTAGCAGGCGCTCAGTTTCAAAGCACTAGAGATCTCTATCTGTCTAAGAGTTTATACAGCACTCATCCCTGTGGTATCTGAGCACCCTATCAAATTATATAAATCCACGTAAGTGGTGTGAACAAAGACATATGTTTTGTCTTCTCCCTCTCCTTTCAGGGTTCGTTAGGAGTCACTTGTTATATCTCACTATTCTTTTCTCCACCATTTCAGAAGCAGCAGAGTAATGAATTTTTTTTCTCCTGTTATGGGTAGGATATAACAAAGAGACAGGTGTTATATTTCCTTCCAAGCCAATCAAGTTTGTGATCTTTCTCAATTCTTACAGAAGGGAGTTCACAGCCTTGGACTAGCTGCCAAAAAAGGCTGTCTTAGCTCTCATTACCCCATCTTACCTCTTGAGAGTTTCATTGTCCCCATAGATTGCAGCTGCCCTTGAAAATCTCCTTCTGCAGTTAAGAGGCTGCTTTCTTAGGGTGCAATTCCTCCCCAGTGCAGGGGGCCAACACAATGTCCACGTACAACTGAAGTCCCACTTAAACCCTGTTTCTAAGTTGCATGAAGACCTTTTGCTGGCCCTCTTCATGGGGGTGTTTCACACTGAGATGGCATAGTTCTAGCCCTCAGACAGCTAAGAGGACTCAGAGATAGGCCTGGTCTACACTACGCGTTTAAACCGATTTTAGCAGCATTAAACCGATTTAACGCCGCACCCATCCACACTACGAGACCCTTTATATTGATATAAAGGGCTCTTTAAATCGGTTTCTGTACTCCTCCCCGACGAGAGGAGTAGCGCTGAAATCGGTATTACCATATCGGATTAGGGTAGTGTGGCCGCAAATCGACGGTATTGGCCTCCGGGCGGTATCCCACTGTGCACCATTGTGACTGCTCTGGACAGCAGTCCAAACTCGGATGCACTGGCCAGGTAAACAGGAAAAGCCCCGCGAACTTTTGAATTTCATTTCCTGTTTGCCCAGCGTGGAGCTCTGATCAGCACGGGTGGCGATGCAGTCCCAAATCCAAAAAGAGCTCCAGCATGGACCGTACGGGAGATACTGGATCTGATCGCTGTATGGGGAGACAAATCTGTTCTATCACAGCTCTGTCACAGAAGACGAAATGCCAAAGCATTTGAAAAAAATCTCCAGGCTACACAGTGCTGCGTGACAAGTGTAACGGAAAGCCAAAGAATCAAATGGACACTCATGGAGGGAGGGAGGGGGTACTGAGGACTCCAGCTATCCCACAGGCCACAGCAGTCTCCGAAGACTATTTGCATTCTTGGCTGAGCTCCCAGTGCCTGTAGGTTCAAACACATTGTCCAGCATGATTCAGGATATAGCTCGACAATTTACTCCCTCCCCCACCCGTGAAAGAAAAGGGAAAGAAATCGTTTCTTGACTTTTTTCAGTCACCCTATGTCTACTGAATGCTGCTGGTAGACGTGATGCTGCAGCAGTGAAGAGCAGTATCCGCTCCTCTCCCCTCCCTGGTGGCAGACGGTACAATATGACTGCTATCCGTCATCACCATCAGCCCGTGAGTGCTCCTGGCTGGCCTCAGGTGAGGCTGGCCGGGGGCACGTGGGTAAAAATAGGAATGATTCCTGGTCATTCCCAGTAGATGGTACAGAACGGCTGGTAACTGTCCTCATCATAGCAACTGGGGGCTGAGCTCCATCAGCCCCTTCCCTTTCCTGTGTAAAGAAAAGATTCTGTACTGCCTGGACTGTCATAACAGCGGGATGCTGGGCTCCTCTCCTCTGCACCGCTTAATGTCCTGCCTGGACTGTCATAGCAGCTGGAGGCTGCCTCCCCCTCATTTTATCTCACTAACAAGTCACTGTTTCTTATTCCTGCATTCTTTATAACTTCATGACACAAATGGGGGGCGGCACTGCCACGGTAGCCCAGGAAGGTTGGGGGAGGACGGAAGCAACAGGTGGGGTTGTTGCAGGGCCACCCCCCGTGAATGGCATGTAGCTCATCATTTCTGCAGGATCTGACAAGGAGCAGTGGTGCTCTCTAATACACTGGTTCTTTAGTACACTTGCCCCATATTCTAGGCAGGACTGACTATTCTTAGAAACCACAAAGGAGGGATTGACTCAGGGAGTCATTCCCAGTTTTGCCTTTGCGCCCCCGGCCGACCTCAGCCAGGGGCACCCATGATAGCAGCAGACAGTACAGAACGACAGATAACCATGATCTTACTGCCAATTTACAATGGCAGCAGATGGTACAGAACGACTGATAACCATCTCTGCTATCATGCAAAAGCAAACGAATGCTACTGTGTAGCGCTGCAGTAACGCCTCTGTTAGCGGCATCCAGTACACATACGGTGACAGTAAAAAAAAAAAAGCTGAATGGGCTCCATGATTGCCGTGCTATGGCGTCTGCCAGGGCAATCCAGGGAAAAAGGGCGCGAAATGATAGTCAGCCGTTGTTTTCCCGGAGGAAGGAATGAGTGACGACATTCACCCAGAACCACCCGCGACAATGATTTTTGCCCCATCAGGCACTGGGATCTCAACCCAGAATTCCAAGGGGAGGGGGAGACTGCGGAAACTATGGGATAGCTACAGAATAGCTACCCACAGTGCAACGCTCTGGAAATCAACGCTAGCCTCGGACCATGGACGCACACCGCCGAATTAATGTGCTTAGCGTGGCCGCGTGCACTCGACTTTATACAATCTGTTTTACAAAACCGGTTTATGTAAAATCGGAATAATCCCGTAGTGTAGACATACCCTCTAAGGTTAATACTTTTTACCACTTGAAACGCGAGATTCAAAGCTGGTCTCACAAATATAAAATATTGGTCTTGCGCTTTAATGTTTCTTGAAATACTAAAGCCAAGCTGGAATTAAACTTGACAAAAGCAAGAGGATAATCAGACAGATGGGATTTTCAATTCATGATGGGCGACGGAAATATAAATTCATGGTCCATTTTGGTCAATTTCACAATCATAGGATTTTAAAAATTGTAAATTTCATGAGTTCAACTATTTAAATCTGAAATTTCACAGTGTTGCAATTTCAGGGCACAAAGGAGTTGTGTGTGTAGGGAGGGTTCGCAAGGTTATTGTTGGGGAGGTTGCAGTACTGCTACCCTTACTTCTGCACTGCTGCTGGGGACGGCGCTGCCTTCAGAGCTGGGCAACTGGAGAGCGGCGGCTGTTAGCCGGGCACCGGGCTCTGAAGGCCGAGTCGCCGCCAGCAGCAGCACAGAAGTAATCGTGGCAATACCATACCATGCTTACTTTTGGGCTAATGCTGGTGGTAACTCTGCCTTCAGAGCTGGGTGCCCGGCTAACAGCCGCCGCTCTCCAGGCATCCAGATCTGAAGGCAGCGCAGAAGGGTGGTAATACTGCAACCCCACTAAAAAAACCGTGTGACCCCCTGTAACTCCCTTTTGGGTCAAGCCCCCCCCCAGTTTGAGAAATGCTGGTCTCCCCTGTGAAATCTATCTAATAGAGGGTAAAAGCACACAAAAGACCAGATTTCAGGGGGGAGAGCAGATTTCACAGTCAGTGATGTGTTTTTAATAGCCATGAATTTGGTGAGGTCCTAGTTATGCCATTGGAAATCCGGGATTTGTAGGAATGAAAATGTCTTTGTTGCTAGCCCTGATATCATAGTTCTACGATATCAGACTTTACATCACCCCTGAATCCTCAGTCTTGTATACCTTTTGTGGCACTGATCCAGCACTGAACAGAACGCGCCCCTGACCTCACATCAGTATAAATTTCAATCCCAGAACAAGGTCCACAGGACGGTTACTAGCTGGAGATACGATGTTTGATAAATGCATGCTACTAACCTTGTTTGTTCTTGGGTTTAACATCAGCGGCTTGCCTTTTTCTTTTGTGTGCACAGTGCGACATGCCAGTGCACAGGAAGTGGCAACTACTCTTAATCGGGGGAGCATTTCTTATAGTTCACCTGAGAAAAAGGAAATGAAATAAATCAAATACAAAAACATTTAACCACACGTTCACATTTCCATGCCGGCTAACATGAGAGAGAGAGAGAGAAACCGATACACATCAGATAGTGCTAGCCTGGGGAGGCCTAGGCCTAAAACCAATAATATTTTGTGGCAGCCAGTAAGAAGAAAGCGGAGAGTATCTCTGTAGAAGGGAGGAAGAGGGTCCTCACCTTCTGACTTGGATTTGTGGCTTGAGCTGCATGCACATGGCAAAATGACAGGGCTTGGACCTGAGTCTCAGTGGGACTCGGGCTCTGTCCCCTACCGGATCCTAAGACCCAGGTCCTGAGTGCTTGCTGAGCCATGTCAGACTGATTTGCGTGTGGACAGAAGTGGTGGTTGGGCTCAGACTTGAGTGAGAGCCCAGGCTTACTGAGCAACATAGACAGACCGTGAGTCGACAGAATGTTGGAAAACTGGTGCATTTATTATTATACAGGGGACTGTATTCAGTCAGCACGTGCCACAAATTAGCTGATATTTGCACTCTGTACTTAGAATAGAAAACTGCTGCTGGCCAATATTGACCTTTTAATGACGACCAATGAACTTGCCACCACTGTGAACACCAAGGAGGAGAAAATTATATAGGATAGTACAGAAATGGGCAATGTAGGTTGCATGTCAGGAAAAACTTCCTGACAGAGAAAATATATTGGCCTATGCTATAGTCTCCTAAGGGAAGTAATGGAAACCCTGTTACTTAGCACATTTAAAACTAGACTAGAGAAAAAGTAGTAAATGTAAAATAGGCAAAAAACAAGATAAACTAACAGGTCTCTTCCACCTCTAGACTCTTATTTCAGTTCTTAAAACATGGAACTCTACTGAGTATGCATTTCTGCAGGCTATAATTTTCCAGAGCCTCCTTGAAAGATCCTGTTCGTGTTACCTTACAAACCCTGAACCTAACCCTGTGAAGTGCTGAATGTCCTCAGATCCCATTCAGTTCGATTATTATTTTGATTGTGGTTAGATTGCAAGATCTTTGGGGCAGGAACTACCACTTACACATTTGTACAGCACCTAGCACAGTGAGGTGCTGGCCTGATAGGCTTCTAAGTACCATCATAATATAAATGTTTAATAATAATTGCAACCCCAGAGGCCCCAAAAATAGGGTTGTGGCCCATTGTGTCAGGAACAGTCTAAAGAGCTTACTGTCTAAAAAGACAGCAGATGAAGGATGCAGTGTTGACAATCCTCAGAACTTCACAGTACGGGGCCAAGGGTAGCAGATTTTTGTTATATTTTAATACTTTGCTCCTGTGTTACATCAACGCCAGGCTTTCCCAGTCAAATACAGAGCTGGGTTAGCTTTCACATGCACACACATTTGCTTTCATAAGGCACACACATTTGTTAAAGTGAGCAATAATATGCTCACGAGATCAAAACTAACTGAATAATAAGTTGCACAGGGAGCCACTACCTAGTAACAAATTCAAGACTATCAAAAGGAGTGTAAGCCATTTTTGAATAGTGAAATGCTACCTGGTTTGGTTTTTTTAAATGATTTATAGATGGACCACAAATTATATTAGGGAACAACACTATCTTAATCAAACATAACTTGAATATTTGCAGCAGAAGTTATCTTGGTAGTCCATCGATCCGATGATGACAAATCTGTGCAGATCATCTATTGCTGGTCTCATGGTGTGCCCTCTGATGACTGTACAAGCCAATTCTAGAGGTGCACATTTTGCTGCAGATGGTGCATGGGAAGTTCGTGGTCAGTGGATCGTGCGCTGCTGATGCTCTGTGACATCATTCGCATGCCTCTTGTAGACACCGGCAGCAGTTTTCCTCAAAGGCTATGCAGGTATTTCTGACTGTTGCACCCCACTGTGTTCTGTCACTGGCGGCGTCCTCAAGGTCCCTAAGTTTGATACTGCTGTACTGCAGATTGGCTTTGATGGTGTCCTTGTAACGTTTCCGTGGATGACCTATATGCCGGATGCCCTGGGAGAGCTCACCATACGGAAACTGGCGGGGGATTCTGTTGGCATCCATGCAGCTGACAAGACTGGTCCAACATAGCTGTGACTTCATGATCATCATTTTGATGCTTGTCATCTGGGCTCTCTTGAAGATCTCGAGATTGGGCACTTTGTCTCGCCAGCGGATCTTCATGATGTTGCGGAGACAGCGCATGTGGAATGCTTCAAGCTGCTTGATGTGACACCTATATAGTGTCCATGTTTCACATCCGTACAAAAGAGATTAGAGAACAACAGCTCTGTACACAAGCAGTTCTGTTGACATCCGGCTGTTGTGGTGGTTTAAAACTTTGACACGCAGACAGCCAAGTGCCTAACTTGCTTTGGATATTCGTGCGTTGATCTCATTATCCAGTGATCCATCACTGGATATGACACTACCCAGGTATTTAAAGTTCTCCACTACTTTAAGATGAGTGCCATCAATAGAGATACTCGGGACAGAAGCATTTGATCCAGGTGCAGGCTGATGAAGAACTTCTGTCTTTCTGAGGCTGATAGTTAGTTCGAAGAGTTGCGAGGCCTCAGCAAACTTGTTGACAACGTGCTGAGGATCATTTTCAGTGTGAGCCATGAGGGCACAGTCGTCGGCAAAGAGTGCCTCAAGAAGGAGTTTCTGCACTGTCTTAGTCTTTGCATTCAGGCAACCGAGGTCAAAAAGTGAACCATCGTGTCGGTATTTCAAGTATATACCTTGGTCCAGATCTTTCATTGCATGGTTAAGGACGCAGGCAAAGAACAGGTTAAATAGGACAGGAGCGAGAACACATCCTTGTTTCACGCCACTGGTGATGCTGAAGGGGGCTGATGTGGCTCCATCAGCCAATACTTCGCCTGTCATGCTGTCATGAAAAAGGCGTATAATCTGGACAAATTTTCTTGGGTAGCCAAGTCGTGTTAGAATGGTCCAAAGGGCTTCCCTGTTGACGGTATCAAATGTCTTTGTTAGACCTATGAAGACAGCATAAAGGTGCATGTTCTGTTCAATGCACTTCTCTTGTATTTGTCTGACAGCAAATACCATGTTGACTGTGCTCCGGCCAGGTTGGAAACCACACTGACTTTCAGGTAGAGTTGCCTCAGAAATACTGGCTATTAGGAGGTTCAAGATGATGCAGGTGATGATCTTCCCATCAACGGAGAGGAGGGATATGCCTCTATAGTTTCCACATTCTGCTTTGCTGCCTTTGTTCTTGAAAAGAGAGAGACAACAGTAGCGTTGCGGAGGTCCTCTGGTATGTTTTCATCCTCCCAGATGCTGATGATCATGCTGTGGAACGCTGCTAGTGCTGCTGTACCTGCTGCTTTGTATATCTCTGCTGGTATCCCATCTTTTCCAGGAGCTTTTCCTGAACTCATCTGGCTAACAGCTTTCTTAATCTCATCTATAGTGGGCGGAAAGTCAAGATCTGTCAGAGCAGGTTGTTGTGGAATTTCATTGAGGACATTACTATTCACGGTTGATGGTCTATTGAGAAGGTTGCTAAAGTGTTCCCGCCATCTTTCGTTGATGCCTTCTTTATCTTTAACCAGCGTTGTGTTGTCTGATGAGAGCAATGGGGTGGTCCTTGGTTTAGAAGTTATAATGTCTTTTAAAATTATCTAATCAGCTGTTAAATACTATATGATGAAAGGGAGATACCATAAAGTATAATCTGATGATAACAACTTCCTTGAAAAACGTTCAAAAATATCTAACAAAATGCCTAGGAAAATTATCTCCCTCTCTGCCCCCCACATATTTGCATTTCTGCATTGCCCACAGAGTAACTGACTGGTCAACCACACACCTCACTTGGAACCGGAAGTACACAAATCAGCCAGTAGCAGAGACACACACACAAAAAAGGCAAACACAGTACAGTGCTGTTTTAAATGTAAACTATTAACAAAATAAAGGGAAAGTTTAAAAAAAAAGATTTGACAAGGTAAGGAAACCGTTGCTGTGCTTATTTAATTTTAATAAAATGGTTAAAAGCAGCATTCTTCTTCTGCATGGTAAATCTGTACGAAGTCAATGCTCAGCTGTAAACTTTTGAAAGAACCATAATGTTTTGTTCAGAGTTATGAACAACCTCCATTCCCAATAACTCAGGCTCTACTGTAGCAGAATGCTACCCCTATTTACACAGCAACTGTACTCAATTTCTCATTCACTGCTCCTTTGTTTGTATCTATATGCCTTTCACTTTAAGGAAGAGTGATTTGAAGCACATACGCGCAGTGAGTTTGCTGTAAAGTATATTAGTTTAGCGTTTGCAGACAGAGTAATGGAAGTCTTGTTAGCATTAAAAACAAATGCTGCTTTTAACAGAGTAATTCCTCACTAGGTGGGGGTGGACGACTAAACACAGCTGGCCTGTCAGAATTAATCAGCAGTGCTGACAAAAATAACTTTGTAAAGAACAGGGTCTGATAAAAACAAAATTAAATTCATGCTACAAAACTGTCATCGTTTGGGCACGGCAAATTCAGTTTTGAGTAGAGTTTAAATTCCAGCCACTTGTTTGCCATTATTAAGCAATTTCAAATCAATGCTCTGTACATATGAAGCCAAAAATTACTTGAGATTGCAATGCAAAAGAAACACTTAATATACATCAGCACTGTCTGAGACTGGTTTCATTTTCTCAATACTAAATATTGTAAACAAGGAACCGTAATTAAGCCAAACAAAACACCTCACCCTGTAATTGAATTCAATTACCTAACTGCGATGAACAAAACAGTACTCTCTTTCCTCTTTTGAATGCAGGAGATTTAATTCCAGGTACTGTATACCCCAATAAAACGGATTAGTCACTTTTTTTGCCCTGAACTCTCCTTCCCCAGGTCTATTACTTATTCATTTCTATTTCATCCTCTCTCTCTTATCATTCCCCTGAACTGACCTCCCTTGTTCCATTCTCTTCAATTCACTTCCTCATTTCCAGCTCATAAGGGCTAAATCTTGCTCCACAAAATTCTTTGACTTCAGTGGGAGTAAGAGACATATTCAAAGGCAAAACTTAACCTTATTTTTTTTCAAATATAAATGAGAGCCACAGTTATTTATTTCTGTATAAAAGTTTAGTAAGACAAACAGGCCCATGGAGGCAGACCCTCCAACTGAGAAACTGATGGATTGCACGTCTATAAAATTACAATTTGGATTTGCAGCACAATAGCTGTTCAGATGAAGAACAATCGCAAGGCAGTGCTAATACATTTTAAATAGTTTGTAAGTGGGTGCTGGAAGGTTTTGTAGAAGAGTGTTTTTTAAAAGAGGGGTCTGAGTTGAGGTGGTATGTTTTGGTACATAAGATAACCAGAAGAAGGAGGGAAGTCAATTGTGTGGGAGGAAAATACATAAAAGGAAGCGAAAACAGAGATGCAAGCAGAGATGCGGTTGTGAACAGGGATAAGAAGAGAGAACGCAGGAACTGAAAGAGGAATAAAATGTCATCTAAAACCTGTCAGCATAATCAAAACTAGACTTTTTTTTCCCTTTTTACTTTCAGTAACTGATAGGATAGTAAGCAACAGCCCTAAGCAGAACTGTGTTATACAACCAGATTTGATTCAATATACCCAGTAATTTTTAGCACAATATTGTTTACATTCTGTGTCACTGTTTAAGTTAGTCTGCATTCTTCAGCATATTGGATGACCGTTTTCTGCAGTGGAGTATCTTATCAGGAGGCATCTGGCCAGTTCAAACTAATTATTAGTATTATACAAGTGCACTTATCTAGAAGCAAATGTTTTTGTTAGCACAACTACGGATTTGTTAAATTTCAAAGGCTGCTTTTAGGGAAAAATATTCATTATACTTTTAAAAGGTACAATTACATTCCCAGTTGAATCATGTAATTCACAGAGCCAATTAAAGCAAAGTCTGCTTCAATTAACATTGAAGATATCTGGGTCACGAATTACAGCTTTAATACTTCTAATAATTTCAGCAGAGTTGCAATTCATGTTCAAAGGCTTTCAAGCCATCCCACAGTTTCAATGACAATTGATCATAAAAATAATATTTCAAGTATTTCTTCCTATACAAAATTTCAGAGTGCTGGGATGAACAAATTAGTACAATTTTCCTTTAGTATACAGCATGCCCTTATCGATAACTAGAATCGATAATAAACATTTTAAATATAGGGTGAAACTCTTAATTTAAAGGATTGAACAGGCCTCGCTAAGCTTCCTGAGTTTCTAGGAAAACATAATGCTTATTATATAGTACCACCTTTGGCCCAGCCAGCAAAGTCCCATATAGCAGGAGCAATTGTTTTGTGAATCTGTAGAGTCCTGAATCATGGCTAAGCCCCTTCACTTTCAGTTTAAACCAATTTTTACTGAAAAATCCTTGGGTTTTACAAAATATATTCTTCAGTTTTCTTCTGATTTTCACCCTACTTTTGTATCATTCAAATATATAAAAAATAACTTGTTTTACTAGGAAAATTCAATACATTGCATGAGATATATGTATTACTGTCATAAACAGATAGTTAAGGGTTAATAGAACAGAAGTACTTCATGTCTCTTTTGCCTGTAAAGGGTTAACAAGATCAGTGAGCCAGGTTGTCACCTGACCAGAGGACCAATCAGGGGACAAGATACTTTCAAATTTTGAGGGAGGGAAGTTTTTGTGTGTGCTGTTAGAATTTGGTTGTTGTTCACTCTGGGGGCTCAGAGGGACCGGACGTGCAACCAGGTTTCTCTCCAGTCTCTCCGATACAGGCTCTTATAAGTTCAGAATAGTGAGTACTAGGTAGATAAAGCGAGCTAGGCTTATGTTTGTTTTCTTTATTTGCAAATGTGTATTTGGCTGAGAGGAGTTCAAATTTGTATTTTGCTGAAAGGATTTTAATTTGTACTTGTATACTTAAGCCGGGAGGGTGTTCCCAGTGTCTATAGCTGAAAGACCCTGTAACATATTCCATCTTAAATTTACAAAGATAATTTTTACTGTTTTTTCTTTCTTTAATTAAAAGCTTTTCTTGTTTAAGAACCTGATTGTTTTTTTTTTTATTCTGGTGTGAGACCCCAGAGGACTGGGTCTGGATCCACCAGGGAATTGGTGGGGAGAAAGGAGGGAAGGGGGAGAGAAAGGTTAATTTCTCTCTGTGTTAGGATTACTTTCTCTCTCAGGGAGAGTCTGGGAGGGGGAGAGAGAAGGAAGGGGAAGGTGAATTTTCCTCTCTGTTTTAAGATTCAAGGAGTTTGAATCACAGTGATCTTCCAGGGTAACCCAGGGAGGGGAAGTCTGGGAGAGGCAACGGTGAGGGAAAGGGTTTACTTTCCTTGTGTTAAGATCCAGAGGGTCTGGGTCTTGGGGGTCCCCAGGCAAGGTTTTGAGGGGGGACCGGAGTGTACCAGGCACTGGAATTCCTGGTTGGTGGCAGCGCTACAAGTACTAAGCTGGTAATTGAGCTTAGAGGAATTCATGCTGGTACCCCATCTTTTGGACACTAAGGTTCAGAGTGGGGGTTTATACCATGACAATTACGATAATACATTACTCTGTAGGTATATGCAAAGCCGCCTGTTGAACTAAGGCTGTGTATTAGTCTAGAAGATACACACAATAGACAAAAAGGCACGCACGCAAACTCTGAAGTGTGTGTGCATCTGAACATACTGATGAATCTCACACCCACCACGTACACATTTCAAGCTGTTAGCAGAGAACAGTTAAAAGATTTGACACACTAAAATGGGAAGAAAATGAAAATCTGTATCAGACGATGTTTCAGAGCACAAGGAAGTATTTGAAAGTTTCAAAATAACAAAAACAGAAGAAAAGGATGAAGTTGAGTGTATGCGCTGCAAATGGTGTGGCCTAATTATTAAATGTAAATATTTACAGGCCAATAGTTCCAAGTCTACAACAATAAACTGTTTATTCAAATGAAAAGTTTTATTTGGGGGATTAGAGATGGATTGTTTTCGTAAACTCAGAGGTGACACTGTGTTTTGAGTTCTGTTTCAGTTCTGCAGCAAACCACACTGATGAATGGAATTCAAAGCATTAATCTACGGGATACCTTTCCCCTGTCTTTCTATCTACCAAAATAAACTCCGATATTTACCCAGAAAAAGTATTAATCTTTTTTTTGCACTGATTTCCATCCATTTTTGTTGTTGTAGTAACGAACATTGATAAATTCCCTGGAGAAATTAAATAAAATAAAAACTGAACATGAATCATAGCTCAAGTATGGAGGTTTGGGGTCTTTTGTTAACAAAATATGGCTGATCTTCCTAAGTATCTCTCTCTCTCACACACACACGCACGCACTTCATCATTTTAGTAGACATAAAGCAGACTACAACTATGAAATTGGGCCAGTTCCAGGTCTGAATGCACTTCCCTTTAGAGGTCTATTGAAAAAAACAAAACAGCTTCCCTCCACCTAGCAGATTCCATCAGGGCTACTTTACTTGGAGGAAAGTACTTTGCTGAGTATGAGATGTGGGGCAATTTCCATTTGACTTAAGAGTGGCCTTAAATTACATACATGTATTTATGAGAGAGCTGAGAGTTCATATTTGGGAGTCAAGTGTTCTGGATCCTGACACTGATTCACTCTGACACTGGGCTAGTCATGTCAATGCTGGGTGCCTCAATTTCCCCAACTACAGAATGGGGATATTTTGGTACCTGTTGCAGAAGTTACAACACAATTTTAATTGACATCTTTAAAGTGCCTGGAGATTCTCAGATGAAAGAAGGTGCTAGAGAATTAGATTATACAATGCATTTGCAGATGCTGACTGTCTCAAACAACAATAGTCAGAAGCTCATCTGAGACTGAGGTCTAAAATTCACCTGTTTTTCCCTTATCATTGCATGACCAAATCAATCCAACCGTGGTTCTGTAACCTCCAACAAGGGAGGAGAAACGCTAAATCTAAAGTATTTATGTGGGGAACATGCCTCTGACCTACACAGCTTGAGACGTTCGGCACAGGAAATACCACCAGATCAATTAAAAAAATAGAAGAAGATTGCAGAATACATGTAGACTTAACTGCTTGTGACATTAGATATAAGCTAGAGTTCTCACAGTCCAGACTTAAAGAAATACCAGATCACAAGACTATGACTACACTACAGGTCTTACAGCAGCACAGCTGTCTCAATGCAGCTGCACCGTTGTAATGTCTCCCATATATCTGCTCTATGCTGACGGGAGAGAGCTCTCCCACCGGCATAACTAACCCATCCTCTGTGAGAGGCAGTAGTCATACGCATCAACTTCTAGTTTTCCCTGAGAGTGCTGCACCCCTGCTCTGCCATGAAGCCCCACCCCTACTCCACCTCAAGGCCCTGCCCTCCCTCCACCTCTTCCCGCCCCCACCTGCCGCTTATTGCTTTCCACCGTCCCCCAAGCCCCTCCCAGATTAGCTCAGTGGGGGCACCAAACAGCTGTAGCCGGCGGGTGCTGGGCACCCACTATTTATTTCTGTGGGTACTCCAGCCCCAGAGCACCCACGGAAATGGCACATATAGCAGTAGCCATGTCAGCAGCAGAGCATCTCCCGCCAACACAGTGCTGTCCACACTGGTGCTTTTGTTGTTGAAACTTATGTTGGCCAAGGGGGTGGTTTTTTTCACACTCCTGACCAACAAAAGTTTTACTGACAAAAGTACTGGTGTATCGAAAGCCTATGTCTAGAGATATCAAGAGGCTCATAAAAGCTCTTCTCACCACATAATGTGAAAAAAGTCTTCAACAGAGTAACTGATCCGGCAGTTACTCTTCTGCAATTCTTAATACAATGATCTTCTTGGTTCTAAAACAGCCTTGCCTTGTCTTAATAGAGTTATTTTATGGAAGGTGCTGTTCTGTTTTAGGGCTCAGTCCTGCAAAGGCATGTGCTTAACTCTACTACCACGAGTAGTTCCACTGATTTCAACGGGAAGTGTCATGGTAGGAAAGTTAAGCACAGGCATAAGCGTGTGAAGGATTGGTGCCCTAGTCTGAAGAATTCTCATAAGGACTGTAGATAGTGAACTGCTCATGAGGCTTCCTTCAAGCATGAAGGGCCTTAACCCAGCAGAACCAGCATGGTTTCACTGCGAAAAGCCGGCTCGGGAGAGACAGTAAATTTCAGAACAATATTCTGAGTTATTCCCTGGGACTCTCAGCACTGAAATGGACAGGGGACACAGTGGGGAAGGAATGGAACAAAACCAGAGGATCCATGGTCATTACGCCATCCTGTTCCAGTAGCAGTTCCATTGCTACCCTACGCTTGGAAGAGAAGATACTTTTCTGCAGAAAAGCCCAGAACAGAGCCTAACTATTTGGGTTGCATGCTAAAATTAGAAGTAGCCTAAATAGCAGCAACATGGGAACGATTCATTGTTACAAGCAAGGCCCAGTCATTCCAAACATACTGAACAGCCAAATACTTCTTTTCAAAATGTGTTCCCTCCTGAACAACAAAGACTCTGAAAACACATACCTAAATTAGATACCATCTCATGCAACAGTTGGAATTGGTTCCCTCCATTGTTACTGTTGAAATGAAAACTTCTGTTGCAATCTAATAGAACAATTAATGATCATCCACCGAAGCACAGCATGCTATATATGCAACGACAATGGCTTTTAGAGCCTAGGAGCCCTAGTCATAGACTAAGGCCCCATTGTGTTTAGTCCTGTACAAAAGCAGAACAAAAAAGGACAGCCCCTGTCCCCAAGAGCTTACAATTTGTAGTCTCAGCACAGTCTCGATTTATATGAGACAAGCTTCTAGTTTCTTGTCAGGTATCACCCAGCCATGACATATGACATATGACAGCAACATATGTTATTTCCAAGGAGTCACGATGAGCATAGTTTTTATATATTAAAAACAGAGCATACCAAGCTCATGATCACACATATGTACATACACACATCAACAAAGCAGATGTTCAATTGTCACAATGGTAACATTTTTCTGGAACAAAGAATCATTCTTCTACCTTAGCTTCCTCTAGATCATAAATGCAGTAGAGTTTCTTTTAACTGACTACCGGTTAATGCTATTACTTCACTTTCTCGATTTTACTCATACAGAACACAAGCATCTAAGCGTACAGTGTAATAATAAGATGAAATCTAACAAGAATGCAACAATGGCATTTCAAATCATCACTGACATTTATTTTACCAGAATGCAACAATGGCATTTCAAATCATCACTGACATTTATTTTACCAGAATGCAACAATGGCATTTCAAATCATCACTGACATTTATTTTACCAGACAGACAAAATTAAACCAAGACAAGGTCAAACCAAGGCTTGCAGAAGCTAATTCTAAAAATACCAACCAGCCTAACACTTCTTACTAAAATAATGCATCAGCATTTCCACTAATTATGAACGTTTACTTTCAGGGCTTTATGGCTCTGCCATAAAAATTCATTCCAGGTTCAATGTCAGCACACAAACTGTCAGCTCAGCGATAGGGCTTCAGATATTTTAACCGTATCTAAATGTCTTTTCACACTGGCCTGACTCAAGAGGTTTCTATTTACATTAGCAAAGTCTCACAACTGATTAATTTGTCGTTTTCATCCTCACTTTCGCTGGAAAAAAGAACACATGAATAACCAACCCATTTTACTGTGTTAACAACCTACTTCTTGCTTCCTTTCATAAAAAGATTAAGTTGTTGACAAGGGAACCGCCTGTCGGGTGGGGGGGGACGGACACTCCTTTCCTGGCTGAGCAGAGGGAATATTAGATACCCGCAAGAGACACAGAAGACTGCAAGCAGCTCCCATAGTTACTCAAACGGTTTAATCTCAAGAGGCGGCATTTGAATGGAGTAGTTTGCAGGAAGTGGAGCGAGAACAAAGACTTTGTGAGCAGAAGGAACCGTACTCTTGCTAAAGGAGAAATAATTTTCAGTGCAATCTAATTGCAGAACCAATTTGCTCTCCAGAGGCATCTTGTGAGTAAGTCAACCTTAGGCAGGGATGGTTTAGCAGTAGCAAGACACACAGAACCCTCATCATCCTACATCATTGTGAACATGATTATAGGTGTAGCAGCGATGCTCCTGTTATAACAGGACAGAGCAAGCAGGATTTATGATAACAGAACTGCTCCCTCAGAAGTGCTGCCTATAAGGCTGGTATTTGTGAAGGCTGTGACTGCAATAGTAAATAACAACAGCCCAGGCTTCAGTTTAATTATAATCTTGACCACAGCCTGAACCAAACATTGTGGCTTTCACTGATGCCACACACACATCAGGGAGCAGACAGGGCGCCCCAGAACAAGGCTCCTAAGGAGGAAGAGATTCAGGAAGGAAATGATCAAGAAACAAAGTCTTGTACAAAATGCCCCAAAATGAGGCCTTATTATAATGCTCTGAATATTGAAATGGAAAATAATTACCAGGGCAGGAGCTGCTACCTCTTCCTCCTGCTGCTGCCCTGTGCGATGCTGGCCCAGGACCTGAACCGACCTCGGTCTCTGCACCAGCCAGCAGCTCTCCTCCGCCAGACACCCTTCCCCCTCGGTGCCGTGCACGGAATGAAGCAGCCAGGGCAGAGCCTGGGAGGCGCACTCCAGAGGGCGGGGCGTTCCTTCTGAGTGACAATTCAACTCAACTAGTGAGAGGTGGCGGATGGATGACGCCGCCGGCAGGGAGGTGGGGCTGAGAGAGGAAGGGAGCAGCTGCTGAAGATGCTAATAAGGCCAATAGGGACAGCCAATCAGCGTGCGAGATGAGCAGGGACACGCGGGGGCGGGGGTGTTTTAACCGCGGCTCCGTGAAGAACAGACTCAGGGTGGGGGGAAGGCTGGTGGGGCTAGTTGCAGAGAGATGGAAAAGTGGGAAGGAGAACAGGGGTGATTATGGGGTGGCTGGGGGACTGAGGTGGTGGCAGGTGGAAATGGGGCAGTGAGTGGGGGGACCTGAAGGGGTGCAGGAGATGTGAGACTAGGGCAGTAGTGTGGAGGGGCCAAGTGGATGGGATGGGGTGGGGTGGGCTTTACCCATGTTTCATGCTGAGCTGTGGGTCACGTGCATTGCACTCAAACTGCACAAGGTCAAATGCGGGGTGCAGAGAGGGACACAGCTGCATGATTCACACAGGGAACTTAGAGCATGGTGGGATTCCCACCCTCGGGAAGCACACTGCTTTCTTGGTTTCAGGGGTTTTGGTTCTGATGTAAATAATTTTTGATGCTACGAGAGAGAGAACACCACCGTGCATGGAATGTAGGGAACTTCAAGACTAAAACAAGGGGCATTTGAGAGGTGTGAAGCCTCTCTGGGTTCATCCAAACCAAGCCAGCTTTAGACGTAAGTAAGGCTGCATTGGGGTTGCCATACGTCCATATTTATCTGGACATGTCTGGCTTTTTAGTTCTTAAATCACCATCTGGGAGGAATTTTTAAATATCTAAAAACGTCCAGGAAAATACGGACATGTGATAACTCTAAGTCCAAAGCCCTGGGGCTGGGGGCACTTCCTGGGGCAGCCCCCAGCACCTGCCTGCCGGCAGGAGCCTGCAGTGTGGGCAGCCCCTAGGCACAGAGATGGAGGGGGTCTCCGCATGCTGCACCAGCTCCCTCCTGCCCAATCAGAGCTGCGGGGGCAGGGTTTGCAGGCGCCAGCAGCTGACAGAGAACCCTCCTGCGCCCCTCCCCGACCCAACCCTAGGAGCCAGAGGGACCTGCCCTGCCGGATGCTTCCTGGGAGCCGCCACTTCACCCCCCGGCAGGTCCCTCTAGCTCTTAGGGGGGGCAAGGGATCTCTGCACGCTGCTGGCGCCTGCAAGCCTCTCTCCACGGCTCCGGCAGCTCCCATTGGCGCTTTTCCTGGCCAGTGGGAGCCACAGAGCTCGCGCTTATGGCAGGCGCAGCATGTGGTGACCCCTTGGCTGCCCCTGATCCTAGGAGCCAGAGGGCCTGTGGCAGGAGGGGTGAGTAGGCGAGTGGGGTGGGGTGAAGAGGCGAGCGGTGGGCAGCAAGGGTTGAGTAAGTGAGGGGTGAGCACGTGAGTGGGTGGAGGGGGGTGAAAAGGCCAGCGGCAGGCAGCGGGGGTTGAAGATGTGAGCCAGCGTCGGCTGGGTGGGTGGGGGTGAGGAGGTAAGAAGCGGCGAGCCAGCAGCAGGCAGGGGTTCTCGGGGCGGGCAGGGGAGTTTCTGGCAGGGGAGTGAGGAGGGGAGTGGCAGGTGGGAGTGGGGGACTGAGGTGGGATGCAGCAAGCCAGCAGCAGGCCAGGGGGTGAGGAGGGGTGCGGTGGTGGGGCCAAGTGGGGAGGGGCAGGACCTGGGGCAGAGTGGGGGTGGAGCATGGGGGGAGCAGGGGTGGACTGTGGGCAGGGCCGACACCCCCCTGTGGAGTGTCCTCTTTTTTGAATGTTCAAATATGGTAACCCTAGGCTGCATGTCTGTCACAGAGGTCGCAGAAGTCAGATTCCGTGACTTTCCGCGACCTCCATGACTTCTGCAGCAGCCAGTGTGGCTGACCCCAGGACCAGCTGCTCGTGTGGCCCCGGGACAGCAACACCGGCCACTGCTGGAGTGGCCCCCACAGCCAGGTGCTCAGGCAGCCCTTCAGTTAGCCGCACTGGCTGCTGCAGGAGCAGCCCGGGGGCCAGCCCCACCAGCCACTGCTCAGGCAGCCCCGGCCCCAGGGACCATGTGAGCAACAGCTGGTGCTGTGGGCCCCATGGACAGCCTGAGCAGCAGCCAGTGGGGCTGGCCCCAGGGGCCCCCCAGAGCAGCAGCTCCCAGGGCGCCCCCCAGCTAAGATTGAGCCAGGGGTAGTTATAGTAAAGGTCATGGACAGGTCACGGACCATGTATTTTTGTTTATTGCCTGTGATCCCTCCATAGCTTTTACTAAAAATACCCATGACTAAATCATAGCATTAGATGTAAGCAATGGTTTGGGGACACAGATGCCACCTGCATGGGTGCTCCAGGGCAGAAGACATTCCTCCAAGAAACATCATATTAAATACAGCCTATTGTTAAGTGAATCTTAATCATGGCAGGTCAGGGTCCCATAGCCCAACAAAATTAGACCTCTCCCAGGGCATGGAGGAAGAAGGGATGTGGAGAAGGATGGGACCAGAAATCAAAGAAGTTGGGATTCAGTTGGGGGCTGTTCTCTGTTGCTTGCTTCTGTTTGAATTTAGCATGTCACGGTATTACGCATGAATGAGCTGGGACACATCACAATGCACAGCACAACAGTGAGCTACATAAAAAACACAAGGGTTGGCAAATGACAGAAGCAGGGCTGTAACTAAGACAGGGCGAGAGGGGCAGCTGCCCAGGGTGCAGAGCCGGTGGGAATGCAAAAAAAAGGGAGCAGCGCAGGATCGGGCCCAGCACATCAGTGTCCCTTGCAGGATTGGGTCTAGCAGCATCAGCCAGAGTCAATGGGCCTAGTTTGGGCCAGGGGCAGTTTTGCCCCCCCTAAAACAGAGACCCAGCCCAAGAAGGGAGGGCGTCGCACAGAACTACTTCTCCTGCCAGGACACTGCCTCCTGAATCCTAGTGAAGCTGGTCAGCTTCCCCTTCTATGTGTGCTGAGTGCCTTGTATGGCCACCATCTTAACAGCGAGTGCCTGTAGGGAGCCAGGGGGCAAGGGATGAGGGAAGACAGGTGTGGGGGGGGGGAAGGAAAGGGATAGGGGAATGTGCCGAGGGGAAAGGGATGTGGGGGAGGGGGATACAGGCAGAAGACAGTGGGGAACGGGGAGTGGGAAAGAGAAGGAGATGGAGAATGGGGGAAGGGAAGTGGGAGCTGCAGGCAGCATTACGTCAGAGCAGCAGCAGCTGGGGCTCCCCTTTTACGCCAACCCATTCCGCCCCCAGCACTGGCAGCTCACCTTCAGTGAGGTACCCCCTCTAGCAGCCTCCAAATAGCCCCTCAAATACCCCCTGTTGCTCCTCCTCCCCCTCCCTGCACCATGTCCTTTATTTGGGAACTTGAAATATGGGGTCATTCTTTTCTCACAGCCTTGGTTTCTGGAGCTGGTAGGAGCAAGTCCACCCTGCCAGCAGCCACCTGCTCCCAAGGCCTGGGCTGGGGGCTCGCAAAGCTGAGCACAGAGCGTGGGCTGTGTGACTGCAAGCCCAGCAGCCATGGGGCTGCAGCAGGGCAGTTAAAGGGAGCAAGGAGTGTGGGGAGACTGACCTGGCTGCAATGGCAAGACTCCAGGTGGTGACTGGGGTGTGATCGCACTGCTGAGAGGCAGGTGCCCAAGGGGAATAAATATTGCAGGGAGCCTCTCATGGCAGCCAGGCTGCATGAGCAGGGGACGGCTCCAGGGTTCCTTCGGGGGCAAAACAAGAGCGTATGTGCGAGACACCTCAGAGCTGTGTTGCCCACCCTGCCTGCAGAGCACCCCCATGCAGAGGCAGCCGGGTTGGGGAGTAGGGCAGGGAGGGCTGCCAGGCAGCCATCCAGCACCCCGGCTGCCACAGCACAAAGAACCAGGGGCCTGAGTGGGCCGGGTGGCTCTCACCAGCTTCTGATCTGCCAGCTCTTGGCAGGAGGTGACGGTTTTCAAACTAAGGGATGCATCCCCCTAGAAAGGCATGCCCCACAGCTTTGAAAACATCTTTGCTAAATATGAGGCAGAAATCTAGGAGGGGTCACATGACTCCATGTGAAACCCTGTGCATTGCCTCTCAGGGGCACAAATATGATTGCTTGCCCCAGACTCTAAAATGTTTTGTTACAGCTTTGGACAGAAAGGCAGCATGTGGCAGGCCAAACACTGTGGTAGTAGGGCCCACTGGAGAATCGCAACACAAAACTGCACAGCAGTTCTTCCAGCCCCTTTCACAGAAGAGAAAATATACTTTCCCCCATGCCATAGGGGTGATTGGCTTGAGGGCCAGACATAGTATGAGCCACCACTGCTCAGACCATCTGCAGCCACTTGGTTCTCCTTTTCCTGGGGACTTTTACCTCTCCAGTCTGATGCTGTGCAGCTTTGTTAATGTTAAAAAATGCAAAGCTATTAATATTGTCATGGTAGCTGTGATGACTCAGATGGGTAGGCATGCGAATAAGCACTGTGTAGTTAAGTGAGACAGAGTTGCTGTAGTAACAACTGTAATAAATATGTATGCTACAACCCTGTTTAATCAAAGCTCCCTCTTCTCCTAATCATGATTTTGAGCCCTGTTGTGAGTTACATACCCAGCTGCTTCCTCCTTCTCTCCCCTCTATTTATCAATATGGCTTCGATGACCCTGAAACATTTCAGATAAGCACAGTATGGAAGATGTAAACCAAAAAAACTTGTTATAGTAACATGAAAGTTCAAGGCTGCATGTCAGGCTAAGACAGCTTGAAGGAGAGAGATTTAAAAACATTTATCCTCAATGGGCATAAATCAATGTAGCTCTATTCATTTCAATGGTGCCATGTCTGAGGATCTGGCCCAATATAAGTGAGGAACATTTGATCATGGACTTGCAACCCCTTCTGACTTGGTATTGTCCACAAACTTTATAAGCGTACTCTCTATACCACTATCTAAATCATTGATGAAGATATTGAATAGAACCAGATACAGAACTGATCCCTGTGGGACCCCACTCAATATGCCCTTCCAGCTTACTGTGAATCACTGATGACTACTCTGGGAACAGTTTTCCAACCAGTTATGCACCCACCTTCTAGTAGTTTCATTTAGGTCATATTTCCCTAGTTGGTTTATGAGAAGGTCGTATGAAACAGTATCAAAAGCCTTACTAAAGTCAAGATATAAACACTTCCTCCCTATCCACAATGCTTGTTACCCTGTCAAAGAAAGCTATTATGTTGGTTTGACATGATTTGTTCTTGACAACTCCATGCTGACTGTTACTTATCACTTTATCATCTTCCAGGTGGAGCAAATAATTAAGCAATCAATATGCAAACATTGTCTTTCTGGGTACTGAAGTTAAGCTGACTGGTCTGTAATTCTTGGGTTGTCCTTATTTCCCCTTTTATGGATTGGCACTATATTTTCCCTTTTCCAGTCCTCTGGAATCTCTCCCATCTTCCATGATTTTTCACATATAAATCGGTAATGGCTCAGATATTTCCTCAGCCAGCTCTTTGAGTATTCTAGACTGTATTTTATCAGGCCCTGGTGACTTGAAGACATCTAACTTGTCTAAGTAATTTTTAACTTGTTCTTTCCCTATTTTAGCCTCTGATCATCCATCGTCATTGGCATTCACTGTGTTAGACATCCAATCACTACTGTCCTTTTTGGAGAAAACTGAAAAAAAGTCATTTAGCACTTTTCTGCCATTTCCACATTTTCTGTTATTGTTTCTGTCCCCCCACCCCAATTGAGTAATGGGTCTACCCTGTCCTTGGTCTTCCTCTTGCTTCTAATGTATTTGTAGAATGTTTTCTTGTTGCCCTTTATGTCTCTAGCTAGTTTAATCTTGTTTCATGCTTTGGTCTTTCTAATGTTATCCCTACATACTTCTGTTATTTGTTTATAGTCATTCTTTGTGATTTGGCCTAGTTTCCACTTTTTGAAGAACCCTTTTTGAAGCTTCAGACCATTAAGACAGGGTGGTCTCTTGCCATACTTCCTATCTTTCCTACGCAATGGGATAGTTTGTTCTTGTGCCCTTAATAATGTCTCCTTGAAAAACTGCCAAGTCTCTTGAACTGTTTTTTCCCTTTAGACTTGCTACTCTTGGGATCATAGAATATTAGGGTTGGAAGAGACCTCAGGAGGTCATCTAGTACAATCGACTGCTAAAAGCAGGGCCAACACCAACTAAATCATCCCAGCCAGGGCTTTGTCAAGCCGGGCCTTAAAAACCTCTAAGGATGGAGATTCTACTACCTCCCTAGGTAACCCATTCCAGTGCTTCACCACCCTCCTAGTGAAACAGTGTTTCCTAATATCCAACCTAGACCTCCCCCACTGCAACTTGAGACCATTGCTTCTTGTTCTGTCATCTGCTACCACTGAAAACAGCCGAGCTCCATCCTCTTTGGAATCCTCCCTTCAGGTAGTTGAAGGCTGCTATCAAATCCCCCCTCATTCTTCTCTTCTGCAGACTAAATAACCCCAGTTCCCTCAGCCTCTCCTCATAAGTCCCAGCCCCCTAATCATTTTCGTTGCCCTCCGCTCGACTCTCTCTAATTTGTCCACATCCCTTCTGTAATGGGGGGGATGTGGAAGCAAAACTCCAGGCGTGGCCTCACCAGTGTCAAATAGAGGAGAATAATCACTTCCCTCGGTCTCCTGGCAATGCTCCTACTAATACCGCCAATAAATATGCCGTTGGCCTTCTTGGCAATGAGGGCACACTGCTGACTCGTATCTAGTTTCTTGTCCACTGTAATCCCCAGGTCCTTTTCTGCAGAACTGCTGTGCAGCCAGTTGATCCCCAGCTTGTAGCAGTACATGGGATTCTTTCTTCCTAAGTGCAGGACTCTGCACTTGTCCTTGTTGAACCTCATCACATGTTATCTTATCTACCCACTCCTGGAGTTTGCTTAAGTCTGCTTCTTGAAATCCATTATCTTTATTGTGCTGTTTTCCTACTATTCTTTAGAATCATGAACTCTACTATTTCATCACCATGTTCATCTAAGCTGCCTTCCACTTTCAAATTCTCAACCAGTTCCTTCCTGTTTGTCCAATTTAAAACAGCCTCTCCCCTAGTAGCTTTCTCCACCTTCTGAACTAAAAAATTGTCTCCGGTGCATTCCAAGAACTTGTTGGATAATCTGTGCCCTGCTATACTATTATTTTCCCAACAGATGTCTGGGTAGTTGAAGTCCCCCTTCACCATCAAGTCCTGTGTTTTGGATGACTTTTTGTTAGTTGTTTAAAAAAAGCTTCAACCTTGTCTTCTTCCTGGGTAAGTGGTCTGTAGTAGACCCCTACCATGACATCACATTTGGTTTTTTATCCCTTTTATCCTTACCCAGAGACTTTCAACAAGTCTGTCTCCTATTTCCATCTCAATCTCAGTCCAAGTATATACATTTGTAATATATAAGACAAACCTCCTTCCTTTTTCCCCTGCCTGTCCTTCCTGAGCAAACTGTACCCTTCTATACCAATATTCTAGTCATGTGTATTATCCCGCCAAGTGTCATAGTTGTGTTTATTAACTAGCATTTCAAGTTCTTCCTGCTTATTCCCCATACGTCTTGCATTAGTATACAGACAACTAAGATACTGATTTGATTTCCCCCCCTACATTCTCTCTTGTCTCTCCCTCATCCCTGCTATAACAGTCCATGCTCCCCCCAGATTCCAACCCTTCTCCCAGGTCTCCATGTTCTTGACTTACCTGTGGGCTTGACTTACCTGTCACCTGCCTCCATCAAACTTAGTTTAAAGCCCTTCTCACTAGGTTAGCCAGTCTGTAGCCAAATATGCTCTTCCCCTTCCTTCCTCCATAGGTATAGTCCATCTCTGCTTAGCAGCCCTTCTTCCTGGAACAGCATCCCGTGGTCCTTCCTGGCAACACCGTCCTCGCAACCAGGCATTCATCTCCAATTAGTGAGATGTGGCAGGTCCGGAGTCTAAAACTCACAGCAAAAACCCTTCATAGAAGAGAGGAGTTAGGGGTGCTGTTTCACTCATATACCGAACACAGGCTGCACTGGTGATGCCCCACATAACTCATTAAATCATTGCTATCTTTATGTGATTTTCTAAATTGTATATAATGAAAGAAATAGTCCCCCTCTATCGCTTTTGAGCTCACGTTTTGTGCTCAACCCAGCAGCTTATTTTGGCTTCTGTGACGGTGGTGGCATTAGCTTTATTATTGCAAGAGACTTACTGGCCCCTTAGGCATCTTTGGACTCTTTCATCCCAGCTGACCAGACTTCGCAAACCCATATGGTCTTCAGAGAACTAGCCCCTCTAAATTTCACAGCTCATAGATCCATGCTGACAATTTAAAGCCAGAAGGGACCATTAGATCAGTGGCTCTCAACATTTCAGGAATCTGAGTTGTCTTGCGTACCCCCAAGTTTCACCTCACTTAAAAATGACTTGTTTACAAAATCAGACATAAAAATACAAAAGTGTCTCACACACGCTATTACTGACAAATTGCATCCTCTCATTTTTACTATGTAATTATCAAATAAATCAATTGGAATATAAATATTGTACGTACATTTCAATGTATACTATTTAGAGCAGTATAAACAAGTCATTGTATGAAATGTTAGTTTGCACTGGGATGATTTAGTTGGGGATTGATCCTGCTTTGAGCAGGGCGTTGGACTAGATGACCTCCTGAGGTCCCTTCCAACCCTGATATTCTATGATTTCACTAGTGCTTTTTATGTAGCCTGTTCTAAAACTAGGCAAATATCTAGATGAGTTGATGTACCCCTGGAAGACCTCTGTGTAACCCCAGGGGTACACACACCCCTGGCTGAGAACCACTGCATTAGATTATCTAGTCTGACCTCCTCTATATCAGAAACTCCAGAATTTCATTGAAGTACCCTGCGTTGAACCCAATAACTAATGTCCGACTAAAGCATATCTTCAAAAAAGGCATCCCAGTCTTGATATGAAAACATCCAGAGATGAAGAATCCACCTCTTCCCTTGGTTGTCCATTCCAGTGCTTAATCACCTCACTGTTAGAAGTGTGCGCACTAAGGCATTTTCTCTAGCTCTTGAATCATATTTGTGGCTCTTTTCTGTATCCTCTCCCATTTTCCAACATCCTTTTAAAAATATGGATCCCAGAACCAGATGCAATATTCCAGCATCAGGCTCATACTGCAATGTACAGAGGTAAAAGCCATCTCCCTACTGTTCACTTGAGGGCCAGGGATAGAATCCAGTCCTTCTGGCTCCCAGTCCCGTGCTCTTTCCAGTAGGCTGCACTACCTCAATATCCACAATGATAAATATCCCTCATAACAGAGAGCATGATGATTTGTACATACCACCTACATTTAATGTGTTACACTGAATTTCATATCAGTACCCTGAAGAGCAGAATCTGGCTCACAATCTCTCGCCCCACAGTATTACAGCCAGGCTTCACTCAGAACACAAAGGACAAACCAGAGAAAATTTTAAAATACTACTACTTCTTTACAGCTGTTGAAAAGCTGCAGTAAAAATATAGAAGTGAACAAGAGACTGTTTTTAACACAGATACATGAACTTTTATCTACATCCAAATCTAAGGAAGACGTCTTACTGTTTAGATATGGGCAGGTGAAAGGACAAACAAGCCATTTTATCTCTGAGCAAAGAACAAACACCAAATGGCGAAAGTTACCATCCTTTGGTAACAGTCACATCCTTCGCTGTCCCTGCTCAGCCAAATGGGTTGAGGTTTAAGCAGTCCCCTGCTTAGCCCCTTCCTCATAGATTTTAAAACCAGCCTAATGACGATAGCTAGAGATGAGGCTAATTTCCCTCCTCATGCATATTGTAGAACTGCAGCAAAAACTGCATGGTAAAGGTGGTAACTGCCTTTGCATTATGTGCCTGAGTTTGACTGCCCTCTGCCCTGTAACATTGCCAAAACAAAATTACTTTGCTTAAAATGGATCATGTGTGATCTTCTGCCACAGGAGGATTTGGGGGGTTAAATTTGACATGGAGTTCTTGACAGATGAGTGTTTTAAAAAAAATCAGAGGTATGTTTCACTTTGGTGCAAGTCTCCTAAACTGCTTGTGGCCTGTCACGTCTCAGAGCCTGTTTGGTTTACAAGTTTGAATGATTACTATTGGAAGGAGTGCTGATACCCTCCACCAACAGCCCAGTGGTTAGGGCACTCCCTGGAAGGTTCCAGCTGCAGGTTCAAATTGACACTTTGCCTGATTCAGAGCAGCAACTTCACCCCACATAAATGCTCTACCCACCAGCCTGTTGTGGGATGTTGCTTGAAGATGTTCCATGCTGTATGAAATACATAAATATTCACTGGGCCAGCAAGAGAATGGGAAGGTTATGATAGGCCAGCAGTTAGGGCACTCAGTGGGGAGGTGGAGACCGGCATTCAAGTCACTGCTGTAAATGAGTTAGAGGGAGAATTTGAACCCAGGTTTCTCACCCAGGCTAAGCAATGCCTCGACTATTTGGTGTAAGGGGGAAGTCCTGCTGCTATCTGTCTTTTGTGCAGGCAGGCATGCTCAGCACACACATGCAGGCAAGATAGGCAGGGAAGTGCCTAGCTTGAGAATTCCACTGGGGCACAGGTGTGTTAGGCCATGAGTGCGGGGACTGAATTAGATGACCTCTTGAGGTCCCCTCCAGTCCTACAATTCTGTGATTGTAGGTGCCTAGCAGGTTGGTGGTGTCAGGACTTTGGCAGCTTGCACATAGCCATTGGCAGAAACTTGGGGGATTTTATGAGTGGAAAGAGGTGCCAACGGACTTCAGGCAGCAGCTGAGTGGTGGTTCTGTGAATGCCAGTGGTGCCTAAATGTAGGTCTTAGGCACGTAATGGGGCAGTTAGACAATTAAATGCCCCTTGTGAATCCAGCCCTTGGTGTGCTTAATATAACATCTCTTGCCATAAAAGAACAACAAATACGTAACTTTGATCACTTTGCTTGTTAACTTCAGTTGGAATTTTTGGGGCCCAGTACCTCTTAAAGATCAGGCCCAATCTCCTCATCCACTTCTGGAAAAGCGCCTAGAAGCCAGTGGAAACTGCTGCAATAAAATTAATACTATTAATAATTTGATGATCTGCAGGTAGTAACACCTGTGCTGGAGGGCCTTTTTCCATCCATTGAAGCTATGCAAAGAAAACTTGTTTCTGAGCTAAGTATATGTGATTCTTAGATCCATTAATTTTTACAGCATTAAAAAATGCAGATGGTAGAGAGGGGGATGACTGCCCTCTCCTGTTCATTTGGTATATGATAGCCTATGATTTTCATTCTTTTACTCCACTTGACTGAAGTGGAGATTGACAAGAAGATGTGAGGAACTAGGGGGTGGAAATGGGGGGTGGAAAGCCTGGGGAAATAGTTTTACTTTGTGTAATGGCCCATCCACTCCCAGCTGCCCCACCACCAGTTCCTCACATCTTCCTATCAATTGCTGGAACTGGGCCATTTTCATTACCATTACAAACAGATCTTTTTCTCTCCTGCTGATGATAGCTCACCTTAACTGATCACTTTCCTTATAGTGTGTATGGTAACACCCATTGTTTCATGTTCTCTCTGTGTGTGTGTGTGTGTATATATTCCTACTGTATTTTCCATTGCATGCATCCAATGAAGTGGGCTGTAGCCCACGAAAGCTTGTGCTCAAATAAATGTGTTTGTTAGTCTCTAAGGTGCCACAAGTACTCCTGTTCTTTATAAGCTCAGAAAGTTGACAAGGCTGGGGGCGGGGTTGCTGGAGCAGCAGAAACCACAATCTCATCTCAGCTCTGGGTGATTCACAGCCTGGTGCAGCCTGAAGAGTGTGTGACACCGACTGGTGGGAGTCAGGGGATGAATTGAGTGAGTACATCCCTGCTATAGCCTCCACCTGCAGGGCTACTACAGAGCCTCTCAGGAAACTAAAGCGGCCCTCTCCTGAAGAGGGATGAACGTAGCCCTGCCCATGTACAGCTGGGTACACTTTGCACAAGTTGTAGTAGTGTCTGCCACTGCTGCCACTTGCTGAACAGATGTGGGGTGTGCTGGCTGCTGAGAGAGCAACCTTTAGAACAGCATAGTGGACAGGACTTACACTCCAGTTATTACTTATAGCTCAGGCTCTTCGTCCAAAAACATCATGTGCCAGCTCTCTGTGTTCTAGGGCAACATTTAAAGACAGATGTTAAACAAACAAACAAAAACAAGTTTTCAAGGTTCTGGCTTTTCCTACTGAGAGCCCCAGGCTGAGCTCTGGACAAGGAGTTATGGTAAAAAAGTTTAGGGACAGATCCAAACTGAAAAGAAACTTTCCTGTAGGGACAGTGGTCAGCACCAGCTGCTTCCAGGGAGGCGCAAGAAGCAGTTATGGGATAACCAACTCCCACAGACAGCTTCTTCCTGACTCCCCTGAGCTAGAGGTGGGCTCGTGCCCTGAAGCACTTGTTTAGAATTGTGCAAACTGGAGCAGCCCCTTGGAAGCAGGGATTATCCACTCCACTGAAGACATCGGGAGGGGAATGCAAACTCAGTTCATTAGAGTCACTTCTTCTGTCATTCTGTGCAGCTTCCCTAGATTACATGCTGCAGCTCTCTACATAAGAGCAGCCATACTGGGTCAGACCAAAGGTCTATCTAGCTCAATATCCTGTTTTCTGACAGTGGCCAATGCCAGGTGCCTCAGAAGCATGTGCTATAGTGGTCTGAGCCCCAGCAAGGAATGAAGACCCTCTGAATTTTAACCCAGCTCTGTCACTGATTCCCTCTGTAGCTCTTGACAAACCCCTTACCTCTTTGTTGCAGTTTCCCCATAGGGCTAAACCGCATAACTAGCTCACAAGGACATTGTGAGAATTCATCAATGGTAGAAAAGTGCTAAGTATCATTGTAGACCTGTATGTATGAGCAATGTACCCCAACTGCTTCCTGACCGTATCTTGATCTCACCCACCATACACCCCGCATTGGGAACATGGCAGACTGTATATGCTATGTGCCGTTCAATACCAAACTACTAGCATCCCCCTATACTCTGCATGCTACTCCCGATGATCAATAACTGACTTTTCAAACTCTCTGTATCGTTTATTTTTAAACATTTTCTAATAAACTTTTAAATCTGTTCTTTGTGCTTTTTGTATGCAGTAGTTAACAGAAGGGGGATGTCCCCCTGGAGTGCTGACAGTTGCTCTGTTAGAAGGTTCAGAGACTATAATGTGGTTCAAAAAGAACTAGATAAGTTCATGGAAGCTAGGTCCATCAATAGCTATTAGCCAGGATGGGCAGGGGTGGTGTCCCTAGCCTCTGTTTGCCAGAAGCTGAGAATGGGTGACGGGATGGATCACTTGATGATTACCTGTTCTGTTCATTCCTCTCCATAAATAAGGCACTTAACAGCACAGGAGGTTTCAAACAGAGTTACTATGGAAGGGATCACACAGCTTTCCTAGATTTTAAGCAGGACTGGAGCCAGTGAATAGTCTAACAGCTGAGTTTCACACAGGAAGATCTTTTTCACTGCCTATTATTATCAGAAAGCTTTGAGACACTCTCACAGAGCTGGGACCAAGCATTTAGGTTTTGTGAAATACAGCAGTTATAAACTCTAGTGTTAATATAAGCAGGCTTCTGCTATATGCAAGATCAAGCCATTAGAAGCTACTTTTCCCTTCCTGTTCCAACTTCAGAGGACTCAGATACTGATCCTGTGTCCCACAATGCATCAGAGCACTCACATGTACAAATTAAAATCAGTGGAATTACCCTTGTGCTTCAGAAGGTCTACCAACATGCTTAGAGTAATACGGACATGCTAAAGTGCATTGTTGGATTGGACGCATGGGGTCCAAATCCGCAAGACACCATGTGCCCTCTTACTTCATTCAGCAGGATTAGAGCACATTTAGCACCTCACAGGGTCAGAGCTGTGGTTTCTGCTTACTATACACAGGTCTGCTTCAGTTGTATTTCTCATCTCCCAGGTGAGCCCCAATACTGGCCACAGTCTCACCCTTCAGTTCTTCTGCACATCATAAGTGATAAACAAATAAAAGGAAAAAAAAATAAGTGCATGTGCAGGCCTTTCCCCTTGATAGGGAGTGTTCCTGAGCATCAATTTAAGAAGTCTTCCATGTAGGTTTGGCCTTTGGTTTTCAGTCAAGGCAGTGCAGTAAAAGTCATAACTTACACCAGATCACCAGCAGAGGGCAATCATTCCTCACCTCACATCAGCAGCTGAATTACTTACTGATGGAAAAGTTAAAGCAGCCTAAAATTCGCCACCCGTAATCCCAATCTCAATTGAGATGCATGGTTCCTCTTCCCACCTGTTCAGTGAATGGAAGAAAGTTGCCCTTCAGTGCTGACAGTAATATTTCTTGTAGCTCACTCAGACGAGCATGCTCTAGAATGATGTGTTCCTGCACATCCAGCCTCCCAGACACCTTTCTGATTCAACCAGCCTCCAGCACTCAGGCCTGCCTCAGTGACTCTCTGCCCATAGCTTCAGACATTTTTGTTTCAAATTGATACTGCAGCACATGCATCCTAATTGCCTACCTGTGCGTCCGGCCCAGGGACAATCCTGTTGCTTGATAAGTAAGGGTTGCGTTTTGAGCAGTTTACAGTAACAGAACACAGATACAGCATTTTCCCATTCTCAGAAAATTGTCAATTGACACTTAGCATGACTGTTGAAGAATATCATTACCTGGCTGCTGTGTGCTAAAAGAATAATATGCACAGTAAATGCAGTGTCACTTGTCAAATACTAACCTGTCTTGCAATGCTCGGGGTAAGCCCAAATATGAAAACTCCTGTTGAAGCTGGAAAGAGTGTCCAGTGGCTAGGGCCCTACTCTAGGAATTAAGAGACCTGGCTCCAATCTCCTGCTCTGCCACAGACTTTTTATGTGACCTTGGGCAAGTCACTTAGCCTTTCTCTGCCCCATCTGTAAGAGTGGGGATAACAGTACTTCCCACATCCCAGGTGTTGTGAGGGTAACTACATTAAAGACTGTCAAGTGCTTTGAAATAGGATTAGAGCCGATACTGTATCAAGATGGTTTTCGAGATTGCCTGAACAACAGGGCTTGATGAAATTTGCTGCTTTGGGTCTTTCTTAGCCTGGAAGGTCTTGCTTAGAATAGAATCTCTCTGGGACAGGGACTAGGTATCCACAGGAACGTGGGAAGCCTCTAGCAAGTACCAGATTGCAAATAAGTACTACAGCTACTAACAAACTGACTCCAACCAAGCCTCCAGATCCGAGTGCCCCTAAACTTGGAGTGTGTTTGAAACCCAAATCCAGATACAAATGTTGCAAGTTATAAGATGAACCAAGGCTCCATATCCAGACACTCCTGAAATGTGAGGGGTTCAAAACTGGGCCTGCGTTTTGCTGCCTGAGCCCATGTGTAGTTTCAGTTTGCGTTGGGCTCATTTCCCAGATTATCATGTGCAAACTGCGAAATTCAAAGCAGAAAGGGAGTACAACTTGCCACATTCCACCTGGCTGGGGAGGGTGGGGGAGACAATACTTGTCTTTGCTATAGAGGGGTGCAGACTCCCCGAGGCCCCACCTGGGCTCCCTAAGAACCTTGTGATAGTTTCAGGCTGGCAACATTTCAGGCTGGTAACAAAACATTCCCACAGCTGCAATATGACCAGCCAAGATTTTTAGCCTAGGCTCCTAAGTCCATATTTAAGGACCCAAATAAGTGGGCTGATTTTACAATGTGTGCTGCTGGGGGGCTCCATAATTCTGAAAATCTTGGCTACAGTCTTTCTACATACAAACTTCCTACTGAGAACAGTGGGTGTTACCCAGGTGCAAACGGTGCAGGATCAGGCTTTCAAATTGCTTGTTCAAATGGTTTTGCTAAAATATGCCCATTCAATCCTTTATCCACTGTAATGGTCTAGTCCAGCATGATGATATTAGCAGGTGCCATTTTCTCTCATGCACCAAAACCAGCTCTTGGCCAGACATGTTATCCAGCAGTTCTTCACTAGGGCTTTAGTGTGACCTCTCCTGGAATATTTTGAAATAGAAAAATAGTTATTGCCAGATAGGAAAGTTAGTTGTCGACTTATGGTATGGTTGGGGGCTGAAAGAGAAAAATTATAGATGAAAGAAGAGTCTGGGCACCTCCTTATTGTAAAGATACTGAAACTGGAGGAAGTTCAGAAAAAGGCAACAAAGGTGATCCAGAGGGCTAGAAAACATGAGTCAGAAGGGAAGATTAAGGGCATGATGTATGTGTGCAGGATATATGTGAGCAGGGAGGGACACAGTAACAGGGTACCTGAAAGATGCAAATACCAAGGAAAGAGGCATAGACGCAATCACCAAGGAAAGAGGCATAGGCGCCAACTCCATGGGTGCTCCGGGGCTGGAGCACCCACAGGGAAAAAATTAGTGGATGCTCTGCACCCATTGGCAGCCAAGCTCCCCTCCCCCTGCCCGAGTGTGCCGTGTCCCAGCCACTCTGCCTACCTCCCAGTGCTTCTCGCCCAGCCACTGCCAAACAGCTGTTTGCATGCTCAGGGTGGGGGGGCGGTGGCACGGGAACATGGTATGCTCAGGGGAGGAGGCGGGGAAGAGATGGGGCCGGGGCTTGTGGAAGGGGTTGGAATAGGGGTAGGGAGGGGGCAGAATTGGGGCAAGGACTTTGGAGAAGGAGTTGGAATGAGGCAGGACAGGGATGGGAAGAGGCAAGGCAGGGGCAGGGCCTCATGGAAGAGGTGGCATGGGGGTGGGGCTGGGGCAAAGTGGGTGTTGAGCACCCACAGAAAACGGGAAGTCGGCACCTATGGAAAGAGGAATTATTTAGTGTCGTCCATGGGGAAACAATTCCCAGTTATGGGATGAAATTAAGGATGGGAGAATTTTGGCTGACAGTCACTGGAAACTGAGAGGGCTGTGCTCCCAATGGAAACCTCACATAAAAGCAATGAAGTACATGCTGCAGGGAACACTCCTGCATTGGCAGAGAGAGAGACAACAGGAGCTAGCTGGTCTTCCCCAGCTCTGCTTCATGAGAGCTATTCCATATGGGCAGCGATTAAGATCTGCACTCTATCTGAACTCTGTAAAGCCACAGGCGAGGAGTAATTTAAATCAATGCTCTCTGCTGTCCCTCCATATGTTCAATGCATGTCGCTCTGTGAGGATACAGCTTAGTTGCTCAGGGACTCACAGAACGACATTTCCGCATTGTCTCAGACGGAAGCACAAGTTTGCTTTGGCCCAGCAATGATGTCATGCAAACACGCTGTCATTGCCAGTGCTCTGCAGAGACCCCTGACCCTGCTCTCCATCCTCAGGCACAACCATCTTTCACTCCCGCGGGAGTGAAGAATGCAGGGTCAGAATGTAGCTGTGCACGCTCAAAGCAAACATTTTAAATCAGAGCCCCACTAGACTGAGTTGGGGGTGGTTGGAGCACGGAGACAGCATTGGCCAGTGGCCAGAGACTGCAAGTCAGTTAGACTTGGGTTCCATGTAGGGTGACCAGATATCCCGATTTTACAGGGACAGTCCCGATTTTGAGGTCTTTTTTTTTTTATATGGGCTTCTATTACCCCCACCCCCATCCCAATTTTTCACATTTGCTGTCTGGTCACCCTAGTTCCATGGCTCATTTGCCTGCTGATTTGCTGTATGATCTTGAGCAAGTCATCTTCCTCTGCCATTCAGTTACTTCCTCCATAGAAAGTAGGAAATGAAACTACCTCAACCTCTGTAATCCACTGAGATTTCCAGAGGGGATGTACTCAGGATTAAAGGTAGAAGCACCCAGGTTAGTGCAGTAATTGCCTTGTTTTGCTACAGCTGCAGCCTTTACAGTCCAGTATGGCTAAATAGCACAGGATTTATTTCCTTAGGTTTGCTGGTATCACACACACACAAAAAATATCTATTCCTACTTCCCTGTCCTCCCAGGAAGGACAGATGCAGGTGATTGAATAAATGAACCATGTAGCATCTCTGAATTGCTTTATGCCTTTTCCCATGGGTGTTCTCTCAAGTTTCTTAGACATTTCTGGAGACTAATTTATCCACACACCAGGTATGGCACAAGTGTCCTTGCACTGCCCCAACTCTGCTTACAAGCCCCAAGCATCTAGGAATGAAAGCGTCATTAATTCTCCATGGCCTGTTCAGTATTGATCACCAAGCTACGACTGCTAACATAGGCGCCAACTCGTAGGCTGATAGGGCTTTCCCAATTCGCCTATGAACACTAGGCCACCAGAACTTGTCTGAGACCATTCAACTACTAATCAGATATTGATAGCATTCTTCGGCTCCAATGTGTACTAGATCTGGATCAGGTGACTTACTGATGGAAAGCTTAGCACCTCACTACCCAATTCTCTGAGTATCCAACGCCCTTGGTCTTACAGGCTTAAGGAAGGAGGAAGAGACACAAGCTCAAGAGATATAGACTGAGCTATCAGGCCCCTCCCCCAGAGTTAATAAATCAGATCCCACAAAGGAGCTTTGTGTTTTCAACCAATTTAGTCCATGTAAGTGATTCAAAGAACAAGAGGGAGTGCTGAGTGCAATGCATCTACAGGGTCCCCTGTGGGGAGTGGGGGATGTTGGGGACACTGCACAGTAGCCCGTGCTGTGTACTATGCAGGAGTGGGCTGCAAATGGAGAATCATTTTAACCAACTTTGTCTTGTCTACAGCAGTCAGTGCCTTGGTTGTTTGTGCAGAGTGGATGCAAAAAGAAAAAAATCCTCCAAAGGTTAGTGATCAAAACTGGATTTGCCATAAACTTTAAGTTGGAGGGTGAAGGGGAAAGGGAACAAGTGATGCAAAATAGTGATTGTGTTTTGCCCCTGAAGAAATGATGCCTGTATGGACTGGCTGACTGGAGTACGTGCATCCCCTATAAATGTTTCTATTGTTCCTCTTTCTGAGCATGCAGCTTCTCCCAGCACCTGGCGATGGTAATCCCACCAAAATGCGAGGCCCATTCCAACCTGGTGGTCAGCTAGGGATTGCTTCAGATAAGGAGGTGTGATTGTAGAACTGCACTAAGAGATATTGACCTTGGATATAAATCTTATTTGGTTTGGCATCTTGCCTAACATGTAGCTCTGTTTGGATCACTATACCTGTGTAACCCAGGCTTGCTCGGTGTGGTGCTCTGTCCACTAATGGCACCTAAACCATTTAGAGACTGAGTCTGCTACAGGCTTGGTAGGCAGTAGCGTCTCGTACACTAAGCTTCAGTAGATCCCAGGTTTGATCCTACCCGCTGACAACTGGGCCTGTTGGCTTTGCACCAGGCGGAGAAAAATCAAAGTATAAAGTTGTGAGGACTGCAGGCCATTTGTTAACCCTCAGTGGCTGAAAAACAGATATAACACCACATTTTGTGGCTACAATCTGACCCCAACCCTAACTGCCTCATTCAATAACCTGCTGCTAATTATTGTGATTGTATTGCTGAACCCCAAATCAGTTTCAAGAGCTAGAAAACAATTTTTTATAGCTGGATCTGCAGAAGTACTAGCAAGGGGATACATAGTATTTCAAACCCCTTTTCACTGTGTGCTTTCAATGTGTGATCAGGACATCTACAAACTGTCACTTTGTTAGTGGTCCCAAGTCACACAGCTTTGGGATCATGGAAGAGGCCTGATGAGCCCTCACCCCTGTTCAGGAGACCCCCAGCCCCTTTCTTTGAGCTGGGGTTGGCCTTCAAAGGGTCACACTCTTCTCCTTGGAGCTGGGCTGTAAGTTAGCGAGCGGCAGGGCCTTAGCCAGCATCACCCTCAGCTGGCCCCTGTTCCCCAGTCAGAGAGTTCCCAGGCTGGCCTTTTCCTGCTTGTGGCTGCCCAGCGGTGAGGGAGGAGGAGGCAGCATATAGACTGATCCTCTTCCTTAAAGCTCATCCCAACTGGTTGGGTGAGAGGGGAGCCTTGCACCACACTCTCTGCAAGGCTCCTGACCCTGGGCCCTTAAACAGTTACAGGATTTCTTCCCCAAACACCACTTATTCTCATGGCCACGTCCTCTCTATTATTATCTTCTAAGTCCTTCTATACACACACACACACACACACTCTCTCTCTCTGAAAGGGTCATGCCATGTGAAAGGTGGACTGACTCCAAGGCATCTCTACCCTTCCAGGGCAGATGACCCCAGTCGCAGCTACCAATTATGTCTGCTCATTGTATTGGGTGCAGGAATAAGGGCACAAGGAGTCTTCCTCTCCCCTGCAACACATGATTGCATCCCTCTGCATTTAGGGATGCACAGGGACTGTTCCCTTCTGGTGCTCCTGGAGGAACAAGTCACCCCAAAGTAAGAAGGGAGATGGTGCCCTGCATTAGCCAGGGTCATGCAGCACATGAACCGAACCTAAAGAACCGAACAGCACATGCACTCCATCTCGCCCACAGCAGCTGTCATGCAAGAGGATGTTTGCTAACGATCAGTTTCCCCTGGGGTGGTCAGGCTCCATGCTGCTCACAGCACAGGACAGTGTGTAAGCTGTGAAGAAGGGTGGTCAGCACAGCTTGGAGCCCGGGAGGGGCACCCAGTGTCCTGAGCACTTTCCCGCAGTTATATAGGCAGATTACATCTCTTGATGGGCACAAGAGTAGTAAAACCTGCCTGGCCAGTCAAAAACCAGGCAGGTGGCAGCCCTATTTTCTTCTTTTTTGTGAGGCACGTACAACTTCACACATGCCCAGCTTGTAACTAGCAGCCACGCACATCGCAGCCGGCGCATGGGTCCCCCTCTGCATGTTCAGGAAGCCAGACCCTCACCTGCCGGCTGCCAAAACCACAGCAGCCCCCAGCACCGGGAACCAGGACCTGTCACCCAAGGGTGAGGCTCACCAGCAGTGAGGGGTAAGGTAAGGAGCGGGGTGGGGTAAGGCAGGGGCTGATGGGAGGGGCTCCCTCCAGGGCTGAGGCTTCAGGCAAAGAGCAGGTGTAGGGGCTTCTTGGCCGGGAGTGTGTGGTCAGGTGAACCTCTCCCTACAGACACTTTAAATGACACTCCACAGCCCCCAGGCAGGAAGCATTTTGCAGAGCATAACTTACAGTCTAACCCCATTTATCCGACGCTCCATTATCCGGCTCTCCATGTTAACCAAACCACCACTGCATACAGGTGCAGAAGTGGGAGATCTCCCCTGTAGCCACTAGAGGGCGCTGCAGCCTTGCATTTTTCCCATTCTCTAGCTCGGCTGTTCTCAAACTTCATTGCACTGTGAGCCCCCCTCTGACAACAAAAATTACTATGTGACCCCAGGAGGGGGGACCCAAGCCTGAGCCCACCTGAGTCCCACTGCCCCGGGTGGGGGAGCCACAGCCCAAGCCCAATTGTCCTGGGTGGGGAAAGAGTCAAAGCCAAAGCCCAAGGGCTTCAGTCCCAGGCAGGGGGCCTGTAACCTGAGCCCCCGGCCCAGGGCTGAAACCCTCAGGCTTCAGCTTTGGCCAGGGCGGTGGGGCTTTGGCTTCAGCCCTGAGCCCCAGCAAGTCTAGCGCCAGCCCTGGCAACCCCATGAAAACAGGGTTGTGACCCACTTTGGGGTGAGAACCGCTGCTCTAGCTTAGCTGAATTTTTGGTGCTCGGATCAGGCCCTGGTCCCACTTGGCTCAGATAAATGGGGTTCTGCTGTAGTTGTCAAGCAGACTTACAAACAATGCTAGTTTTATTTGTCAGTAGACGGCACACTTTATACTAGCCAGCTACAGACAACACCTAATGCTGCTCCTTTTTTAAGAGTCTTCTCCTAGCATCAGTGACCCAGTCTGACTAGTGGGGCTGGCTGAGCAGACGTGTGGTCAGAATAGCTTGGCTCAGACTCTTCTCCATACAGCAATGTTTTGTATGGGAATTACAATCTTTGTGTGGGCTGAGCTGTCTCCTTTCACCCTCCAAGCCAGTAGTTTGGTTATGCTCGCTATGAGTATAAAGAAGAAGAATGGCTCAGTGGTTTGAGCATTGGCCTGCTAAACCCAGGGTTGTGAGTTCAACCCTTCAGGGGGCCATTTAGTGAACTCGGTAAAAGTCTGTTTGGGGATTGGCCCTGCTTCGAGCAGGGGGTTGGACTAGCTGACCTCCTGAAGTCCCTTCCAGCCCTGATATTCTATGATTCTCCTCTATAGCATTATACAGCAGTGGAACTCAGCAGCAATGTTTTGTTGGGACAGTCACTTGCCAGTACCACATATAACTGATAAATGCAATTTTTTCTTTGTGTGCCTGTTAAGCAGGGGCAGCTCTAGGGATTTTGCCGCACCAAGCACGGCAGGCAGGCTGCTGTCCACAGCTTGCCTGCGGAGGGTCCGCTGGTCCTGCGGCTTTGGCAGACGCTCTGCAGGCACGCCTGGAGAAGGTCCGAAACCGCAGGACCAGCGGACCTTCCGCAGGCAAGCCGCCGAAGGAAGCCTGCCTGCCACCCTTGCGGCGACCGGCAGAGCGCCCCCCACGGCTTGGCGTGCTGTTAAGCTAGAGAGCACCAAAGCAGTTAACAGTGGTTGTGAGCATGGAATCTTTCAATTTGTAAAAAATAAAAATAAAATAAAAAATTAAGGAATTCTTGTTATATTGTCATTCAAAAGCCTATTTACATCACACACCTGGTGTCAGCTGTCCCATGATGGATCTGATGCTGGGATGAGTGCTGGAGCTGGTGGAATGAGATGGAAAGTGTTCTGTCCTCTTGTCACCTATTCCTCTCTGCACTCAGCTGAAGATTAGTCCTAGCTGGTTTCAACTCCCAGCAGTCTCAGTTCTATTGTTAAACCAGGCTGACAATTTTCATTTTTTTAACGTTACGTTTATTTTCAGTTCACGTTTTGAGAGAGTGCTGAGCTATATTGTTAAAAGAGCAATAACCACAGTGAAAACAATAACACAGAGCTGCCATGTACATCCTTGTGATGGAATAGGCATCAATATTGCTGAATCGCAGCCCTGCTCTGTGTGTTTGCCAGTGTATCATGTTGTTTGTTACAATGAAGTGTTTTCACCTCTGGTCCAGCTTTACAAGTGAGAAAGATGGCTGGTTGGTAAATGTACCTTTTGGCCACTATGAAAGCTAGAGGGTAGGCTAAGACCACATACAACTTAAAATATCTCTGGTAATTGGCCATATGTGGCCTAATGTTTTTAAGATGCGATTATTTAATAAACCAGCACTGCATTCAGCATGAAATGGCAAGGGCTGATCTTTAGGGAGCGTGGAGAGCAGTCACTGGAGCAGTGCAACTCAACTCCAGCTTTTCACCTCCATGCCCTTTCTCCTGCACACTGTTTTCAAGGCAGCAAGCTGGCATGTGTTAATTGGCCATTTATAGCTTCATAGGCGGGCTGGGCACAGTGTCAGCTGCTATGCTGGTCCATGCCAAAATGTACAAGACGAGAATGAAGGATCATTGCTTCTCAAAAGGTTTGATGCTTTCAGGAATTGTTTCACGAGATGCTTTTAGCACAGCTGTAAAGCAGAGTCTGTACCCATATGAACCGTAAGCCATTTTCATTACACTTGGCACAGGCTGTTAAAAGTCTGTTTTGTGCAGAAAAAGCCTCCTGTTTCAGATAATGAGATCTCTGATTAAAGTTATCAGCTGTATGATTAAAAAAATTCTATTTCCCTCCTGTGGCAGGGCCACCTTACCCCATCTGGTTTCAGGCAGGCTGCTGCCTCAGTTTCCCCTCACTCAGGCTGGCTCTCCCCACCTAAGAAGGACTCACTGCCACACCCATGTCTCTTTCTAGGCCCAATTTTAGCCTTCGAACACAAAACTTAGGAAAAACATTAGACAAAACCAGCTGCTCTGCCCACCCTGGCTCCAGCTCCCAGAGGCTCACTCAATGCTGGAAAAGAGGACAGACTCTTCCCACCAGTCCCCCTGAATCAGTGGCTACTGCAGGAGCCCACCTCCCTCCTACTGCACTTCCTCCACCCTTTATAGAAGACACCTGACCCTGTCCCAGCTGGTTGTGATAAACAAACAGGGCTGACAGCCCCCAGCCCTTAAAGGGCCAGGCCACCCTGTTCCACCTCCAGAACCAGGAAGTACCAGAAGAAATCTTACGTGGAAGTTCGTTCTCATAAGCCTAATTCTGAAGGCTGGAGCAGTTCAGATATGATTCATATAACCATCCAAATCTTCTGGCTAGGTTTTTATACCACATCCATCACAATGGTATTCAAGTATCAGAGGGGTAGCTGTGTTAGTCTGGATGCATTCACTTCGTCGGATGCATTCACCCACGAAAGCTCATGCTCCAAAATGTCTGTTAGTCTATAACGTGCCGCAGGACTCTTTGCTGCTTTTAATGGTATTCAAGTGAACACACACAGGCAGTGTTATGTTTTTCATTTCCCCATAATGTGAACGGTGAACGGTACTTAAGAGAACAGTAAGTGAAGTTAAAATAGCAGACTTTACGTTTCATTGTGAAGGCACTGAACTCCTTGTTCATTCTGACCTCTTCCAGAAGTCAGTTCCACAGTACAGAGCCAGTTGTGCCAGAAATCTGCATCCTGTGTAATTTTTGGATGCTTAAACCAGATGAATCAAAGAGCCAGCACCTTAGAGAGTCCCCAAACACACACTTCTGTGGTAGCATAGTATAGATATAAGAAACTATTGACATTTAGAACATGAGCTTCTTGGAAACTGGACCATCTTTCCCTTTTATTTTATAAAGCACTAACCTCCACCAATCCTTATATTATCAGATTTGTAGGTAATCCTGCCCTTTTCTGCCTAGAGTGAGAATATTCAGACACTATGCGATGGGGTTATTTAGTAACTTCTGAGGCAGTGTAGAAAACAGTAAGTAGACTCTTCAAAGCATGCTTTGAACCATGGTGTTCACCCTGAAATTTTCTGGGTGCAGCTCTTCATTGGTGCAACAATGAGGTATTAAAATGACATATTTCAAAGTTGTTCTTACAGGGTATCTGTCCAAAGCATAAACAATTTATGCAGATTTACTAAAAAGTCATCCTTATTTTCAATGCAGGCTTAACCAGAGTCACACTCAACCATTCACGGATCCCTTTACCCAGCCTGTCCTGCCATAATGCATAAGCTCTAGCAAACAAGGGTCTTTTCAGACAAAATTTTGCTTATTTGAATAAGCAAATTCTAGCCTTTCAGTTTAACGAAGTGAATACTATAAATAGTGATTCCACCGTCCACAGTTTCCAGCATGTAATTTTCAAGGCTGATTCCCCACTCTGGCACTTCGAGTGCAGAAGGTGATGGACTGCAAGGAATACTGGCCACTCCAGGCTTTTATTAAACTCCCAAGGTTACAGCTTTTTTCTGACCTTGGATGGGTAGATGCTGCCACCACCCAAGTGCAAAAACCCCATTTTTGGAACCCAGGAAGGCACACTTGGGAATTTCTTCCAGTGGGGTACCCTCAAGCCCTTTCACCCCCCCTCTGGGAAAGAGGGGAGAAAGAAAACAAAGGAAATCAGCGGTTGCCACCAGCTAATTAAACAACATGTGCACAAACCTCTTAGGGACACAAAAATCTAATTCTGTTCTTAAAAAAGGTACATTTTATGAAAAACAAAAAGAAAATACATCTGGAACTTAGGCTTTGTGCTAGGGTTAAAAAGAATTACAAGGATTAAGCATCAAGATAGCTTCTTGACGTCCAGCTTAAAGGTTACAAGCAAAACAAAAGCATTTGGGGTTAGCATAAGAGGAGTCCACAAGCCATAAAGAAATAAAAGAGATAAACCTAATTGCATCTTCCTAGACATTTCCTGATCTACTTACATATCTGGGGTTCCAAATGAGTAGTTTCTAGGTTTGATTGGATGATTTTCTATACCTGACCCAAAGCTTTTTACAGCATAGTTTTAGCCCTGTCTCACCTCTGTCCCCTCTCTCAAGAGAGCAACAGAGACAGACAGACAAAGGGAAAGTCCCCCCCCCCAAATTTTAAAAGTTCTAGCCTTCCCATTGGCTCTTTTGGTCAGGTGCCCACTCCTTTTCTTTTACCTATGCAGGGAGACTTTTTAAACCTTTGCAGGTAAAGCAAGTAGAGAACTACTATCAAGAGGGATTCTACAGCTCACTGGCTGGCTGGGTGTCCACAAAAGGGAGCTACCCCCACTCATTTATCACAGTAATTAATGTAATTTTGTGGTCACTGTCTTCACAAAAATCTAAGATGCCTGCAGTTTGAGATTACTAGATTCACCAGAATTTTGTATTGTCTTAAAAAAAAAAAATCAAACGGTCTCTGAAATTGGGAGAGAATTTTACATGAATAAACACCACATGGTATATTGGTGCCCTTTTGAGCTCCCATTACAATCAGAGAAACCTGGATCAAGTCATTAATTATAGTAACAGGGCAACCACTTCCTGAGCATTCCCTCATGGCCAGAGCTTGCTCTGTAGGCATCCTGCCTCAGTTTACCCTCTTTAAGACTCCTTAAATAAACTCAACCAGTGCAGAGTCCTTAAAACATTCCCCTTCTAGATCAAATTTATTTATAGAATTTTAAAACAAACTCACTCCTGGGGCTTCTCCCCTTTCTGGTTCTTCCCTGATTTTTGCAGGCCACTCTCAGCCCTACCTGTTTGAAGTCTTTTCTTCTTGGTGTCTCAAACTCACTCCTCAGTCACTTTGCTTTGCCAAAATTTCCTCTTTTATAAGCCCAGGTGCCTTCCCTTGAGCTCAACTGGGCAGCAGGTAATCAATCCCAGCTGCGCTGGACCCCCCTACCCCTCATTCCTTCTCCAAGGGCCCAGTCACACTGTGATACTGCTCATAAGCAGCATTGTACAGTATTCCTATTGTAGATTCCAAAAGGTTCTGTTGCTTTGAAGTTGCTCAAATTTAGATTTGTCTTAGATGAAAACTGACATTATAAATCATCACCAATAGTGTGATTGACAACAATCCTGTTTATAATACCACTCGCCATAGCTCTGTTCAAGGGCTCCATAGTGCCTTATATAGGAAATAGTTACTAGGGTGCCACACAATCATATTAAAAAGTAGGGTTTAAGTAAATCTTTTGCATAACTTCAATGCTAGCGCCAGAATAGCCCACTTAATGCAGTTCTGCGATGGGGCCAAGACTCTTTATACAGAATTGCAACAAAAAAGGAATTCCTACAGTTTTAAAAAAATTGAAAGTAGATCATGAACAGTATTAGGGATGACTGAAGAATTCGTCTACACAGTATTTACAGAGATCTGAGATTGTCAGCGTCCATTATGGAGGTAAGGACCTGATGAACAACCATTCTCTAGCTGGGTAGCGAGTTCTCCTCCTACAGTGAAAAGTAATTTTTTCTAAAGATTTCAGATATTCCCTGCAACTTTTGGATACACAAGGCTGTAATGTACAAGAGATCAGAATTGAGTTAGGCTACAGGGAGTAGCGATGCTGCTTATTCTTTTAAATAAAAAACTAAATGTTGTTCACAAAATGATTTTCACCATAAATATCATTTCAGATAGAAGTAGAAGTAATTTATAAATTATAAAGTCTATGTCATCCAGTCAGGGGACTGAACCAATACCATGTGATTTAAGTGGCCAATCACACATTATGAATAATTAATAATGGTGACGCTTATTGTGCCAATAACCCATAGTGTAAAATGCATGCACTAAAATGATTCAAACAATTATGAAAAGAGCATAGTTGTACAAATCACTACAGACCTAGCTGTGAATAGAAAAAAGGTCTAAAATAATCAGATAAACTATTCTTCCAAATAGGTCACTTTGCCATGGGTCTGACCATTAAGCTGATACATTGTATTCTATTGCAACAACTGCTCTATGGAACACAAAATAACCTAAGTGCAAATGTCTGTGAATCAGAACAATTCTGACCTCTTTCATTAGACTGAATAGCATGAATGACCAAGAAAACCCCAGCAAATAAAAAGTCAGAAGCACCAATGTAACATCAAGAGCAGGATGAATGTCACAGCTCAGTGACATTAAACTATGGATGAAATGCAACCTTAACTAAAATGAGAAGTTTGGTTAGATCTCATCCAGTAGAAAATAACCAACTTGCCTCCTTATAAAACTTCAAGAAGTATTCATGATAATTTACTGAATGAATTTCAAATCAAGTTCTGTTTTCAGTCACAGCTCACTCCATATCACAAAAAGAAAAATGACAGAACATTGTCAAGCAGGGAAGAATCAGACCTTAACTTTTATTATAGTTACATACATGAGAAAAACCCTGGTGTGTCATTGGCTGAAACAACTATGTGACAAGTTAGAGATATTTCCACTGTTTACCTCCTTACAGGTCGATAATACTGACATTTGGAACAATGTTAACTGATCAGATCACAAATCAAAATGGAAAATCCTGAGTAGCTGCAATGAGTTCCATGAAAATCTATTATTTATTTCTTTGAGGTTTCTATTTCAGACCCTCAAACTTCACCTCCCCATTAAAATGCTACTTCCAAAGGAAAAACTGATAAACTTTTGACATTCATCACCACAGTGAAGAGAGTCCCAGATATTTCTGATGAAGACATTCAGATTGTATGTAGCAACAAATATAAAATGGCTTCTTGTTTCAGTGAACTTGAAGATTTATTGTCCCTCCAGGAAAATACTGACATTGTTTGATCAATATTAACTCCTCAGGTCAGTAAATATGGAGGTTTAACAGAACAGAAGTAAATATTTGCTTATTCTATCAAGATACAGTGTTAAGAGTCGCTTCCCGCACTACTTGTTTGATCCTACAATCTTACTCACTCTGTTGTGTCCCAAAAGTTTTCCTCTCATTTGGGCCTCCAGCTGCAAGGTTTGTGCATCTCCTGCTAGATATTGGGCACGCTCAACTCCTGACTTCAGTGGCAACTGAGGGCACTCAGCCCATTGCAGGACTGAACCCAGGCAGGGTTTATATTCACACATATTATATACTCTTTCCTGGCAGCTAAGGAGGTGGGATATGGATACCACAAATGTTGGGTGCTATGAATAATGTTTCAGGACCTCATGGCTTGCTGAAAGGTATGCTAATAAACTGAACAAGGGTGACAAGTCATACGCTCACTGGGTCAAATTCACCTGGCATAAACAGGAGCAGCTCGACTAGAGGCACATCCACTGTCTCAGTCTGAATTTGGCTCATCATGAGTAAATGCGCTGAGCTTCCGTTGAGGTATATAAATAATTTTTTACACACTTTAAGTGATCTCTTCCTGTCCCTCCCTTATTTCTCCTTCAAGGACAATGTGCTGACATTTAAAAGTAGGGCACCCAAACGTTCAGCTCCAAGAACCAGGACATAGCCCTTCTCGCTGCTGGATGTTTGGGTGGTCACTTTCTTTGCATTCCAGGTGCCTTTTACCTCTGAACTAGGTTTCCCTTGCCTCACAATCTGTTCAGCTGACAGCCTGAACTGGGCTACTAAGCAACTAGAGTAACAATATTTAAAGCAGCTTAAGTACAGTAAATTCTTAACAATAAGAACAAGCAAGTTATTCAACTCTTAAACACCTAGCACAAGTTGTCATAAAGCTGAACCTGTCCCTAAATCCTGATTCCACCAATACTAGAAATGTTGGTTAGTAATATTAAATTCTGCATTAGTTAGTCTTTCATCCAATCCTCATAAGATTTTCCTTCACATCTCACAATATTTAATAGATTATTTTTCAAAAGGGTAAAAATAATTTGTAATGTGACAGTAGTGACATATGAACCCTCAGTAGTTTATCTTTTCACAAACAAAAGTAATGCCGTCATGCTGGAAAACAAAATGGCAGGATGACAAGAATAATATATATATTTTTTAAAACACTATTTACATGTTTTCCATTTTTTTCAATTTGATCTGGCTGATTAAATATACGTATATAACATTTATTCAATATACAAATTCTAGTTAGCTGATTAGTTATTAAGGTGCCCAGAAGTGTGGATGAAAACAGAACCTACAATAGATCAGTTGTGGTTATACTTATTTACAAAGTAGCGTTGTTTTTCTATTGACTTAGTAACCGTCCAAGGAAGCTGAAAGCAAAGGGCCTTGGAAAGATCTGAATATTTCTTCATATCTGAAGTGTATATACTTCATATATACACACTGTATATATACATATATATATATAGTGTAAGAATCGAATGCCACCAGTAAGGGGATCACCTTTCCTTGCTGGTCGGTCCCTATTGTGCAGCCTGCACAGAGGACCACCTCCAACAGCCAAACCACTGGTTTAAGTGACCACTTGAACGTATCTTGAAAGTTTCCAGTATGATTTTGTTCAAATTTTAGCCAAAGACCACCAATTTCTGTTAGAAAAATGATACAACAATACTCAGCACTTATATAGTACTGTGGCTATTCAAAGCACTTTACAAGCTTTGGCTAATTTACCTGCCCAACATCTATTTGAGCAAGGTATTATACCTATTTTGCAGATGGGAAATTTGTAATGGAGACATTAAGTGACTTGCTTAAGGCTACATAGCAAGTAAGTGGATCATAACTCAGTACTCCTGAATTTCCAATTCTCTCCTCTCTTGCAGACCACACTGCCAGTATTTGCTGGTCCTTTCAGCAGTTGCTTAAGACAGGTTTTGCTGCATTATGTTTTTTCAATTCATCCACCCATAGTTATGGTGCTGGATCGTCTAAAAATGGCAGACTTCAGATCCACATCTAGACTGCAAAAGGAAAGACTTGTTTATTTGAGGAACCAGATTAGAAGAATGTGCTTATTAGTGAAAATTCTCTTTCCCAATGAGACAAACAAAATGACCCATACACTGTGGGTCAAATTCTTTCCCCATTAATATTGCAGCCTCATTTTCTGTCCTGATGGCCAAATTCTGCCCTTAGTTACATTCTTCCAACCCCTATTTCCTGATTAAAGGCAGAATTTGGTCAAAGCTGTATTTAGGACTAATTACTGAAAGAGATGCCCTTACATTACTCCTTTCTGTATAGACAATACTCAGATGAAGAAGACCTCTGGTTCAACGTGTTTTGAACCTGCCAAACCAGGGGAGCATCTGACCATAATGAAGGGATTCCCCTTCATCCTTATTCCTTTAAGATATTATATATAAAAAAGGAAGTTGATTCAACTTCTGTTTGTAAACTTGTACAGTCATCTCTCCATTGTACATTGAAGTACCAAATAGGTCCCAGAAGTTACAAGGCAAGATTGTTAAGGCAGCATAAGAAACTCAATATTTCATTCACACCTCTTGATTCCTTTAAGTGTATTTCTAAGGTATCAAAAGGGGTTCCTGGTTTGTGCTCACCTTTTAATAAAAAGGCATTCATTATACCGTAAGAAACTGACATGTTCAATGACAGATCAAACCTTAACTACTGTTCACCGTAGGGTAATTGATGCATTATCAAAGACTTACAAAGAGATTAGCAGTGAATATCAGACATTGTTTCTTTACCACCTCTCTTTCTGAAACACCTCTGTTTGTACAATCTCATTAGGGTGTTCTGAAATACAAGCCCCATTGATATCATTGAGCTTATTGTCTGGGAGATCCTCAGGTTTCGTGCAAAGTTTCAGCGCCCTAGAGATGAAGACATCCAAGTCAAACTGAGCATCTGTTTCACTGTTTACATCCTTGGATTCTTTATGATGATGGTGAGGAGAAGAGAGCAGACTCTGTTCTTGAAGCTCTGGAAGAGGACTAGGGCATTCAAGCCCTGACTGTGTGCTCTTTACCCATTGAGCTATCTCTAGAAAGAGGTTAGATGGTTCTTCTTCCAGTGATAACTCTGCAGTGGGTGCTATAGTTGCTGTTTTCCAGTGCGACAAGTCTAAGATAAGTTTGGGCTCTGAGTAATGATGGGGTTTATTGTCTCTCCAGAGCAGTTTGTCCAAGTAGGAAGGTGACCCCACTTTGTAATCACATGATTTCCCATAATCAATATCAAACATTCGATCCATTGAGGAATGTGATTGCTCCAAGAATCTCTCTGAGCTGCTTTGAGAATATTTGCGTGGATCAACTTGTGCTTCTTCAGCAATGGAGTCAGATCCTGCGCGTGGGTCCCGTTGTACCTCATCTATATCATGGTATTTGTCATGTCGCCACTCCAAATCAGAAGAGAGACTTACTTGATACCTGGGAAAGACATTCTGCGATTAGATGGACAATTGTTGGCTTTGTTCTTAAGTAGGAGGAGTGTTTAAATAGATGTTCCCACCACTGCTGCAGCTTTTACCTTTCCTATGCTAAAGTACCTTTTATCCAAAATTTCAGGGGTCCAGATCCTGAAAGGTATTTAGGCACCTAACTCCCATTGATTGCAATGTGTTTTACAAAGTGGAATTAATTATACCTTCAAAAGCTATTGTGAAATAAATACATTTTACATATATGTTAAAGGCAGAGGGTTTAAGTGATTTTCCCAAGCTTATACATGCAAGCAGGGGCAAAGATGGGAATAGAAACTAGTAGACCAAACATCCAGTAATTCATCTAACCACTAGACATATTCTCTCGCCCTAGAACATTAGACTCTTGGACCAAAATTAGTGAGCTTTGGGGATCTACCTAGAAACACCTTTAAAAGACTTGTTTTTCAGAGGGCAGGTGTACTTTCTGAAAATCAGATTCCTTTACAGTGTCCCCTGTTGGGCCCAAATATCACTAATGACTTTTTAAAATCTTGCCTTGTGTTCTGAAATATTCTTCCCTATATCAAAGATCTCCAGACAACTAGGAGAACAGTCAGAGCCACTGCTTTAATGTGTCATACCAGGAACTATAAGAGCAAAGGGATAAGAGGGTGACAAACTGACCCTGAGATATTGATTTGCTACTTCAATGACCATAACTGACAAGGATCTAGTATATGCAGGTTTACACTGAAAGCATGTTTAGTGAGGCTCCCAAAATTACTCTTTACTTAGCTTAGCTTGTTTGCCCCCAGATGCTTGTTCACTCAGGCAGGGAAATTAATAACGTTGAACAGGACGGATTTTTAAAATTTTTATTTTTTAGTGATGGTGAAATGTGGTGAATTGACAGTTCTGGAGACTTGACGCCCGACCTGATATGACGCCTGGAAGGAGCAGCTGTGGGGATGTGAGTAGAGTTAGGTCTCTCTGGCCTATTCTGTCATTGACCTCTCTGCTTCGACTGCCAACAGAGCTGCCAGTTAGCAAATGTTTTTTGTGATAAAGGACACCTGTTCACTGGGAACGGAACCAAGACAACCGAATTCATTTCACACAGGCTGCTGAACTGTATCAGATGGTAACAATACTTAGTCACTATCCACCTGCTGTGGATTTGAATGTGCAGCCTGGATTTCAAAGGTTCCATAGCACAGTAAAAATCCTCTGAGCCAACCAGGCTCCCCAGGAAGGAAGGAGTTAAAACTGAAACATACATTTACCTTCTCACACCTCCTCACAATTCATAGCCTCTGTCATTAAAAGTCATCATTTGCCAAGAATTGCCGAAAAGTAGTAGCTGATATACCGCAGTTATTCCCTACTCAATGTATATGCAAATTGAATATAATTAACTTAGGTTTAAACAGAGACTGGGAATGGTTGGGCCATTACACTAATTGAATCTATTTCCCTATGTTAAGTTCTCCTCACACCTTCTATGGGGCATCTCAATTATCACTTCAAAGGTTTTTTTTCCTCTTGCTGACGACAGCTCATCTCAATTGATTGGACTCTTCCAGTTGGTATGCATGTTTGCACCTTTTCATGTTCTCTGTATGTATAAATATCTCCTGTCAGTGTGTTCCATTCTATGCATCCGATGAAGTGAGCTGTAGCTCACGAAAGCTTATGCTGAAATAAATTTGTTAGTCGCTAAAGTGCCACAAGTACTCCTGTTCTTTTTGAGAACCTGCAGTATCTCGGATAGCGCTACGTGGAAACTCTAGGCAAAGACTGACTTTTTAATGGCAACTTTTAAATTACACGGTTACTAACTAAAAATCACTGATGTATTAAAAGACCAGCTTCCTGAGCACAATAAAACTATCCTCCTGGTGTGTCACTTGTCCATATTTTTAAAACAAATACATCTTTATTTTCAGTCCAAAGCGTCACAAGTCAAAACTAGCAGCACTTTTTAAACAGCAGAAACAATGAAAGAAGGTATTCAAACAGCTGCTGTCTCATAAGCAAATGCCTTTTTTAGAAAAGATGACATTTCGAAAGATCCTTGTAATTCATTCAATTGTCTTGTTCATCTCATCTATTTTTATTTCCCTCAAGACAGGAATGGAAGGGAAATTATGTCTCCAGGAGGAAATCACATCAGTGATGGCTTACAAGTCTTAGCCCCACTTAGATAGCTTTCAGAGCCTCAAAATATAAAAGTGTTAATAATAGCCAAAGGATTGAGACATCATTTGCCTTGACAAACTTTTACTCCTGGAGAAAGAGTGTCTATGAAACTCCATGAAGAGATCATTAATCTTTGAGACACTCAGCAGCTTAACAGCACTACTTTGCAAAGCTGCAGTCACTGTATCAGGAACTGCTAATGGAAGGCCTACAGATCCCAGTCGTCAGCAGATGGGATCAAACATGGGGCCTCTGGAGTTTAGTGCCTGAGTCTCTACTGCATGAGCTAAAAGCCAGCTGGCTGTTAGCTAAGGCTGTAGAGCAAACTCATTTTATCTCTCTCTCTAAGTGGTCTCGGTGCCACTAGACGGGACAGAACACCACACCCAGCAGGTGTGTGGTTTACACTAAGGCCATGGCTACACTTACAGTTTTGCAGCGCTGGTAGTTACAGCTGTGTTCGTACAGCTGTGTAGGGCCAGCGCTGCAGTGTGGCCACATTTGCAGCACTTGCAGCGCTGTTGGGAGTGGTGCATTGTGGGCAGCTATCCCACAGAGCACCTCGTCCCATTTTGGCGCTGTGGCTTGTGGGAAGGGGAAGGAAGTGTGCGGGTCTTTCCGCTTCCTGTTCCAACGCCCCGTGGTGCTTTGCTGCACATTCCGAGCAGTTTGGCGGCATTGTGAGTCTGCAGCGCGATTTCTGAGATTTCTGTTACAAATGGAGCCTGAGCTGCTGAGGACCTTGCTGATGAATGTTGCCAGCACATCACGCATGGCAGTAGAGCTATTCCTTCAGCTGCAAAGTGACAGTGAGGAGTCAGAGGATGATATTGAAACGCCTGACGCTCAAGACACTCAATTGCTTGTGGCAGTAACAGACGTGCTCAGCACCGTGGAACGGCGCCTTTGGGCTCGGGAAACCAGCATTGAGTTGTGGGATCACATCGTCCTGCAAGCCTGGGATGACGAGCAGTGGCTGCAGAACTTTCGGATGAGAAAAGCCACTTTCATGGGACTGTGTGCTGAGATCGCCCCTACCCTGCGGGGCAGGGACACGAGATTGAGAGCTGCCCTGCCAGTGGAGAAGCGGGTGGCTATTGCAATCTGGAAGCTGGCAACTCCAGACAGCTACCGATCGGTGGCGAACCAGTTTGGAGTGGGAAAGTCCACCGTTGGAATGGTGCTGATGCAAGTTTGCACACCCATTAATCGCACCCTGCTAAGAACTGTGACTCTGGGGAACGTGCAGGACATTGTGGATGGCTTTGCACAAATGGGTTTCCCTAACTGTGGAAGGGCAATAGGTGGGACGCATATTCCTATTCTGTCACCACCCCACCTGGCATCAGAGTACGTGAATCGCAAGGGGTATTTCTCCGTGGTTCTGCAAGCGCTTGTGGATCACCGGGGGCATTTCATTGACATTTACTCAGGATGGCCTGGAAAGGTGCATGATGCACGCATCTTTCGGAACAGTGCCCTGTTCAGGAGGCTGAGGGCCGGGACTTTTTTCCCAGACCGCAAGATCACAGTAGGGGACGTCGAAATGCCCACTGTGATCCTTGGAGACCCCGCTTACCCCTTAATGCCATGGCTCATGAAACTGTATAAAGGGAAGCTTGACAGGAACAAGGACTGGTTCAACTACAGGCTGAGCCGGTGCAGAATGACTGTGGAGTGTGCTTTTGGCCGTTTGAAAGCCCGCTGGAGGTGTCTTTATGGGAAGCTAGATTTGGGGGAAAGCAGCATCTCCGCTATTATATCCGCATGCTGTACCCTCCATAATATTTGTGAAGGGAACGGTGAAAGATTCAGTGAGGAATGGACCTCTGAGGTTCGACGCCTAGAGGATGAATTTGCACAGCCAGAGAGCAGGGCTCCTAGAGAGACCCAGGAAAGGGCTTCAAGGATTAGGAATGCCTTAAGGGAGCAATTTGATGCTGAGAGCCAACAGTAATGTTTGGTGCCTTTGCTGTGCTCCTTTCTACCTTGGGGTACACTATTTACCACTTCCTGCAATAATAAAACGTATTGTAAAAGCCATAAAATCCTTTATTCAAAGTACAGTACATAAAAGGCCAGGGGGGTTAGGGTGGTGGACTGTACATTTAGAGGTTTGAATATGTCCTGTTTGGATTACTGTTCAATGTCTGCTGCACTTCAGGATTACTATGCTGCAGGGTAATGGGGGTGGAGTGCACAGGGTAAGAATTGTAGTTATCAGGGCTGGTAGGTGATCGTACAGGTGTTGGGGGCAGCTGGGGGTAATAAGAAACTGGCTGCTGGAGAAAGGTGTTTTGTGCAAATACTGGGGAACAAGAAAGAGAGCTTTGGGAGGGGTGTGGGTTACCACGGTACAGATCTGCCTGCATGGCTACAAGAGACTCGAAAGAGTCAGTTTGGCGAGCCAGGAGGCTTATCATCTGCTTTGAGGTTTTTTTGGTAGCCAGTTCCTTTCTCCTGCTTTCTGTTTGCCTCCACTCATACATTTTCTCTCTCCATTCCTGCGTCTTCCTACGTTCTCTGTTGTAGTGAATCATAACTGCTTTGATCAATTCTTCTTTTGATTTTCGCGGATTTTTTTTCAAGTTCTGCAAGCGACGTGAGGCCGGTGATCTGGCTGCATTAGTCAAGGTCACTAAAAAAAACACAGATAGAAACATGTAATACACAGAGGCTACATTGTTTATTATCACACAGTGAAGGAGATTTTAGACTTTTTGTAGCATCCTTCCCACATACCTAACATAACACAGAGAGGCCAGGGAAGCGAAGGCATGGCGAGCAATGGGGTGAGTGTTTCTGCCCCGACTGCATCTGGGAGGGGGAATTGACCGATGGGTCACTGGGGTTTATCTGCACTGGGTACAGGAGGTAGCTGGTGTCCTGCACAGGGGACAGTAGTGAACAGGAAGGCGGTGAGATGCTGGTGGGGGGGGGGGCAGTCCGTGTAACTGCCGGCCTGCTGGTGAGGGGGGGGGAAACTGGAGCGCACCGCGGGGCTGGCTGCCTGCTGGAAAGGGGGGGGAGAGACCGGAGCGCACCGCAGGGCTGGCTGCCTGCTGGAAAGGGGGGGGAGAGACCGGAGCGCACCGCGGGGCTGGCTGCCTGCTGGAAAGGGGGGGGAGAGACCGGAGCGCACCGCGTGGCTGGCTACGTGCTGGAAGGGGGTGGGGAGACCGGAACGCACCGCGGGACTGCGGGGGGACCGTGAACCTGGCGCCCTGCACTCAGGTATCCCTAAATTCTCAACAGGATTTTCTACTGCCAGATATATCACTGCTGCGTGTTACCTGGGAAGAGAGGGAGGGTCTTCTACAGCAATGTGGATTCCGCCCTGGCCCCTATGCAGCTTGCCTGTGTGCAGCCATGGTCCCCCCACCCCTCCCTGCACAGTGGATCGGACGAGTTAGCCTGACCGGGACAAGGACCACGGTGGCTCTCCCTATAAACTTGCGAAAGCACATTGCGCACGCTCTGGCTGCAACTTTTCAAGAGATTACCGAGGCAGATTACAGAGACGTGATAGAGCAAATCAATGGGCTATTCCACGTTTAGGCATGCATGCAGGCAGCCATAACCCAAACCCTCCTCTCCCAAAACATAAAAATCTGCTTACCCCGAGCATGCTCCGCAGCTTCTTCCTCACCAGCAACTTCCAGCTGCTGCGACTGGCTAGCCTCCTCCTGGCTTGAGAAGAGCTCCTGGCTGCATGCCTCCTGGGACTCCGGGGTGTCTCCCTCCACCCCAGTAGCCTCACTCTTGGCTTCCTCTACACCCTCCCCCACTTCTCCCTGCTCTGAACTCTCCATCATGCTCCTCGGATTGGCAGTGGGGTCACACCCAAGTATGGCATCCAGCTCCTTGTAAAAACGGCAGGTTGTGGGGGCAGCTCCTGAGCGGCGATTTCCCTCACGGGCTTTGCAGTAAGCACTCCTCAGCTCTTTTATTTTGACCCTGCACTGCAACGCGTCCCGTTCATGGCCCCTTCTCAGCAAGGACTGTGATATCTGCCCATAGGTATCATAATTTCTCCGGCTGGAGCGCAGCTGTGCTTGCACAGCTTCCTCATCCCAAACACTGATGAGGTCCTGCAGCTCGGAATTGTTCCATGCTGGGGCTCGTCTGGGGCGTGGAGGCATGGTCGCTGATTGATTGATTGATTGATTGCACTCCACACCTGGCTGAGCAAACAGGAAGGGGATTTTTAAAATTCCCGGGGCATTTAAAGGTGGGGTCAGCTGAGCCCAGGGCAGTGGAGTGTGCATGATTACCAGAGAGGCTTCTAAGGTATGCTGGGATACCTCCTTATACCACAGAGGTCAATAAAAGTGCTAGTGGGCGTCCACACTTGCTGACCAGCGCTGGATCACCAGCGCTGGAATCCCTACACCCGAGGCTCGACCGGGTGTACAGCCAGCGCTGCAACCAGGGAGTTGCAGCGCTGGCCGTGCTTTGCAAGTGTGGCCACATCCTAGGTTGCAGCGCTGTAACCCCCTCACCAGCGCTGCAACTCTCTAGTGTAGCCATGGCCTAATACACACGGTGAATCTTCTCCAAGCTGTAGGGTTCCTCCTTGGAAATACAGGCTGTACACGGAATATCCAGTAGGGACAGAATTTCACAACTTGATTCAAAGAAAATGTGTTGCTGGATATATAGAGAAACAGAAAGATGCTCAGCAGCAGAATTGTTTAAACATGGTTATTGCTGGTAGGGTTCTGACCTTTGTCGACAGGGTTGATTTGTCTGAGAACCATGTCAGAACCATGACAAAGCTATGCTAATGACTGCCTAGGAGGATCATCTGCAGGCATGGTTCTCAGAATGAAATATCCCTGACCTTATGGTTAGAAGAAGCCCTGCTCAAACCATGTTAGCTATAACTATGTTAAAATATAATGAAGAAATAAAATAATGTAAAACACAGACCAGAATCCCATTCCCAACGTGGCTATGACAATGCTGAGTGCACTTATCAGCTGAAGCTGAGATGATAAAGTTATAATTGTACACTACAACAGAATAGATACTTTCACTATGCAAGTCAAAAGATCTAAATTATTTTGCATATTATTATGATGTCTTCATAGTTTGTATGGTTTTCCATACAAACAGCGACTGATTCACCTGAACAATCTACATTAAAATAGGATGGCAGCAGCTATCTTAAGTCTGTGTGTTCTGCAGAAAAGTAACTGATAAAGATGATTTTGTGGCTGATGGGCATTCATAAATTTATGGATTACAAGCCTAGAGGAGACCATGGCAACATCTAGTCTGACCCCCTGCATAACACAGGCCAATGGACTCTCCTGAATTCACTTCTGTTTCATTAAGAGCATGTCTTTTAAAAAAAATCCAATTTTGATTTAAAGATTTCCAGTGATGGAGAATCCATTACAAACCTTGGTAAATTGTTGCAATGTTTCATTACAGGCATTGTTAAAAATTTGCACCTTCATTTGTCTAGCTCAGCTCAAGCCATTGGATCTTTTATACCTTTTGGACTGAAGAGCTAATAGCAAATTTCTGTTGCCCATATAAGGTACTTACTGACTGTAATTGAGTCACACATTAGCCTTGTCTTTGTTAAACTAGACAGATTGAGCTCCTTGAGTCTTTCACTGTAAGGCAGGTTTTCTAACCCTCTAATCATTCCTGTGGTTCTTCTCTGAACTGTTTTCAATTTATCAACATCCTTCCTGAATTGTGGACATGAGAACTGGACACAGTATTCCAGCGCCAAATGCAGAGGTTAAATAACCTACTTGATATTCTCCTGTTTTTACATCCACATTAGCCCTTCTGGCCACAGCACCGCAGTGGGAAATCATGTTCAGCAGATTGGCTACATGACTCCAACTCATTTTCAGAGTCACTGCTTTTCAGCACAGAGGCTCCCATACTATAAGTATGGCCTACGTTCTTTATTCCTGGATGTAGTACTTTCAGTTTGGCCAGTATCATTAGCATCCTTGTGGCTGAGCAGCATGGGGTAGTGCTCAGAAGGAGAGATGGGATTTGGCAACCTTTCTGTGATGTCTGGATGTAGGCTCCACGCAGGCAGCACACCTCCCGGGACATCATGTCAGGTCAGCAGCTGGATGCCGCCATCTATCTTACAGTATCCTATCTTAACTATCTTAACCCTCCTTTCACTCTTTATTAATCCAGTCCCGTATCAGTCATTCCCTTAGTTTGCCTTGGGTTGACTTGCATCTGGTATGTTCTTAGAGAGCCTGTTTCTGTCTAGGAAAGTCATGGAAGCTCCTTCACTGGAGGTTTCCAAAAGGAGGCTGGATAGCCATCTGTCTCGGATGGTTCAAACACAACAAACCCTGTATCTTGGCAGGGGGTTAGACTAGATGACCCTTTTAGCCTTATCGTTCTATGAGCCAATCATAAGAGCAGTGTAGGTCCTCTCTGCAACTGTGTGAAGTAAATAGATGTGTACAGATCATGTTTTGGAGCAATTAGACAAAATGGATATTTACATGCATTGGAACTGATCTGGACATACAAGCCAATAAGGCTGAAAGATCCTTGAAAGCTCCATAATCACAGAGGCAACCAGATTTTTTTTAAGGAGATATCCCGCCCAGCCACTCCTAGTGCCTCTAGAGTGTTAGATGGTGCTCCTAGGAGTGGAGCGTGAAACTGCATGAAAAAGGAGCTCTTTGGGAGTATGCCCAGTAAATCTCCTAATGCGCTCAAAGACGAACCTTATTCCCAGGTACATTTTTAGTTTCTTAAAAACATGGTCCCCATACTAGGCTCAGACCTCTCTACCCCTCCTTTCCACCCATCTGTGGCAACGAGGGAGATTTATCCTAGCCACAGAGCTACAGTAACTCAGTCAGACTGCACAGCCCAGCCCTAGGAGGGGGGATGAAGTGTCCCAAACACGGTGAGATGCAAAGCACAGATGGGGAGAGCACCACATTTCATACCTGCAAAACTGAGAGCTTGTTGCCATTTTAGGAGTTCTGCAGCAAACCAGCCTTTCAGCTTCTCCATTGGCTAGGTCAGGCTACAACAGACCTAGTATCTGTGGCCTTATGCAGCTTGAAAGGTGCAGATATAGTGTTCTTAATCAGACCTTTAATGGTCCCAAAGGGTACCAGAATGAGTATTATAGCATTTGGATCGAGAAATAGAAAATGGAGAAAAGAAGCCAAATTCTTCTCATTTAAACAGATGCAACTCAGCTAAAGTCAAAGTAATTCCACTCATATAACTGAGAGCAGAATACAGCCCAGTAATTTATATGCCCAGTGAAAACTTGGTCCCACTGGAAATCAATGACAAAACTCTCATTGACTTTAGTGGGACCAGATTTGAGTTAGAATGGTCAGCTGTATAATAAAAGATCAGTGTCCTTCCTGGTTTTAAAGCATGTATTGCTGATTCGTATAACGATGGATCAGAGAACTTCCAAATGAAGTCATGGGTTTTGCCTGAGTAAGGAATTTATGACTGCCTAGCCTGTTAAGCCATGGATACTGCACCTGTCCCAGGTGGACATCTGGCTCTGGTTGGCTTCCATCAGTAAAATATCATCAATCTCATCCTCAATCCGAAATGGATGCTGAGAAATTGGTTCATCTTCAGGGCAGGAGTATGGGCTCATGTAAGGATGCTGCAAACCCATCTCTGCAGTCAATCGATCCCTGGGGTTAAATGTCAGGATCTTCTCCAGAAAATCAATAGCTGTGTATCACAGAGAAACAGGTTCATTAATTCCCCAAAAGCAAAACTGATTTTATTAACAGAAAAACAGGCTCCTGAATCCATACAGACCCATCTGTTTGATGTTAATCATAATTAAAATAAGAACAGAATTAAAGGTTAAGTCCTATGTACATCTAACACAGAGGCATATTTGTTCTGGATGCTTATGTATTGAACTTACCCTTGTTGGGAGTTATGGGCATGCATTGGAACGGTACTGTAGCCTACAGTTTTTAGTTCTATTAACAAAACAGAGAGTATGGCAGAGATAGAGCTACATCTCCAAGAGAGAATTGTAGAATCAAGGCTTTGATCCAGCAGGCAGGTCCTTGTACCTGAACAATAATCCAATTTAAGGATAAGGGGCTAAAATGTTATACTAACGTCCCAGTCCAGCTCCCACAGAAATCAGTGGGACTCTTCATGTGTAATTCTATAAATCATTCAGTTTCTCAGAGTAGAGACATGACTAATACTCTGAAACCTGCTTAATTTGGATGTGTAACCAGTACTTTCATGCTTTCAAATCCATTTTATGGACTCACTTCATAGCCAGAAACAGGGACAGCTGTAAACTGTTAAATGTTTATGTGCATTTGAGGTGGAATTAAATTAAAAGTGCTATTTTTAAAGTGCCTGGCGTAATCAAGACCATGAAATAATTCTGCCTGTTAACATTTAAAGAATTCTGTGTGCATAATTTTTTCTTCAGAAAATACAGTACAGTGTGACGCTTTCAATGTACGCAAACACGTGATGTAAGAGCAGCTATAGTGCAATTAAAGTGCATATGAAATTAAAGTGCAAGTGAAAAACATTTATGATTTTTCTATCTGTTTAAGCTTCCTTTGCATAGGGTATGTGAAAACATCAGCTCTTGTTGTTAAGGACATTTGGTTTACTGGGATGCTTCTCAGGCCATGGCCTTAAATCCAGATAATACAAATAGAGGTGTGCGTTATTTTTTCTGTCAGATCATGTTTTTAACCCTAAATCCTGGAAATATTAACTTACTGTACCTGTAACAATGGTGGTAAATATCCCAGTTAATCTGGAAAGAAACTGATCTGGAGGCTTCTTTGTGTGCTCACAAGAAGAGTTAACAGTTAATCACAAAGAGGAAGGAAGGGGGATACCTGTTATACCTGTGCATAAATATTAACCAGTACCTGGTTGTCTCTCACTGGATGATTTTACTGTTTGCATTAATTAATTATGATGGAATCAACAGTTTTATAAAGTCATTGGCTTGCAACAAGGATTATGGTGAAACAATTCACTCACAGTTCAAGTCATTTGGGCAAGAAAACTTCAGTAAATTATGTAAGCATGGCATTCCTTCCCACAAATCTTCAGAGAGAATAAATCCCTTCAGTACTTAATGTCTAGAATCTGACTCAGACTTGAGATAATGAAGGCTGATGGGTATCACAATTGATAAGGACCAATAATGGCCTTCTCTAATTAAGAGTCACATTGATCTACATGCCCAGGTCTCTGTTTTGACTCTTTACCCACATACAAGCAATTTTTTCCTTGCAGATCTTATGTATGGAATGCCAGCCACACTGATAGTCCAGGATTCAGAGCAAAGAGAACAGAGAAAATACACTGCCACATGGCAGCACCTGAGCAGGCTTGGCCAACCATGGATTTCAAATAAGAGCCTAGGGAGTTCCCTTCTTTTTCACCATGCAAGGGAACAGCACAAATATGAATGCAGAGCCCGTGACTTGGCATTCGGCAAGAGGCACAGAGACAGCCTTGGCATCTGCTCCCTGCAATGCTCTTGAAATTTCCCTGTCACCCCTGACCAATTAAAAAGCTGCTGCAGAGTACCGATGAAATGCTCAACCTCTGGGTCCAAAGGCTCATTGCTTGCAGCACTCAGGCACAGAAACAGAAGTCAGTTTTACCTGGCCCCTTGACCACAGAAGGGAACGATTGTGCTGGAAGTGATTGAAGTGCTACCAGTCATTCCAGGTGGGAAAGTCTTGAAGGTAAATACACCTTCTGCCCCAATCAAAAAAACACCAAAAAAACCAGCCAGGAGTTTGCAAAAAGTCCTGCCTTGGGATACTGTAGAGGGGTGTCAGGGATCTCAGATCTACATGCAAGAAAGGAATTATTCTCTGACTGTGCACATATGTATTTGTCCAAGAAGAAGGGAAACAAGAAAATTATCCCAACTTGGGGATAAATTCTGGGTCAATATATTAATAACAACTCCAAAACAGACACATATGAATGCAGACAAAACAGTGTTCACTGGGCTATAGAGGGCAACACATGATACTTTGCTAGCGTTACACCTCTGTAAAGCAATGTGCTCCCTCTAACAGTACTGCACTGCTGTCTTGTAGCCAGACTATTAAGGAAAATGTCTCCTTTAGGACCTAACACACCTCTCCCTTCCCCTGCGCAGGAGTAGGGAGGAACGAAGTGATTTGGGCTGAGGCACAAAGGAAAGGTTAGAGAGTGCCAGTTCTGTGAGATGATCCCCATCTCCGTTGGGCTCTGGGAAATCTCTGTGTGTGATCCACGAGGAGGTGGGGGAAGTGTGGCATGATGCACGCCAGCTGTCCTTCTCAATATCATTGCCCACAAACCTGGAGCAATTCCCCAGCATAACACTGATCCGGGTAGCATTAACTTACGACATTTCCCCATGCCCTGATGTGATTCCTTCCTTATGATGTGGCTGGAAGCCTAGTGGCCTGGGGGACACCTCAGGGCTTAGCTTCTGAGGGGGTGGGAGGGGCAAGATGAATCATGAAGGGAATTCTTCCTGGAGAGAGCAGGTCTCCAGCAGCTCTCCAGTGGTGTTGTGTTTGAGCTTGGGGGATGGCTGCTCTTGTATAGGTCACTGGGGGAGATCTGGTCTTAAAAGGAGGATGAGAGAAACCTGATCAAAATGTGACTTAAAGCTACGGTACCTTCGCCGTTCACTTCTGGAAGCAGCTTGCGTAAAGGTTTCTTCACTTCCCAGGTGCTGTTGATGAAAGTTGGCATCACTTTGAGCAGCTCCTCTTTGTCCTCTTCATGGACAACGGGGATCGTCTCCAGAATGAGCTGCATCTGTTCCAGCTCATGATTCCCTGTATGAGCAAACAACAGGCTGTCAGCGCCAGTGAGATTTTTTTTTCATCATTGGTGCCTCTATGTTGTTGTGGTTTTGGCTTGGAGTTTTTGAAGACAGAGGATTTTTTCCACTTTTTTTTTTAACCTTACGAAAATCAAGAATATAAAGTCTTAAATTCATTGGGTATTTCCCCCCTAAAAGTCTCCTTGCCGGAGCAGAAATGCGGGAGGAGAGCTTTTGCAGACCTTAGTTAAAGGAACTGGGATGTTGAACCTTTAACTAAAGTTTTCCTCTCAACGGCTTGTTTTTATTACCACTAATTCTAATCAGCTGGAATAAATATCCCTTCCCCATTCAGTTGCTGATGTTTCACTTCCTTGATACTTGTGATGTTGTTACTGGCGAATTAATTGAGAGTTTCAGTCCGATGGCCCAGACTGAATGGACACAGAGATGGAATTTCCCCCTTAGAGATGGGAACTCTCCAGGTCAGGGTTATAGCAACTAGTGGGCATTGCAAGAGAAGCTTACACTGCTACTGTCTGTGCTGTGTCTGTTGAATAGTTAAATAGAGGAGAACTTCACTCCCCTGACCCATTGACTTGCCACCTTCCATAAGCCCTATATACACTAAACAAAACAAGAGAGGTCAAACTTGGCTTTGGCACCTCCCTTTTGTTCTTGAAGAGGATGGGCCAATGACACAGGACAGGTCTACTCTGGAAAAGGCCGCCAGCAAACCCTCCTAGTGGAGATGCAGTTTATATGGGCTTATATATATAGCTTATATCAGAAATAAATGATACCAATAAAAGCACAGTAGTGCAGATATGTGTCTACACTAGGGCTTCTGGACGACATAGAAACATCACACACACACAAAAATCACACCCCATATCACATTGCTATGCCAGCAAAAGTTACTAGTGTGGACCTGACCTTAGGCAAATCCCTAGAGGAGGCAGCATAATGACCTGTGGGGTTTCACACTGGGATGCCTAGGGAGCCCACCCCCGTGCTTCCTCTTTCTATGTGCAGGTTTGGAACTGGGGAGCGGGGCTGAGTTGTTTGGAAAAACTCCTGATTTAAAGCTTCAGTTCTGGAGATGGGTGGACGGGAAACTGATTCTTGATAAGAAATATGTATACGGGCAGTGTTAGGATATAAATATTCAGGCCTGTCTGCAAAGGCTTAGACTTCAAGAATTTAAGTTTATTCATCACTTAGCTAGTTATAGAGGTATAAAAGAAAGAATCAAAAATCACTGTCTGTCTGTGTAATGGCCTTCTCTTATTGTGACAGTCTGAGGCCTGGTTCTTCAGCTAAGCAGCGGAGGCCAGTCATAAACTGGGAAATGTATGGTCACATCCTCACATTCCAAACTAGGCACATTGCAATAAGGCAATCTGAGGCTGTTAGGAAGGTGATCTGATCTATCTCCTCCAGAGAAAGGAAAGAGCTTAGAACATGTAAAAGGAAATTTAGTTTGATAGTTTTCTGTCTTGTAAGAACTCATTTATCAATAGACACAGCTGGAAAACCCTTATATCTGTATAGATGTAGTTGTGAAATCCTCACTTCTGTATAGTTTTGTATGTTTATTTGCATGGTTTCTGTCTGGTTCTGTGATTGTTTCTGTCTGCTGTATAATTAATTTTGCTGTGTGTAAATTAATTAAGGTGATGGGATATAATTGGTTAAATAACCATGTTACAGTATGTTAGGATTGGTTAGTTAAATTCAGTAAAGTGATTGGTTAAGGTATAGCTAAGCCAAACTCAAGTTTTACTATATAGTTTGCAGTCAATCAGGAAGGGGGGCGGGGAATGGGAACAGGGACTGGGGATGGGGGAATTGGGATCATGTTTTGCTAAAGGGGGAAATGAGAACAGGGGATGGGAACAGAAACAAGGACACAGGCAAGACTCTCTGGTGTCAGAGCTGGGAAGGGGGACACTAAGGAAGGAAACTGGAATCATGCTTGCTGGAAGTTCACCCCAATAAACATCGAATTGTTTGCGCCTTTGGACTTTGGGTATTGTTGCTCTCTGTTCACACCAGAAGGATCAGGGAAGTGAGAGGGTGAAGGAATGTTTTACAAACACGAAGCCAGATTACTCACTCCCCAGGCAGGACAAGAGGCAAGAAGCTCCAACCCTTGTGCTCCCACATTGTACCTGCTGGAGTCCTGTGCTTCCTCAAGGGTAAGGACTGCTCCCTCCTCGCACCCCAAGTCACCCCAAAGAGTATGGTGAGTGCATGGGCTGAGGAGCCAGTTCCAGAGCTCTCGCAGTCACTCAGCTATGACATCAGGAGAGAAAGGAAATGAGGCTGGGCTGATTTTATACCCTGATGTAACCTCTATCACTGGCACACTGTATCTAGTGCAGAGCCCTGCAATGCCTCATAGAAACCAAGGCAGGGACGAGGGGGAGACTGGTCCACACTACCAACCAGACAAGTGGCCTTTGCTGTCCCATTTGACTGTACCCAGTTGCCATGTTATGTCTCTGATCTGGCAGCCTTGCAGAATCTTTGCTAATTAAATGCCCCCCTTGCCTCATTTTAAATTCTCATGCAAAGGAACAAATGTACTCCTGACACACTCCTTCACAGTGTGGCTAAATGTCAGCTGCAGGCTGGTAGTTGCTCAGAAACTAACAATGAGAACTCCCAGTGAATCTATAGCTCTGCCTGAACTCCCCATCTGTCTTTTCCAGAATCACTCAAACAGCCAGGTATTAAAAAATCCTCTTAGCATTTGTAGATCCGGGCTTTTAGCCAACATTTTGGCCTCACGTGGGCTTTTTCAGGCCAGTGTTTTCCTGAGCACAGTTAAAGGTGACATCCTATGATTATTTATTTCTATAGCAGTAGCATTTAAGGGCTGCAAGACACCAGGCACTGCCTAAGGTTAGGCTCCTAACTCCGTACTTAGGAACTTAAATAAAAGAGGCCCGAATTCCAAAGGTCCTCAGTGGGTTTTCTGGGTGCGCCGAAGGACAGGCCTCTTATTTAAACAGATATACTGGACAAATCACACCCCCCACTAGGGAACAATCTGTTCCATTTAGCAGGGCACAGCTCGACTACATGATAGTTTAGAGTGGGTGATAAAGAATCAACTGCACTCAACTGTAACTTCGGGCAGTGTCTTAGCTGCTACCAGTGGGATTTCGGTAAGGCGAGGGGCCAATGCTCCTACTCTTACAAAAAGTGCTGTGAAATCTTTAATGATCCTCTACAATATATGGGTGACTGCTACAGTATTACAATCTGAAGAATGTCTGGTTTACCTCCATGTGGCTGTTCTCTTTACACTATCCCAGTGCTGGTGCATTATCTGAAATGACTAGCCCAGTCCACACATGACCACTATGATAGCTAGGATATTTGTCTCAGTGTTCCTCCATCTGTTATATCCATTTGTTGTCTCTTGTGTTATGCTTAGAGTATAAGCTCCTCTGAGCAGGGCCTGTCTTTTTGTTGTGTGTTTGTACAGTGCCTAGCACAATGGTCTAGGACTGGTGTCCCCTAGACGCTAACACAATACAAATAATATTTAACAGGATAAAAGTGGGAAAAAATTCAGTCACTATAAAATCACGTTTTTGCTTTTGTCCATGTTCACACTCCTTTTGTGTTCATTTCTCACAAACATTTAGCGCAGCGGACTTTTCCTGGCATAAATGTTTGTGAAAGCAAATTTCAGAGGCCAAGAATATTCATACACATCAGTGCCGTAACAAGGGCGAGACGAGTGAGGCACTTGCCTCGGGCGCACAAATCTGAGGGGCGCAGAAAAAGACAAATGAAGTTTTAATTAACAGGGAACAGGCGCTGGGCGCGGCAGCCCCAAGCAGTCGGCTGGGCTGGGCCTCCCTGCTGTCTGCACCCAAGGCCTCTTCAGGCCCTCCCCCACTCTGCCCTCCAGTGCTGCTGCTCTTTGCCCCGTTGCAGGGGGGTCCCGCACTCCAGGTGACAGGCAAGTGCCACAGGGCGGAAACGCGGCTGGGTTTCCTGCCTGAGGCCTGCGCTGCCCGGCTAGCACCATGGGCGAGTGCCACACAGATGGCTTCTCCTGCAGGTGGGACCCCTGTGCCCGGAGCGCTCCTCCTGGAGTGCCGCTGGGAGGATGTGGCTTTTGGTTCCTGTCCACTGTCCCGGTGCTGGCCTGGACCATAGCCTGGCAGTGGGAAGGGGCCCAATTCCCCCCCAAACTTGGCAGCTGAGAACCGCCATCTTCATCTGCCCAAGTCAGGGGCAGGTGTGGGGCTCGCCCAGGCAGGACCGGGGCCCCTCCCGCTGGGCTGCCCTGGAAAGTGAAAATAGTGGCGGCCAGGGCTCCTATTCTTGCTGTGTAGGGAGGGGCCCATGCAGGGTTGGGGGGCACAAGGGCCAGGAGCCCTCCAGCCTCTCCCCTAGAGCCTGGGGGGTTCAGGCCCCTCCAAGCAGGAGCCTAAGCAGGGTGGCCTGAGGCTCCAGGGTCAAGCTGTCCCAGTCTGGGGTGGAGGGCCGGGCTTTGTGTCGCTGGCCATGAGGTGCCCCCCACATGTCCGGGCCCCTTTTCCAACAGCTAAGCCGCCCGGCTGTAGGCTGACAAGCCCCGGCCCTGGGACTTTGGTACGGGTGATGGATGCAGAGCGCCTCGGGTCTCCAGCCTGATCTCCCAAGCAGGGTCTCCCTGGGACAGCACCAGCCTCAGTCCGGCGAGGCAGAGGCCAGGCTGCCTCTCCCTGCCTTCACAGCGAGGGCACCGAGAGCAGGGGCAACCCCTGAGCAGAGCAGCCAGACCGCTGAGGTTGGTGGATCACACACAGGCAGAGCCCAGCCCTACATGATTCAGATATGACACTTTTTCCTTTTTTTTTTTAACAAAGTAACTACTATGAAATTATATGGACGGGGAGGGCACAATTTTTTATTCTTGCCTCGGGCGCAAAAATAGCTAGTTACAGCTCTGATACACATGAAAGGGAATTTTGCGTGCATCAGTATTTGTTCTAGAAATACTTGAGCACTCATCCGAGCAGGGACCACAAACTCTATCATGTGACTTAGCTGACAATTCGCAGTAAAGCAACACAGCTGGAACAACAGAGAGAAGTGAACTGTTTTCAAACAATCAGCAATGTTCAAAAAAATGCCATCACATAACAAATTCAAAGGAACCAAGTTTGGCTCATGATTGTCTGTGACCAGAAAAAGAGGCTGAATTTTTCAAACAAGTCTTCATTACAAATGACCTGGCTCTAGACAGTAACATTTAGATCTGGTTCCACCATTCCTTTGCAGCTGAGCTCAACAACTGCAGTTTTCTAATGGCAATCTATCTAGCAATCTATCTATTACGAGCAAATAAAGGCCAGTTTTGGTGCTTGGAGATTGGTGCTTGGAGACTCTAATAAAATATGCTTTTTCTTGAAGCATGCACCAGCTGATATAAGAAAAGATTGACACAGTGAGAATTTCTATAAAGAAAACAAACAAATGTATTAAAGCTTCACAGACAGCACAGGCAAGGATTAGCACTGCCAAGGGAAGAAGTTTATCAGTACAAGCAGTTTTCAGATGTTCTCCGTGGGTAAAATGAACTCCAGTGCAGAGAGGGCTGGAACAAGGCCCTAAGCGCCATTTAAGCCCCAATTAAATCCTTGATGTGGGACTTGAGCTGCTCAGTTGCTTATTGATATGGAATGCACAGGAGCGTTTGTTGACCCTCTGCACTAGGATGAATTTCACCTTCGGGTGAATTTTGCTATATTCTTAGCTTTACTTTGCATTGGGCCAGCACTACCAAAGTCACTCAGCCCCGGTCTACTCTGAAGAGTTAGGTTGAGAAAAGGCAGCTTACCTCAATCTAACTCTACACTAAAATGCAGTGATGTCACTCTAACACTACACTGACTTAATAACTGCACCTCCGTGAGAGGCATAGTGCTTAGGCCGATGTAGTTAGGTCAACACAGCGTCAGTGTAAACCAGGAATCAGCAACCTTTGGCACACGGCCCATCAGGGAAAGCTGCTGGTGGGCCGGGATGGTTTGTTTACCTGCAGCGTCCGCAGGTTTGGCCGATCACAGCTCCCACAGGCTGCGGTTCACCGTTCCAGGCCAATGGGGGCTGCGGGAAGTGGCAGCCAGCACATCTCTCAGCCCGGGCCGCTTCCCACAGACCCCATTGGCTCAGAATAGTGAACCGCAGCCAGTGGGAGCTGTGATCGACCAAACCTGCGGACGCTGCAGATAAACAAACCATCCCGGCCTGCCAGCGGATTTCCCTGACAGGCCACGTGCCAAAGACTGCCGACCCCTGGTGTAGACACTGCATTGCTGACATTGACTGTTGCTGCCCACAGTGCCCCATACTGACAGTTAGCACTCCTGGGGAGAATGCACCCCGCCGATACAAGGAGCATAGTGTGGAGATGCAAAAGAGATTTAATTACTGCGGTGGCTGTAAACTGACGTAACTTAGGCCGACTTAATTTTGTACTGTAGACTTGACCTTAGACTACTCACTGCATAAAGTTAAGGACATGTGCAAAATTTTGCAGGATTAGGATTTAAATTAAATGGTTGCCATGCATCAATAGAACTGTCAAAGATACTTCTTTCAATACTAGTAAGTTTCTCCATTGCTTAAAATCCTGAGATTTAGCAAAAGATGTATTTTTCCAGATATTAGAATATTGGGGTTGGAAGGGACCTCAGGAGATCATCTAGTCCAACCCCCTGCTCAAAGCAGGACTAATCCACAGATTTTTACCCCAGTTCCCCAAATGGCCCCCTCAAGGATTGAACTCACAAACCTGGGTTTACCTGGCCAATGCTCAAACCACTGAGCTATCTCTCCCCCCCATTCAGGGGTGATTATCAATCAGTGGCAAGTAAATGGTGGAGGAGTTAGAATGGATCCAGAGTTCACTGTGTCATCAGCTCTTAATAGAGCAAGTCTGGGGCGAAGTCAATATTTTAATTGTTAATTCTATTCTTTATCGAATATTGAATTTGGATCAAGAGTTCCCATGACGGTTTTCACTTTCTTATGTGCACCGAGAAGCAGCACTGCATAAATACTGAGCTGTACTATCAGCCTTCTGTCTGCTTGAATCTCTGAATATAAACATCCCTTCACTAGTGCTAAGCCTATCTGCTAAGATCAGCTGCATGTCTATAGCTGATCAAGAGGGGACTTTTGTACCACAAAATTCCTTGACGGTTGAATGATATTTTTTCAACCTGCTTTGCCAGTAAACAGTGGACTGCAGAGCTACAGCAAGAGTAACGAGCACTTATCTGTGAAATATTTACAGGCCAGCAGTTCTGAGAATGCTGCTAGCGATGGCCAAGTGAGATAGAGCGATCCAGCCCAGAATGTGGCTACTGCAGGAGAGTTTGCTGGAATCTCATCAGTGTTGTTCTAATTATTAACACTGCTATCAAAGTCAAACTCACATCTACCTGCATTATTATTTTAGTAGCTGAAATTACCTGCCTTTATTAACCAGGGATGCTAGACAGAGACATCATTTACAGGGGGCAATCACCTCTCAGAGAAATAACGTAAGGAATCCATGACAACAAACAACAGACACCATAATCACCAGCTGAACTACCAAACTGCAGCCTCAAGGGCTTGTCCAGACTACAGAGTTGCAGCGCTGGTGAGGGGGTTACAGCGCTGCAACTTAGGATGTGTACACACTTGCACAGCACGGCCAGCGCTGCAACTCCCTGTTTGCAGCGCTGGCCGTACACCCGGTCGAGCCTCGTTTTTGTTAACCTCTGTGGCATAAGCAGGTATCCCAGCATACCTTAGAAGCCTATCTGGTAATCAAGCAAACTCCACTGCCCTGGGCTCACCTGACCCCTCCTTTAAATGCCCCGGGAATTTTAAAAATCCCCTTCCTGTTTGCTCAGCCAGGTGTGGAGTGCAATTAATCCATCAGTCACTCAGCGACCATGCCTCCACGCACCAAATGAGCCCCAGCATGGACCAATGCAGAGCTGCAGGACCTCATTAGTGTTTGGGGAGAGGAGGCTGTGCAAGCACAGCTGCGCTCCAGAAGGAGAAATTATGATACGTATGGGCAGATATCGCAGTCCTTGATGAGAAGGGGCCATGAACGGGACGCATTGCAGTGCAGGGTAAAAATTAAAGAGCTGAGGAGTGCTTACTGCAAAGCCCGTGAGGGAAATCGCCGCTCAGGAGCTGCCCCCACAACCTGCCGGTTTTACAAGGAGCTGGATGCCATACTTGGGTGTGACCCCACTGCAAATCCTAGGAGCACGATGGAGAGTTCAGAGCAGGGAGAAGTGGGGGAGGTTGTAGAGGACGGAGACAGTGAGGCTACTGGCGTGGAGGGAGACACCCCGGAGTCCCAGTACACATGCAGCCAGGAGCTCTTCTCAAGCCCAGAGGAGGCTAGCCAGTCGCAGCAGCTGGAAGTTGATGTTGAGGAGGAAGCTGAGGATCGTGCTCGGGGTAAGTAGATTTCTATGTTTTGGGAGAGGAGGATTTTGGTTATGGCTGCCTGCATGCATGCCTAAACGTGGAATAGCCCATTGATTTGCTCTACAACGTCTCTGTAATCTGCCTCAGTAATCTCTTGAAATGTTGCTGCAAGAGCGTTTGCAATTTGCTTTCTCAAATTGATCGGGAGAGCCACCGTGGTCCCTGTCCCGGTCAGGCTAACTCGTCCGATCCACTGTGCAGCGAGGGGTGGGGGGACCATGGCTGCACACAGGCAAGCTGCATAGGGGCCAGGGCGGTATCCACATTCCTGTAGAAGACCCTCCCTCTGTTCCCAGGTAACACGCAGCAATGATATGTCTGACAGTAGGAAACCCTGTTGAGAGTTTAGGGATAATTGAGTGCAGGGCGCCAGGTTCGTGTTTCCCCAGCCCATGGCGCTCTGTTTTTAAACCCCCCCCCTCCCAGCACGTAGGCAGCCACGCAGTGCGATCCTGTGTTCCTCACCCCCTCCTCCAAGCAGGCATCCAGCACCGCGGTGTGCTCCGGTGTTCCCCACCCCCACCTCCAAGCAGGCATCCAGCACCGCGTTGCTCCCCCCCCCACCAGCAGGACAGCGTGAACGCGGACCAAAAAACACCCCCCCCAAGCAGCTAGCTCACAACCTTCCTGTTCACTACTGTCCCTTCTTTAGGACACCAGCTACCTCCTGTACCCATTGCTGATAAACCCCAGTGACCCACTGGTCAATTCCCACTCCCAAGAAGAAATCGGGGCAAAACCACTCACCCCATTGCTCGTCATGACTTAGCTTGCCTGCCCTGTCTGTGTTATGTGAGGTATGTGAGAAGGATGCTACCAAAAGTCTTAAAAGTCCTTCAACGTGTGATAATAAACAATGTAGCCTCTGTGTATAACATGGTTCTATCTCTCTTTTTTCTAGTGATCTTGACTACTGCAGCCGTATCACCAGCCTCACGTAGGTTGCAGAACTTGAGACGGAATCCTAGGAAATCAAAAGAGGAATTGATCAAATCTGTTATGAGCCACTACAACAGAGAAAGTAGGAAGACACAGGAATGGAGAGAGAAGACCTATGAATGGAGAAACAGTGTACATGAATGGAGAAAGAGTGTACATGAATGGAGGCAAACAGAAAGCAGGAGAAAGGAATTGTCTGCCAAAAAACCCACAAAGCAGATGATAAGCCTCCTGGCTCGCCAAACTGAGTCTTTCGAGTAGCCATGCAGACAAATATGTACCGTGGTAAGCCACAGCCCTCCCAAAGCCCTCTTCCTTGTTCCCCAGTATTTCCACAAAACAACTTTCTCCAGCAGCCAGTTCCTTATTGTCCCCAGCTGCCCCCAATACCTGTAAGATCACCTACCAGCCCTGATAATTATAATTCTTACCCTGTTCACTCCACCCCCATTATTCTGCAGCATAGTAATCCTGAAGTGCAGCAGACATTGAATATTGATCATAATAGGACATATTAAAACCTGTGAATGTACAGTCCATCACCCCAACCCCCTTGCCTGTTATGTACTGTATGTTGAATAAAGTTTTTTTTTCTATTTATTTCACTACGTTATATTGTTGCTGGAAGTGGTAAATATTATACACCTAGGTAAAGCAAAGCACATCAAATGCATCAAACATTACTGATGGCTCTCAGCATCAAATTACTCCCTTAAAGCATCCCTAATCCTTGAAGCCCTTTCCTGGGCCTCCCTATTAGCCCTGCTCTCTGGCTGAGCAAACTCATCCTCCAGGCGTCGAACCTCGGAGGTCCATTCCTCACTGAATCTTTCACCCTTCCCTTCACAAATATTATGGAGGGTACAGCACGCGGATATAACAGTGGTGATGCTGCTTTCCACCAAATCTAGCTTCCCATAAAGACAGCGCCAGCGTGCTTTCAAACGGCCAAAAGCACACTCCACAGTCATTCTGCACCGGCTCAGCCTGTAGTTGAACCGGTCCTTGCTCCTGTCAAGCTTCCCTGTATATGGTTTCATGAGCCAGGGCATTAAGGGGTAAGCGGGGTCTCCAAGGATCACAGTGGGCATTTCGACGTCCCCTACTGTGATCTTGCGGCCTGGGAAAAAAAGTCCCGGCCCTCAGCCTCCTGAACAGGGAACTGTTCCTAAATATGCGTGCATCGTGCACCTTTCCAGGCCATCCTGAGTAAATGTCAGTGAAACGCCCACGGTGATCCACAAGCGCTTGCAGAACCACGGAAAAATACCCCTTGCGATTAACGTACTCTGATGCCAGGTGGGGTGGTGACAGAATAGGAATATGCGTCCCATCTATTTCCCCTCCACAGTTAGGGAACCCCATTTCTGCAAAGCCATCCACAATGTCCTGCACGTTCCCCAGAGTCACGGTTCTTCTTAGCAGGGTGCGATTAATGGGTGTGCAAACTTGCATCAGCACCATTCCAACGGTAGACTTTCCCACTCCAAACTGGTTCGCCACCGATCTGAAGCAGTCTGGAGTTTCCAGCTTCCAGATTGCAATAGCCACCCGCTTCTCCACTAGCAGGGCAGCTCTCAATCTCGTGTCCCTGCACCGCAGGGTAGGGGCGAGCTCAGCACACAGTGCCATGAAAGTGGTTTTTCTCATCCGAAAGTTCTGCAGCCACTGCTCGTCATCCCAGGATTGAAGGACGATTTGATCCCACCACTGAGTGCTGGTTTCCCGAGCCCAAAGGCGCCGTTCCACGGTGCTGAGCACGTCTGTTACTGCCACAAGCAATTTAGTGTCTTCTCCGTCAGGCGATTCAATATCATCGTCTGACTCCTCACTGTCACTCTCACTTTGCAGCTGAAGGAATAGCTCCACTGCCATGCGCGATGTGCTGGCAACATTCATCAATAAGGTAGTCAGCAGCTCAGGATCCATTTATAACAAAAATCGCAGAAAAAGCGCTGTAGAATCACAATGCCGCCAAACTGCTCGGAATGTGTAGCAAAGCACCACAGGGCATTGGAACAGGAAGCGGAAAGACAATCACACTTCCTTCCCCTTCCCACAAGCCACAGTGCCAAAATGGGACGAGGTGCTCTGTGGGATAGCTGCCCACAATGCACCACTCCCAACAGCGCTGCAAGTGCTGTTAAATGTGGCCACACTGCAGCGCTGGCCCTATACAGTGTGGCCACTCTGCAGCACTGGCCCTATACAGCTGTACTAACACAGCTGTAACTACCAGCGCTGCAAAACCATAAGTGTAGATATACCCTCAGTGACAGAAACTAGGACTTGCAGCTCCAAAACAAACTGGCATCTTCCACTTCAGTCACAGGAGAAAGTCTATGACAGTTACAGTAGCATCAGTGCTTACGCTGTGAGCAATCTAGAGGAAAACACAGGGTCAGAATCTGCTGTTACCCTGTGTAAATCCAGAGTAACTCCTACTCCCAGTCAGTGAAATCAATGCAGATTTACAGCAGTATAAATCAGATCAGTTTCTGGCCCACTGTCACAAACACTTAAACATGCCAGACAATCCACCTGGAAGACGACAATACACACTCAGGGCACATGGTGCCTGCCCCTTCTGTGGGTGCTTGGGGAAGGAGGGGACAGGGCCTGGCAGAATTATAATCCCTGGGTTTAGGGGAGAGCAGTGATTCTTCTGGACTTTCTTTGCCGGGGACGAGGCACACAGAGTGTGAAAGGGGCAGGGAGGAGGACCAGAGGGTAGATAGGATCATGCCTCCACCCCCAGGAACCAGCAGGTGCAGTGCAAATGGCATGCAGGTGGGAGGATACGCTGTGGCCTAGAAATAGGTATGGCAGTGGATGGGCTCCCTCTGTGTGCTGGGGAGTTCAAGGAGGTCTTTTTTCTCCCTAGTGTATAATACCTCCCAGGGTTCTCCCTGGAGCAATGCATCATCATGCCTCCCCCAGCCAGAGTTCTGCCTACTGGCCTGCTATAGCCCTTACCCAGCATGTGACAATGGGTTTAAATGGACATTCCAAAAGGCAGTGATTAAATTAGTGCTGATGGTCATCATCCCCCAGTACACACCATCAGTAGGGGCTCATATAAAGATATTTCAGATTTGGGGGTGAGAAGAAAAAGAAACAGTCTAATTTAAATGACAGAGAGACCTATTCTGAGGCCCTCCTGCAGCGCTCTGCTGCAGTGATGCTCCCTAATTTCCATCCAGCGGCTAACGAATACTTTTTCCTAAAGAAAAGCTATGTTTTGGACATTTAGAGATTTGCATAGTGACTCCAGGTGAAGCTAAAAAGAGAATAACAGGAAACAAATGGTTTGTTGTTAGGCTAAATCCCTAAGTGGGATGCAAATTACAAGTCGTTAAAAATCAAAAGGTCTTAATGGTTATTCTTATTTCACCGCAGATCCGGCCACTGATTACTGAATGTGTTCAACATGAGGGAAAGGCACATATCCATTCACACAAAAGCTGCTCACTGAAACCCAAGATAGCTATTGCTCTTAGGACGACAGGTCTCGCTATCTGTTTAGCCTGTATTTATACGGCAGTTGTGAGTGCATTAATTTATGAAAGACAAGAGAGGAACTAAAGATACTATGTAAATATTGTTATCTAGAGTATTAGGAGTTGAACATCATGCCATATCTCTTTGGAAAGCTGACTTCCCCTTAGACTTGCAAACAGGTCTAGGATTTGGAGTCAGGACTTCAGCCTCAGGATAATTAAACTTTTCAAATGGATCCCCACACTATGTTAAAAATGAGAGAAATGTGTCAGAGAAATCCCCCGTTGGCAGTGTTGTTGTAGCCGTGTTGGTCCCAGGATATTAGAGAGACAAGGTGGGTGAGGTAATATATTTTATTGAACCAACTTCTGCTGGTGAGAAAGACAAGAGTGTTTCTTCAGGTTTGCGTAAGCTCAAACCTTGTCTCTCTCACCAATGGACATATATCCTATAGAAGATATTACCTCACCCACCTTGTCTCTCTAATAGCCTGGGACAAACACAGCTATCACACTGCCTACAACAGTGTGATATCAAAATCAATCCATGTGACACCTATGAATTGTTAAGCTAAGCATCCTGAAACTGTCCAAACCAGCATTAAAAGCCATCACAGAGCTATTTTATTCTCCCCAATAACTAAGCTACTAAATTTAAATTGTTGGTTTGTTGCAAATTTCTATGACACTGACTGACAGGTGAGCTGACTCCTAGCTTTAATTTTTATAAATATGTCAAAATCTAAGAACTTTGGTCTGCAAGGGGCCCATGGAAAACTGCAGGCATCCCTTTCCAGACACTGTGCAGCTGGTCTCTTCTGCAATGGGGCATTTCTCCTTCACTAGAGACCCTGGGACTAATCTGCTCCCATTGAAATCAATGGTAAAATTCCCACTGATTTAGCAGGATCTAGCTCTTTCTGTTACATGTATTTCAAACATCATAAAAGAAACTGATAAATGCAATGTATCTTTTTGAACACTAGGAGGAGTGCAGGGAAGGAGTTGAGAGGAGAAGAGAGGAAAACAGTAAGATTAAGGTTAGAATCCAAACATTACGCAGCTTGTTTTGTTCTTCTATCACGCAGGAATCTGATCATTTCCATTGACATCAGAGAGACAGGCATAATGCACAGAACATAAGCTTAAACAATTACTTCATTAAATAAACCACTTAGCCAAGGATGCACGTCATGATACATTACAGTAGGCATCGCAAGGTGCCGCTGTTAAATATAGTCTTTCCAAGTTCTTTTTCTTAATGTGCAAGCAAGTTTTTAGTCAAGGAAGACATGCTGCGCTATTAGTTCTGGGGTATGCAAGCTGATATGTGGAGTGAGCAATGTGAGCAGCAGGAGAATTTACTGTCTGCACTGGGCTCTGATTGGAAGAGGGCTTTGGTGTTGGGCTGAGGTTCCTAGGAGAAGGAATTGCCCTGAATGCTCTTTGACCATCTCATTTCAGGGCTGATGCACCTGGGTAAATAAAACAAGTTCTACTCGGCATATACCCAGAATCTTCTTCACTGATTTCTCCACCGCTAGGAAGCCAACTTGTAAAGCCTGGGAAAGTCTGCTACAACTCAGGGAAGGGGCAATGCTGGTGTGAGAATGGGGACACTGGTGACAGGAGAAGAGACAATACAATAATATGCTTTCAGTCAGAATTGTTATTATTTGTATTACATCAGTGTCTAGGGACCTCAGCTAAGATTGGGACCACACTGTGCTAAGTCCTGTACAGACAGAGAATAAAAGCTAACTCCTGCCCCAAAGAGCTCACAATATCAATAGATAAGAGAGACAAAGCGTTGGGGGGAAAGGGATAGAACTTACAAGAAGAAAGAGCATTGGGATGATTTGCAAACAGCATGCTAGGCCCTTGATTTTTCTTGTTGTCATTACTTAGTTTCTTTTTTTTTTTTTTTTTAAATAGGAGGCGGGTATTAAGTGAAAAGAGACAAGGAATGTAGAGGGGCATTACATTGGGTGTTACAAGAAGAAGGGGAGCACAGAGGGCATGTGATCTGAGCATCTGGGCAAGACCCACCAGCCAGACACCTGGGAAAGAATTCTCTGTAGTAACTCAGAGCCCTCCCCATCTAGTGCCCCATCTCCAGCCAATGGAGATATTTGCTACTAGCATTTGCAGATGGACCACATGCCTGTGTAGGCAATCTCATCATACCAATCCCTCCATAAATCTACCAAGCTCAATCTTGAAGCCAGCTAGGTTTTTTGCCTCCACTGCTCCCCTTGGAAGGCTGTTCAGAACTTCACTCCTCTGATGAGAGATAAGGAGGCATTAGTACCCTTATACAAGGCACTGGTGAGACCTCATCTGAAATACTGTGTGCAGTTCTGGTCTCCCATGTTTAAGAAGGATGAATTCAAACTGGAATAGGTACAGAGAAGAGCTACTCTGATGATCCAAGGAATGGAAAACCTGTCTTATGAAAGGAGACTCAAAGAGCTTGGCTTGTTTAGCCTAACCAAAAGAAGGCTGAGGGGAGATATTATTGTTCTCTATAAATATATCAGAGGGATAAATACCAGGGAGGGAGAGGAAATATTTAAGCTCAGTACCAATGTGGACACAAGAACAAATGGATATAACCTGGGTATCAGGAAGTTCAGACTTGAAATTAGAAGAAAGTTTCTAACCATTAGAGGAGTGAAGTTCTGGAACAGCCTTCCAAGGGGAGCAGTGGGGGCAAAAGACATATCTGGCTTCAATACTAAGCTTGATAAGTTTATGGAGGGGATGGTATGATGGGATAGCTTAATTTTGGCAATTAATTGATCTTTCACTATTAGCGGTAAATATGCCCAATGGCCTGTGATGGGATGTTAGATGGGGTGGGATCTGAGTTACTACAGAGAATTCTTTCCTGGCTGTTTGGCTGGTGAGTCTTGCCCACATTCTCATGGTTTAGCTGATCACCATATCTGGGGTCAGGAAGGAATTTTCTTCCAGGGCAGATTGGCAGAGGCCCTGAGGGTTTTTCACCTTCCTATGCAGTGTGGGGCATGGGTCACTTGCTGGAGGATTCTTTGCACCTTGAAGTCTTCAAACCACAATTTGAGGACTTCAATACCTCAGACATACATTAGGGGTTTGATACAGGAGTGGGTGGGTGAGATTCTGTGGCCTGCATTGTGCAGGAGGTCAGACTAGACGATCATAATGGTCCCTTCTGACCTTAAAGTCTATGATGGTTAGAAACCTTTGCCTAATTTCAAGCCTAAACTTGTTTATGGCCAGTTTATATCCATTTGTTCTTGTGTCCACTTTGGTGCTTAATTTAAATAACTACTCTCCCTCCTGGGTATTTATCCCTCTGATATTTTTTATATCGAGCAATCACATCTCCCCTCAGCCTTCTATTGGTCAGGCTAAACAAGTCTTTGAGTCTCCTCTCATAAAATAAGCTCTCCATTCTTCTGATCATCCCAGCAGTCCTTCTCTGCACCTGTTCCCATTTGAAATCATCTTTCTTAAACATGGGGGACCAGAATTGCATACAGTGTACCAGATGAGGTCTTACTAGTGCTTTGGATAATGGACTAACACTCCCCCCTCTCTATGGAAACACCTCACCTGATGCATTCTAGGATGGCATTAGCCTTCTTCTGAGCCACATCACACTGACAGCTCATAGTCATCCTGTGATCAATCAATATACCCAGGTCTTTCTCCTCTTGTCACTTCCAACTGATACATCCCCAGCATATAGCAAAAATTCTTGTTATTAGTTCATAAATACATGACCTAGAATTTTGCACTATTGAATTCCATCCCAGTTCTATTACTCCAGTTTACAAGATTGTCTAGATCTCCTTATATGATATTCCAGTCCTCCTCCGTAATGGCAATACCTGCCTACCATGTTTCATCTACAAGTGTTATTAGCACACTCCCACTTTTTGTGCCAAAGTCAGTAATAAAAATGTTAAATAAGATTGTCCCCAAGACTAATCCCTGAGGAACTTCACCTTTCAGCATGACCTACTGTAGTTTCCCCTTTAACCAGTTCCTTATTCACCTTGCAATTCTCATATTAATCTCAATCTTAACTAATAACTTCTCATGTAGAACTGTATCAAATACCTTACTGAAATCCAGGTGGAGAAGATCTCCTGTATTTCCTTTGTCTAAAAAATCAGTTATCTCTTCAAAGAAGGAGATCATCTGGCATGATCTACCTTTGTGAAACCATGTTGTATTTTATCCCAATTACCGTTAACCTCTATTTCCTTAACTACTTTCTCTTTCAAAATTAGTTCTAAGACCTTGCATACAATTGAAGTCAAACTAACAGGCCGATCATTTCCCAGATCATCCCTGCCTCCCACTTCTTAAAAATAGGAACTATATTAGCAATTCTCCAGTCTTAGGGTACCACCCCCGAATTTACAGATTCATTAAAACCCTTGCTATTGGGTTTGCAATTTTATGTGCCAGTTCCTTTAGCAGTCTAGGATAGAGATTATCCAGGCCCCCCGATTTAATCCCATTGATCTGTTTGACTTCCACCTTGGATGTGGTAATTTCTACCTCCATAGCTTCATTGCCATTAGCCACTCTGCCACTACCGCTAAGCTCTTCATTAGCATCATTAAAAAGTAAGGCAATTATTAGTTTAGGTGTTGTGCCATGCCTAGATTATCTTTAATCTCCACCCCATCCTCAGTGCTCAGCGGTCCCACTTCTTGTTTTCCTCTTATTTATATGGCTATAAAACATTTTACTATTGGTTTTAATTCCCTTTGCAAGGTCCAATTCTGCTTGGTTTTTGGCAGTTCTCACTTTATCCTGGCACTTTCTGACTTCCAAGAGATAGCCTACAAGGAATGGAAAAAGGGAAGGATCAGCAAGGAAAGCTTTCTGCCTTCTCTTAATTATCTGTTTGAGATGCTTTTTCACCCAGATTGGTATGCAACCCTTCCCTATGAATTTTTCCCCTTGCTCGGGATGCAGGCTTGAGCTAGCTTCTGCAACTTCGATTTAAAGTAATTCCAAGCCTCCTCCACATTCAGACCCTTCAGTTCTTCAGTCTAGTCCACTTTCCTAACTAATTCTTTTAATTTTTTAGAGTTAGCTCTTTTGAAATCAAGGACCCTAGTTGCAGATCTGTTGTTTATCCTTCCATTTAGTTTAAACTGAATTAGCTCATGATCATTTGAACCAAGGTTGTCTTCTACAACCAGTTCTGCAATGTGGCCCTCACTATTATAAAGTGAATCCACAGACCATAACACACAGAAAAATTAAAAAGAGACAAAATCCTCATGACATTGGACATATCATGAAGCAGAGAAACAGGAGTGGAGTGGGAGGTGGCAATACTTTTTGCCACCTGATATTATACAATCACAGTACTTCCTCCTTTAATTTTTCACTCCCAATTTCATGTAGCTTTTACTTGTAAATTCATATGTCTATAGGAAGGACAGGTCCAATGGGCCAAATTCAGCCCTGGCATAAGTGGGTGCAGCTCTTTCAACTTCAATGGAATTGCACTCAATGATCCCAGCTCTGACTTTGGCCCTAGAATGCTGGCACATAAAGTATGCTGCATTGTTGGATTCTGCAATTCAATCACAGATTCCTTCTCTTGTTCACAGGAGGGAACCAATCTCATGTCCAAAAATATGTTTGTACCAGCAAAGCAATGAAACACATTCTGCATCCCCACTGGATCTTCCCTGGAGCTTCGCTGGGTGGAGCAGCACCGCCTCATCTTGACCTAACACGCTGCTCTGTTTTTTAAAATATCGAATTTACTGTAAGCTTGCTGTGCTGGGTTGGCTGAGAATGAGCTGAGAATGTGTCAACTTGTTTGCACCTCTGAGTCCAAACCATCCTTCTCACCAAAAATGGACTAAGCTATTGTTGTAAACTGCTAACCTCAGGGAGTGGATGGCTCGGGAGTTAGTGAAGGCCTTTAGAGCCTTTGTCAGAAGGCTACCAGTTCAAATCCAGAAAAGGTCACTAGTGATAGGCATTCAGTGGCTTCTGTGAAGCACACGCTGGTGGGTCTCAGTCCTACTCTTAGGCCTGGGCTACACTAGTGCGGGGGGGAGGAGTTCGAACTAAGATACGCAACTTCAGCTATGCTATTCGCGTAGCTGAAGTCAAAGTATCTTAGTTCGACTTACCTAGCCGTCCTCACGGTGGTGAGTCGACTGCCGCGGCTCCCCCGTCAACTCTGCTTACTCCTCCTGCCGAGGTGGCGTACGGGGGTCAATTAGCAGATCGATTTATCGCGTCCAGACGAGACGTGATACATTGAACACTACTCGCTGATCCAGTAGTGGACATATAATACCTCCCCTCACAAAGGGCATACTTGTTGGCAGTGCCCGAAGAGGCAGAATACCGACGGAGGCATGTCGGCAGCATGTGGCAGAGGGGGAACCCTGCAGTGCTATTTCTTGTGCTATACCTCCTTTGTGTGTAAACAGAGGATCAGCCTCTCCACGGCTATTAATCTGGCATCTTTCACAATCTGTTTCTCAGGCCCTTAATCAATAATCTATTAAAAGATCCCCATTGACTTCAGTGAGCCCTGGATCAGACCCGTAATATGGTTTAACTGAAAATCCCGGGTTTGGCAAATGTTGAGGGTAAGGGAAGCAAATAAACATGCAAAAGTCTTTTACAAACAGGGGGCAAGGTGTGGAAAACATGTTCCAAAAACAGGGGCCCATTGTATGATCATTACACAAAAACATGGAAAAGTTGAAGTAAAGATATTGAATGCAACCGCAAGTGGCCAGGCAGAATTTTTTTTATTCATGAAATTGTACCATCATGTTCAGGGAGGCAGTGTGACCTAGTGGCTAGAGCAATCAGGCAACCTTGGTTCTATACCTGGTTGTGCCACTGGCCTGCTGGGTGACTCTGGGCAAGTCATTTCCCCGCTGTTTCTCAGTTTCCTCACCTGAAAAATGGGGATAATGATACTGACTTCCTTTGCAAAGCTCTTTGAGTTCTACTGATGAAAAGCCCTGTCTCTGTATCACAGTATAGAATGATTCATGATATGCTTTTGGATTTCAAGCATTTTCTCTTAAGGGGACTGGAGAGAACAGGATTCATGTTAGTTCCTTGGCTGTGAATTCTGTTCTCAAGATAAAAACAATAAATCTGATTCTGGTTGTATTACAGATTACCAAAGCTTCAATTTTCTGAGCTATTTTGGTGTACTCAGTGCCCTTTGATGTATCTGTAGACTTCTCATTTATTTTCACCCTCTGTCTCTCACTCTCCTCTCCCCATCTACTGTACAGATAGGCACAGAGGACAAAAGTCTAACAATAGACCCTAGTTTAAGAGCTGTTGTTTCCAATAATTGATCATCATCATTCATCTAAATTGTTTAAGCATTCCAGACAGTCTATTGAGCTAATGATATTGATTCGTGGTAAGCACCCAAATTAAACTATATCATTGAAGCATGTACAAGAACCAATTAACCCAGTAGAATGCAATTATAAAGAGGTTTACAATGGTCTCTGTGAGTAAAATCACGCAATTGTCTTTTATGGTCAGAGACAATTGCAGAACCATGCTATGTAAGCTCAGAGTGACAAGGTCAGGGACCATATAGGCACTGTGTTTGTGCAGCAGGGATGGAGCAGCTAACCTGAGCTGCTGTGCTGCCTGCGTACGCACACAACCTGACCTGCAAACAGATGTAAACCAGACTGCCAGTCAAATCCCTGATTTAAAAACAGACTCGTAAAGAGGGAGCCGGGAGAGATCCTCAATTGTAGACAGAAACCTGCCTTTCTCTTTACACTGAGAGTTGTGTGTCCATGTAGAGAGATCCCTCTCCTGAAGCGGTCCTTAAGTGTCGAGCATGAAGGCCTGGGTAGATCTCTGTGCCATACCGTGTCTCTGTAATCAGGGAAGCAGAGAGAGATGCCATGTCCACAGCCACAGAAACATTTTTAGAGTGGCAGAAACTGAAGATCAGTAAGAGCTAGTGGTGTTAGGTTGCCTGGTCTCCACTGCTGTCAGAGCAGGAGTATTACCGATAAATGCACACACACTATGCTTGGTCAGGTTTGAGTGAATCAGACAATTGGGTTTTCATCAGTCCTCCCCCCGGGATGCTGTTGCACAGTATCATGTGTTTCAGACCTGGCCTGCACACAGCTTTTGTATCAGCATAACTATGTTGAGTAAGGGTGCAATTTTTTATTCGATATAGTAATACTGGTACAATCCTAGTAAAAATGTGCCTGATACTACTATAGTTTACGCCTCTTCTCATACAAGAATAGGTACACCAGTAAGCACACTTACACTGATATAACTGTATCCATACTACAGGGATTGTACTACATTAACTAGCCTCGTACAGTTAACATGATACAACTTTTGTGTGTAGACACAGACACAGTCGGGAAAGTTCTCTTCTTACGTAGCCTAAATTTTAACTTTTTAAGATGTCATCCTATTACCACTAGCTAGTAGAAAAGCCTTACAGGAGATGAAGCTCAGGGTACGTCCAGACTACCCGCCGTATCGGCGGGTAGCGATCAATTTTTTAGGGATCAATATATCGTGTCTCGTCTAGACGCGATAGATCAACTTCAGCGCACTCCTGTCAACTCCGGAATGCCACCAGAGCGAGCAGCGGTAGCGGAGTCGACAGGGGAAGCCGCAGATGTCAATCCCGCGCCATGAAGACCCAAGGTAAATCGATCTAAGATACTTCGACTTCAGCTACGCTATTCACATAGCTGAAGTTACATATCTTAGATCGATACCTCTCCCCAAGTGTAGACCAGCCCATAGACTAGTGGTTAACCTACAGAGCTGATAGGTTGTGTCTGTGTCTATCACCGATGTTGTACAGGTCACGGCATACCTCTCTATGCTTCAGCTTCCCCTCCTGTAAAACAGGAAGAGTAATACTTACCTTACAGGGTGTTATAGGGCTTAATTCATTCATGTTTTGAAAATACTTTGAGATCCCCTGATAAAAGATGTATAGAGATGCTAAGTACAGTACTACTCTTAGGAAAAACAAAACAAAGGGACAGGTGTTTTTTGTCATTTTAATTTTGATCTTCACCTGTAAACTAAGTATATTAGCATTATGGGGTCTACTAAGGAGTCATAAAATGGTGGAAATCAGAAAAACAAGGAGCCAAACACTGTTTTAAACTTTTGTCCAATCTGGTTTATGCCAAATCCTGCTGTCTTGGACTATAATCTGGTCTGGGTTCTTAAAAAACAAACAAAGTAGGTTTCAGGTTTTGCGGAGCAGTATTTCTGAGGGTAAGTCTACACAGCAATTGGAGGGTACTTCCCAGCACAGGTAGTCAGAGATGCGCTAGCTCTGCTTGAACTAGTGCCTAAATGGTGACACAGGGAGTGACTCGGGATAGCCACCCAAGGATGTACCCAGATGATTGAGAGGGTTACTCAGGCAACTACCCTTAGCTGTCACCTATGCCACCATGGCTACACTACTAGCTAGAGAACTTACAGGGGGGAGAGAGAGAAAGAAACAGAGAGACACACACATACACAAAGACAAGGGCAATTTTAACAATCTCTTCTACGCAACACTGAATGCTTAATTATAGCTTTTACAAGAGAAATATTGAAGTTGAAAGCTTTGGTCCTTGGCTGAAATAAAATAAAAGGGATGAAGAGATCCAGGGAGTGGCTGCAGACCAAGAGTTACACAGCTGCAGCACAATGCAGTGCACTGAAATATTTTTAAAGAAAGCGCTGTTCTATATTATTAATGGATCTGATGATTTATTTAGAAAAATCTACGCTTGGCTGCTTATGAATGCATTAAACTCCTCCTGTCTTTCAAAATAATAATAGGCAGTGATAATGATAATAGAGAAGGAAGACTATTAAATACCCAGGAAAGAAGACGGGTATTTTTGATCACTTCAGAGTATCCACTTGATTCTTGAAAAAATTACTGAATATCCCAGCTTCATATAGTGCTTAAGGGCCCAACCAGTGTTTAGCAAGTGATGATATAGCCCCTGCTTCTTACAGTAACAGCTTAGCAAATACATTGGATAAAGATTTTCTTGAGAACATCAGGATACCTTCTAGGCTTTTACTGCTAAAAGGTTCTATGTTTCTATGTGGAGCTACAAAACAATTATCCCTTTTTATTATAGGAACATAGGAGTAGAAGGGACTTCCAGGGTCAACAAATCTAGACATGTCATATGATCAAATCAAATGCACCTTTAGATTTCTAGTAACTACCCCTTCCATGCAGAGTTCAGCAGCCATTTTGTTCTCTGGTCTGGTTCTAGCCTGTACTAGCAGAGAAACATGCATATTGCACAGTAGCCACTGAAGTCAGTGGATACCAAGCCCTGCTCTGTGATGGGGCATTGACCAAAACTTTCCATAGTGATTAGTGGTTTTCGGTGCCTCTATCTGTAAGAGCCCAACTTAAATTACTAAGGAGCTTGCTTAGGCTTAACGCCTTCTAAAAATCAGGCCTCCTTAAGGTGTGTCAAGGTAAGCACCCAAAATCTTTAGTCGCTTGTAAAAATCTTGGCCATTTCTAACCTTTTCTAAACCTGATCCACTTCCACAGAGACTAGCCTCACGCCTTATTCTTTGTTTTTTGTTTTCCTTAATGAACAAGAACTCTTTCAGAGCAGACATGCATGTTTTGAAGTTAGTGTATGGAAACAGAACTCTCGCTAGCATAAATACGGCAAACGTCAGAGTCTGAAAGGAAGCAAAACTCTATCCTGAACTTCTGATGTGCTCACTAGTAGGCTGTATTCTCTTCTATGCAGCTTAGAACAATTTCAGACTTGTTTTCTGATCACACTTTTATTTTTTGCCCAGTTTCTCAGTAACTATACTCTCTTTTGCTGTTTTTATTGTTGCATCTCTTATTTCATGCTTCTTTCTCTATTACTTGCTGATATAACTTGTCAAACTCCCAAAACAGCTTGGGCCAAAGCTGTGAAAGGCAATCAAAATCATGTCTGCAAGATTTAGGGGCATGTTCATTTACAAGCCTCCATTGATACATGCCACGCAGGAGCCCTTTCAGTGCATTTCCAGAAGTGTGACCCCTGAGGAGTAGCGGTCACCTCCATAATGTGTAGCAAAAAACCAAAATGATGTCAATTTTTCCATCTTGCCTTTCACTATAACACAGTAGGCCTGTTTCTGAGCTCTCTTTCACAGGTGTTAATCAGAAGGTAACACCATTGGAGCTAATGGAGGTATGGCAATATGAATGCGAATCACACTTCATATCTGCTGAACACTAAAGTGGATTTTCCCAGTGACCAGTAGAACCCAATCCTGCAAAGGTGCATGCATGTGTTTACACAAGGGCAGTACTACCCTTTGACTTAAATGGAACTAGTCATAGTGCAGAAGGTGAAGCAGGTGTATAAGTCTCTGCAGGACTGATCTAAGATATTTTATAGGAGACAGTTTTTAGATGTAGGGGTTTTTACAGCTGGTTTTCAAGAATATTGTAGAAACAATTAGTGCAGGGTGACAGGATTCTGGCAGAAGAGCAGTAGGCACCAACCAGCATACAGCAAACTTCATGTCCTTTCCAAAGTGAAATGTTATTTGTGGAAATTTTGTAGCATACGTTAGGATGTTCTCTCTCACAGCAGAGGAAAAGATCTTTAAGATACTGACCACAATTCGAATCCACCACAGAGTATAGACCTCTTGAATAGGGCCATGTCATCTTATGCGTCTGTACTAGTTGTCCAAAACTTTTCATAATTTTTTTTCCAACCAAACTAGAAATTTTTGCAAGAAATCTCCATTTTTGCTGAAAACCCAAACCTAAAAAGTTTTCAGTTTTTAGCGTTTGATCAAAAATCCGAAAAATTCTGATAAATCTCAATCTATAGATAGAAACCTACCCATTACAAAACTGAAAACTTTCATTTTCATTTAACTGTTTTTGTGGAAAATAAAATCCATTTCCTGAGCAGCTCTAGTTTGTGCAGACCCTTGAACAGCGAGACCCTGATCCTAAGTGCAGTTTCTATGCATTGCAGCAATAAAAATGTTTAATGATAATTACATGTTTTGTGGCCAGTTCAGTTCCCAGAGGATACAGATGTAACAAAAGCCACCATCACAAGCAGCAGAGTTGTAGGCAGGGTTACTAGGCCTGAACGGAAATGAAGACAGTGAACTATCTTCTTACTCTTCGGGTCTATCTACAGTAGGGGAATTTGCACTAATACAGTTGCACCCGGGGCAACTCTAATGCTGCACCAGTGTAAAATAGGGCTTGGGCAGGTGCAACTTACTCTGGTCAGAGGCGTTACCTCTAGCACGAGGTATTATAGGATACTCGCACTGCTGCTGCCTGGGCTGTTCCTGACTGCAAGTAGAGAGGGATTCAGTTAAACAGCTAAACATTCGAAACAGCTTTAAACATTCACCTGAGGCGTAGAAGTGAGGAGGGGAGTAGCAAACAGGAATTAGAAACCTACCAGCAAACAACATCCTTCCGGTGAGCATTTCCGCCAGGATGCACCCTGCTGCCCACATGTCAATGGCTTTGGTGTAGGCGTTAGGTGAGAGGAGCAGGCGTGGAGATCGATACCATTTTGTTACTAGGCCTTCAGAAAGATAACCCTGAAAGATTAAAAATATACATGTCTATATAAATAACTATGGAAAACACACTTCATCCATTCCTGCCTTTTGCTGTCTAATCGCCGGGTGAAGGGATGAGTTTCACTCTCGTCATCCCAGCTTGGAAAGATTGTGCTTTAACTCATCACATCACAAAGAAGCAGGCAGCATTTTTTTTCTTTCAAAATGTCACGAAAAAGAGGAATGCTGAGCCAGACGATCAGTACTGTAGGAAACTGCAAGACTGACATCCTCACTGAGGCTGACAGTCAGCGGTAAATTCAATCAAACCGTGCGAGCGTGTATATAAACACACATAGCCACACAGCGGTGATCTCCGGGTACCAAACTGCAGAGCCACACGGTTGCATTTGTCATGCACCTTTCACCACCTCCCCTGCACTCTGACCATAATCCCTCCCCACTGAAAATACCAGTGCCTTTGCAAGTTACTGGTAGCTTGTTTTAATGATGGCTAGATGGCTGGAGAGCTGCATTTACTGCTACTGACTGCCTACTGATTGTATCCATGGCTAATTTAAATGAAAGCATCCTGTTATTTTTGTTACTCTATTCTCCCTTCCTGCCTCCAGATTGTGGGCTCATTTCATCTTCTCTTTTAGACTGCACGTTCTTCAGGATAGGGACAGTCATTTACTATGGGCCAGCATTTTCAAAAGTGCTCAGCACCCACACCTGGGGCCAGGCTGTCAGAACAGCCAGTACAGTGGTTGCTGAGCCCTTGAAAATCAGGCCTGACACATTTGTACAGTGCCTAGCACAGCGGGGCCCCAACCCCAGTGCTTTCTTCTACAGGGCCGGCTCTAGCCATTTCGCCGCCCCACACATGGCGGCACGCCACCGGGGGCGCTCTGCCGCTCGCCGGTCCCGTGGCTCCAGCGGACCTCCCACAGGCGTCCCTGAGGAGGGTCCGCTGGTCCCGCGGTTCCGGTGGACCTCCAGTAGGCGTGCCTGTGGATGCTCCACCAGAACCGCGGGACCAGCGGACCCTCTGCAGGGATGCCTGTGGGAGGTCCACCGGAGCTGAGGGACCAGTGGACCCTCCGCAGGCACACCTGTGGGAGGTCCACCGGAGCCGCCTGCCGCCCTCCCGGCAACCAGCAGAGCGCCCCCCGCGGCATGCCGCCCCAAGCACGCGCTTGGCGGACTGGGGCCTGGAGCCGGCCCTGTTCTTCTATCCCCATACTGCTCCCATCAAAGGGAGCAGTCTGCCCGCAGAGTGCACGAGTCTGAGATGCAGGACAAGCAATACAGAATCCTGGTCAAATGACAGTTTGATTGATATCGCACAGGAGGTAGAGAGGGAAACGATCAACTCTCCAGCACTCGCTTCTAACCCAAGATGATCTGTCTTGGGGTTTTATACAGCTGCCCATCACCGTAGTGTCTGAGCACCTTCCACAGACCATCAGTAATGAAAGATAAGTGAACTTAAAATCGCAACATTATTTTGCATGCAAATGCTATTTTAGATACTTGTTAAAGGATTCAGAAATGTATTGTATTAAACCCAATTCAGCAGAGCACTTAAGAACATGCTTTAAAGTTAAACATGTGCTTTACTGAACTGGAGCTAGTTATAATTTTTCTGTGTCTCTGAAATCTTTACGGCGGACCTATTGTTTCTATGCAAAGCACCACAACACGAGAGTGGACTGACTGATGATGTGATGGAACAGGTCTAACATTTTACTATTGATCTGGTTTTGGGTGGGGAGCCCGAGGATTAATAGAACTTAACTGTTCTGGTTTTTGTTTTATGTTATTTTATTGTACAGGCATTTAGAAAAATTCCCAAATTAAAAATCATCAGTAATTCACAGAAAGACACACGGTATATTTACTAAGCTAATTTGTTAGTGACTGTGTTTGTATACACACAGACATCAACACCTTAAAAGCGGAGATGAAACTGCAGCCTGAATTATAATGCTGAAGGTGTTAAATAGCTGACACCGCATAACAACTAGCTGTGGAGGCAGAAACCCTGAAAGCTCCATGTGTGATTCTGTATCTCACCTGAACTGGTACCTCAGAGAACATTAACTCTGATGAACTTGCAGGTTTTTTTTAAATACAATTCAATGTTGAATTTTGCATGCATTCATCGTTTTTATGCAGGGGCAATGGGCTTACACTTTATTCTGAAGTCTACACGAATGATTCGTCGGACCAGCACATGACAATCTGCTAATCACTCCTCAGTGTCGTTAATATCAAAATAAAGTCTTGCATGGGAAGGAGGCCCTGATTCTGCTCTCCTCTACTTTAGGATCAATCGGCCAAATTTTGCTCAGAGTTTCACCAGGACAAATCTAATTTCACAGTTGTTATTGACCTGTGTAACTCCATAGACCTCAACGGAGTAACATCTGATTTACACCAGTGTAAGTGACATCAGCATCAGACACAGAGCTGCAATTGGTGTACAGTATCTGAGAACTGAATTTGGACCATTAAACCATGTGCTTTCCGGGCCTGGGTTTCCATTTGGTACTAATTTTAAGGAGATTGCCCTTTTATTATAATACTACTACTACTACTTCGCTCTTCAATAGCGCCCTCCATGAAGAATTTCAGAACGCTTTGCAAACATTCACAGATTCGAAGACCAGAAAGGACCACTGTGATCATGCAGTCTGACCTCCTGGATAACAAAGGCCACAGAACTTCCCTGAAATAATTCCTAGAGCATATTTTTTAGCAAAACATCCAGCCTTGAATAACCTAAATCTCAAAACACCCTTGTAAGACTGATATTATTGCAGCTTACAGATGTGGAAACTGAGGTACAGGAAAGTTAGCACTTAACTTGACTAGGGCCATACAGGGAGACAGGCTTTCAGCTGGTAATAAAGTCCAGATTTATTTACACCCAGGCCAGTGCTTTAACTTCTAGGGCCAAGACTGTCAAACCTGGGACTAAAATTTTCAAAACCACCTATGATTTAGGAGCTTATGTTCTATTTTCAAAAGTGACTGAGGCATGTAGGAGCTAGAGACACAGGCTTCGAAAATAGAGCTTAGGCTCCTAAGTCACTTATGCCTTTAAAATTTTTTTACCTGGGGGAACTATCCTTCCTCTCCTAAATCTTTATTCAGGCATCAGAATAAGTAACGTGACTTTCAAAAATGTTGCGCATACAGAAGTCCATTGAAGCCAATAAGACTTGTCACATTATTAACAGTAACCTAGCTGGAGCACAGTCCTTGATATTAAATTAAAGGTACTGCTGTGAGCAGGGGCACCTCTATGTTTTTTGCTGCCCCAAGCACGGCAGTCAGGCAGCCTTCGGTAGCGGTTCTGCGGGAGGACCACAGGTCACGCAGATTCAGCGGCGGTTCTGCGGGTGATCTACCGGTCCCGCGCCTGCAGCGTACCCGCCGCCGAAGGCTCCCTGGCTGCCGCCCTCATGATGACCAGCAGGCCACCTCCACCCCCCAGCTTGCCACCCCAGGCACACGCTTGCTGCACTGGTGCCTGGAGCCACCCCAGGTTTTGAGAATTGCCCCTCTTATTCTCCAATAGTATTTTCCAGCTTCCTTAATTTACTCTCACCAAATTTAACCCTGGTGCACACCCACTCTGTTCTAGATTACAAGATGATGTTTCATTTTGTAATAGCAATGCTGATACTAATTTCATAATTATTTATTGCTTTGTGGACAGAACCCAAGGCTAAAGTGACCATTACACTTTAATTCCAAGCTAAGGCATAGCTTTCCCAGACAGCCACTGTTGACAGACATTAGAGAAGGTTAGTGGTGCTCAGCTGGGAAGGACAAGAAGTTATGCAGCAGAACCTAGGGAACTCAATTGTTACAAATGTGCTCTATAAACCAGTGATGTCTGTATAGATGTAAATAGTCCTTGGTAGGTGCCACTAGATGGTGCTCAAGAATACGAAGCATAGTTCCCAGGTTTGGTAGGATCCATATAAATTGTTTTTATTGTGCACTGCAAATAGCATCTCTCTTTAGGTGGCATTCTTAACGTGATCAGGGTCTCATGGTAATAGCCATGGAATAACAATGAACCACAGAGACTGTCCCCATCCCAGACAACTCAACATCTATGGAAGGATGGGTATTAGGTTTGCCAACTTTCTGACTGCAGAAAACCAAACACCCTTGGCCTGCCCCCTGCCCTGAGGCCCTGCCCCTTCTCACTCGGTCCCCCCTCCCTCTGTCACTTTCTCTCCCCCACCCTCACTCATTTGCTCATTTTCACCAGGATGGGGCAGGGGGTCAGGGTGCGGGATAAGGTCTCCAGCTGGGGGTGTGGGCTCTGGGATGAGGGGTTTGGGATGCAGGAGGGGGCTCCAGGATGGGGCAGAGGGTTGGGGTCTGGTGGGAGGTTAAGGGCCCCATCTGGGGGTGTGGGCTCTAGGGTGGGGCCAGGGCTGAGGGGTTTGGGGTGCTGAATGGGGCTCTGGGCTGGGGCTAGGGGGTTTGGAGTGCAGGAGGGGGTGAGGGGCTGGGACAGGAGGTTGTGGTGGGGAGGGAATGAGGGGTGTGTGCTCTGGGTGGCGCTGACCTCAGGCAGCTCCTGGAAAGCAGCGACATGCCCCTTTGGCTCCTAGGCACAGAGGCAGCAATGGGAGCTCTGCATGCTGCGTTTCCCGGCCAACGGGTGCTGCGGAGCAGGTTCAGGGTGGTGCCTGCGCTGGGGTTACGGGCAGCGCACAGAGACCCCTGGCTGCCCCTGCACCTAGAAGCCAGAGGGACATGCTGGCTGCTTCCAGGAGCCGCACAGAGCCGGGTGCTGCAGCCAACCAGACTTTTAGTGGCCCTGTCAGTTGTGCTGACCAGAGCTGCCAGGGTTCCTTTCCGATTGAGTGTTCCAGTCGAAAACCAGATGCCTGGCACCCCTAGTAGGTATACATCACCAGACTGGCAGTGCCAGACAGGGATTTGTAGCCATTAAACTACCTATCATTCCCAGTGATCAGACTGGACCTGCATCTCTCATGGCAGCACCCTAGATTCTGTGTTAGGTTCACCTAGATTCTGTGTTAGGTTCACCATATTACCTTCAATATGGAAGTTCAGCGTCTCCCAGAATGCAGTGCTCCATCTTCCTCTAAGCATCATTAAGGTTGAGCATTGCTTGCAGACTTCAGGCTGTAACTGCATATTAAATGATGGCAGCCACAGGTTACCTTATGTGACTCTGTGAGGCTGAATTTATTCCACAGGCCACATTTCGCCTGTCTCTTATCTAATTCCTTCAAAACAACATCCCTGGCAGAGGCTCAAGGAGTCTCTGAAAGGAAAGCAGTGTGGAAGCGATTAACTAATGAAAGAGGAGACTGGGCTACAGGCTGCTTTGTCCTCTGAGATCCCTGGGATGTAGGAGAGTTCCTCATTACCAGACAAGGAAGCATTTCTAGTGACTGTTCGGAGGGATGCTGAGAAGAGCGAAAGCAGAAGCCACAAGAAGCAGCAGCTAATTATGAGACTGGAGTCTGGCAAAAAGTGCAGCAAAACAAACAACTCCATTAACCCAGGGGAAGATGGAAGTGGGTGAGCACAGAGAACCTGCATCAAATGAAGATATGGTGGGAGAATACCAACCACGTAAGAAGAACAACAGCACCCTCTCTTCTCCTGAGGAACATAAGTACATAAGACGATTTAAGACAGGCTTTTTGTAGAGATAGGTGCTGACATTTCACCCCTCAAACTTTTGGGAAAATCAGATGTGGATTCCAACTTCGCAGCTCTGTAATAGGTCAAGTCAAAGCCCTAGATGTGAACGCACTGAACTTTGGATCTGAACTATCCCAGCCCCACGAGCCCATCTGGAGCACGGCAAGCCCCACAGCCCCCCTCCCCTGGCCAGCAATCCAAAGTGCCGCCAAAGACTGAGAGCGCTGCCCAGTGAGTACAAGCCCCAGGAATCGGGCCCTACACTTGCTAAAGCCAGCCCTGGTGCTCAGCACTCCTGAAAAGCAGGATCTTGGACTTTAGGTGTTGGTTATTTTTAATACTCCTTAGTGGAGGTAATTCGCTTGGTTCAGCCATCTGCTCTGTAGCAACGGGTCAGATTCTCTTAGCAGGGGCGGCTCTTGACATTCCACCGCCCCAAGCATGGCAGCATGCCACAGGGGGCGCTCTGCTGGTCCCGCGGCTCCGGTGGACCTCCCGCAGGCGTGCCTGCGGAGAGTCCACTGGTCCCACGGCTTCGGTGAACCTGCCGCAGGCGTGCCTGCGGAGGGTCCACTGGTCCCAAGGCTCCACCGAAGCCACGGGACCAGCAGACCCTCCGCAGGCACGCCTGCGAGAGGTCCACCGGAGCCACCTGCCGCCCTCCTGGCGACCGGCAGAGCGCCCCCCACAGCATGCCGCCCCAAACACGTGCTTGGCGTGCTGGGGCCTGGAGCCGCCCCTGTCTCTTAGGGTCCAATACAGACACAGAGTGTGACTCAGCTAAGTACCAGGTAAAAGCGCTGTGCAGGACAGAACATGGGAGGCCTGACCCTAGCCAAGTGAGGGCACTGAGATACCCCTGCCTAGTCATGCCCAAAAGGGAACATTGAAACTCAGTGCCCCATGATAGGAACAGTGTTTATGTCACTCTCTCTTCAGACACACCCATTTGTTCTCCACGCCCTGCCCATTTTTTGTTCTGTGATCCTGCAAGTAAAGGAGCTGGCGAGCTGTGGCCCGGAGATCCCTTCCTAGTGTAGGGGACAATGCCTAGCATTTAACCATGGCTGCACCTGTATGGAGCCTCCTCTAACAAGAGCCCTGCACCACAGGCAACCTGTCGTGCACCAGGGTCTGAACAGCAGACCTACAGTACTAACCACATGGGCCTCTGCCACTTGAACTAAGTCCTCTCCCCGGCAGCTGTAGCAGCCTCAATAACCTCTTATGGGGACTGGTTACTAGAGGGGGGCAAAGAGCAAATAATACTTTTATGCATGTGCTTGTGAACTGATACAAAGCTACTCTGAGGCACATTAGAACCAATGTGATTCCCTGCAGCAGGTGCGACAGCGAGTTTGTGTGGCATGATCTTGGGTTGCTGTGGGCAGCGTGGAAACAAAGTGTGATTGCTAGGTTAAACGTGCACAGGAGATTGTCTTTGAGAAGCAAAAGAAAGAGACAATTTGCCACTTGTGCTTTTGGGCTGTATGCACCATTGTGTTAAGCCGGTGTGGGGTGGGAACCCATTTATTTGCATGGTAGGAGGTGAGCATAGTGTCCAGTGGTGAGAGACGGAGACTAGGAACTGGATCTCTTGGGTTCTTTGCCCAGCTCCTGTAAGGTATGCACAAAAGGGAGTGCACAGTGACACAAAAGAGAATGCATGGTGGTGGAACTTTTTGAACAACCTCCATACTGCATCCCCCTGCAGTGGTAATCTGTAGACACTCCCTGTGCTTGCTGGCGGTTTGCTGAGGATGATATATTGTTTTGGAGCCCTGTTTTTGCACAGACCCCTGAGTCTTTGCTCTGTGTTACAGGTGTGTGCTGTGTGTTTGTATTGACTGAAATAATAAAGAATCCTGTGTTTTCAAAAGACAGAATCTGCATTTTGACACATTACACTCAGTCATTGATTCCTTGCGGGACTCTGAGCAAATCACTCAACCTTTCTGTGCCTCAACAACCCCTTCTGTAAAATGGGCCTGATACTTCCCTGCCTCACAGGAATGTGGGGAGGCTTCATTTGTAAAGCACTTTGAGATCAGCAGATTAATTGTACTATTAAGCTACCCAAAATCTAGGAAGAAAACGTGCGAGGTGACATGTTCTTGCAACATGCCAGGAAACACAGAGTTGTATTCAGAACGTGCAAAGCAATCCAAAACCGTAGAAAATATATTTGTTCAGTATGTGTTTACTCCTTCAATAAAAGGATCTCTAGCTGGGCAAAGGTCACCAGTGGGGTATGTCAGGGTCAGCAATCGAGAACACACTTGTTTAAATGTTTATTATTTAAATGTTTATTACTTGATCTGCCAAGGAAAGAAAAGGTCAGCTGTATAAATACATGATACCTCCTAAAAAGCCAAGATAAGAACAATTTAGCCATTTAAATCGCTGGGCAAAGCATAACCACAGCTTTGTTCCTCTCCCTGTCTAGGCAAGGAACCAGTCACCTCCAATTGTGTGTTGTTCAACTGGTTCATTTACATTTGGGATTAGCCTTGGCTACACTATTTTTGTCCATGTTAAGGATGGTATTTATGTGTGTTCCTGTGTGAGGGCATTAATGGGGAAAAGGTACAGGGAGCTCTTCTCACACACTTACCCAAAGGGAAAGGTAGAAGAGGAATAATGGCTCCATAGTTAGATGCTAGCTCAGAACTTGGGAGACCCGGATTCAATTTCCTGTTCTGTTACAGGCTTCTTGTGTAACTCTGGGTAAGTGACCTAGTCTCTCAGTGCCTCGGTTCCTCAGCTGTAAAATGTGGATAATAGTATTTCCTTCCATCACCAGGGTGCTCTAAGGATAAATACATTAAAGACTGTGAGGTGCTCAGATACTATAGCCATGTAAGTACCTTAGATGGCCATGAAGGACCTTAGATAGGCATTATTTGGCACAGAACGCTAGGGAAGAAGAGCCGATCAGTGCTACCCCTTGTTAAACCTCCCACGAAATCGAGATATCAACCTACAGTCTTAGGATACCTGAGAAAGAAATGAGCAGGAACTGTCAACTCTGAGGGCAGTACACTGTATCAGGGTGAATAGCACTGGAGTGGGAATCAGAAGATCTAGGTTCTATTCCTGTCCTAAACACTAACTAATAGTGTGATCTTGGAGAAGTCACTTCATTTCACTTGTATACATCTCCATGAGTCCATCTTGGAAATAAGACACCTGAACGACAATGCTCATGAGGCATCGTGGCCCCACTATTTCAGTTTTCAATATTTTGCTGAAAACTTCCATTTGTGGGTATTTTGTGTTTCATCAGAATGTCTACATTTTCTGCAGCAAGCAGACACTTGTAGCAAAAAGTTTTATTGAGTCAAAACCCCACTTTTCCTTCAAAAAATTTTTATCTGGAAAATTTTCAACCAATCCCACTAGCTCCCCATTGCTGCGGGTGTCCAGTCACCATTACTGTCAATGGGAGGTATGCTTGTTTATCAAGAGAAATACTAACACTGCCCTTAAAAATGATCATGAAATGGATTCAACTATTAAAAAGCCCAACACAGCAGTGTCACTTATTAGGGTAACTCTGGACTATACGGCTTGTGATCAATGGGCACATTATGATCCATTTTTTCTGCATAAAAGCAGGGACAGCTAAATACAACAAATGATAAGAGAGTTTATATTTTTCCTGTCTTCCCATAAATGCAGGTTTTTGTTCTGATTTCTAAATGCATGAGTCAGACAATACTTTAATCAACAGCATTTGCTATTAAAAGAATGCTGTAATTTCTCTCTCCCTAAGGTACAAATTAATTGAGACTGATTAGCCGAGCATTTGTTGCTGTATCAGATATAGCACACAAGCCCTGAAGTGTTATCAGATCAGACTATTGGTTTTCAGACACTGCTATTATTCACTTCAATGGAGACACTCTCCTTTATTGGAAGCTATACAAGAAAATCAACAAACGCTTGTTGAGTAACGTATGGAAATGGACAATTTGGGGCAATTTGTTTTTCTATTCTCCAAATGCTCAGAAGTAATAAATATTATAAACAAATCAAGTCAACAGAATAACAAATCCAATATTGATCGGGCCGATATCAATCCTTAAATGTATAACAATTCAAGGAAAAACACAAATGAGAAAATAATAAAACAGCAGCACATATAACATCTGCGCTTCTCTTGTATATACACCCATTGTCTCTTGCTTCTAATTAGACTGTGCACTCTTCCAGGAAAGACTATCTTTTTGTTACATCTTAGTATATAGACTAGCACAATGGGGCCCTGGTCTCTAATAAGGTCCCTTAGGTGCTATTGTAATACAAGCAACAAGAACAGAGGAACTCAACACTTCATTACAAGAAGCCAAAGCAGAATGAACACTCCTATGAGCAAGTCCCATGAACTACAGCTCTGTACACTATTAGAAACTGGTAAGTATACAACAATCTTATACTCTCAGTAAACTAGTCTATAAGCATTAAATTGATCCCATTCACTGTGCTGGCCCACTGCATGGATGAATTTCACCCTTGAGTCTCTGCTACTAAAGTTATTAACTAGAGATGGGCCTGATCCACAACCCTGAAGAAGTGGCTCTAACTGATAGAGCTAACCATCTAGTGAGAATGATGGACACTAGACCATCATAGATGGGAATAATCTATTCAGAAGAAAGGGAGCAATAAAATGGCCAGTGCAGATTTGGGCTGCAGATGCAGAGACATCAAGAGCAGGGAAGTGACTGTTTTCCCTGCTATGGGTATGTCTACACTGCAAGTAAAGGTCTGATTGTAGCATAGAGAAGCATACCTTGCTAGCTTTAGTCTACCTAGTACAGGTAACAATAGTAGTGTAGACGTGGTGGCACAGGCTAGCAATCAAGGTACTTACCCAGGCTCCCCAGAAGGATACTGGTTATCAATGACCTAGATTAGAGATGTCTATCTGTGCTACAATCACATCTCCATATGCAGTGTAGACAAACCCATTAATGGCTTCAGTGCAGTCATACCTGGAATATTGTATTCAGTCCTGGGCACCACATTACTAGGATGAGAATAAAAAACTGGAGGAAAGTCAGAGGAGACAAAAAAAAAATAATAGGGGGCTGAAGTGATAAGCAAAGATTAAAAGATATAAATCAGAGCTCAAAGAGCTCAGCTAAGCAGTGACTACGCTGGACATGACAGTTTAAAAATATTTGTAGGTTGCTAACACAAAGAATGGAGAGGAATTATTGAAGGCAGTACCACAGAGGAGAGCTAGGAGTAAAGGGATAACTTGGGCTAAATATCAGTGGAAACTTTGTGATAGCAAGAGCTACTAATTCATGGTGCAGCCTCCCAAAGGAAGTCCTGGAAGAACAGTCTCTTGGGGCACTTCAAACTAGATTGGACAAAGGACTGGGTGAGGCCCTGTCATAGTATAATTCCCCACTCTGAAGCTTAGCGTCCAAAAGATGGGGTACCAGCATGAATTCCTCTAAGCTTGATTACCAGCTTAGGACCTGTAGCACTGCCACCAACCAGGAATTCCAGTGCCTGGTACACTCTGGTCCCCCCAAAACCTTGCCCAGGGAACCCCAAGACCCAGACCCTCTGGATCTTAACACAAGGAAAGAAAACCCTTTCCCTCACCGTTGCCTCTCCCAGGCTTCCGCTCCCTGGGTTACCCTGGAAGATCACTGTGATTCAAACTCCCTGAATCTTAAACAGAGAGGAAAATGTACCTTTCCCCCTCCTTCTCTCTCCCCCTCCCAGACTCTCCCTGAGAGAGCAAGTAATCCTAACACAGAGAGAAAATAACCTTTTTCTCCCCCTTCCCTCCTTTCTCCCCACCAATTCCCTGGTGGATCCAGACCCAGTCCCCTGGGGTCTCACCAGAATAAAAAAAACAATCAGGTTCTTAAACAAGAAAAGCTTTTAATTAAAGAAAGAAAAAACAGTAAAAATTATCTTTGTAAATTAAAAAAAATGGAATAGGTACAGGGTCTTTCAGCTATAGACACTGGGAATACCCTCCCAGCCTAAGTATGCAAGTGCAAATTAAAATCTTTTCAGCAAAATACCAATTTGAACTCCTTTCAGCCAAATACACATTTGAACTCCTTCCAACCAAATACACATTTGCAAATAAAGAAAACAAACATAAGCCTAACTCGCCTTATCTACCTAGTACTTACTATTTTTGAACTTATAAGAGCCTGTATCGGAGAGATTGGAGAGAAACCTGGTTGCACGTCTGGTCCCTCTGAGCCCCCAGAGTCAACAACCACCAAAAACTAACAGCACACACACAAACTTCCCTCCCTCAAGATTTGAAAGTATCCTGTCCCCTGCTTGGTCCTCTGGTCAGGTGACAGCCTGGCTCACTGATCTTGTTAACCCTTTACAGGCAAAAGAGATATGAAGTACTTCTGTTCCATTAACTCTTAACTATCCGTTTATGACAGGCCCACTGAAGAACAAGCTTGCATTGGCAGGCAGAGGGACTGGATGAGTGGCACCCATCTCTAATTCCCACGAGCGGTAATGATTCAGATGAGACATTGCCTGACTGAGAAACCACCCAGCTTGATCTCCTACAAATGCCCGCCTCTCAGAAACAGGAAGTTGCAAACGTGCCACTGGAGCTGTAGCTGCCTCAGTGTACTCCGTTACACTACCTGCAGCTTTGGCTCAGGCTTCGGTCCGCCCTCCTTGGGTCATGTAATAATTTTTGTTGTCAGAAGGGGGTCGAGGTACAATGAAATTTGAGAACCTCTGGTATAGAGCCTAGCACAATGGAGTCCTGATAAACTTCAGAGAGTTTAATACCAGAAGGGACTATTAAGCCATCTCAATGATCTGTCATAGGCCACAGTCTTTAATCCACCACTTCCCTTGGTAGCCTGTTCTCACTGTTAATTTTTTGTGTTTTATGCCAAATTTGAATGTGTTGAAATGTGTATAGAGTGGCTAACACAATGGAGACCCAGTCTGTGACTGGGGGCACTAGTCACTACCATACAATAATGATCCTGAGAGGTGCTGAGCACCTAAACTCATTAATGGGCTCAATGCTTCTAACAAGCAGGCTCTTCAGTTAAGCATTAGAGTCCTTAATGGCTTCCTTGTCCTCCCTGATCTGTTTCCACCTGCTTTGAGGCGAGGATAGTCCTTTTGCATTTGTACAGCACCTAGCACAATGGGGTCCTGGCCCATGACTGGGGTTCCTAAGCACCACAAATAATAAACTAATACTGAAAACGGAACTCTGTTCAATGTTTGCTTCCCCCACCTCACATATTTTTTTGTGATGCGTATTTTGGACTTGCTCTTTTCTTTTACTGCTTCCTTCACTCTGGTTTTCTGTCCCCCCTCAGTTACTCCCTTCACTGAGCTTCTCGCTTTTTGTCCTTTCACTGAGTGTTTTCCCAAAAAGTGACAAGAACAGACGCAGAACAGTTTTTCTATGGCAGCAGATCTCAGCCTCAGGTTTTGGTGCATCACGCAAGTGAACGGCCGCATTGTGGGATTACATACAAGAAAAGAAAATGTAACCTCACTCCGTGAACACTTATATAAATTAAGCCTTGGTTCAAAGTTGTTCCTTACAAACCATTTGCTAACGTTCAAATATTTCAGATATTGAACAACTATGTCTCCTCATTTCCTTCCCCATCTCTACAGGAAACACAGCCCGCCAACAAAGAAAATGGTTGGGGTCACTTGATCACAATCTATAAAACCAACATGGGGAACAGAAATTTGATAATAGAGGGTTCTTTAATGTAGCAGATAAAGTTATAACAAGATCCATTGACTGGAAGTTGAAGCTAGATAAATTCTAACTACAAATAAGTCACACATTATTCAGGGGAGGGTAATTAACCATGGGGACAAGTTACCAAGGGTTGTGGTGGATTCTCCATCCCTGGCAGTTTTTAAATCAAAACTGGATGGTTTTCTATCAGAGATGGTCTAGTTCAATCCACAGCTATTGGGCTGGAAGAAGGAATTAATTCAGGAAGTCCTGTGGCCTGTCTTATGCAGGAGGATAGGCTAGAAGATCAGAACAGTCCTTCCTGGCCATCCAATCTATGAACCACCCACCTATAGGGATCTGATAGTTAAGGCCACTGGCTAGATTCTTGTACTGCACTAAAAGCCTCCTGTCCAAAAAAGGCACAAGCATCCATTTCCATATAGAATATCACCAACCAAAGAAGTATGCATGGATTGCTCTATGTTCACAGATAGGGCTGAAGTTGGGTTGGCACGTGTAGCCACAACATACCATTCTGACGAAGTGGGTATTCACCCACGAAAGCTCATGCTCCAAAACGTCTGTTATCTATAAGGTGCCACAGGATTCTTTGCTGCTTTAACATTCCCATGGTGATCAATGTGACAGTTGCTATATGACATAGTACATACCCTTGAAAAACATGATGAACTCCCCGCTCTCCTGTATTTTTCCAGAACTACACACAGCTCTGCAGATGCAGAAATGTTATCATAGCTTAACCTCTGTTCCCAAGGCAATACATTTGCTCAGTTGTAGGAAGATTATATAAGGGTTTAAATAATCTGGCCTTAGATAATTATGCTAGATTTTAGATGTCCTGTGTCAGAGTTTAAATAGTCATAGCAAAACTGACAAGGTAGAAAGGTTTTTAATCCTCTGTAGTTTTTGATGTGCTTAAGTTTTCTCTATCTTCGCATGGGCACACAGCCAAAGTGCCTGGATCCTACAAACCCTTTCTGAGTCTCATTTATTTTAATGCAATTTGTGAACAAGAACTACTTGCTTAATAGGGGGTTGGAAAATTGCCCCAGGTTACTTGCTGCTAATGCTTGCCTCTTCCTTGTCTGCCTTTTTTCTGATATCACCACTTAACCTCCTCTTCTGAATAACAGACGTCACTTAGGCCATGTCTACATCTAAAATTTTGCAGCGCTGGTTGTTACAGCTGTATTAGTACAGCTGTATAGGGCCAGCGCTGCAGAGTGGCCACACTTACAGCAACCAGCGCTGAAAGTGGTGTTAGATGTGGCCACACTGCAGCGCTGTTGGGCGGCTTCAAGGGGGGTTCCGGGAACGAGAGAGCAAACCGGGAAAGGAGACCAGCTTCGCCGCGGTTTGCTCTCGCGTTCCCCGAACCCCCCTGCAAACCGCAGGGAAGGAGACCTGCTTGCTCGGGGGTTCGGGGAACGAGAGAGCAAACCGGGAAAGGAGACCAGCTTCGCCGCGGTTTGCTCTCGCGTTCCCCGAACCACCCTGCAAACCGCAGGGAAGGAGACCTGCTTGCTCGGGGTTCCGGGAACGAGAGAGCAAACCGGGAAAGGAGACCAGCTTCGCCGCGGTTTGCTCTCGCGTTCCCGGAGCCACCCAGCAAACCGCAGGGAAGGAGACCTGCTTGCTCGGGGTTCCGGGAACGAGAGAGCAAACCGGGAAAGGAGACCAGCTTCGCCGCGGTTTGCTCTCGCGTTCCCCGAACCACCCTGCAAACCGCAGGGAAGGAGACCTGCTTGCTCGGGGTTCCAGGAACGAGAGAGCAAACCGGGAAAGGAGACCAGCTTCGCCGCGGTTTGCTCTCGCGTTCCCCGAACCACCCTGCAAACCGCAGGGAAGGAGACCTGCTTGCTCGGGGTTCCGGGAACGAGAGAGCAAACCGGGAAAGGAGACCAGCTTCGCCGCGGTTTGCTCTCGCGTTCCCCGAACCACCCTGCAAACCGCAGGGAAGGAGACCAGCTTGCTCGGGGTTCCGGGAACGAGAGAGCAAACCGGGAAAGGAGACCAGCTTCGCCGCGGTTTGCTCTCGCGTTCCCCGAACCACCCTGCAAACCGCAGGGAAGGAGACCTGCTTGCTCGGGGTTCCGGGAACGAGAGAGCAAACCGGGAAAGGAGACCAGCTTGATTACCAGAGGCTTCCTCCTTCCACGGAGGTCAAGAAAAGTGCTGGTAAGTGTCTACATTGGATTACCAGCGCTGGATCACCAGCGCTGGATCCTCTACACCCGAGACAAAACGGGAGTACGGCCAGCACTGCAAACAGGGAGTTGCAGCGCTGGTGATGCCCTGCAGATGTGTACACCTTCAAAGTTGCAGCGCTGTAACTCCCTCACCAGCGCTGCAACTTTCTGATGTAGACAAGCCCTTAGACTCTCTTTGCCAGCCCAGGAGGACGGATGTGCAGACAGCAGAAGGCACAGAGTGAAGAGGCTCAGCAGATACATTTTTAGGTGGGATACTTTCCACAAGAAGTAGCTATGAATGTAACAATACCTAAAATACTTTAGGGAGGACCATGATCCTAGCCTCACTGATGTCAGTGACAAAACTCCCTTTGGCTTCAGCATGGCCAGGATTTCACCCTGATGTACATGAAATCACTCGCTCATCACTGTACCCTTTAGGCAGTGGCATTTCAATGTGGCAGCCTTTACTCAGAGAGTAGAGAGCAACCTATCATGCAACACACTGGCTAATCTCTCATGATGGACTATAAAACTGCTAAGTGTCAGAGGGGTAGCTGTGTTAGTCTGGATCTATAAAAGCAGCAAAGAGTCCTGTGGCACCTTATAGACTAACAGATGTATTGGAGCATGAGCTTTTCTGGGTGAATACCCATTTCATCAGATGCATGAGACGAAGTGGGTATTCACTCACAAAAGCTCATGCTCCAATACATCTGTTAGTCTATAAGGTGCCACAGGATTCTTTGCTGCCCTTATAAAACTGCTGTGGAGTTGTTAAACTATATTATGCAATAAATACACCTTTCGAGAGTGACTAGTCTCTATGTTCTGGAAAGCCGATACTGCATTTAAATGTTCAGCCATTCAGTCATTTTCAGTTACTTGTGCTTCCATCTCACAGTGTAGCTGCCTCTACCATTTGGCTTTCATGGGGCAAATCCTGACCTAAGGTTCTCTGGAGTTCACAGTATAGAGTGAACTCCAGAGAACCTTAGGAGGTTCCACACAATGGAGACCCAGTCTGTGACTGGGGGCACTAGTCACTACCATACAATAATGATCCTGAGAGGTGCTGAGCACCTAAACTCATTAATGGGCTCAATGCTTCTAACAAACAGGCTCTTCAGTTAAGCATTAGAGTCCTTAATGGCTTCCTTGTCCTCCCTGATCAGTTTCCACCTGCTCTGAGGCGAGGACCAGCTCCAAGGTCCAGTGGTCTAAATTGGCTCAGAGGCTTGGAATACTGCATTAGAAGTAGGTTCAGGAGAAGCAGATCAGTGAGGAGAGTTCAGGTGAGACTGGCAAAGATGTAAGACAAATGCGGTTTAGTATGAGTCCCATCACATGAAATATAAATATGCGTAAACAACCGTAGCAGAGCAACAGAAAACTCTACAGTAAGATGTCGTATGTGTTTCCACAATAACCCCACGCTTTGAGTACATCATAACTTTCTCAAACTTTCACATTTTGGAGCTGAAATATACCATGGAGTATCATTAAAAGACACTGACAACTTAAAATCTAGATAATTTAAAATAAATGATTTAAAAGTAGTTTCCGGTGTCTCCATATCATTTTTTTTTTTTTTTTTGTAATTTTACAGTGTCATTTTCCTATTTTTTCCCTTCTAGGCCACTGTTATGCCTAAAGGCCCAGATCCTCAAAGGTATTTAGATGCAAGACTCCCGTTGATTTCAATGGGAGTCAAGCACTTAAATAACTGAGGATCTGGGTCAAGATCCACACAAACAATATGGGAAACTGACTAATCAGCTACAGGGAAATAGTGAAACTGACTTGTGGTGGGGGCCCTCACCCATGCAGCACCCCCAGGCAGCATAATATCTGACTCAGCTTCCTCTGGTGAGCTTTCAGTAAGTCCCATGAAGCTTATGTGTATTGAACAATACCTCAGGGGTCTGTCTCGTTTATTTAACCCAAAGGTAGAATATCATACAAATAGGCCTTCACCTCAGCATCTCCAGCTCAAGAGGGAAGAGGGCTGAATTAACCCCCAGTGGTCAAACCACAGCAACCCTTCCTCAGAACAGCATATCATTCCTCTCATCCAGGGCTTCTGCTGCTACCTGACAAAGTCCTGCCATAGGGCTAGGTTTTGCTGAAGTCAGCATTCAGAGTTCCTCCCTTGCAGAGCCCATCCCACCCAAGAAGCATTCTTCCTGGGTTCCCTTTCCTGGTAAGCTCCCTCACCAGCCCTTTCCTTGGGACCTCTCTCTTTCTGTGTTCTACAGACTCTTCCTTTCTGACCAGGAGCCCCTGTTCTCTAGCCCCCACTAAGGCTGTGTCTACACTATGCAGCTTTTAGTGACACGGCTGTGTTGGTACAGCCGTGCCGCTAAAAGGCACGCAGTGTAGCCACTGTTTGTCAGCTCTCCTGCCAACAAAAAAACTTCCACCCTCAAGGAGTGACATTAGCTTGATTGAAGTGCTGTTTACACTGCTGCTTATCCTCAGCAAAACTTTTGTCTTTTAGAGAGGTGCTTTTTAACACCTCTGAAAGACAAAAGTTTTGTCATTCAGTTGCCAGTGTAGACATAGGCTAAATGTGTTTGGGGGTGCAGTGTGGAGGGGTGGAACATTCCTTTCATCAGGCCCAGATGCTTCTCTGCCTAATTAACTTCTTCCCAACTACTCAGCGAATTAATTAGTCCCAGGTGAATCTGAACTGCCTCATTCCTCCTTGTGGAGCCTGGTAAAGGTAGGCTGAGCCCCCGATTAACTCAGAGGGCAAGTTACTCTCTGACATGACTACACACAAAGTAGAGTCAAACAATAAAAGAAAAACTGAAACATGGGGAAATATCAGTTGTTCTTTCTAATCTTTCAGCTACAGTAATTTTAGGTGTTGCTTGTAACAACAACAGAAGGTAAAACACATTAGAGAGAGAAAAGTGTTTGGTTTTTTTTCCTGTATGCCTTTAATTCACACACTGACTGGGAGGCACATGGCACATAATGAAATTTTGTGATGTAGTAAATGAACAGATACACACACGCAATCAAGATTACTGAATTACAAATGTACTTTGTTCTCTCTCCCCGTGCCCCGCCCTGCCCCAGGGTGTAGTTTTGTTCTGATCACGTCATACTTTACTAGTTAATATTCCTGGAATAATGGAAAAATCATACCAGCGTGAGACCTCACTAAACACTTTGCTGAGAAGTGGTGAGAAGTTTTTTAAATTTGAGATTCTCCTTTACTTTTCTAGCTCTCACAAATCAGGCAGCCCTGCAAGCACATGACCCAAAGCCAACTCTGCTTCATTGGATTTACTCCAGAGTTATAGTATACCTGACATTGGACCCTAGCCTTCTGAGTAGTATGTAAAGAGCAAAGGATGGGTACAAGGTACCAATCTCATATGACAGCTTGTAGCTCCTGCAATCAGTGGGATTTCTGCCACTGACTTCAATAGGAGCTGGAATGGTTCCTGGTTCTAAGAACTGCAAAGGGAAGAGGAGGGAATCTGAAATAAAAACAAATAAAAGCTTTGGGAATAATGCTGATACAACAGCAGATTGATTCCACGGCAGCTTTTTTTTTTTTTAAAGCATTTTTTAAAAAAGAGTGGGTGACAAATTGAATTTGTCTGGTTTACAGGCTGAACACTGTTCCTGGCTCAGAGCAAAGCACAATAAAACCGTCATTTTGCAGGACTCTTAAAAAACGTGACATGTATTCTCATTCTCTTTGGGTTACAGAATCAGTTTATTTAATTATCCTGGCCTATTATAAGCTTCGTCAAAGGATGGAATAACAAGGGCAAGGGGAAAAAATAAAAAATAACCAAAGTCTGTGCTCTTGAGAGCACCGTGTTCCAGAGGAGCAAGAGCAGCCAAGGACTGGCTCATCCATCAAGTGCAAACAAGCAATCAAGGCTTGGCATTGTCTGAATGTAGGGCATAGGCAGTACTTGAAGACAGCACCGGTGGGACCACCAGAATACCAAATGTTAGCTATTTAGTAGATATTTGTTCTGCAGCGATTGTTCAGCAGTGCTGGCTAAGTTACCTCAGAAGACAACACAGGCATATAAAATAATTAGAAGAACACACGAAAGGGATGAAAAAAAATGCATGTTATTTCCAGTTACTTTCCCCTTCTTAATAAAGCAATCTGCTCAAATTTATTTAACTGTGAGGGCACTGGGTTCCACCACTGTAACTGGGAGAGGTCCCATTTTTTCCTATTTTAAAGATTTCCTCATGATTAATCAACTGAGATTTTGTTTTGATTGAGCAGAGAACGATTATATTGGACCCATTAGCAAGTGCACAACAAATGAGAGGCTTTAACTTGCAAGATTTAAAGACATTTTGGAAACAAGTTACCAAAAGGTCTCCCTTAACAAGGGTAATTATGTCCCTGCTAAATGCAAATTCATGCTCATGAAAGTCATAATTAAATTTGCAAGTATTAGGAGTAAGGAACTTGCAAACGAGACTGAAATTGTAGTACCCTGTCATATCATTTACAGGGACTCACCACTACAAGTTTTTTTTCTCTCCTGCTGGTAACAGCTCACCTTAACTGATCACTCTCGTTAGAGTGTGTATGGTAACACCCATTGTTTCATGTTCTCTGTGTATATATAAATATCTTCCTACTGTATTTTCTACTGCATGCATCCGATGAAGTGGGCTGCAGCCCACGAAAGCTTATGCTCAAATAAATTTGTTAGTCTCTAAGGTGCCACAAGTACTCCTGTTCCATTCTAATTGGTTTCCTTACCATACAGAATGTGGTAGAGATGGTTAGGACAAACCAATCTAAATCATATCACTCATAAAAAACAACTCCACGCAACCTGTGATTTATCCTTCTCAAATGATAAAACCAACAGGGACCTTGGTGCAAGGATTTTACTGGAACTAAATGACCCATACAGGTTAACAGGATGAGACTGCCCAAGGGTCTGAAAATAAACCAAATGTTCACAAGTTCCAAAACAGCAATTTTCCAGTTATGCTAAAGAGGCTGCAGCAATTGGTCAGCTAATTAGCAGAAATGGGCCTGAACGAAAACCACGTCTGAAAGGGCCCTCCTCCCCACCCTCCACCCCTAGTTATGGAAAAGTCCAGATTTCACTGCTGGTCCATATAACCATACCTCCAGATCAAAACAGCTGCAAAACTGAGCCAACATCCAGATTCACACGTTTAAACTCAGGTCCATGGAGCCACTAACTCGTGGTATCTTTGACGTTTAAAAAATATTTATTTGTACAAATCTACTGATTCCACACAACATCTAACAGCCACGTGAGACCCTGAAAGTGTGATCATTCTAGCACAGTATGTACGGGCAAGTTGCATCTTAGGCGCATTTAACATGCGCAAATTCAGCTTTGCGCGGTCAGCAAAAACGGGAATAAAAGAAAAACAACAATATAAAAACTGCATCTGTAGTACGAGTGATTCCGCCCGCCATTCAACTCAATGAGTGTTTCACTATACGTGGTTTTCGCTTTACGCGCTAACCACGGAACGAAACCCCCGCATAAGATGAGACTTGCCTGTAGTATTTTTAACCTGATACACTGCTGTCAGGAGAAAGGCATGTGGAGGTTCTACAGAATCAAACAGAACTAGATTTTCCTCTCCCCAGGTTGCTTGTGCAGTGCCAATGAAACTCAGTTGAATTAATCATTCACTCTTAATGAACTTGATGTTATCTTTCCCTCTCTCACCTCTGAGCTCCTCGGATGGAATCCTTACCACCCAACATGAAACTTCAGTACACAGGCTTTGTGGCGGTGACATACAAAAAGGAAGTGGGAATGAAATTCTCCTCTTGGCCTGCAGAGCACCTCTGCTATCATGCAAACAACTGCTACTCTGGTAATGGTCAGGGATACATTTGTCTTACATGAGGTTCTGGGCAAAGGAGCTGTGTAGGTCACGGCCTTGCTGGCCAATGGACACACTGCTCCAAGCTACTGCAGAGTACGCTACCATTAAGCACTGCTCTGGATGCAGTCTCTTTGTATAGCATCTCTGGAACTCACAGGGAAACCTTGACAGTTCCCCTATAGTGGCAGAATTCAATATTTTTTTTTTATAAAGTTTATTTTTAAGCATTTTTTAAATGTTTATTGATTTAAATTTTCACAGTTGTGGGCAATTGGGAGGGGTTCAGACAATAATTATTTAATGACAGTGGACATTGAGATTCACAAAGGTGAAGCTTTATAATCATTTAAATATACTTATATCGAACTCTGGTAAGTTCTCAAGCAGCATTTTCCTTACTTTGCCTATCTGTACACTTCAATTTTTATCAGTGAAAATATTTTTTGTCAGCTTGTGTATATGGTGAAACTGATCAGTCTACTGACATTTACTGATAACAACAATTATCCTTCCAAGCCTCCTTATAGTCCAGGCCTTGCACACTCAGAGTAAAGAAGAAGCAGGATTTCTCCCTGAAGGCCTATTACTGCAAGCACAGCACTAATCACAAAGCCAGGGGGCACAGATCAGCATTCACGTTGCACTCCCCGTCAGTACCCAACCCAGGCCGGGCAAGCTAATGATCCAACCAGAGGACCAAATTTGGTGATGTATCCTAGTTGTGTGCCATCAGAGACATGTTGTGCATACGCTAAGAAGACGACGATGACCACAAAGCCATCTCCAGCTTGCGAGATGAATGGGTCAATGAATAAATAAATACACCAGAAATATTCTCCCTCTCTTTCATAATCTTAAATGGACTCAGAACGAGCATTATAAGCCCTGTTCTCACTACCACACCCAGGTCATTAGGAGCGGTTGGAAGATTTCTAGAAATTTGACAGCATTCTGAGGTCACTGGATAAAGTGCCAACAGACTCAAAGAGAGAAGAAGGCAAAGTGGGCTCTTTGTAAAGTCCATGTAAATGTAAAGTCCATACATTTTCTGTTAATTATTTGGTATCTCAATGTTTTTAAAATATATTTTGCTTTTTTAAAAGTAATTCCACTGAATTACTACTAACTTGCTAGCTGACCAAGTGTGTTAATTTTGAGGCCTAACAAACTTGACATTGCCCTTTTAAATCATGAAAACGAGTATTTCTAAAGGAAGAGCCATACCAGGACATTTTACAAGCATCAGTGGAGATGTCAAAACAAAGACAATTTCAGCTGTAGCAAATGGCAGGGATAGAGCCTTCACACACCAACTCATGGGCTTAAAAGTTTAAAGTTTTAATTCAACCCATTATAAAATATTAAAAGAAATAAAATACAGAAAAGAGGAGAGAAGGGAAGAATCTAATGTTTTTGCAGCAACTTGCCAGCTTTTTGGATCTTTGGATTCATCTTTTTGGATCTTTGCCTGAAATTCACCTCTGGATGCATGTGCATTTCCCATTGATTTCAAGTCATTGGGCTTGGCTTATAGTGGTTCTGAGTAACTCCAGCCCCTACTGATTTTATCTGGAATTGTAGGGCCAGATGTTCAAATGAGCTCAGGGTCAGATGATCAAGTGCTCAGCTCTTATAGATGGGGCCAGATTTCCTACAGTGCTTGGTACCCAGCAGACCCCAGGGGGACACTTATGACCTGACTTTGGAAAGAGTTGGGGCCCCAACAAGATGAGCTCTTTTGGAAGATCCAGCCATTAATTTAAGTACCCTAATGGGAGCTGAGCTCTGGTTAAAATCTGGCCCTGATTGCGGGTGCTAAACTCTTTGGAAAATTTGAGCCTTAAATGTTCTCGTGTTAGAGTAAATGAGTCTTTAAGGTTAAGCAACTGATGTAGCATGACAGTGAGGCAGTGTGATAAAACAGATGCAAATAGGAGTCAAGACCCTTGGGTTCTTTCCCAACTCTGCTGTGTGATTTTTAGTAGAAATTGGCCTAAACTGTAAAATTCAGATCCAGATTTTGAACCCATGGACAATGGGACAGTGGAGTTGAAGAGCTGTTTGTTTCTGCTCATTATAGAAAAGATGCCCTGACTCTGAAATACAGATCTAGGTTCAGATTTCAGACTCTCCTCTTCCAGTGAGTCTGCGGGGTGTCTGGATCCTGGATTTTGATTGTGACCCATCCGTAGCATTTCAGGGTGATCTGAAAGTGAGGGAGGCTGTTTGATAAATGCCAATTGGGCGGCAGCTCCAAATACAAAGGCAGTCTGCAAGAAAGCACAGAATCAGGAATGAATAAGGGAAACAAAGAGAAATGTTAAGGAGATTTGAGCAGAGTGCTGAGTGCAGGAGGGACATAGGAAGCAATGAGATCAGAGATGTAGGAGTGGTTCTGTGGAGTACTCTGAAGATGAGAAGCTTGAACTGAATGGGAATACAGAAGGGGAACTGGTGATTTAAGAAAGGAAAAAGTGGTCTTTGCTGTGTTTTGGATAGATGAAAAAGGCTTGGCGTAGGCATCAGTGGGGAGGATAAATTTGATGTTTTTAGTGGGAGGAGCAGCAGGAGGATTTATTGACTGCTGGGATATAAGACAGAAGGAGCTCAGATGAACAGACTGAAGAGGTAGTAGTATCAGTGACAGCAGCGGGAAGGGAGAGGGGCTGGGATCAAGATGATGAACTCAGAGTTAATTATTCACCATTACTAGATTTGATATTCTCTGTCCAGGAGAAGCATTTGCAAATGTCTCAACATCCAGGAGGGGAAATTTAGTAACTTGATCTGAGATTTAAGACTCCTGATCTGAACAGCCTCAGAATTTGGAGACCCGGACAGGAGTCTGAATTCTGCATCCTGAGCTCATCTCTCTGGTTAATTGAAACATCTAATTATCTGATGCGTGAGAACCTTTGAAAAGGATCAGAAGGATACCTCAGTGATAAGCACTGTACAAATGCTTAGAGAGACACATAGATGAGTTCTTTGTCATTGATCAATCTCAGTGATGAATGCGGCCAGCTTTTTCCACCAGCATCTTCCAATAGTGGAGCGCGCTCTCTTTCCATATAGAATTATCCTAATTAATGCCTGCTTGCTGTAATTCATATAAACAAGATACACTGCCAGGAAAAGACTATTATTAAGCCTGATTTTTTGAAAACTGTATTTACAGCATCAGTCACAATATGCAGTAGCTATTATCGGCCATTTTGTTACTCAGCTGGAGGGCTACAAGGGAGGGAGGGGTTGGACTGGAGACACATTTGGTCGGAACAGCTGCAGTCTTTTAGGGTATGTGATTGATATACAACGTGCAAGTTCTCAGATCCTAGACATCAATCTAAGCACATTCCAGCGATGACAAATCACCAAAAAACAAGCACTAAAGGGTGAAATTTTCTTGTCATGGAGTCTTGTAAGTGAAATGTTCTTAAGGGAAACAATTCTGCACTAGCCTCTATAGGGTTGGACCTGACAGATCTTTTATAGCAGTTCACTGCCTACAGATATAGCAGCTGTGGGTTGCATTTATTATCATTATATATTACAGTAGAGCCTAATGGACCCAATCAACATGGGCACAGAGTATGAGATAGTCTTTGTCCCAAACAGCTTACAGTCTAAATGGACAAGACTAACAAAGGGCCTTGTCTAAGGGCCACCCAGAAGGTTAGAGGCAAAACTGGGACTAGAACAAAAGGTTTTCTCCAGCCTAGTCTAGGGGGCCTATCCAGTGGACCACAGACCCTCTTCATGTCAGACGGTGCTGTGCCTACCACTTGCATTCTGGTCCTTGTAGCAATTCAGACTAACCGGGGATGCTCAGGGAACATTGCCGCTTCATTCAATATTTCCACAGGGAGTGACCCTTAGAAATGGGACAGAGCACTAAAAGAACGGAGGCTGTGAATGTTGCTGTTAATGAAACAACACTACTCAGCCTCAGATTAGACACAGCAACCATGAAACACACCCACTAGAGCTACGCAACTGCCTGTAAAGAGGGATGGAGGTAAGGTTCAGATGGGAATTCCCCTGGCATATGGAAAATGTTATATAACATAACTAGCAGAGTCATATTGCTATGACTAGCTTTAAGTTTATGATCGTCTCCTCTGATTGGCAAATACAGCCCTCCCCATCACCTGACTGCACAAATAAACTAACATATTCCAGAGTGTATCTGTGCTGGAAGCTCATAACACAACAGTTAATCTATAGCACACAGGCCTCTGTTCCTAGGCCTGACCCTGTCCTAGATTCACAAATTATGAAGCCAGAAGGGACTACTGTGATGATCTAGTCTGACCTCCCGTATAACACAGGCCATAGGATTTCCCTGAATTAATTCCTGTTTGCACAAGAGCATCTCTTTTAGAAAAATAGCTAATCTTGATTTTAGAACTGTCAGTGATGGAGAATCTCCTTGCTATAGCCCCATATTGCTGGTAATACCCGTAGCTCCTTTCTTTTTTCCCTTCACTTGTTCAGTACAGATTTTGCCCTACCATGGGAATCCTAACTCTTTGAATTTCGTGTGTTTTGTTTTCCTGTTGCAGAGCAGGGTGTTTTTATTCAACACCACAATCTCTTGACACCAGGAGGGAATCAGAAGGTGTTAACGTGAGACATTGACCCTCGGCATCTCTCTTTCTGCCAGCACTGGTTGTTATTAATCCAAAGCACAACTGTTTGGGAATAACAGTAATTCTGCTACAGAAGTGGTTAGACAACTGTCATTATCTTGTACTCTGATAGGAAGATGATATTCTTTAAGTCAGTTACTTTCCGTATTCACGCAGCATAGTGTTATTTGGAATACGTTTTTTTAGAAGTTACCTTTCCATAGGAAAGGCATTTGCTTTGTACATGTCTGGCCAAGACACCTATTTCTAAAGGTAGGAGCCTCTTGTTGGACTGGGAGGTGACAGTGTGCAATGATTGAACCAAGGGACTGGTAGTGTGCATTCTTGGCTTCTATTTCCTATTCTGCCAATAACACGTTATCTGAGGAAGGGGCTGTACGGCAGCATACACACTGGTCAGCTGGGGAAGGAAAAAGAAGAGTTGCAAATACAGGTCACTGCACATCCCTTTCTTCTGGGCTTGTTTTACTTCAAAGCCAAGACTCAAAACTCAAACCACTGGGTAAATAACCACCCAAGGTCTTTCCAGGTACAGCCAGCAGGAGAGGAGAAGGCACCGCCTTCCTCTGCAATAGCCACTTTACATCATTTCCCCTTTCCCTTTTATAACCCCACCCAGATCAGCCATGTGATGGGCTGGAATGGAGTAATCCCATGCATGCCGGAGTGCATTTACACTTTGCCACAGGGATAAATTCAGCAGCTGCAAAGAAAGAGACGCTCAGAAGGACCCAGTTAAAGAGCAACAAACAACATCCTACTCTATTGACCTACTGCACAATTAACTAGTAATTGTACCAGAAACTAGTTGGGGGTATTTTTTTGTCAGCAGACATGATATTTTTGCTCTCAGTTTGATCACAGAAATCTGTGATCATATGGAGAAGAACTGCATGTTTTGGCAGGTCAGATAATGGAAGGATAAATATGGAAGGAAACAGCAGGACCTAGCAGCACGACAGCTAGAGCGAGGAGCATGTGCTGTAGGGTTTGCAATATCCCAGCAGCACAGATAACGAAGTTTTGCAGCATGGTAGCATCTATTCCCGATAGAGAATGTTCATTAAATTTCAACCAGGCTTCACTAATACTGCAAAGCCACAGACTGAGGCCATGAGGCATTAAGCATCCCTAGCTCCCATTGAAATCAGTTAGTATCAGACCCTTAATTCCGCAAGTTCTTAACTCTCTTGTGTTTCCATTACTCTGGGGGAAGCATTAACTCTTCAAACAAAGGAAGACTTCTGGACAGAGTGTGTCTTTAATAGTTTACAGTTTCTTGGATCTGTTGGTTCCCAGCATTGGCAAAGCAAGCTTTGTAACATAGCTGGAGCCCAGAAAGAGGAACTTCATTGTTAATAGCTCAGGCATCGTCTCTTAACCACCCTAAAGTGTTATCAGGAGGTAGCTTATCTCAAGCTATTGTTTCACTTGTTGCTGTTTTGCCCAACAACTTACTATTGAGCTAAACCAACATATTCATACAGTAAACATCCCCATAAGCAGGTCAACCTATAGTATCTCTAACTAAGGCTACGTCTTCACTACCTGCCATATCGGCGGGTAGCAATCGATTGCTCGGGGATCGATATATCGCATCTCATCTAAACGCATATATCGATCCCCAAACGCACTTATATCGATTCCGGAACTCCACCAACCCCAACGGAGGTGCGGAGTCGACATGGGGAGCCGCGGACATCGATCCCACGCCATGAGGACGGTGAGTAATTCGATCTTAGATACTTTGACTTCAGCTACGTTATTCATGTAGCTGAAGTTGCGTATTTGAGATCGATTTTCCCCCGTAGTGTAGACCAGCCCTTACTGCAGAGCAGCCACCTGTCCAGCACACCATCCTTGTTGCCAATGTAGTGGTAGAAAAGAGAGAAGACTCTGTTGTAATGTACAGAAAAGGGATTCTTTACTGAGGCTGTTGGACACAGACAGGACCCTTAGTTCTCTCTGGCTCAATTGCTGCCAGTCTAACTAAACCCAGCTTGTGCTGCTACTGTGACCACTGGCCTGGCCTGGATTCAAAAGTCTTGCAAGGGACAGCTGACAACAGCTGGGTGGGAAGCTATTTTCCCATCCTGTGAAAATTTTTCAGATTTAATTTTTTTTTCCTGCATCAGGACAAAAACAGAACCATTTTCCATGAAAAACCAGAAAGATCTCAGAATAGTGTGGTGATTACGGAACTTACCTTGGATGTGGGACACATGGGTGTGAGCCCCTGCTCTAAATCAGGCAGAAGCAAAGATGTGAACTCTCCTAAATCTCAGCTGGATACCTAACCCACTCGTCTCGCTGACTCTAGTTTTGACCAAAAATTCCATCCTGTCCTGAGATCCTCTCACAGTGAAAGGTTCATCAGTACCCATAAAAATATTCAGTTTCGGCAAATTGGTATTTAAAAAAAAAAGAGGTTTAAATGAAAAATTCCGTCAGCTCTACTGCAGACAATGCTGCAAGAACCACAGGAAATCTAGCAAGTGGTCATCACAGATGGATTTGATATAGCTCCTTCTCTCCTACCGCTTCCCATAGAAAACTTAACAAGAGAGGCTGCCAGAAAACAGCAGTGCCTTGAAAGATGGGTGATCAGTAGCATAGATAAAACATGATATCATGAACGGAGAGCAGCATATAGGATTACTAACCATTAGGATGGCTTAACTGCCAAGACACTGCCATGCTGAATTAAGTATGTTTGCAGCAAAAATACAGCATGTGTTGTTTTAATAACTGAGGGTGGAATTGACTTCAGTACCTTAAATAGATTACTTTGTGGGATGCTGTAGCTGCCTGTGAATATATTGCTGCACAGAGGAGGCTACAGTATATAACTCAGTAATTGCTTTAGAGAAAGTTCCACTTTTGGTGCTGGGTCACTCCTCCCATGCAAACCCAGGGTCTGCGAGAGTGGGAAAGGGAAACTGTAAAGTAGCCCTTATTGAGCTTCCCAGATTATTCCATCGGGGAGGGGGGTTGGCTTTGTTCCCCCACCCCTGATGAAACAAACAGGTTCAGGCATTAGAGCTCAGATCTCTCAGGCCTTGGCTACACTTGGAGGTGTGCAGTGCTGGGAGTTACAGCTGTCTTCGTACAGCTGTGTAGGGAAAGCGCTGCAGTGTGGCCACACTGACAACTACCAGCGCTGCAGTGTGGCCACATTTGCAGCATTTGCAGCGCTGTTGGGAGTGGTGCATTGTGGGCAGCTATCCCAGCGTTCGAGTGGCTGCAACGGGCTTTTCAAAAGTGGGGGGTTGGGTGGAGTGTGACGGAGCGTGGGGGAGACAGAGAGAATGGATTTTTAGAGCTGACACTGTGTCAGCTCCCTGCCTTGCAAGTTCTATGGACTGGAAGATATACAGCACCAACCTTCAATCATTTTAAAAGTTTCGACCCCTTTCCCCACCCCTCTCTTATTCACTAAATGCAAATTATGCACTCCTAAATACCCTTCAGACCACATAAGCAGCTGCTCCAACACGGACTCCCCCTTCCCCCTCTGCCCTGTGGCTTCTCTACTCAAGCAAACAGCTGTGAACATTCCAAAGCAATTCCCCTGCCTGCCTCTTCTCGAGCAAACAGGAGCTGTGTTTGTTTTTTAGATAAGCAACTCCGGGGAGCCCGGAGTTCAGCCACTCTTCCGGTTTGTTGTGAACAGGCATTCTGGGATACCTCCTAATACCCTGGAGGCCAATTACAGCGCTTTTGGTGGCCACACTTGCGGAGCAGCACTGCATCACCAGTGCCGCAATCCTTATACCCGAGGCAGAGCAGGAGTACAACCAGTGCTGCAGCCAGGGAGATGTAGCGCTGTATGTGCCCTGCAAGTGTGGACGGTGAGTAAGTTGCAGCGCTGGTGGTGGATTTACAGCGCTGCAACTCTCCAGTGTAGCCAAGCCCTCGGACTAGCTGAAGGACACAGCATTCTGCAAGTCAGACGCTGCTTACCCTACATGGATCCCGAGGCTCCCTTCCCTGCACATTTACACTGCTCCCAAGCAGGCCTGGTGCCACCGGTGGGACATTTGCACCACCAAACAATCTTTAAGGGGACTCTGATTCCAATCAGAAAGACCAAAATTATAAATCACAGCAAAATAGTAACACAGTAGCCACATTTTACTTTTTTAAGCTCTTAAACTCCAAGATTTTCCAGGGTTCTGACTAGTTCCTGAACACCTGGAAGGTTGTTTGTTTTTCAAAACAGCAACATGCAGGGATCCCAAAATACCCACTTGCCCCCACAATAATGATACCCTACCACCAGCCCTGCTCCCAAGGACTATCCATCTGCCACCATTTTGGGACCTTCCATCCTATAAAGTCAGGGAAGATTCAAACCACAGAACGTTTTCCCAGAAAAGTTAGCAAAGGTTCAGATTCTTGTCATTGGGCTCAGCTCTAGGAAGGAAGGTCTGTGTGGTAAACTCTTCCTACCAGCAATTCAGTCCTGCCCCCAGAACACCCCATTCCTGTATACGGATCTAACACAACACAGTGAGTTCTCCAGGGATAGGGCAGATGGTGCTACAGAGGCAGTTGTGGACAAGGGTTAAAGTAACTTAAACGAGTTATCGATACGCTGGAGTCCTGAGCAAGGGTCAGGGCCTCGACCAGAAGGGGCGGGGCCTCAACCCAAAGAGGTGGGGCCTTTAGAACCTTGGACCCTTTAAATCCAGATTTAAAGGGCCCCAGGCTCCAGCTGATGTAGTGGCAGCTGGGAGCCCTGGGGCTTTTAAATCACTGCCGGAACTACCAGCTGCAGAGGTGGCTGGGAGCCCTGGGGCTCAGGGGCCATTTAAAGGGCCCGGGGCTCCAGCCACCGCTATCGCAATGGAGCCCCGGGCCCTTTAAATCACCACCTGAGCCCTGCTGCTGGAGCCCTGGGTAGCAGCGGCGGCCGGGGGCTCCGACGGCGATTTAAAGGTCCAGGGGCTCCCAGCCACCACTATCGCAGTGGAGCCCCGGGGCCTTTAAATTGCCAACGGAGCCCCAGGGGTCCCAGCCACCACTACCACCCCGGCCCCTTTAAATCTCTGCTGGCTCTGGCAGCGGGGCTCGGGTGGCAATTCAAAGGGCCCGGGGCTCCAGCCACTGGTGGGAGCCCCAGGCCCTTTAAATTGCCACCTGAGGAAGCCGGTCCGGTACAGAGTACCAGCTCTTGCCAGTACACCATACTGGGTCGTACCAGCTTACTTTCACCTCTGGTTATGAACCACATTTTCTGACAGTGTATGGCAAGAACCATGTATAGATTCTAAGGGGAAGACTTGGCTTTGAAACCCTGCCCACCCCCCATCCTCCCTTGCTTTCTGCTTCTAAGGCCTTTTCTGTACAGGGACATTTTCCTGGTCTAAGCTAAGCTGTGAATTTAAACAGATATAGTTACAATAGTTTAACCATTGTGTGGACACTCTGGGAGAAGAGTGCCTACATGGGACTAAACAGGTATAAATATATCTGTATAACCAGTATAGCTTCCCAGGTAAGCAGGGCCTAAAATATCCAAGTCCAACTCCTGAGCTCTTTCCTAGTCCCTGAACCTGCCTCCCTTGTAACAATGTGTTAGTACCTCATGCCCCGAGCAATGACTTCGATCTGGTGGAGTAAGGCGCTTACTCAATGGGAGTAAAGGTGACAGACTCTGCCCAACCTCCAATTTAAACTGTCCTGACTTAGGCAATACCCCCAATGATGGAAATAAGAGGTTGCTCTGAGTAAGGACTTCTGGGCATGGCCCCAACTGCCATGGCATAATACTTGTCCTTTGTCCTCCTAAGTAATATTTAATGGACCTACAGTTCTATTCTATTACTATGAGTGGTTAACTCTACTCCAGCGGCTGGAACGAAAAGGGCATTTGACCTTCAACCTTTCAGCCTTGACCACAGCACAGACCATGCCGGTTTGAACTAGGTTCTCCTGGTTTAATTCAACCTTAAGCTAATTATAAGAGGGCGGATAGTTTGGGTATGTATAGCCCAGTACAATAGAAATCTGTGCAATGAGGATTGGCTGTATGAACAGAACCTGTTTCCTACCTCGCTAACCTATAAACCCTACAGAACAGGATTTCTCATGAAACCTTTTTAATGCCAGATTTGTGTAGTTCACCTTTGTGCTGTTATCTGAGTCTCCCGACATGGAATGTACAGTATTTGCATTATAATGCACTATGCAAGGTGCCAAGGAGTGGGAGGCTTTATACTTTATTTGGTCCTTGACCTCAGTGAAAGAAGATAATTGCATCTCAAAGGTTTGCTCCTGGTTACATAAGAAGGAATAAGTATAATCCAGATAGACGTGGTAGGTTAAAAATAATGGTTTTTAAACAGTGAGCTCCATTCTAATCTTTGCTGCTTTCTCCCTTATAAGGTACAGCGTCAGGCATCACTCCCCCCTTTGGCACATTCTGAAGTTAGACAATTACATTTCTTTCCCTCTCAGTTTTACCCTCAATAGAACAGGCAGCATGTTTTCCACCATATGTTTCTAATAGAGATTGAAATTACCATGGCTTTTTGAAAGAGGGATCCAAACTGGAATACAAGATCTGAACACCCACGTCCCCCAACACCCCGAAGGTATTTAAAATTCAAAGCCTGATCCACAGCCACATTTAGTGCTTTAAACCCTTTTTCAATTGTTTCCTTTTGCACCAAGAGCTCTGATCATATAGGCATACTGAATCATGCCTTATCACGGGGGCTCGGGGGACCCCTTTCATAGCTACATTTCTATGAAACTACCCTTTCAGCTCAGCTCTGTGTAAAATATTACTTGACAAACCCTCACTGCAGAGCCAACAGGAGTGCATGATGCGGTGAAATCCTAGCCCCATTTAAGTCAATGGCAAAACTCCCACTGATGTCAGGATTTCACCCACTGTGCGCAGATAGGCCCTGTGTAAACAACAGTCTGTGCATTTTTTGCAATATTTTTTAATTTCTCAATGACAGAAGGATGGAGTTTTGACAAGTATCTACAAAGCCAGAGGCCAGGCTCTGCTACCTTAGGGCTGGTCTACACTACGGGGGGGGGGGAATCGATCTTAGATACGCAACTTCAGCTACGTGAATAACGTAGCTGAAGTCGAATATCTAAGATCGGATTACTCACTCGTCCTCACCGCGCGGGATTGATGTCCGCGGCTCCCCCTGTCGATTCTGTAATGCCGTTGGGGTTGGTGGAGTTCCGGAATTGATATAAGTGCGCTCGGGGATCGATATATCGCGTCTAGATGAGACATGATATATCGATCCCCGAGCAATCGATTTTAACCCGCCGATACGGCGGGTAGTCAGACGTAGCCTCAGACAGGCTGATTCTGCTACCCGTGGGTTCAGTGACAGCAGACTTCATGAGTAGCCCCGTTGAGTTCAGTGGGACGACTTACAGAGTGAAGTATCACTCAGTGGGTTCAATCAGAAGTCATAACCCATCCCAGGCCTGCTCAGGGGTCAGCACAGCTATACAATGCCCCTTATTTGCATTATTTACTTCCTGAATTGAAAGGTGCCAATCCAGCCCGATGAGAATGAAAATGGCAGAACCTATCCCTAGTGGGAGAGACATAAGAAGCCAATACTGTGTAAGCTGAACAGACTAGACAGGACACATTGCCTTCATGGGTGGGTGGGGGGGAGGCAGTGTGGATGAGTGAAGGGAGGATTAGACAACAACCCAGAAAATCTGTTCCTGGTTCTGCCACTCGTATGCTAGGTGATCATGGTTAAGTCTCATCTCTGAGCCTCAATTTCCCCACCTGTAAAATGGGGATAATGATACTGATCTCCTTCATAAAGCACTTAGCGATCTAGAAATAAAATCCACTCTGTAAGAGCGACATGTCATTACTATTGGCTTCATTCTATGGCAAATCACAACCTTCCACAGCACGAGAAATAATCTCCCCAGTGACAGTTCTTTGACGCATTAAGTCCTAGCTCTGCCTTAAACATCAAGCTTTTTCAAGTCCTAGGCTGCATATTGCTTCCTCGTTGTCTTACCCAAGCAGAGGGTTGCATCACGCAATGTCCAGAGGGATTTGCTTTTATTATTCATTGCTGAAGGCAAGGGATGTTAGATAAAACCCCATGGAAATCACCACCTGCATTTCCCTCCTCCCCCTCAGAACATATTTTACATTCCTCATTCTGTGCATTTCTCTCTTTCATCTGGATTAGTCAGACAGTTACGATCAGCTCCTGCGGAGCAGTAAAAGTGTACAGCAAGGGCACAAAGTGCCATTGAACAAGGTACCATGGGCATAGTTCTCAGTAACGGGATATTCCCTTTGCACAAGAATTTCACTGCAATTTGCTGTGTTAAGACAAGTTGATCATTTATCCTTCTCTCAACAGTGGAGTGGTTTGAACTGGTCCAGTCTGGTACCAAAAAAAAAAAAAAAAAAAGAACCCCCTCCACCCAAAAAAACCAACCAACCTTCAGTAGCAAACATGAAGGGATTGTGAAAATACTGCAGCAACACATTTTACAGTCTAATCCAGGTTTAACTATATGAAGGTATCTCTGCCTAAGCTCCATTCAAAATACTTTTCTAGTAAACATCAGATATTGTAAATCTGTGGCCACCAAGGACTTCATACTTGTCAATGTGCTGAACACCATAGCACAGCTGAACTTCAAAGTGACAGCCAGATTGCTGAGCCTTTTGCTGCAACTGAGATAAAGAATCTCCATTAGCTATAATTCGTATAAGGCCTATGATACACTGCTGAGCCATCCTAAGTCCTTCCAGTAGAGAGCAGTGGTGCACACACACTAGTCACACGATTACAGAATGAATGGTACACATTGATCATGCTGCACTAGGTCAAAATATAGGAGCGGGCTGGATGGACCTCACACTTGGTGGTGGTGTGTTTTATATAGCTGCAGTTTCTCCTGCTTAGAGAGTTATGTAAGAATCTTAAACTGTTATATGCCATTAATCGGGCACTTAAAATGTAAGTCAGGTACTACAATCTACTTGGTTGGATCTGTGATGTTTTCTTGAGTTTACATAGTGCTTCGTAAAGCCTTAAATGACAGATTTTCTGTTTCCTAATAGGCTGGAGTCTAAAGAGAACCCAGTCTTATTATTTAGATGTCTCGTCTCAGAAACAAGTGAGAGGAACTAATTAGTGGGACTGCCAGGCTAACCAGAGCAGAACATACATACAACAAGAATCAAGATCTGACTGATTTTGTGATAAGGGGCAAACAGATTGGCAAATATGTATCTTTAGTTGAATATAAAATATACAATGAATGACGGATGGGATGTTTTTTACATAAGAAAAACTAAGAGAGATAGACCTAGTTTACTAACAGCACCAGAATACGCACGGTGCATTGTTCACTGATTCAGATAAAGCAGAAAAGGGTTTGCATTGCAGAGTGGTTAGATACACCAGTTTATGATATATTCTACACTTGTTCCACGTACAAAAATCCCAGATGAGGTCAGCTAGACCAGTGGCTCTCAACCTTTCCAGACTACTGTTCCCCTTTCAGGAGTCTGATTTGTCTTGGGTACTCCCAAGTTTCACCTCACTTAAAAACTACTTGCTTACAAAATCAGACATTAAAAATACAAGTGTCACAGCCCATTGTTACTGAAAAATTGCTTATTTTCTCATTTTTACCATATAATTATCAAATAAATCAATTGGAATACAAATATTGTACTTACATTTCAATGTATAGTATAAAAAAAGTAATTGTTTATATGAAACTTTTAGTTTGTACTGATTTTACTACTGCTTTCTATGTAGTTTGTTGTAAAACTAGGAAAATACCTGGCTGAGTTGATGTATGCCCCTGGAAGGACTCTACGTACCCCGAGAACCACTGAGCCAAAGCACTGCATAGTGATCAAGTGCAGTATGTGTTTCTAGAGTTCAAAAAAGAACTGGGTAAGTTTAGAGGACAGGTCCATCAATGGCTATTAACCAGGATGGGCAGAGATGCAAAACCATGCTCTGAAGTGTCCTAACCTCTGTTTGGCAGAAGCTGGGAATGGGCTATGGATCATTTGATGATCACCTGCTCGGATCATTCCTTCTGAAGCACCTGACGTCGGCCACTGCCAGAAGACAGGATACTGGGCTAGATGTACTATTGGTCTCGCCCACTATGGCCATTCTTATGTTCTTATCACCATTTCACCTCTAAAGACTAGGCTGACTGCACTAGAGAAATGTGTTTGGTGGTTTCAGCTAAGTCCTAGTGGATGCTCTGATACAATCCTTTCTGGCAAGATGGTACAGACTAGAAGAGTAGGGCTGTGGCAGGCCAAGAGTAACACAGAAGAAACCAAGGAGAGCGCAGCCTGAGTCAGGCCTGCAGGATTTGACCTTAAAGAATGAAAAGTGATACAAATGCATCCTGCTGACGAGAGAGCCGAGGCCTGTTTCTCCACTGTTTGCACCCTGCAAAGCCATTTACACTAGGCAAAGTGGGTGTAAAATTCCATCACCGGTGAGCATGAATTGAAAAGTCAGATGTGGCCACACTTTTGCCTACGTGTGAAAGATGAAAGCACCACACAACTGTGAAACGTGTGTTATAGTCCCCATCCCCAAAGTAGCTAGGCCACGTAGAATTTAACAGCCTGCTATTGCTAGCTGCTACCTCCTCCAGCTCACATGTGCTTTGGTGCTGAAGTGCCCAAGTTCAAACCTGGCTGATGAGCTGGTAAGGAACAGAAGAGAGTGGAGAATCAGCTCTTTGGTATGCAGCCTGAAGCACTCATCCATCCCCAGATTTCAAGTACTCCAAGAGTAGTTAGGTCTAGGGGATTAGTTTGGGCTCATTCTAATCACTGTTCAAATTTATGTTGAACAGCTACTAAACCGGGGATAGGCAACCTGCGGCACACAAGCTGATTTTCAGTGGCACTCACACTGCCCCGGTCCTGGCTACCGGTCTAGGGGGCTCTGCATTTTCATTTAATTTTAAATGAAGCTTCTTAAACATTTTAAAAACCTTATTTACTTTACAACCAACAATAATTTAGTTATATACTATAGACTTATAGAAAGAGACCTTCTTAAAATGTTAAAATATATTACTGGCATGCGAAACCTTAAATTAGAGTGAATAAATGAAGACTCGGCACACCACTTCTGAAAGGTTGCCGACCCCTGCACTAAACAGTGCACGAGAGAGAAGATTCCATGGCATAGTTACAGCAGCCATTCACCCTGGAACAGGAAGACAGAATTAGAACCTGACATAGGACAAACCTCAAAAAGTGTGAGGTGCTCTAATTACAACAGCAAAATTCAGCAGGCAGTCCCTTCCCTCCCAACCACTGCCCGGAGGGCTGTGGCTGCAAAAAAAGCCTGTGGTGGCTGCATATGACCACAGTGACTACATCTGAGAAATGATACACTAGAAATGGATTGCTATGATTCTGCAGTGTGACACCCAGAAATATCTCCTAGAAATGGAGCATAATACCAACAGGTGCCCAGAATAGGAACAATAAGTAATTTCCCCTTAGGAGAAGTGCTGTGGTCCTATTGCTTGCAGTCACAAATATGTAGATGCTAAGAGGCTGAAGAAGCAGCAATGGAAGAGTGGGCCTAAGATGCAGGCTTTCCTCTTAAAACCAGTGTTAAGTCAGGAATAACTCGAATGAGGTCTATAGAATCCTGTGGATGCAAAACTAGTGTAATCAAAGTCAGAATCAGGTCCACTGCCCAGAACTGAACACGAATCCAGAGCTGAGCTCTTCCAAAATTTGTGGGGGCTGATCAGTTCTGGGGATTTGGTTTGAGCCCATCTCTCCTTGGGACAACAATCTGATTGACGCAGAAAGAGTAGTAGTTTCGTTTCACATACCTTATGAGAGTAATGTTGATCTACAATCCTTGCCAGCCCAAAGTCACCAATCTTCAACACCAGGTCCTCTGTGCTGATGAAAATGTTGGCGGGCTTGAGGTCTCTGTGCAGTATATTAGCTGAGTGGATGTACTTCAGCCCTCTCAGCAACTGGTACATGAAGAGTTTGGCATGTTCCTCAGTCAACGTTCCTTGCTCCAGCAGTCGAGCCAAGTCAGTCTCCATGTACTCCTGGACTATGTACACTGTGTTAAACTTGAAAAACTCCCCTTGCAGATCGGCTCCCTTAGGCCCCAACACCTCATACACTTTCACAACGTTGTCGTGGTCCAGCCGGCGGATGATCTTGATCTCTCGGAAGGCATGCTTCATGCTCCGTGCGTCGCTGATGGTGATCTTCTTCACAGCCACTTTGCGGCAGCTTTTGCTGTCAACCGCAGACAGAACCAGTCCATTTGCACCAACGCCCAGGGGCCTGAAATCAACAAAGCGGCAACCCAGATCATAGCCATACATGCTGGCGATACAGTCGCACTTCTCTGCCATTGTTGGACTCTGATCTTTCTTTACCACTTGAAAAACTGAGCAAGGCAAAGAACTTCCAGATCATAAATGTATCTTGAAATAAAGCAAGTCATTATTACCCACAGATACCTGAGGGGTTGCTTGTTCTGAGCCCATAGTTTCAAAAAAAGAGACTTCCAGATACGTAGAAATGGGGAAAATAGACGTCTGAGCAAAATGATATATTTCAAAATAGATGAGGGGAGGGGAGGAGGGAGACTTTCCAAAGAGCTTTGAAATTTGGAATGCAGAAAAAAAAGTGAAAAAATAGTTCTTCCTATCAAAACACAGTTAGTTTATTTTTCTTGAGGCTATTAAAAGATACACTCTGCTAAGTTCTTCAGCCCCTCTTGCTTTTTTATCCCTGAAGTCTACGATATATTGCTGAAATAATAGGCTAGCTGGGGTTGTAATTAGCCTTTCCCCTAGGTCTCTGTGTTCTCACTTACTTCAGGTGTTGCTTCACAGTGGAGTCAAGCTAGCAGATTTCAGCATTTAATGTGGGAACCTAGAATTGCTTCAGATGCTGCTAGCTTCCAACCATGACCTTCAGCCCCCAAATTCCTCAAATAACCTTCAAACTGGAGAGCCACACTTTCCAGAGGTGAATTTGAATGCCAGTTTTCTTTCTCTGAAGCCACTAGTTCAGCAAGACTGTTATTCTTTCTGCCACCCTCACTCTATACACAGGCCTCTTTTTCCATTTGGTAGGCAGAAGGGTTGACGGAAGTAAACCGCTTTTCTGATTGAAACTTGTTTTTCATCAGCTGAGCTCAGCACAGTAAATTTCCAGGCTCAGTATTCCAACACTTTCCCCTTGTATAGCTTTCGTTAACCAACCCAAGTGTCATTTGATCTTCATAGCCGGTTGTAACGTTTATTGCTGGTGGAATTGCCTGCATCATACCGGCTGGTTATCCCTCAGTGGTTCTCAGCCCTCCTCCTGGAAAAAAAGAAGAGATTGATTGATTTGATAAGAACATCAAATATGCTCCTCTTATGTAAATTCTTTCTCCTTGAAGGTTAAACATGAGCAAAGCAATAGGTGGGAAATAGCAGTTATGACCTTTAGGAAATTAATTAGTTATGCTCTCCAAACGCACACATCATTAGCAGCTTTTTTCACATGCTTAATTCTGTCTTTTTAAACTGAAAACATAAAGGGCCAATAATACGTACTTTGTGTTTTGCTGGGTTTTCTTTTTTAATGTTTGAATATTTTATGAGGTTATCTGCAAACATCTAAGATTTAATAATACTTGTGTCTCCAACTGTCCAGTTAGACAGCACAAGCATGCTTAACTGAATTGCAAAAAAACTGTATTAGCGGTGCATGACATGCACATGTGCTAAGCAGCCCAGAGTAAAGAATTTGTCATGTTTTTCTTCGGTTTGTAATTTACGCTCTTTTTGTTTAAAAGCTGGTCAGCTGGGTTTTTTTTCCTCTTTTGTACGTAAATACTCCACTGGGGGAGAGGAGGCACTCCCACTGGTACACAAATATCTGGCTTGCATTCGTGCTCTGCACAAGCCAAGATAATTGAAAAGCTGCTTCAGCCCAAGCTATGATAATCATCTCACCCTTTCAGTAGTGCCTTTCATTCAGAAGGACTTTAATGTGCTTTACAAACTTTTATCAGCTGACATGCAAACTATACACAGGAATACCTTCACCTGCCGCTGAAGAGGAGCCACCTCTAGGGTGGAATCGAACTACCGTTTAACTTCATAAAGCAGCCTCAAATAACAGGCATGCCTTATGCCACTCTTAGACTAAATTCTGCAAGGTAAGGACTGACTTTATATGTGTTTGAACAGGGCTCAGCCCAATAGGATCAGGGTTCCTGACTGGGCTTTTCATGGTATTGCTGTATTATCCATGTGAAATGAAGGTGATTCTTCTAACAGCAGTAGACAGGAAGGATGGCTCAGCTCTTAACCCACTACCCTAAGGCTTTGGAGACCTGGTTTAAAGTCCCTGCTCTGTGTGACTTTGGGCCAGTCACTTAGAACTAAGTTCACAGAAAAAACCTTAGGTGTGTGACACTGAGCATCACCATCCTTAACTTTTAGGCACCCAGAAAAAACACTAGGATTCACAAAGTCTGAGTTCGGAGCCTGAGCATGGGGAGAGTTAGGCACCTCAGCATGGGATTCACAAAAGCCAGCAGCACGCCAAGTGACTCCTCGCCGAAGCAAGCCAATGGGTGATGCCAAGCCGAGAGCTGTGAGCTCAGACCCTAAGGTTGCCAGGTGTCCGGTTTTCGACCAGAACGCCTGGTCAAAAAGGGACCCTGGTGGCTCCAATCAGCACCGCCATTAAAAGTCTGGTCGGTGACACAGCAGGGCTAAGGCAGGCTCCCTGCCTGCCATGGCTCCGTGCAGTTCCCGGCAGCAATGGCATGTCCTCCCTCTGGTTCCTAGATGTAGGGGCAGCCAGGGGGCTCCGCGTGCTGCCCCTGCCCCAAATGCCAGCTCCGCAGCTCCCATTGGCCCGGAATCGCAGCCAATGGGAGCTGCGGGAGCAATGCCTGTGGACGGGTCAGCGCGCAGGGCTGCCTGGCCACACTTCTGCAAAGTAGCTGGAGAGGGGACATGCCATTGCTTCTGGGAGCTGCCTGAGGTAAGCGCCACCCAGAGCCTGCACCCCTGACCCCACCACCCATGTCCCAACCCCCTGCCCCAGTCCTGATCCCCCTCCTGCCCTCCAAACCGCTCGATCCCAGCTCGGAGCACCTCCTGCACCCCAAACTCATTTCTGGCCCCACCCTGGAGCCCTCACCCCCTTCCACAGCCCAGCCCCCGAGCCAGCCAGGTGAAAATGAGCGAGTGAGTGAGGGTGGGGAGAGCAACCAACAGAGAGAGGGGTGGATGGAGTGAGCGGGTGCAGGGCCTCGGAGAAGAGGCAGGGCAAAGGTGTTTGGTTTTGTCTGAGTAGAAAGTTGGCAAACCTATAAGACCCACCCCTCTGTCAGAGATAAGTGCCTAGAGTCCAGGCTACAGGGAGGCGCTTGCCTCTGCCTGGGACTCTCAGCTGTAAACCCTCCCTTGGGGTTAGGCGCCTATGCTGTTTTGTCAAGAAGCCCAAGGGGCAGAGGAGCAGCAGCAGCAGCTCCCTCATAACTTTTAGCCCAAATGGTTGGGGTACTCATTTGGGATGGGGGAACCCTCAGTTCAGGTTCCCCCACCTGAGGGGGTTCAGGGATTTGTACAGGGACCTGCCACCTCTCAGGTGAGTGTGTAACTGTCTCTCCTGCTGAAGTTGTTCCACTGTGGCTTAATAATGAAAGAATCATCGGGGCCAGAGAGAGAGAGAAAAAGCAAGCATGAGAATGACTCTGTAGCCTGGTGGTTAGAGCCCAGACCCAAGAGACCCAAGATCTGCTCCCCTCCTCCAAGGATCTTTTCACAATTATTTATCCACAGTGGAACTGCTTCAACAGGAGGGACTGAGAGCACCCACAGCAGCATGTCCCACAACCCAGGGATTAGGGCACTCACCTGAGAGGTAGCAGATCCAGGTTCAAATCCCTTTACCTGAGGGGGGACTTGAACTGGGGGTGTCCCAAGTGAGCACTCTAACCACTGGGCTAACTGTTATGAGGGAGCACCTCCTCTTCCCTCCCCACATCGCACGCAAGCTCACCGATGGGGCCCAGTCCACATGGTGAGGTCTCAGCACGCTTACAGGCTCAGGCCCCATGGGTGAGTGAAGTAGAGGAACACCTATATTCCCCTGGTTGGTGCATCCCTCTGAGACTTAGATGTCTGGCATGGGACTGCAGTGCGTATGCTCAAGAGGCAGAAACGCAGGAAATTTTTACTGCAAAAATTTAGATGCCAAGTGAGTTTAGGCACCTACAGGATCAGAGGCAATTGAGCAGGGGCTTTGTGGATTCCAGAGGGTCCTGATTTTGGTGCCTGAAGTAGCAGATAGGTGCCTACTTTCTGTTGTGAATCTAGCTATTTCTCTGTGCCTCTGTTCCCCATCTGGAAAAGGATAATAGGACTTCTGTAAAGCACAGGTGTGCCGTGAGGATAAATACATTAATGACTGCGTGGTCAGCTGCTCAGATGCTGCGGTAGTAGGGCCACAGTAATCATACAGCACAGCTTAACTTTGTGCTGGAGAAGAGATTGACACCTTCTGAGTTCTCAGCACCTTGGGTTTTCCCAGAGACCTGCAAAGGTATGTTCTACACTGCAATAAAACACAGGCAGCTGACCCATGTCACCTGACTCAGGCTCATGGTGCTCAGGTTGCATAGCTATAAAACTACAGTGTAAACATCCAGGCTTGAGCTGCAACCTGGGCTCTGGGACCTGGCAATGAGGGAAGGTCCTGGAGCCTGGGATCCAGCCCAAGCCCGCAGCTCGGGCATCTACACTGTAGTTCTACTGCCCTGCAGCCAGAGCCCCATAAGTTTATGTCAGCTGACACAGGCCAGCCATGGGTTTGTAATTGCAGTGTAGACCTACCCTTATAAATAAATAGAGACATCCTATTTCCTAGAACTGGAAGGGACCTTGAAAGATCATTGAGTCCAGACACCAGCTTTCACTAGCAGGACCAAGTACTGATTTTGCCCCAGATCCTTAAGTGGCCCCCTCAAGGATTGAACTCACAACCCTGGGTTTAGCAGGCCAACGCTCAAACCACTGAGCTACCCATCCCTTAGTGTTTGCAAACAAAAAAAGGGCTACATTCAATATATGAATTGTTCAGCGAGACGAGCACATACAACTCCAGCACTGCCACATTGTTTTGTTGTGAAAGAGCAGTCCCACACGGCCTAGAACCTTTGTTACCTAAACAAATTGCTCCTTCAGGGTTTGAGAGCATGGTTTCTATAGGCTCGGTTGCTTTCCTCCAGATCTTAAAGACATGAGGCTAAATTCAAATCTGGCATAAGCAGGTGCAACTCCCTTTGAATTCAAGGTCCAGTGGTAAATATTCTAAACATTAGACTTGGTAGGTTGTTGGCCACATGCCTGTGCACTTTGGTGGCTGCCAAAATCTTACATCATGACAAACCATTAGATTTAGTACATTTATAAAGACAGACAGGATCTGGGACCTTTACCAAGGAGAACAAGAGTATTATCAAGAGTGGAGTAGGATAGTCAGCTAACAATGCAGCTCATTTCTCCTCCAGAAATGCAAATAGTCCAGTGTGTTCCAGAGGGAGGAGGAGAACATCTTTATTAAGATTCATGCTTTGTGTCATTCCAAAATGGGGGATGTGTCACTGATTGGCAGAGTCTGAGATGGAAGGGTAACATGTTCATTTGTATTTAGGTACCAATCTGTAAGGGTAAGAATGGGAGGAATTCCTTCATTCCTTGGTCAACTCTGTGAGTGACAAATATCTGAGTGGAAAATGAAAATAAAAGTTGGCTTTACTTTTCATGGTCTCTCTCATGAAGCTATGCTTAATAGTAACATTCTGCTGCCACACGCACCCAGACTGGAAGGGCTTCAAGTGTAGAGGTCTGGATCTGGATCTATATTTGGGCTTTGAGAACTGAAAAAGGCCAATTTCTGATTCCAGAAATGGAAATTAAGCCTGGACTTGCTCATTCTCTGGTCCCTTGCAGCCACTGCTATTGAGTCTGTCCATCTCTAGAGAGCTCATGTAGCAACCCATATAAATCTATTTGGGGGAGGGTAATAGGGAATACTTGCTTCTTTCTCTGCCTCAAGAATCATCCACATTAATACTTCGCTCTATATGGGGCTCTTTATCCCAGAGTATCAAATCAAATCACTTATAAACACAACTCTCCTATATGGTAGGTATGTTTTATTTCTGCTTTACAGTGGGTAAAGAGAGACACAGACATTACATGACTTGCACAAGCCACAGAAGGAGTAATTGGCAGGATTGGGAACAGTTCCCAGAAGCCATGACTCCTAGTGCCTTGTTCTAACCATTATACCACACTGCCTCTCTTGAATTAGTGTTTCCCCTATCCAGAGTCTCATTTTGTGTAGCTGCATATAGCACCTATTGCTAGTTTACTTATACAAGCAGTCACATACATGCTGTTAATCCCAGCACCAGTCAGCAGTGAATGAGACACTAACATCTTTTAAAATCCATGTTTATACAAGGCTGCCCTAAAAGATCTGAACTGTAGGTTTGCAATCAAAATGTGTCATATACATCAGATTGTTTTCCTTCTATTAAAAAAAAATCCACCTCAAATGGTTTGCTCTTCATCCTGTGGCAACCTGCATGGAACTTGGAAGGAGTACTACAGATTGCAGGTGGGAAGAGTTTGGAGATAGGACCAGAAAGTTAGTCTGTGTGCACATGGTTTGAATGCTAGCTGTAGTTACAGTATCTCTGTAGATGGATCTCTTGATAAAAAGCCAATTGCATGTTAGAAACAAATTTAGTTTGGAGTCCTTTCATATTATTACCGAGCCAGCAGTATAGGGAACACATATGATGTTCAGTCTGAATAACACATTTAAAATAGCATTATACTTCATGCCAATTAGGAAAGTTCAGATAGCACAGCAACAGCACACTAGCTCCTACTCCACCTTTTTTCCTTGCAGCTAGTGTATGGGCTATGACAGAAGGGACGTGGCCATGTGTCTCTCTGCACTGGGTCATAGGAAGACAGAATTAGATTAGAATTCCCTGCCCACTTCTGAAATGCACTGGGTGGTCTTCCGCCAGAGCCTTGTCACTATTCCCCGTGTATATTATTTGTTGTAATTAAATACACAGCGTTAAAGGCAAACAAAACATATGGGATTCTTCTTGTGTGTTTGCTACCACAGCTATTTGGCTCCATAACATAAGCACCTACATGGAAAATATATTTTGTTCTATTTGCTGTGGGTAGCTGCATATCCTTAGGTGAGAAGGCTCCCTTTTCAGATATCACACAGATGCATGGCCAAAGTAAGTCTACTCGCCTTTCATATGTAGCAAAGAGAACGAATAAATCCCCAAACAAGGAAATATTGTTGTTCTCTCTCTATCTCTCTCTGCAGGGCTGTATTTTTCTGGATCAGGTCTCAAGAGAGAGAAGCAAAGTTTTTCTTGAACAGGGAACAAACCTGTTTGTTTCTATTTAACAATTTTCTTTGAGGTTTGGCACAGTTAGTGGGGTGTGTGTATACAACACCCACACACCAGAGAGAGCGTGCAGCTTGAGGAAGTGCTATATCTGGTGGCAACAGCCACAGTTGGAAAAAAGAATACATTTGTCAGTCTAGTAAAGTATAATTCTACATGCATCCGAGACCCCAGAAGATCTTTGAGATACAGTGTGCACAGCAACAACAGATTTCATTCTCTTCCATATGACCTGGAAAACACAGATTTGGTTCCCAAGCTGGGGTGGCAGCTAGCTCTGGTCTGTGTGGGTTTCAGCTTATGAAAAAAACATTCAATATTTGATAGAGAATAGTGCTGTAAATGCAATGCGATTTTGTAGGGCTACATTTTTGGTTAGAATAGCTCTTCAGAATTTAGGTCAGCTTTGCAAAGTGAATGTGCCATGGACTCTTTCTGACTGTAACAATCTGGGGAATTTCCATGTCATGGTAGAATGAGAGAATCTGAGGGCTTGTCTAGACAAACAATTAGTGTGCAGCAAGCTGGGGTGTAAATCTACACTGCAGTAGCCTGCTACACACTGAAGGTATGTCTACACTACCTGCCAGATTGGCGGGTAGTGATTGATCTATCGGGGATCGATGTATCGTGTTCGTCTAGATGCGATACATTGATCCCCGAATGGGCTCCCCATCGACTCCCAAACTCCACCAGGGCGAGAGACGGAAGCGCAGTCGACGGGAGAGTGGCAGCCATCGATCCCGTGCTGCGAGGATGCGAAGTAAGTCAATCTAAGTCAATCTAAGATATGTCAACTTCAGCTACGCTATTCTCATAGCTGAAGTTGCGTATCTTAGATCGATTCCCTCCCCTTCCCCCCAGTGTAGACCAGAGGTAAGGGTTTATCTGCACTGCACACTAAGCCCAGATCCATGGGACCCAGGCTTGTGGACCTGAGGTTTCCAAGCCTGTGCTTGAGTGTTCACACTGCATTGTAAATCTGGATTTACAATTGCTTGACCCAGGTCTTGCAGCTCTGTTAACTTGTCCATGCTGCATAATGAAGACCTTCTGACTTGGGTCTGTGGCTTGGCCTATGTTCACACAGCATAATGACAGGGTTGGGAGCAGACTCACAGTAGGCTCTGATCCACTCCTCTGGCAGGTCCTGATGACCTGAATCTGAATGAATTATGTATAGATGGAAGGGGGGCTTTGGCTCAAACCTGAGTCAGAGCCCGGCCTTAGTGTGAAGTGTAGACATACCCACAGTCTCCATGTGAAACCTGCTGCCACACACTAAAAGTCCTCTACTGCACTTTGAGCTACCCTACTTTGAAACAGGAGTAGGTCAATATGCACCAAGAACTGTTACTGCCTGGTATCAGGATCCACATGGACATATATTGAGTGACAGCTAGTGCGCTATAGATTTACACCCCAGCTTGCCGCACACTAACTGTTCGTCTAGATAGGCCCATAGATATCAAACCAAATTTAGAGGAGATGCAACTTAGAATATCTCACACTGATTTTAATTCCGTGTCCACTCACATTCTCTTAGACCTCCTGACTCCCGCTCAACAGACGCATAAGTGAGTCTAAATTAGTGCAGTTTACACACAAAGCAGACCAAAGGTGTAAAAGAAGAGCATGTTTAAGTAACTGCTCCACCCCCTTTCACACCTCACACACTTTAACACAGTGGTTCTCAGTCAGGGGTATGTGTACCCCTGAAGATATGCAGAGGTCTTCCAGGGGGTACTTCAACTCATCTAGATACTTGCCTAGTTTTACAACAGGCTACATAAAAAGCACTAACAAAATCAGCACAAACTAAAATTTCATACAGACAATGACTTGTTTATACTGCTCTCTATACTATACACTGAAATGTAAGTAAAATATTTATATTCCAATTGATTTATTTTATAATTATATGGTAAAAATGAGAAAGCAAACTAATTTTCAGTAACGGTGTGCTGTGACACATTTGTATTTTTATGTCTGATTTTGCAAGCAAGTAGTTTAACTTAGGTGAAACTTGGGGTTATGCAAGACAAATCAGATTCCTGAAAGGGGTACAGTAGTCTGGAAAGGTTGAGAGCCACTGCTTTAACAGACAACTGCTCCACCATTTTTCCCAAATCCTGGTTTTGTCACAGCTTTGCTTGGCAAAGTCGCCAACTCTGTATCTCAGTTTCCCCATCCGTACAGAGGAAATGAAGCAGAATCTTGCTAATCACACAGATGCCTGAGTAACCCATTATAGGTTACATGAATGCCCAAATACTAACAAAGCAAAGCTAATGCATTACAGTGTTCTCTCTCGATTTACTTTGCAATTGCAGTTTAGCTCTATTTACAAATATTCTTTGTTAAAAAAATAATGAAGCCTCAGTAACATGAGATAGGCTACAGCATTTGATATTAAACTTCTGACAAGAGGTGTGGACAGTACCATTTTTGTGTGTAAATTAAGACCCTGTGATGGGGTGTATTCAGCCATTGCAGCTCCTTGCTGAGAGCCCTTTGGTCCTACTACTCCCACCCCAAGAAGCAGCAAGCTGGGAAGAGAGAAGTAGGGAAGGAGGAGTCTCCAAAGCAGCCATTTTGGAAACCATAGAGATCTGGTCCTCCAAGGGCTAGAGGAGCTAGCCACAGCCAATCAGGGCCCTGCTGGTCCAGATAAAAGGAGCTGCTTGGTATTAGCCGGTCAGTCCCTAGCTGGAACCAGAGGAGTGAAGATAGGTGCTCCTCTCTGGCTAAAGGAGTCTGACAATCACAGAGAGTTTATGGCTGGCTGAACTTACACAGCTGTGATTGCAGACGGAGCAGGACCTGGGGATGTTGGCCCCGATATAGGGCTGGAAATAAAAGGGTCCAGTAGGAAGAGGCCCAGAGAAAAAGCTGGGGCAGAGTGAATCAAGCAATACATAGCTGTTATATGTAGAGTCCCTAGGTTGGAACTGAAGTAATGGGTGGCCCTGGTTCCCCTACCACCAAAGGAAGGGGCAGGGCTTATATGAAAGACCGAACATCAGGCTGAATTTAAAGGGCCCAAAGACAGGGCTGGAGACCCTAGTGAGGGCAAATTTGTGGGAGTCTTTAATATTCCAGAAGGGGTTCATTAGAACTTTGACTTAGCCAGAGGGCCAAGCTACTGAAGACCTGCCAAGGTCAGCTGGCAGCCTGCAGGGGACACTAGGTGTGAGAGGAGGACTGTGGCACCGCACCAAGCCATTCAGAGATGCTCAAGAGGTGACTGCCACTTCACAGAGTCAAATTTTGCAGCCCTTCATTGAACAAAGCTCCTGATGTCTCTGTTAATTTAGTGGGAGTGCTGCTCCATTCAAAACCACAGGCTGAGAGAGCAAGGGGAGGAGAACTAACAGGCAATTATCACAGGTGAATGCTGATCAGGAGCCATTTCAGTTCTTCTGCCAAGGAAGTTATAGTTTTTACGACCATGCGCATTTATTTCTGATTTAGAATAAGTAAATGCATATAAAAATTAGGCTGGGCCCTTCAGCTCCTGGCAAGATGCCAACGCAACCCTCTGTGCAGTAGAGTCAATAGGGGTATTCACAAGAGTTAAAGGCCAGCAGGATTTGACATGGATAAATTATTAGTGCATTTTATAATAGGGCTGAAAGAGAAACACCTTTGCTTTAGTATAAGTCTGGCTCTCGTCTTCCCTCCCATGATGCCCAGCTCACGAATCGTTATGATGCCAGTCCGTCTGGAAAACAGGCTCTTTTTCTTTGTGCATGAGCTGGTGAGTGCCAGTGCTAAGCATGGTGGATGACAAGATACAGACTTGTTGGACTCCCAAACCATTACCAACATCTAAGCATTTTGAAATCTATGGGTGAAAAGCACTTTTCACATGTAACTGCTGAGCAGCAGCATCACCAATTCACCATCAATACTGCAAAAGCAGACACTTCAGTGAACTGGTTACCTTCTCCAGCTATATCATGGACTGTCTACCATACATTGGGTACCCTTAAAAACCAATTCTGTCATTTCTAGAATAATTTCCCATTACAGAGCTCTCTGTCTATACCCACTGATTTGTATGGTCCTTGTCACCACAGTGCCTAAGGATGGGATTTTTTTCTAAAGCATTTGGAATTGGGCGAAACCTCCTCACACTGCTGTCAGTGGGAGTTTTGCCACCACTGACTTTGATGAGACAAGAGTTAGGCCAGTGCAGAGTACTTCTGAAAAACTCTACCCACTATCCCTCTGTAAGGTGTCTCTGAAGACAGCAGAAACTTTCAATACAGTAAACTTTAAGTGCAATACACTGTGTGTGGAGTCATTTATTTGGCAAGTCAACAATACACATCAGCATCTCACCTCAGTTCTCCTGAAATGGCTTAGCTAATTGTATTAATTCAGATCCACACATGAACCCTCTCTCTCCTGCAGCTGTCTAGCCAAATACCCTGCATATAAGCATGAAATACTCTCAACAGTCGAATCCCTCTGGATTCCTGCATACCAGTGCCTCTCTGCTCTGATGCAGACGATTGTTAGCACCAACTGCTAAAACCCGGAGAAATCTGCCAATCTCCTGAAGCAGTGCGTGTGACACTCTGAATGTTTTCATCACTTCAGCTCCTGCATTCTTAGTGGTTCAGCAGGAATTCCAGGCACATCACAGCTTCAGCTGCCTCTGCGTAACTCCCCCTCCACCCTCCCTCAGTAGCTCAGCTTCACGATCACAAATCATAGCCTGAGCAGCCACTGCCCCATACAAAAGTTGGGGGCATCACTCCTGCCAATCCCATGCAGTGCAGGGGGTTCCTCCTTTCCAAACCCATCCTGTCCTGTGTAGTTCCAATCTGGTGATCTCTCTATGCATTCAAATCCTCCACAATTTCCAAATGCCAATGTGCCTATTTGCTTATTCCATTTCTTCTGCCTCTTCCCTTTTCCACCTCCCGCAAGCTATTTCCTATTGCTGCTCAGGGACATGTTTCCATGGCAACTAAATACTGGAGTTGTTCAACCCATCATAGCAAATCTTAAAGGTAAAAGGTCTCCTTGCCAATTCTTTATAATATATAGTGCCCTGTGTTTGTAGGTTAGGACATATCCCATATTGTACACATGGGGAACTCAAGCACAGAGAGATTAGAGGTCAGTTTTCAAAAGACTTTCAGCTATTTTCAGGTGCTTCAGTTTTTAGGCGCCAACGTGACACACCTGCAGCCTGAATTTCAAAGGTAACTGAAGGCAACGGGAGCTGTAAGTGCTCAGCACCTGTGAAAGCCAGACCCTGGGTGTCTCAAGGGGTTTGTTCAAGGCTGCACAGTGAGTCTATGGCAGACATGTCATCAAATTCAGGAGAGTTCTTGGTTTCCATGTCAGTGATCAGTCCACTACACCACACTGCCTCCCAAAGTAAAATGGAACAGAGAATTATCACAGGGCTGCTCCTTCGCCACTCTGACTGCATTATACATAGTGTTAACATACATAACATACATACATAAAATGCACAGACACACTGGCCTGATTCTCCTGATCCTAGTATAAATTGGGAGTAACTCCACTGACCTGAAAAATCTTCAGTCCCATCCCATGATCAGAGCAAGTCCCATTGTCTGAACTTATTCTGAGGGCGGGACACTTAGGAAGTAATTTCTAATAGCAGTTGGCTTTATAATTAACTCTTTCATACACTACACCCTAAGCAATATGATACAGGGGTTAACAGACTCTTAAAAAACAACCCCCCAAATGACAAAAGTTTTACTGATGAAAAGCATGGGTGCGAACAGTGCTTTGTCGGGAGGCACTCTCTCCTGTTGACAAAGCCACAGTCACTTGGGGGTGTGGGAGGAAGGTGGAGTGGAAGTTTTTGTTGGCAGGAGACCTCTCTCCTGCCAACAAACAGCACCTACACTGCACAGCGTTTAGCAGCAAGGGTGTAGCGGCACAGCCATGTCGCTAAAAGCTGCATAGTGTAGCCACACCCTTAGTTGAGGGACACTTTTGACTTCTACAAGCCTCATAATGTCTGTGATGTTTTTTTTTTAAAGTGCTTTTCTTTGTAACTTATTTCTCATAGTTTTTTGAGAGGAACACCGCCTTCCAACCCCGTTCCCCACCTTGGTGTTTGTTAGCTAGACACAAAACGAGAGACATCGCTATCATGCACTCACACCTGCCTTCCATTGACACTTATGTACTTAAAATAGGGCAAGGGGAACAGGACTCTGCCCAGGGAGGGAGAGAAGGCCCAGGGAGGGAGGAAAATCCCTAATGTTGGTGAATGGCTAGAATGTATCCGACACCTGCCTAAGCTGTTCTGATATCTTCTTTTTCCTAAATACCTCTGTTTTATCTTCCTATTTCATACTTTGGTATAACAACAATTGGAAAAAAGTTCAGAGAAAACAATCAATAATAAAATAACTGAACCCAACCAACAGTCTCACCTCCCCTCCTCCCCCCACATCAGGATCAAGGTCAGTTATGGAATTTAAGTCGGCGGGGCCTAACAGTCTACTAATCATCACATTGCTGCTCACAAGGCCTCTATTAATGAAGCCTTATGAGGCTACTCTGACAGAGCCAAGAAGTTTTCCTTGCCAGTGTGTTGCATGAAGATCATCTAGTCCTTTAAAAAAATCTTCAAATAAGAACACATAATAAAAGCACAAAAAACTCACCTCTGAAACCTTAGGGCAGTGGTTCTCAAAGTAGGGCCGCCACTTGTTCAGGGAAAGCCCCTGGCGGGCCGGGCCAGTTTGTTTACCTGCCATGTCCACAGGTTCAGCCGATCATGGGTTCGCCGCTCCGGGCCAATGGGGGCTGCGGGAAGCGGCGCAGGCCGAGGGATGTGCTGGCTGCCCTTCCTGCAGCCCCCATTGGCCTGGAGTGGTGAACCGCGGCCAGTGGGAGCCGTGATTGGCCGAACCTGCAGACGTGGCAGGTAAACAAACCAGCCCATCCCGCCAGGGGCTTTCCCTGAACAAGTGGCGGCCCTAATTGAGAACCACTGCCCTATGGCACCCAGACAGGGATCTATACTGAAAATAAATTGAGACAGAAATCGGACTATTTATATGTGTATGCTTATTTATATATTAAATGAGCCTTCTGATTTAATAGATGTCATTTGGATGACATATCCTCAATAAAGACCTCTAGCCTTCTTTCAATACTCCTAGATTCCAAGGCCAGAAAGGACCATTAGGATCATCTAGTCTGAGCTCCTGGATAACACAGGCCATAGACCTTCCCCAAATAATTCCTAGAGCGAATCTTTTAGAAAAACATCCAGTCTGGATTTAAAAATTGTCAGTGATGGAGACTCCACCTCCATCTTCAGTAAGTTGTTCCAATGGTTAATTCTTCTCACTGTTAAAAATTCATGCCTTATTCCCAGTCTGAATTAATCTAGCTTCAACTTCCAGCCTCTGGATCATGTTCTAACTTTCTCTGCTAGACCGAAGAGCCAATTATTAAATATTTGTTCCTCACGTAGGTGCTTGTAGACTGTAATCAAGTTACCCCTTAACCTTCTCTTTGTTAAGCTAAATTGATTAAGTGCCTTATTTTATTGCTCTAAGGCATGTATGTTTTCTAATCCCTAACTCATTCTTATGGCCCTTCTCTGAGCTCACTCCATTTTATCAACATCCTTCTTGAACTGTGGACACCAGAACTGGACATAGTATTCCAGCAGCAGTCACACCAGTGCCAAATACAGAGATAAATTAACCTCTCTACTCCCACTCTAGACTCCCGGTTATGCATCCAAGGATTGCATTAACTCTTTTGGCCACAGCCCTGCACAGGGAGTTTATGTTCAGCTGACTAACTTCCAAACCCCTCAAATCTTTTTCTCAACTGGAATCTCATACTGCAACATGGAACAAAACATTCAGAACATTCATGCAAGCATGGAAGGCAGAAGTTAACGGGAGAGGCATGATCTGCTTGTCTCAGCACAGACAGAGCCAGGAACTCTGGAGTTCTCTTTCCAAATCTCCCACAGACTCGCTTGGGTGTATAACCTTGGACAAGATGCTTAACTTCTATGTGCTTCTGTAAAATGGGGATACTATTACTTACACACCTACCCCTCCTGGGTGTTGGGGCTATGACCTTACGTGAATAACAGCTATGTCACTACTCCATAAGGACTTCAGAGTTGGGCTCACAGACATGGACCAGTTCAGAGATTCATGTGCCAGTGTTCAGATCTGGGTTTTTGATTCAAGCCCGTTGCTGCTTAGCTTTGTAGCAATTTATCCCTTAAGGCACTGACAGTGCTCACCTTCCATGTTCTGTTCTGTCCAATAAACTCGTCTTCTCATTCCTAGACAGAAGGATCTCGGCCTCCCTCTCTCCCATCTCTTCTATCTCCTAGGAACCCATGTACCCAACCTCTCTGACTCTGACCATGCTCCCTTTGTGCTGCCGCCTCTGCCTCCTCGCTAATTCTTACCCACCCCGATCTCCCAATGTGACCCATCTTCCCACTGCAGGTTCTTGGCACAAGGGGCAGATTGGAAACCAACTGCAAGAAGCAGTGGCTCAGGTTCAACAGGCCACACAGATGGTGTTACTCCCAACAGGCAGGGCTGGTTCTTCCAATGATTTATCTGTTCTTCCTCCAAGTCTGAAATGTCCCCTTCTCCCCACCACAGGATGCCCACAAGGTCCACAACATCCTTAAATGGCATTAAACCCCAGGGAATTAGTCTATGTCTTACGGAACAGTCTATGGTTCATCCTAGACTTTAATAATCAGAGATAGGTCCCAAATGGTTAGAGCTGGAGTCAGATAGGAATGTTGGCCAAATAGGGCCCGTTTCCCCCTGGAGCTTACCTAATTACACCAAGGAGGCACGGAGAACAAGAAGACGGGTACCACACCTTTATTTTCGTTCAGCTGAGCGGGTGTTTCTTCCCGACTAATGCCAGAGAAGAACACACCTTACATGGGCGACCTGAGCCCCTTTTATAATCAGCAACAAACAACTTAGTTTACGTCACTTTACTGACCTATAGATAACAGGTTACACAGAATACATGGATTATTTTGGGGAGGGGGATACAGGACACATCTGTTGCGGATACATTTATCATTTTGAAGGGAAGATAAGGTACATGTCTTGACCCCTGGCATCAAATATCTTTTGAGGATACATGAGAAAGCAGCTGCATACACTTTTGTGCCAAGCGGGCCAATTAGTAAATAGCTAACATGGTTAAATGTAAGATTAAATACATGCCCCGTCCTTGATTCCCTGGTCCCGTCCATCATTCAAATCCCTAGGCTCATCCTCTAGCTAGGCCCATCCTTTAGCTATAAGCAGAAAGAGCAAGAGCAAGACACAGGCCTTTTGATTCTTAGCAGGCCTTTTGATTCTTAGGCCTTTTCTATCAGGAACATCCTCCTTTTTTAGGGATTATATGGATCTGGGGCTTTGTTAGGGGCCCATCTCTAATAAGAATCGTCAAACACCCTTTTGTCCTGTATGTGTAACCTTTGGGTGGGCTAGAGATCACTTCATTTCCTGTCTCCAGTGCCTTAAAACAAACAAACAAACAAACAAACAAACACACACACACACACACACACACACACACAACTCCCACAGAATGTAGCTGGAGACCCAGAGTACAGTCTCAAACGATTTGCAGCAAGGCTTGCACAGGGTCAACCTCCCCCCAGTTCAAGTCCCAAAAGGAACTAAAGATATTAATTTAATTAAATAACTATAAAATCTTATGATAAATAAACAAATAATCTAATTTTGACAGCATGACATGGCTATTTTACAATCCACGGACATTACCTTCACAGTTTTACATAAACACAAATAAAGAAAACAAATTAAAATCTCAACAGTTCAGTCCCCACAGAAATGCAGTGAGAAAGAAACTGAAAGTTCCCAAAAGCTTAGGTTTTAAGTCTCAGTTAGAGTCTTTGATCACCGAATCTAGACTCTAGATTTGGTGATCAAAGACTCTAACAGTCTTCTGAGTCTAAAACATCTTCCCTCCACTTGCTTGTAGGAATCTTCAGTTGAAATCCATGCAGACTCTTCCTCTGCTGAAATCACTGCTAGCAACTAACTGATTAACCAATCACTCAGTTAAGTGTATAGATTTATGGAAAACCCTGCTACAAAATGCTTCTGAGTTAGGGACGACAGCCTGCTTCCTGCTCCTGGGCTCAGCTTCTCCCAGCTCCCACAGGGCACATGGCCTTCTGCAAAGCAGCTGCCCTGACTGCTTGCCTCATGGAGTCTGACCCCAGCAACGGGGAACTTACTGGAGCAGACCCAAGACTACCACACCAAATTCCAGAAGCTTCTGGATGTGGAGTGCTCAGTCTGCCTAGCAACAATGACCCAGACACAACTCCACTCCTACCTCCCCACAGTGGGTCTCTTAAAGAGGCATCTCCCTAATAGGCACATGGGCTACATATGCACTTTCCCCTTCTGCTTATATAACATGGTGTGGTGACTGACTCTTCAGACAATTTACCCCACACAATTTACCTGGAGAAATAATGGTTCAAAAAGCTCTAAAATTTTCTCTGTTAAAAGCAGAAAAATAATAAGTTGTTAGTTTTAAATCCATTGTACTGATGTAAATTTCAGAGGCATGTTTAGCTGATCTTTGAAATATTAGCATCACGGATTTAATTTCAAATAATTAGATTTCCCAAAATAGATCTTCTGAAAACTGCTTTGATCCTTCTAAAGTACTTTGCACCATTAAACTAAGTACAAAAGCACTTATCGTGTAGCTGTACGTTTCTTTTGCAATACCTACAGAATAATTAGCATTTTCCTTTCTAATATTCTGTTTGAGAAAGTTCAGTTTAGCAAGTGTACTGCAGAATTTCTCTCTCCTCACAAGTTCCTCAGTGATAAGTCCGAACCCACAGCAAATCAAGAATGGTCTTGCATATTTGAGAAATCTTTATTACTAATTTTTATTGAAGCCAAACATCAGGTCTTTTAGGATCCCCTGGCACCATTTTTATAAATCAAGAGTCTTAATCTAGGTGTCCTGACCCAGTTAAACTCAGGTAACCCAAATCTAAAATCCTTCCTTTCAGTTTCAAAGGATAAGTTATTCCTCTTTTCGTGTCACAGACTCTTGTGTAGGTGTTCAGATATTACAGCAATGCGGCTCATAAAGATACCTAGACAGACAGTGCAGTCTTGCTGTGTGCCCTTAAACAGCTGCCATGTTTCACCCCAGAATGGATGTATTTTAGTGGTGGGTGAAATATTCTCTAAACTGACAAAGATGATATATACTATTGGCCAGATTCTGAAACTTTACTTACATTGAACAATACCTTATTTCACAAGTAGCGTCACTGAATTCAGTAGAATCAGTCATGGACTAAGGTACTACTCAATATGAGAAAAGGTCCTAAATAAGAGACTGATACTGCAGACTTATTCACGTGAGTAGTGCTATTCAGGAGGGTAAGAGTCAGGTCTGATATAAAACATTTTAGAATGAAAAGCATGAGGCAAATGCAATGTATTATTATTCATGTCATAAATGACAATTAAAAAAACTTAAAAGTAGCAGGAATATAGATTCTAAAGGTAGCTGTGCGAGTTTTGCATTGACAGGATAAGATCACTTAGTTATATAGTGACCTTAAGAAAGGAAGAGCTAATCAATAACTCACTTATGGGAATTTCCAGCATGCAAACGCTTTCAAACCGCCCTTCTTGACACAATGTCCAAAGTAAGGTCTCAGTTCTAGACTCTAGAATCAAAATTCTCCCATGTTTCTAAAGCAGCAGTGATGGGATACATCCTTCCACATTCCTTAACATAATACAAACTGAGAGATACAACCCAGAATGATGCATCTGTGACAAATGAGATTTGGTATCTACAGAAAACATCAAGAGGCAACTACTAGAGAATTGCAAACTTCAAAACAGGGTTGGGGATGGGAAATCCCACACTTTTTTTGAGGTAGGAATACCAAACCAATGCATCTACCATTCCCCTGTGAGACCACTACAAGCAATGATATTACCAACTAATTAGAGTGATTGCATCAGTTACAGCATTATCAATTACAGCATTAGATAATAAAATAAGCTGCCTGTAGCCAGCAGCTGTCAGACAGCCCATGTTAAAAACAGACCATTTAGCACAATAGATGTAACAATAAAATCTAGCTTTTGCCTTATTCCAAGAAAACAGATCCCATCCTCCACCCCTGGTCACCAGATGCACCTTTCAAAACCAACCAGAGCAGATTCCTGTATAGCCTGGGCAAGAGACTTCAGATGTTTGTGGCATTTCCTTGTATGCTTAGTGAGAACTCAAACTCATTCTGCTTCAATGCAAAAGGAAAAGCATGCAAAGCCTCTGACACACAGGCAAACAGAATGAGAAGGCAGGTGTCATTTCTGCAGTGCTGCTGGAATTGCTTTCTCTGGTTCCATTTTCTTGCAGAGAGGCCAATTAGTTTCTTGTATTGTCAGCGTCTGTCAGGCTCATTTATTTTTCTCATAATAAATTGGTTTTGCTCTCTCTGCAAACTTGGACACTAGGTGAAAGTATGTAACATCCCTCTCTCCCCTCTTCCCATACCAAAGAATATTTTTATAACAGCAGTAGCTACAGAGCCAGTATGTGAAATAAAATCTTATGGTTTGACGTGGCCCGCTAGAATGACTCTAAAGCAGGTCAGCCCTATATCTTTTGCAGGGATGTCTACTATTAAAATAGTTCACTGAATCAGTGGTACCTCATGATAAGACTTTTTGTTATTTTCTGACCTGTGGCTACTGGTTTTATTAAAAGCCACCCACCCGAATCAATGCACACACTGCAGGACAAGTACAGGTGTCCTCTTAGAATCCTCTCAGATGTCTGCATGGTCCCCTCTGGGGCTGCAGATGACAATCAGAGAATCTCTCAGATGTAGCATTTAGAATCCTTGTTACACAGATGCAGTGTTACACTGAGGGGACATTCAAGCTCCCTTGACATTAACAAGCTAAAACAAACTGATATGAGCATGAACCTAGGATTCAAGCCCTCTTAACACATGACAAAAAGTTACCTGGCGGCCCTCCAGTCCTGTTTATATATTCCTGACAGGCACAGAATACGTTACTACTCTCATTAGGTGGAGGCTCCTACAAACCATCCCAGTTGTTGCTTTGTCTCACTTAGTAGAGAGCTCCCATCTCATTGCCAGAATCCAGTGCAAATAAGTTGAGCAAAGACAGCTTAATGTGGGGTCTCAGGAGCATAAAATTGCATTTCAAAGCCTACTTGAGCTTCTGGGTTTCAGCTGTGCTAACATACATTCCCAGGAGAGGTGGGGAGTGTATGTTAACAACTTCCATTGACCTTTAAAAGGAAAAGCAGAGAAACATCTGCTGAAATGATAAGCAGCTTGTTGGCCATGTTCAGCTGGAGGAGGATCTCTAGTGGAATAGTTCTACCCTAAGAATTACATGTTAGTGCAGTAGTTCCTTCTAGAAATTATACTCCAGAGAAGCAGGATGAACTAGTGGTTACAGCATGGAGCAGGCAGTATGGTTCCTTCGGTCTTCTTATTACAAAGCACCATCTGGGATGCTCTGTGAACTTAGGTAGGTCATTTTTTGGTACTATGGGACTCCAATTCCTGCAGCTGTAACTATAAGAAGTGTGACTAAATATTGGCTTCTACTGGAGACAGAGATGCAGATTTACCTGGAGGCACGATCAAGTCTTGAAATCCACTGAAAGGAGTTAAGATCCCATGGACTGGAACACCAAATGAGTGTAGCAGTCTTTTAGACAAGGCTAGAGTTCCATCTAACTGCAAAAACTACCTCCAGGGCTTTCAAACTAATATTCTCAAGCAGAAGGTGAATATGGCGGGGTGGGGGGCAGGAAGATAATACTCCCCACCTGTGCTGACCCAATGAATGCACGGGTGTAATCAGATTGATCAGCAGTGTTCCATACTGCATGTAATGAAGTACACTGGCCCTTTAAAAGTAGATGGGACCAGAAGATCCCATTCCAGGAAGCTAGAACGAACAAAAGCCAAGGAAATGGCCTTGTAGCAGAAGAGAGAAAGTGGTGTTGGGGAATTAGTAGTTGGATGGAGGGGAAAAAACCCAGGACACGATCCTTTTAAGGGCCTAGAACCAGAAGCCCTGTAGTGTAGGATGCAGGCAGTGCTCTCTTCTCTTCCAGCCAATCCAGAGAGCTCTCTGGTGGAGAGCAGTATATAAACTGCTTTCTTCCTCAGAATAGGGGAGCTGCTGGGAGGAGAAGGAAGCCGGAGCTAGAAGGCCAAGCGCCAGTTAGAAATGGCTAGGAGTGGTGACCTTGTGAAGAACAGGTGCTAGCAGAAAAAGAGTTCCATGTGGGTGGCAGAAGAGCCAGAGATAAGTGTGAACTCTTGGATTGCCCTGCCGCACTTGATTTTTGAGATATTAAGGACGACGCAGGACAGCTGGTGGCCGTCAAACCAGCTGCAAGTGGAGAATGGGTCCACTCATACAAGAAACTGAGTAGAGCTCAGAAGGGGCCCTGAAAGAGGGAGAACAGGCGGATGCCACAGGGACCTCTGGAAATGCGGGGCACTCAGTAAGTGGCAGCCCCATTACACTGTAGGATTATCAACTTCTGTTAGCTTTTTTGACTGCTGCTACACACTGAGTTCATGTTTTCAGAGAACTGCCCATAATGACTTCAAGATCTTTCTTGAGTTATAAAAGCTAATTTAGACCCCATCACTTTGTATGCATAGTTGGGAATATTGTTTACGTTGTACGCTACTTTGCATTTATCAACACTGGATTTCATCTGCCATTTTGTCACCTGGTCACCCAGTTTTGTGAGATCCCTTTGTAACTCTTCGCAGTCTGCTTTGGCCTTAACTATCTTGAGTAACTTTGTATCGTCTGCAAATTTTGCCACTTCGCTGTTCACCTCTTTTCCAGATAATATCTGAATATGTTGAACAGCACAGGTCCCAGTACAGATCCATGCAACAGGAAGAAAGTGGCATCAGCCCTATAGACAAATAATACAGCCCAAGCAAAACACCAATAGTCTTATTCGGTGTAGAGTCTGTGAGGGAGCCCCACAGCTTCAGCGTGCACTCTATATATTGTAGCATTACAATGTTTTACAATGGTGAGTATTATCATCCATATTTTACAGATGGGGAAGCTGAGGTGCAGAGGTGAGGGCCTCAAGATAACGTGGGAAGAGCTGGGAAATTGAATCCAGCACCCCTGCTTCCTACTTTCATGCCTCCCCCACTAGGCCACCAGTCATCGATACGAAATACCCAACTTCGCAAACAGTTTTGCAGCCTAGCTCTGTCCAAGGTTTTAGTTTGCTTAAAACAGGGTTAGGTACCATCTACATTTGGCCAACTATAGGCCAACAGTGCTGAAACCATAAACCCCTCCCTTCCCCCAACAACAACATGGTGGGTTATTAGGGGATTGCGGATAAGCACTTGCTAACTCATCACATGGTTCTTTTGCTGAGTCAGCTATTAACTAGGATTATTTTCTTCTATGTAATAATCATCAGCTGCTTTCATCCTGGATTTGATCAGCATCTGTAAAGCACTTTGAGACGAACAGCTAGAGACTGCCATATAAGTGTACAGTGACAACTACAGCAGCTTGGGAATTTTCCACAAACCGCGTTCTGAATGGAAAATGCCAGTTTGTTAAAACAGAAACTGTTCATCGGAAAGGGATCTCCCAATTAGAAAAAAAAATTGGAAAAAAAAGATGTCAAAATTGACACAACCTCCCATTTCCACTTTTCTTTTTCTTAACCCAGAATGTTTTGGGATTTTGGTTTGAAACTTTTTGTTTTGAAATTTTAGTTATTTTTAAAGGTAAACATTAAAAAGTTTAAAAAATTTTAAAAGTTTCTAAATTATCAAAATAAAATGACCAGATCAGATTTTTTTTTTAATTTGGATAATCAGTTTGTGAAACTTTGAGATTTTTGACTTTTCAACCCATTTGTGATGGGAAAAATTTTCAAAATCTCAGAAAATTCTCATAGGTCAGAAAAACCGGTTTTCAGCCATGCTCTGTTTACAACAAAGCGGCAACACATGTCCTGAAAGCAACATGCAGGTCTGTCTAACAAACCCTGCACTGACTCTCCCTTCAGCTGGATAATGCTGTATGTACTAGCAGAATCTAGTCCCTTAATTAACTGACAAGTTATATTATAATGTTTTGAGTTTTCACAGGCTCTTTGAAGTTAAGCAGTACATGCAGGAATGAAATCACAGTGAGAAAGTTGTGATCTTGAGCTGTGACTGACTAGATTTCATCCAGTGTTTATAATGACCCTAAAAGGAGAGAGAACAATTAAATGGAGTGAAGTTTAGAAGAGGCTTTAGCATCATGGGATATGCTCCTGTTACACTCTCTATGCAAGCCTTAGGTCTAGTCTCACAGTCCTTAATTACAGGAACTGTCCCATTAATTTAACAGCAGGATCATACCCTTTTACTTTATTGTGGATTTAACAGTGGGTTTTCTGCAAACATCAGGGCATCATACATGATACTGTTTTTGTTTTCTGTCCTTTAGCAGAAATTAAAAAGTAATAATCAGAAAAATACAAAACTTTAAGCTTTGTTTTAAATTACTACAATGAATAGTCAGCATAGACCTCATGCAAGAAGAGAATTGTACGAAGCCAGGAGACTGTAGAGTCAGTATTTAAATAGAGATTTAGTGAATGGATAAAGAACGATACACAGCTCTAGAAACAAACCAAAGTTAGGATGCAAGTTGCAGACAGGTGCAAGCAGGATCCTGGTAGCCACTAAAAACATTTTCCAACAGTCTGGTAATTTGGCTACCACTTCTTTTCCATTTATTTAGCGTACAAAATGCAGCATCTCAGATGCCACAGTGTGGCTGCTAGTAAATGTGGACTTTTTAATGTCAAGCCCTCAGCATGGAAAGCAAATATTGCAACTACATGGACAATCCAAAGCACATAGGATGCTTTGCACAGTAAAGAGATAGACAAGGTGGGTGATGTAATATCTCAACACTATATATAACAACACTGCAAACTTGCATGGTAAAGTCACATGGAGAAACAAAAAGGAAAAGAGGGAGGAAAAAAAATCAAGTCCCAAGGTCCTGAAAAGATGGCACCTTGATGCTGAATGTTAACAAGGTAGAGGACAATTCACAAGACTCTGTGGCAAAGAAATTACACATGTATCACAGTTTTAGCTGTGAAGATTGCAAAAAGGAGGCTTTGGTAGCTTAAAACCTGGGGGAAAAGATTTGGTGGTTCACAGGATTGGCAAAAAGAGATGAAGCCTAGGCTTATGGTTCAAATCCAGGCCAGCTGACTTAGCCCCAGAGAAGGGCCGGTGACCTACGGAAAACAGTGAATTCCTAGTCTAAGGCCTTGTCTACACTATGGGGGGAGATCGATCTAAGTTACGCAACTTCAGCTATGTGAATAACGTAGCTGAAGTCGATGTACTTAGATCTACTTACTGTGACGTCAACTCCCCTTGCACTTCTCATTCAGGTAGAGTACAGGAGTCGACGGGATGCACTGATCACTGCACGTCAAACTCCCGGTAAACGTAGACAAGGCCTTAGTCTAGTGTCCTATGCACAGGTGCCTGCATAACAAAAACAGTCGTCCAAACTTGTATGTACCTTCGTTGGCAGTTTCAGTGAAGAGGCATGGGAACTGAATGTGAGCTCGACAACTCCGGATTTCAGGGGGAATTGTGTACAAATCTAAAGCTAGAATTTGGACCCATAATTTGCAGTAACTAGCCAATAAGACAAGTTACAGTTTAGATTCCCTTCTCTGTATTTCCCTCCCACTCCATGGGTAGGGTTCACGCAACTCATGTTTGAGGCCACTTTTGAGCTTTGAATCCATAGTGAAGGACGCTAACTAAAGCAAGGAAGCTGTGGCCAGGTGTGAGTGGATGAGACACGGTGCTAAGACTGCCCTTTAGTACAGGAGGAAACCCCAGAGGTGAGGAAGTCCAGGACCAGGCAATAAAAGACATGACAATTCCACCCAGAAGGTTAAGGCACAGCTACCACAGCAGGCAACAACCATCTTATTCTGCCTACCCAGTCCAATAATGAATGAAGGGCCAGATCCTAGGAGGTACTGAGCCTAATACAATGGGAGTTTTGGGAGGCCAGCTCTGTCAGGGTCAATGAGCATAACAGTAATGGCACATCTACTTTCTCTCTTGATTCCCAAAGCCCACTGTAACCAAAAAAAGCATCGTTTCAGTGATCTTATGAAAATAGCTGTAAACAAACCTACAATGATCATCAAAGCAGCAGTGATGCCATTTAGCTGTGGATGATGGAATACTTAGTCCATTTAAATTGGACCAGGAATTGGAGTCCAACTGATGTGAGATTATGATTAGATATTAAAAACTGACCAGGCCATACATCTGCCACCCATTTTAAAGCACTCTGGGGGAGTGTTAGGGAAAATGCAGTGGCACAGTATGGCTGTCTGTTTTGAATGGATTTCAGAATAAGTCAATCTATCCAGCAGATGGGCATGATGACGGTGCAAACTTGTGGCTAGTGAGGGGGGAGTGCAGCAGAGATTTTGTTCTGGGTAGAGCAATGGAATCACTGAAAATTTAGCTCCCAGAGCTGTTCCCAACATGGTACATTAGTGGAACATCAGGGCTAGAAGGGGTAAGAACAGAGAGGGACACCAGTTGTAGGGTATATGGATGCTCCCTTTGTTGATCTAGCCCAGCTTGTGGCTATTCTTACTTATAATACCTAGAGATGAAGCTGCAGAGAGCACAGGCTGCAAGATGCCATGCTCCCTCTCAGTCCTACTGAAAGGCCCCTTAGATTCAGGAGGACATGTGGCCAGTTGTCAGTATGGCCCTTTGCTGGGAAGACGTCACCCATCCATATTTTGCTGCATTCAGACTTTATAAAATTCCAGATATGACAGAGATCACATGCAGGAGAAGCACCACAAAGAGGATGAAGTGTATATAACCAGCCCTGGCGGTAGGAGAACCACCTAACCAGCCAAGACAGTGATTCTGTCATTATTCTGACTGGTTACAAGTCCACATGAAAAGGTCTTGTCATCTTTCAGATTAGTGAGATCGGTGCTGAGAGCTGGTTTCCTTCCACAGTGTGCACAGGAAAGGCTCCTATGATAAATGGCACCAAGAGAGATTACTGACTGATGAACACGGTCAACCTCCCATTTAAGCAGGTGATGCTTTACCAAGGATTCCCCACTGCTCTGAACGCAGACAAAGGGAGAGCAGAAATTCAGAAGACAACAGGGCTTAGGGTAGGGCAAAGGTTTCAGAGGCAGGACACATGGTTCTACTTCTAAATCTGGTACTGACATGAGGGGAGACCTTGGGCAAGTCACTTAATCTGCCTATGCCTCCGTTTCCATAGCTATAAAATAAGGATAAGGATACCCTCCTTTAGAAAAAGCTTTGATATCTGCAGACCATAAATCTTAGCTATTATATAAATTATAAATACACATGACCTACAGAACATCACTGGCAGCACTGTAGTTCCCAGCTCAGCTTCAGGCTCCCAGCATGATCACAGAATCAGAAATTAGAGATAGAAGAGGCCTACTGGATCTATTAGTTCATTGCCAGTGCTACTGCAGCATGGTTCCCTGTAACCTTCTCCAGGACTTGTAAAAACAGCACAGGAGTCATATATTCTAAGTGTATTTTGTCACCCAGTAACGTAGTTATAGTTCAATCTCTTGCATCTGTGGAATAGCATGGGATTTAGCTGCATAATGTCCTAATTGTCATAGCTGAAAAGAGGGCAGGCTTATACCCCACCCCACTTAACAACACTCCCCCCAGTTGGTTCTTCCTTTATTGTTTGGGCAATGGGTTGATTTTAAATTGGTACGTGAGACATCCAGTGTCTGACCATTGGCTGTCACAAGCAGTCTTGTTGCCTTGCAACAGCCTTTGGGAATCTTAAGGGTGGGGGTGGAAAAAAGACCCCATAACATAAACAATACACACTGGATAATAATGAGCATTGATAAAGCACTTGTCACCTTCAAAGCACTGTACAGACATGAACTAATTCAGCAGCACAACACTCATCGCGACGGCAATCGTTATACCGTCTTTGCAAATGGGGAAATGGATGTGCAGAGGAGTTAAAGCCATAAGCAGTTTTCAAAACATGATGCTTCAATGTAGGCATCTAAACATAAGGCTTGCTGACAGAGCTGCTGTGTACCCACAGCTCCCACTGAAGTCAGCAGGAGTGGTGAGTGCTTAGTAGCTATGAAAATCAGGCCATTTTTACTTGGGTGCCCACGTGTGGATTTAGACATCTGATTTGGAGAATCCTGCTCATTTACCTGCCCAAGGACACGCATCAATTCTGTGGCACACCTGGCTCTCAATCCAGTGTTCAGACCATTAGAAGAAGGCACCACATCTTTTTCAATAAATAGAAGAAGAAAATGACATTGAGAACTATACAGTCAAATTCCCCAGGAATATTTAAAGGAGCACTGTGAAGACAAAAATAACCTAAGAAATTTCTTTGCATGGGTTTAATCACATTATCAAAACTGAAAAGATGTTAACATTTTAACATACTTTTCACTAACTTCCTGTAGATAAGTGCTGTTAAGAGCAGGGGCTACGTGTAACTCTGTTTAAACAGAAATTAGCATGGTGAGAGCCTACAACTGGGGCCACTTGGTCCTACCATATTACCACTAATAAAGAATACTAGCAGCTACTTATTCTGTCGATTTACTTCATGCCCTTCACTCTGTTTGGATGGTTAAAATATCCTGGCTGGTTTCACTTTATGGGTCTCATGCATGAGCAATTATATCTGGGTTTCAACAGTGCATGGAAATGACTTTCAATTTTTGTTTAAAATAAAATATCCATGAATATCGTCATGAAAGCTGGCCAGATCCTGCTCATTTTATAGACACATACAATCCCACTGAGTAGAGTGTGCAAGCAAAGCACTCAGGATTTGCTCCCATGTTGCTGTTCAGACTCTTTTACAGAATCACTTTAAATTCACCCTGCTGTTTTCTTAAGTGACATTAGTCTCTCCGGCTTACTTAGATTCTTGTGCCAGTCAACGGTATTTAGAGAGTCTTTGATGTTTTCTATTTTTTTCTTCTTTGATATGGGTTTTTTCTATGCTGTTAGATAGCCTTCAACTAAAATTTCCATGTGGTTTATTTATGCCTGGTGAATTGCTAGGGTTCCTTCCTGTATAATGTACAGGATCCAAAGACACTCTCAGATAAATACTATTTAACAAATAAGCCTTTTATTTTTGCTGGATTTATTGAAAGTCTGGAGTTCTCCCTAGTTGGATGGATAATTAAACTGTAAGTGTAGCAACATGTTGGTTATTATTAACACAGCACCACAGGAACCAATTAAAGAATAAAAGCAGACAGACATATCCCTTGCCTGAGGACCTTGTATTCTAAGAAGTCGTGATCCTGCAAACCCTTACTCAAGAATAGACAAGAAGACTGGGCCCTAAATTAAACAGTGCACTGCAAAATGGAGAGGGGCAGCAAAGAGGGCATTTCTGGGAAAGACCATGAAGTATGCTCATTGTATGCGCTCAGCTTATTAGCTCCTTCATAAACTGCTATACTAAAAAAACCACATGGGTTGAGTTGGGCAGGAGCGCAACAAGACTTAATTCTCCCTTTTCTCCACTTCCCCAGCAGCACTTAATTGTCCTCTCCCTCCCCTATCCCAAGGCCTTTAGAACACCCTTCCTTCCTGCCCCATCTCATTATTTGCTGCTTAGTTGTATTGTGGTAGACTCAACAAGCTGGGGCCCCATTGTGCTAGGGGCTGTACAAACACAATAGATGACTTTCCCTGCCCCAAACAGCTTGCAGACTGACTAAAAAAGACAGAACAGGTGAGAGAGACGAGCAGCGTGAGGAAGATGAATGAAGTAATAATGAAGGGGTGTTCTCGTGCAGACTGGTTGTGTGCATGATTCAGAGATTTGGACAGTTTTCTGTTCCCGATAGTACAGGTGCTAGTGGCAGATGAAAGGTGGGCAAATTCCCAGCAGCTTTTCCTTTCTCCTGTTCCCTACAGGATGGCTCCGTAGGAGCAAACAGTAAATCCAGCAGTTCCAGGAACTGTCGCCTAATGGGCCTGATTCTCTGCTCCAAAACCTACTTACCAACGTGAACTAGTAGGAACCAGCAGAACGTTTTCCTGTGGAACTCCCACTACAGGAGTGACTCAATCCCTGCCCCCTACCAAGGCCTGGATTGACTTCCCCAATGCCCCATTGAGAAGAATGGAGCAATTTCCCTATCTCACAGTTATCAGGCTGTATTCAGAGGAGGCAGATGTCAGAGCATCGGTTTGCACTTGAGTCACATTTTAAAGCTTTTCCCCACAAGCAGGAGGACTAGAGAATTCCCCTTATTCCAATGAAATCTGAGATTGTGACATTCATACGGCTCAAGGAGCTCAGGGCCTTGGCCTTAATCTAGCACTACTTAAATGCAGCTGCCTCTTCTTTTTTCTAACTCCACTATCCTCCTCTGCTGCCGTTCCAGCCAAAGTAGCCTGTCTACATTTACTCTGCCATGCACCTTAACATCTCCCATCTCCTCACACAGTATTACAGTAGATAAGCTGCACATTATCAAAGAATCATTAAAGGTTAGGTTTGGAGGGACCTCAGGAGATCATCTAGTCCAACCCCCTGCTCAAAGCAGGAACAATCCCAACTAAACCATCCCAGCCAGGGCTTTGTCAAGCCTGACTTTAAAAACCTCTAAAGATGGAGAGTCCACCACCTAAATTATGCCACCTCCAGGTGAGGAGGAAGAGCTGCATCAATCCAGCACTTACTCCTGCTCTGCAGAACACTCTGGGAGCGTGCAGCTGGGCTACAGATGAGAGCATGCTGGGAGACCAGCAGAAGGACTGGATTTCAGTAGAAGGGGAAAACTGAGCCCCAGACAACCATGTACTCCCCGGGACTGGGTCCAGTTTCAGGGGAAAGGTAGTGCCTCCCCACATCACACCATGAATGCAATCAGTGATGCAGACAACTTAGGTTTCCAAATGTTGCTGAAAAACAAGCAATATTCTTGTGCAGCTTGTCCTCATTTACCTCTGCACCAGTGTCTCCCATCACAGATGTCCTGTCCCGAGGCCCCTGAAAGGATCACAAGACTGTGCGCTGAGGCACTGGCAATGAATGGCACTTGGATCCATATAAAAGGAAGTTACATAATTAGAGAGTTATTGTGCTGAACTCCTCACTGAGTTAAGTTCCTTCTTATTGTGACAAGCAAAGCCGCCACCCCCCCTCCCCATTCAGAATCATCTCCTATTATGCAGGGATTGTTTAAAGCAGAACAATCAAAGGTTATAGATACTGACACCAGCATAATGCTTCAGCTGCTTCTGCCCCACCTGTTCTAATGTGGATCACCTTTATGGAAAGGGTAGGAGACCCTAGAGAAATTACCAGATATAATAACAGGGTTCTGTTATTAAACTACATTCAGGCAGTGATGAAGTGTTTTTATTACTGGTTCAAATCAATGAGCTCCCACAGAGTTTTGCAGGTTTGGGTTTTGGTTTGATTTTTAATTTTCATCTTTTCATCTTCCTAAACAGGCAGAGAAGTAGCAGCACAGGGAACAATTTTGCTTCAATTTTTTTCTGAGTATTGTTGGGCCTAGCAAAGCACAATACACCAGGTTCAAAATACACTTGGGTTCAAAAAAGAACTAGATAAGTTCATGGAGGGTAAGTCCATCCAGGGCTGGTTTTAGGACGTGTGGGGCCCGATTCGAAAGAGCTGTCACTGAAAGGCCGCCAAAGACAGCGGCAGTGATTGAGCTGCCACCGAAGATAGCAGTGGCAATTTGGCAGCAGCTCAATCGGTTGCCGCTGTTTCCGGCGGCACTTCAGCAGAGGGCCCTTCATTGGCAGCAGCTGTCTTCCTTACCTTGCGGGGCCCTCTTAGGCACGGGGCCCGCTTCATGAGAATCAGGGGAATCGGCCTAAAGCTGGCCCTGGGTCCATCAATGATTAGCCTCTGTTTGCCAGAAGCTGGGAATGGGTGACAGGGGCTGAATCACTTGATGATTACCGGTTCTGTTCATTCCCTCTGGGGCACCTGGCTTTGGTCACTGTCGGAAGACAGGATATTGGGCTAAATGGACCTTTGATCTGATCCAGTACGGCTGTTCTTATGTCCTTTTATGTTCTTAGGTGTCAAAACAGTTTGTATCTCTGGGATCCTTCATGCCTTGACAATTCTACTTTGCAAGATGCTGTGTATGCAGGAGCCGTATATTCAGTAACATGTAAACTACCTAGGACCAGATCATATTAGTTTTGCCAGCATGGAGGTTTTCCTCATTCTCTCATACTAGGATTCCTGGGAGAAACAACAACTATTCTGGTCAGCATCACCAGGTGTGAGGTCTTATGTTTTTAATCATTGTAACTGGCAGTCCCCAAAGATCACAAGGCATTCAGGGGCAAGATAATCTTGGATAGGGGTTTACAGCCTAAAAGTTGGGTTTATAACTGATAGTTGCCCACAACGTCAATCCAGACCTTTACCCTTCTGTGACAGGGAAATTGAATTCTATGCAGTTTAATGTTTGTAGTTCTTTTAGATGAGATCTTAAAAATAAACAGTCCTATTTGCTCTGTGTGAAATGTAAAAGATGCCATGGAATAATCTGTAGGAGGGTTTTTTCCCCAGGTATCTGGAGTCAAAATGCCCCACACGCTAATGTCTGCAAGACAAGATACCCTCCACCCTAAAAGTGGATGCTTGCATATCAATCCAGTATCATGGTTTGAATGATGGTGGAATATTTACAATTTATTTGGATTTAAGCACACATACACAAAACAAACACTCCAACATAAAGCACAGCAATAGCATTCAGTATGGTCCAACTGGATACTCTCCCAACACCTGCTTATATGGGGGAAGAAGGACTTTTCTTTTTAAATTATTGTGCTTATGGTCAGGCCAAATTACAGGAATCAGACAACACTCATTTGATCATGGAATGAATGGAAAGCAATGCAGAGACTTAAATAGACCTGAAATACTGCAGAAGTGATATTCGCTCAGCAGCAGACCCACAGTCAGACAGACAATCTTAGCAATTCAACCATGGTGTGAAGCGTCAGATCACCCGAATACAGAGCAGAAATGGGAAAGGATCACTTTTCCACTTGGAGATAATGTAAGAAGATGAAATGCTGGTCTAAAATCATAAATTCCAAAAGGATAACCAGATAATACCTTGAAAAAATAATTATTCATTACATGACCTTGCTAGCCAATGTGCCTTCTGCAACCAGCCCAAATAAAATATTTGCATGGAATGTTATACTGGGAAACCCCAGTTCCTAACCTAGTGATGTATTAACAATCATCCATTGAGATCCATACATTTCTCTTACCTGATCATTTTAGCAAGCTAATTCTTACTCTCATAGCCCTCACTTTTATTATTTTATTGCATTCCTAAGTACTTCACAGAAAAATAGACGTGATTTATCCCTAAGCAGACTGGTATTATAGCTACAATCTTTTGTTACAAGTGTTACAACAATTCTCCATTTGCAGCCTGGTTTAATCCTACAAACCATAAGTTTTTCAGTTTGATACACCACTCTTTTTAGAAAAAAATAACTAAACTTATTGAAATGGTGGAATTATTTTATTAACTAATGGATCATTTGGGACTCTCCTCCTTATGAATTAGTATGAGTGAAAACAAGATGCCTAATCATGGCAAATCACTTTGCTATCTTGGATTGGTATCTACAGCCTTTTATTACAAAAAGAAATGTGCCACCAGCAGAGTGTGTGTGTGTGCATGTGCGTATATGTATTTGTATACTGTGCACACTGAAAAAGGAGCAGACTAACATAAAAGATACTGTGGGCTTACTTCTGATCTCACACCAGTGCAACTCAGATGACTTCAGTGAAGTTCTTCCTGAGCATCCTGGCGTACATTAAGAGGAGGATCAGGCACTGTTACTGCTACTCCACTGAGATACCAACAAGAATTTGCATAAATTCAAATTCCAGAATATCAAAGGTGCTGCATGTAAAGGTTGCAAATAATGATGAGCAAATTTCAGGGGTTCTGTTTGGATGCTTTTATGATGCAGCTTGGATCTGAACTTTCCCAGTGTTGAAAGTGGTCAGATCTAGAATTTTAGTTTAGGCCTCACCTCTAGGGGCACGGGTTCCAGATGGTTTTTATGATGTCTGGAACTCATTCACCCATCACTTGTTTAAATGTGCTTAATATAGAAAAATTATCTATTCAAATAGGTTAACATTGGAGAGCTTTATTCTGTCCTGTATATGCATTAACACTAAACACCACCAAGCTCAAATGTGCTAAGAGGAGACATTCCTCCTCTTTTCAGAGCAACATTTTCTTCTAAATACAGAAATGGAGGATGCAAGTCCTTTCAAATTATTTTTTTCAGGAATTAATATGATAAAATTTTAGGAACATGTGATAATGGGAAACTGAGAGCCAGGTACTAAGTAGGCAGGCCACGTGCAAGTGTAATAGGCTTGGGGAAAGCACTATGCTAATCACTAAGTCACAGAATGTAGGGCTGGAAGGGACCTCAAGAGCTTCGCTGGTCCAGCCTGCTGCACTGAGGCAGGACAAAGTATACCAAGATCATCTCTGACAGGCGTTTGCCTACCCTGTTCTTAAAAACCTCCAATGATGGGAATTCCATGACCTCCCTCGGAAGCCTATTCCAGTACTCAACTACCCTTATAGTTAGATGTTGTATACTAACAGCTAACCTAAATCTCCCTTCCTGCACATTAAGCCAATTACTTCTTTTTGCACCTTCAGCGGACATGCAGACAAAATGATCACCACCTCTTTGACATATTTGAAGACTTATCAGGTCCTTCCTCAGACTTCTTTTTTCAACACTAAATAAGCCCAGTTCTTTTTTTTTAACCTTTCCTCATAGGTCAGGTTTTCTAAACCTTTTATCATTTTTGTTGACTATCCAATTTGTCCACATCTTTCTTAGAGCCAAGATGGTCAAGGGACACAACCCCATGCTCCAGATGTCCCTAAACCTCCAATTGTCAGAAGCTGAAGTCTAATCTACGCTAGAAAATTATGACCGTTTAACTACGTTGGTCAAGGATTTGAAAAATCCATACCCATAAGTGGCGTAGTTACGCTGACCTACATCCCCATGTAGACAGCTCTAGTTTAACAGAAGAATTCTTCCTTCAACCTCGCTACCGCCTTTTAGGGATGGGAGGTAGGTAGCTGTGCTGCTGTAGCATTTTAATTGTAGATAAGCCCTGAGACTGGACGACTCAAAATAGCCCTGTTCTGTTCGTTCCTTCTGAAGCATCTGTCACAAGCCAGGGTCAGAAGACAGGATACTGGGATAGATGGACCATTGGTCTGACCAGTATGGCTGTTCATATATTATGTTCTGATAAACCTTTGCAATAACTGTGAATACTGTCAATAACAACTGTTAAAGACAATACTTTGAGGAGATTTTCCCCAAGTTTGACTATTTTTGATTATCACATCCTCACATGCAAAATATCATTATGTGCACATGCTTATATACCCTCTCCCCAAGGCTCTTCCCTGGGAGGATTTACCCTTCTCAGTCTCCATGGAATAGTGTCCAAACCTCTGTTGAGCAAGACAGTTCCTTCAAACGAGGAAACAAGTGCTAGTCCCACAATCTCCTTCAAACCCTCATTGATTTTTTACAACAGAAGTCTTCAATTTGCACAGCCTGTTGCAGTTCTAGTCCTCTTCTCCAGTGGAGTGAGGGAGTCTGCCATCTAATCCAACAAGCCTGGCAAAGTCCCTGGAGCGCAATCTTTACAACAGACCCTTCTAGTTCTTGCACTGTTTCATCACTCAGCCCTTCAGTCTGGCTCCCACTCTTCCTCTTTATAAACTCTGCCCTGTCCCCTTAAGTTCTTGTTGGTTCCCTTCCCAGAGAGTGACCATGGGTGTGCTACCAGGCTGCTTGCCCACAGTGGAAGTCACCCAAGTACTTCAAACAGCTAATGAACACACTGCGTGCCCACCACACCCAATTTCTGGATAATTCAGGCCCATCCAACAGAGTCATCCTGTATGGCTCTGGCAAGTCAGCAGGCATGTCGAGCCACCCAAAAGAAGGGACTAAGTATTCTCCCCACTGTTTCTTCCCTTCTTTGCACCACTAAATGCTGCCATGCAAGCATGTGGGCTCCATAAGCTTCTCCAAAGACACAGCTCTGCCAGCCAACTACTGCCAGACCACCCCTCCTAGAGCGCTCCGATGCAGAGACTAATACATAGGGCTCCCTTAGGGCCAGAATTTCATAGCCTGACTCACAATGAGTAGTCCCTTACGAGTAGTCCCACAAGCATGGATTTCAATGGGACTACTCCCAGAAGAAGATACTACTCAATATGAGCAACAGTATCAGGATCTCGCCCTTTAACATAGGCTAAAACCATCCATACTAGAACTGAGTTCATTTTACTTTTAACCCATATACAACACATTGAAGGAACACGGCGTAAATCTTCATAGAAGAAAGGCTACTGTATGAAACTACTGTGCCATCTAGATCTCTTTTCCTATGCACTCCTTCTAGGTTACCAAACTGGCACAATGTTCCTCCAGTAGAACAGACTTACCATCACTAGGTACAGAATAGGAAGATTACTGTTAAAATGGTGACAATGCCAATCCAAATATCCATCCTAAGCATCTCAGGAATGTACAAGGACAATTTCATAACCTCAGGTGCGGGAGCCTAAAAGCCTGAACACTCCCCAGGACCTTATTTAGAAACTCTCTGTCTTTTACTTAGGGGGGTAAAGTGTAATGTAGAAACAGCCCCAGAGGCTTTTCACAGTGACCATGCAGCCTAACATGGAATTCATGCCAAGGGAAATAAAAGCAGCATTTAAAAGCTCCAGCAAGTAGAGAAATGGAATACAGCAATTCTGTCTACCGACTCCAACCTTCCAACAAACAGAAGGCTGTAATAAACCACAAGCAATCTCTGCAACGTGAGCTCCTGAGATCATTAGAAACACTAAGCTATCATCTCACAAGTGCTTGCATTTGTGTCTCCGAAATCAATGTCTGTAATCACACCCTTTATCCTGCTATTCACTGACAAAACTCATGCTGTATTGCATTATATTTTGGGGTGTTGTGCTTTATGGCTTGCAGATCCACAAGCTCAGCTTATAAACATCACAATAAAGATATGCCTTAAAAAAAAAGAGAAGGAATTTCATTTGTTTGCACAATCCATTTCACAAAATGTCAATATCTTCACTCTTCAACTCCTCGCCTTCCTTAGCAGTAACGCAGTATTGCCTAGAGGCCCAACCAAGAGTGGGGCCTCTTTGTGCTAGGTGCAGTACAAACAGAGCAAGAGAAATTTACGTCTAAATAGATGAGACAACAGGTGGGAGGGGAAACAGAATCCCCGAGAGGTGAAGTGACTTGCCCAGGGTCACATAACAGGTCAGTGATGGAGCCATGAACAGAAGCCAGGTTATCTGATTCTCAGTCCAAGTGCTCGATCTGCTAGCCCATACTGTCACCCACTTGTCTGAGTTGCCTCCCTCTATACAAATACATGTCAACAAGCAAACATGATGACAAAAAATAAAAGAAAGAATAGGAAGCAATGAGATGTGAATGGTCTCTTACTTCCCATATCAGTCCCTACTCCTCCAGCTTTGCTTGGCATTCCTTGCCGTCCCTTCTCTGACATCCATTCTGGATGCAAGGACCTGTCCTTTTAATGTGTCTGTCCAGTAGCACGTACCACTTAAGGGCTATAGAAATAAAATACTTCCCTGGGGTGGGTTGATAGATAACATTCATTTGATATCATTGCCTGTGGGCTCAGGAGAGAGATCAAGGAACGAATGACCCTGGAGACTTCCTTCCATGAACAAGCTTCTCATCCTTAGATCTGTGGCACAGGTGAGGAACACTAGCTGGATAGAACGTACATGTACTGACATGTCACCTGTGCTGTATAAACAGAGGACTAAGGCTTCCAGGGCTTTCCATACAACAGCTTTGGGGAACGCTGAAGTCACTTAGGAGATCTGGCATAAATTGGCCGTTCACCAGCCTGCTCCAGCTTCCCAGTCATTTGTCTTCTTGCAAATTAAAGAGATTTAAGCTTTACCTGTTGGCTGGGCACACCAGCTCTTCAGAGCATTGCAGCTCCAGGCTGCCCTCCATATTCAAACTTGCAAAGGCATTGTGGGCCATACTGTGCTACTGCTATTCAGCACAAGTAAAATCTTACTCCACAAGTAGTTCCATGTATTTTAAATGGCATTTATCTGAGGAGTCCGGTACTACTCAATATGAATAAAGGTGGCAGTTTGGTCTTATATGAGAATTAAACACAAATCAGTAGTTTTGCTGACTTGTGCAATTTTACTGGCACTATTTGGTGCTTTTCCTAGAGCTTCAGCTCTCAGAGTCAGAGGAATATGTGAGAATCTGAGCTTTCATTTAAAAAAAAATGAAAGTACATTTCTAGACCTCACGGTTAGAGAGAGACACTGGAAAACATGAATCCTAAACTAAAGGTTCAAAAGCAAGAAAACAATGACCATATTATTTTTTTTAATTCTCACGACTTTTAAGCCAATCTCATGATTTTTCGGGACCTGGCACAGGATTTTTGAATGTGTGGGGCTAGCAACGCAGAATGCCAAAGCAATGAAAATAACATGATGGTAGCAGCTTGTCACTATCAGAAATAATGTGGGAGAATTTTCTAAAGAGAATTCAAAATAAAAGTATTACAAGTCCAGATCCCAAAATAGTATGAACCAGAACAAAGCACGTACCAAGAGACTTAACTTTCGACATTACATGTGGAGAATAAAAAGTTATGCTGTGAACAAGCTTCAGCAGCAGCTCAGCACAATCACCTACAGGAATAATGAGATTATGTGGAATAACCTTCTGTAAAAGAGCATCACTGAACGGAGCAGCCCATCTGTGCAGAGTCTGGCTGCTATGTGGGGTGATAGAGAAGACTGAGCTCAAACCAGCTGGCTATTTTTAGGAACCACTTCGGTAAATAACCTATCATGCAGAGGTATGGCAAGGAAATAGAGGAGTGTACTGTAAGAGCCACAGCAGCCAGAGCACTGCACAGATATACTGAGCCAAATTCATCCCTGGTGTCTCGTCTGAAGTCAGTGGAGCTGCACTAGGGATGCATTTAACCTGCAGTTCTTTACTGTTTTGATGTGAAACAGATGCAAGAAGTTTGCTTTTGGGGAAATTAAAAATCTGGGTGATGTTCTAGTAAGAGCTAAAGCTGCAACAGTCGGATCCAAATGTTAAACACCCCAAAGTTCAGGGGTGTTCGGGGATTGATTATTGGTATTTGGGAGGCAGAGCTCTGAGCATGCCATAACAGCAAGACACAAAAGGAAGACATAAGCCCTGCTATGGGGAGATTACAGTCTAAGGCCCAATCCTGCCTTGTGACCTGCACTGACAAACCTTTACCCTTAGCAACATCCCACTGAGTTCAATGTTCGATGGGATGCTGTCATAAACAGATAGCTAAGGGTTAATGTCTCTTTCACCTGAAACACCTGACCAGAAAACCAATCAGGAAACCGGATTTTTTCAACTTTGGGTGGAGGGAAGTTTGTGTAAGAGGTCTTTTGTCTGTCTGCCTGTTTCCTCTGAGCTTTGGAGAAGTAGTTCTATTTTCTAGTCTTCTGTTTCTAAGTGTAAGGACAAAAAGATCAGATAGTAAGTTTTATGGTTTCTTTTCTTTGGTATTTGCATGAATATCAGTGCTGGAGTGCTTTGATTTGTATTCTTTTTGAATAAGGCTGTTTATTCAATATTCTTTTAAGCAATTGACCCTGTGTTGTATCATCTAATACAGAGAGCGCATTTGTTTGTATTTTTTCTTTCTTTTTTATATAAAGCTTTCTTTTAAGACCTGTTGGAGTTTTTCTTTACTTCAGGGAAATTGAGTCTGTACTCACCAGGGAATTGGTGGGAGGAAGAAATCAGGGGAGAGCTGTGTGTTGGATTGCTAGCCTGATTTTGCATTCCCTCTGGGGGGAATAGGAAAGTACTTTCTGTTTCCAGGATCGGGAACAGAGAGGGGGGAGTCTCGGTGTAGTTTCACAGAGCTTGTGTCTGTGTATCTCTCCAGGAGCACCTGGAGAGGGGGAAGGGAATCAGGATTATTTCCCTTTGTTGTGAGACTCAAGGGATTTGGGTCTTGTGGTCCCCAGGGAAGGTTTTTCAGGGGGACCAGAGTGCCCCAAAACACTCTAATTTTTTGGGTGGTGGCAGCAGGTACCAGGTCCAAGCTGGTGACTAAGCTTGGAGGTTTTCATGCTAACCCCCAAATTTTGGACGCTAAGGTCCAGAATCTGGGAATAAGGTTATGTCATGGTGGCAGTGGCGGGAGATAGACAGAATCCAGAAGCCAGTAGGAATATTATATTTTTCTTTTCTCTGCTAAGGGCTTTTTAGCAGAGAGAAACAGTTTGGTTTTAAAAGGGAACCAGAGAGAATTTTTTTTTCTGCTCTCTCTAGCAGTTTGTGGTTTGCATGTTAAGCGAGAAGACTGTTAAGGGTCTTTTGTCATGCAATAGCACTCCCATTGAGAGTCATACCAGCACTCTATATGCATGCAAATAAAGTGGTTTTTCTGGTTTCCCTTCATTGAACATTAGCTAGAGAGAGAAAGGGAAAAAAGTACTGTTGCTAGGCAGACTCCAGGAGGGAACAGAGCCTGCAGTTCAAAAGAGGAACACCGGAGGGCACCCCAACACAAGAAAACAGGAACCATGTCTACCAGGACAAAAATGGAGGCCGAAGACCAATTCAAAGAAGCTGAACACAGGCGAGAGATGGAAAAACACAAACAGGAACTAGAAATAAAACAAAAAGAGATGGAGATAAAAGAAAAGGAAGAAAGCCTCAAACTGGCAGCCTTCCAAAGAGAACAGGCAGCCCAAGAGGCAGCACACAAAAGAAAACTAGAAGAAGAAGAGGTGGCCCACCGCCGAGAAATGGAAAAACAACAAAAAGAAATGGAAAAACAACAAAAAGAGAATGAAGAGAAGGAAAAACAGAGAAAACATGAACTGGAGTTGGCAAAAGCTGGGCTGCATGTGCCAGCCAGCCCTAACAACCCGGCGCCAATTATTGCTCCACAGCACAGAAAATTTCCCACCTACAAGGCAGGTGATGACACCAAGGCCTTCTTGGAAAATTTTGAAAGAGCCTGTCTTGGGTACAGCATCCCCGAAGACCAGTACATGGTAGAATTAAGGCCACACCTCAGTGGACCTTTAGCAGAGGTGGCCGCTGAAATGCCCAAGCCGCAAATGAATGACTATAAACTTTTTCAAACCAAGGCCAGATACCGGATGGGGATAACCCCAGATCATGCCCGTCGGCGCTTCAGAACCCAAAAGTGGAAACCAGAGGTGTCATTTCCCAAACACGCCTACTACATTGCAAAAAACTATGAGGCCTGGTTAACAGGAAACAACATTCAAACCTTGGAAGAAGTGAACCTCCTCATACAAATGGAGCAGTTCTTGGATGGTGTTCCTGAAGACATCACACGGTACATACAAGATAGAAATCCCAAAACTATCGCTGAGGCGGGGGAGATTGGAGCCAAATGGATGGAACTGGCAGAAAGCAAAAAAGCTACTGTCAAGGGGAACGATTACCCCAGGGGGCACACAGACCATAAACCCTACAACCGAGGACAGCCAAAGACCCTACATACCACCCAAGTAAAGCCACAGATACCCTACTCTTCAACCTCACCAGTCTCCAGTAACTCACCTCGGCCCAGTGACCCATCAGATGGAAGATGCTTTAAGTGTAATGAACTGGGACATATCAAGGCCAACTGTCCCAAGAACACCATGCGAGTGCAATTCATTACACCTCCATCACACCAAAGATCCCCAGGCCCAGATGCCTCTCAAATACCCTTGGAGCGAAGGGAAAATTTGAGAGTGGGCGGAAAGAAGGTTACTGCGTGGAGAGACACGGGGGCACAAGTGTCAGCTATCCACCAATCCTTCGTTGACCCCAAATTCATCAACCCAAAGGCCAAAGTTACAATTTACCCCTTCATGTCACAAGCTGTAGACTTGCCTACTGCTCAACTGCCTGTCCAGTACAAAGGCTGGTCAGGAATGTGGACTTTTGCCGTATATGACAATTATCCTATCCCCATGCTACTGGGGGAAGACTTGGCCAACCAGGTGAGGCGGGCCAAGAGAGTGGGAATGGTTACCCGTAGCCAAACCAGGCAAGCTTCCAGACCCATTCCTGTTCCTGAGCCGTCCACAGATGCCCCGTCTGTGTTACCAGAGATCCAGACAGAGGTAGTGGACCCGGATTCCATGCCTACCACTGAAACAGCCACAGCACCTCCAGTCCCAGGCCCGGAACTGGAACAGCAACCAGCACCAGCAAGTGCAACCACATCTTCAAACTCAACGCCAGAGGGCGCCAGCGAGCCAGAACTGGCAGAAGCACACGACAGCCATACCCAAAAGGCTCAGCCAGAGCCTGAAATACCCTCAGGTGCACCAGCGGAGAGCGGTTCACCAGCAACGGAAACAACCCCATCACCTACATCGCTTCCAGAGGGACCAAGCCCAAGTCCACAGTCTGAGGAAGAACTGGTGACCCCAGCCTCAAGGGAACAGTTCCAGGCTGAGCAGGAAGCAGATGACAGCCTTCAGAAAGCGTGGGCGGCGGCACGGAGCACCCCACCGCCTCTCAGCTCTTCAAATCGATCCCGGTTTGTTATAGACCAAGGACTTTTATACAAGGAAATTCTTTCTGGTGGACACCGGGAAGAATGGCAGCCGCAAAAACAGTTGGTGGTCCCAACTAAGTACCGGGAGAAGCTCTTAAGCTTAGCCCATGATCATCCCAGTGGCCATGCTGGGGTGAACCGAACCAAGGACCGGTTGGGGAAGTCCTTCCACTGGGAGGGGATGGGCAAGGATGTTGCCAAGTATGTCCGGTCTTGTGAGGTATGCCAAAGAGTGGGTAAGCCTCAAGACCAGGTCAAGGCCCCTCTCCAGCCACTCCCCATAATTGAGGTCCCATTTCAGCGAGTAGCTGTGGATATTCTGGGCCCTTTCCCAAAAAAGACGCCCAGAGGAAAGCAGTACGTACTGACTTTAGTGGACTTTGCTACCCGATGGCCAGAAGCAGTAGCTCTAGGCAACACCAGGGCTAACACTGTGTGCCTGGCCCTAACAGACATCTTTGCCAGGGTAGGTTGGCCCTCTGACATCCTTACAGATTCAGGGTCTAATTTCCTGGCAGGGACCATGGAAAAACTGTGGGAAACTCATGGGGTGAATCACTTGGTTGCCACCCCGTACCACCATCAAACCAATGGCCTGGTGGAAAGGTTCAATGGAACTTTGGGGGCCATGATAAGAAAATTCATCAACGAATTCTCCAATAATTGGGACCTAGTGTTGCAGCAGTTGCTGTTTGCCTACAGGGCTGTACCACATCCCAGTTTAGGGTTTTCACCATTTGAACTTGTGTATGGTCACGAGGTTAAGGGGCCATTACAGTTGGTGAAGCAGCAATGGGAGGGGTTTACGCCTTCTCCAGGAACTAACATTCTGGACTTTGTAAGCAACCTACAAAGCACCCTCCGACACTCTTTAGCCCTTGCTAGAGAGAACCTAAAGGATGCTCAAGAAGAGCAAAAGGCCTGGTATGACAGACATGCCAGAGAACGTTCCTTCAAGGTAGGAGACCAGGTTATGGTCTTGAAGGCGCAACAGGCCCATAAGATGGAAGCATCATGGGAAGGGCCATTCACGGTCCAAGAGCGCCTGGGAGCTGTAAACTACCTCATAGCATTTCCCAATTCCTCACTAAAGCCTAAAGTGTACCATGTTAATTCTCTCAAGCCTTTCTATTCCAGAGACTTACAGGTTTGTCAGTTTACAGTCCAGGGAGATGATGCTGAGTGGCCTGACGGTGTCTACTACGACGGAAAAAAAGACGGTGGCGTGGAAGAGGTGAACCTCTCAACCACCCTGGAACGTCTGCAGCGGCAACAAATCAAGGAGCTGTGCATTAGCTTCACCCCATTGTTCTCAGCCACCCCAGGACGGACTGAACGGGCATACCACTCCATTGATACAGGTAATGCTCACCCAATCAGAACCCCACCCTACCGGGTGTCTCCTCATGCCCAAGCTGCTATAGAACGGGAGATCCAGAACATGCTACAGATGGGTATAATCCGCCCATCTACCAGTGCCTGGGCATCTCCAGTGGTTCTGGTACCCAAACCAGATGGGGAAATACGCTTTTGCGTGGACTACCGTAAGCTAAATGCTGTAACTCGTCCGGACAACTATCCAATGCCACGTACTGATGAGCTATTGGAAAAGTTGGGACGTGCCCAGTTCATCTCTACCATAGACTTAACCAAGGGGTACTGGCAAGTACCGCTAGATGAACCTGCCAAGGAGAGGTCAGCATTCGTCACCCATACGGGGGTGTATGAATTCAATGTCCTTCCTTTCGGCCTTCGAAATGCACCCGCCACCTTCCAGAGGCTGGTAGACGGTCTACTAGCTGGACTGGGAGAATTTGCAGTTGCCTACCTCGATGATGTGGCCATTTTTTCTGACTCCTGGCCCGAACACCTACTCCACCTGGAAAAGGTCTTTGAGCGCATCAGGCAGGCAGGACTAACTGTTAAGGCCAAAAAGTGTCAAATAGGCCAAAACAGAGTGACTTACCTGGGGCACCAGGTGGGTCGAGGAACCATAAACCCCCTACAGGCCAAGGTGGATGCTATCCAAAAGTGGCCTGTCCCAAGGTCAAAGAAACAGGTCCAATCCTTCTTAGGCTTGGCCGGATACTACAGACGATTTGTACCACACTACAGCCAAATCACTGCCCCATTGACTGACCTAACCAAAAAGACCCAGCCAAATGCCGTTAAGTGGACTGATGAGTGTCAAAAAGCCTTTACCCAGCTTAAGGCAACGCTCATGTCGGACCCTGTGCTCAGGGCCCCGGACTTTGACAAGCCATTCCTAGTAACCACGGATGCATCTGAGCGTGGTATAGGAGCAGTACTCATGCAGGAAGCAACAGATCACAACTTCCATCCTGTCGTGTTTCTCAGCAAAAAACTGTCTGAGAGGGAAAGTCACTGGTCAGTCAGTGAAAAGGAATGCTATGCCATTGTGTACGCCCTGGAAAAGCTACGCCCATATGTTTGGGGACGGCGGTTCCAACTACAAACTGACCATGCTGCACTAAAGTGGCTTCATACTGCCAAGGGTAACAACAAGAAACTTCTTCGGTGGAGTTTAGCTCTCCAAGATTTTGATTTTGAAATTCAACACATCACAGGAGCTTCTAACAAAGTTGCTGATGCACTCTCCCGTGAGAGTTTCCCAGAGTCCAGTAGTTAAAAAGTGTTCTTAAAATGTAAAAGTCTGTTAGTTATATACTTAGTAGTATATGTAAAGGTGCATGTGTTGTATTAATCTGTTTATTTTCAAGTTCTAGAAGGAAATTGCCGCCAGTGAGCTTCCCCACTGTCTGCAATTTGGGGGGCGTGTCATAAACAGATAGCTAAGGGTTAATGTCTCTTTCACCTGAAACACCTGACCAGAAAACCAATCAGGAAACCGGATTTTTTCAACTTTGGGTGGAGGGAAGTTTGTGTAAGAGGTCTTTTGTCTGTCTGCCTGTTTCCTCTGAGCTTTGGAGAAGTAGTTCTATTTTCTAGTCTTCTGTTTCTAAGTGTAAGGACAAAAAGATCAGATAGTAAGTTTTATGGTTTCTTTTCTTTGGTATTTGCATGAATATCAGTGCTGGAGTGCTTTGATTTGTATTCTTTTTGAATAAGGCTGTTTATTCAATATTCTTTTAAGCAATTGACCCTGTGTTGTATCATCTAATACAGAGAGCGCATTTGTTTGTATTTTTTCTTTCTTTTTTATATAAAGCTTTCTTTTAAGACCTGTTGGAGTTTTTCTTTACTTCAGGGAAATTGAGTCTGTACTCACCAGGGAATTGGTGGGAGGAAGAAATCAGGGGAGAGCTGTGTGTTGGATTGCTAGCCTGATTTTGCATTCCCTCTGGGGGGAATAGGAAAGTACTTTCTGTTTCCAGGATCGGGAACAGAGAGGGGGGAGTCTCGGTGTAGTTTCACAGAGCTTGTGTCTGTGTATCTCTCCAGGAGCACCTGGAGAGGGGGAAGGGAATCAGGATTATTTCCCTTTGTTGTGAGACTCAAGGGATTTGGGTCTTGTGGTCCCCAGGGAAGGTTTTTCAGGGGGACCAGAGTGCCCCAAAACACTCTAATTTTTTGGGTGGTGGCAGCAGGTACCAGGTCCAAGCTGGTGACTAAGCTTGGAGGTTTTCATGCTAACCCCCATATTTTGGACGCTAAGGTCCAAAATCTGGGAATAAGGTTATAACAGATGCCACACAGACATGTTCACACCCACACAAATCCCATTGCAGAAAAAAGGCCTAGGTAGGAGTATCACACCAAACGCACTGGGAGACCCATAAGATAGTGATAATTTACAGTGGGTTTTTTTTGCAGGGTAGGGTGCCCATTATGGAAGATAAGGGGTGTCTGCAACAGGCCCATCTGATTTTAGATTCTGAACACCCTGAAAGCACAGGCTGTTCAGTAGAGCTGGCTGGAAAGATTCAAATAGCTCAGATCAAAGATTAGACTGGTGCTGATCTCTGTGTAAGTGTGTTGGGCTGATCATTCATTCCCAATTACTAAGCTTGTCCTGTGGTCTGAGATACCCCCAAAGTGGATCAAAGCAGGAGCAAATAGATCAGCCAATCCAGCCACTAAGAAGGGGCCAGCATTCTTTGGAGATTATTTCCACTCCTGCCTCTGGTCCATCAAAGCACAAAAATGGGCTTGGGGCCCCGTATTTTCATTTGATCCAGGCCAGGTTACCTTGAATCTCTCCCTGATGATATACACGCTGTGAACACACCAAGAAGATGGGCAGGAGTCACCGAAATTCTTGGCCCAAATTCATCTCTGGTCTTATTATAATGGCTTCCATGGAGTTACACCAGGGGTGACATAGGCCTCTTTCCTTTTCTATTCAGCTAGTAATAATGAAGCCTGCTCCCTACAAAAGCTAGAATGCAGCCTCTTCCCTTCCTTGCCCCCTTAACCATCTTATTATTGCTTGTTTCTGTTTACTGGGTAGAGATGGGCTTAGAGGGTTTAAAGAGGCAACTAGATAACTCAGTAGGTCTGGAATTAGATCTTGCCACACTGAAACATACCTTGAGTTCTGAAATGGAGCAGCTATTTGCAAAGCAGAGATGGAGTCACTTTAGGTGTTGTCCTTGCAAACTGTACTGGGAAAGAAAAGAAGATTCAGTTTGTTCAGAGTTTAAAGGGGCAGTGACATTTAGGCATATGTTGCCATTTTGTTTAGGAAATCAATTTAGCTCTCTCTTTTTTTTTTTCTGTAGCTCAGTTGGTTTCAGGGTCTAACAAGAACTGCCAAAACAACAGTTCTTTCATTGCCTATTTGTTATGTTCCTGGAGCCCCATCAAGCAAAACTCCCACAGATTTAATTGTAAGTGGGATCAGGCACACACTCCTACCCCCCAGAACCTAAGTGCTTTGCACATAGTCGGTTGTCTTTGACTTTTTCACTGAAGAGAGGTTCAATCTGTGAAATTTTTATTTGGATTTTGAGTGTTCAGATGTTTTGGTATTCTGTGTTTAGTTCAACTTCATCTTCGTGGGGGGACATTTCCATGTTGTTATTCAGTTGTATTGCACCTTGAGGCCCCAAACAGGCATCAGAGCCCCATTATGCATGGCACCATGCAGACACACAGCAAAAGGACAGTCACTTCCCGCAGAAGCTCACAGCCTAGATTCTACAACTGTCACACAAGTCCAATGACTAAAATAACCCATTCAAATAGGAGTTCAGATGCCCAGTCAGTGCTTTGCACAAGACATTTGGGAGGTCAAAATGAATTTAAGCAGTGAATTCCCATCTGTTCTTCCCCTTCTAGTCTTAAATTTTAATTGAAAAAAAAAGTGACATTTGAAATGCTGCTGAAAGAAGCTTCAAGAAAAAAATTATTTTCTGAGTTCTACTCAGCGATACTGCATCACATATTAATTCTGACACATTTGCAACATTGTAGAAAAGGGCAAAAAACTTGTGACACTGGGACTTAAATGCAGACAGTGATACATTCTGGGGGCTCTTGTTTTTGAGTGAGATCTGGCAGGGACTCTACAGCTACAGGATCTGCCTGTATTGTTATGATAAAACCAGTTTTCCAGCCTTTATAACTGGTTCCTTTAGAGTCATATTCTGTTTCGTTTGTTATCCCCATCACCCTAGTATCCAGACTGTGCTGAGATTTAACATAAAAGTTGTTGGCTGGATGCAATTAAGAGCTAGTTTGTTTTATATGTTAAGTTACTGATTTTTCAGTTTGGTAGCTGAACCAAAAATAACTAAATAAATAAAAAATTGGTTCATTCTGAACCAAAAGTCTTTATTTTTCAGTTTTTCACACCATAATGTTTTGACATTTTGGAAGGTGAAAAATTAACTTTTTCAGCTAAAATATTTGCCTAATTTGACTCAAATTCACAAATAGTTTGGGTGCCCTGAAAAATGCTAATTTACTATTCACTGAAAAAGTTTGCCCAGCTCTCTCTCTTTTATACAGACACATAGAGAATGAGATTGTGAAAAGTGCTAGATCAACAGCCCTAGGAAAAGGTTCTCCATTTAGCTGCAGACGGGCAGCTCTAGGCAGTGGTGAGCTCCAGACAGTTCACACCGGTTCACAGGAACCGGTTGTTAAATTTAGAAGCCTTTTTAGAACCGGTTGTTCCAGGACAACTGGTTCTAAAGAAGCTTTTAAATTTAACAAAGGCTCGGGCAGCTGTCCACCCAGCCTCTGGCCCCAGCTCACCTCCCCCTCTCCCCTGAACTCTCCGCCCTCCTTCTCCTCCCCCTCCCCTGCTTCCCGCGAATCAAATGTTCGCGGGAAGCCTGAAACAAGGAGCAGGCAGGTAAGCCGGGCGGGGGCTCCAGGGAGGCACGGCACGAGCGGCCCAGTCTGGCTCCCCCTGCCCCGGCCAAGCGCCCCCGGCTCGGGCCAGTCTCAGCCAAGCGGCACCGGCCTGGCCTGGCTCGGGGAGTCGGGCGCCAGTCCCAGTGCCGGCTGAGTGACTCCGGCCCGGCCTGGCTCGGCTCGGGGAGTCAGGCCCCGCGGTGCCGGCCAAGCAGCTCCAGCCCGGCTTGGGGAGTCGGGTCCCACGGCGCCGGTCACAGTCCCAGCGGAGCGGACCCGGTCCGTGCCCCAGGCAGTGTGGTAAAGGGGCAGGGAGCAGGGAAGGGGTGTTCGGTGGGTTGTGGGGAGGTGGATGGGGTCGGGGCAGTCAGAGGGCAGGGAACAGGGGGATTAAATGGGGGCAAGGGTCTCGGAGGGCAGTCAGGAAGGAGCTAGGGTTGGATGAGGTGAGGGGGGCAGTCACGGACAGAGAGAAGGGGTGGTTGGATGAGGCAGGGGTCCCGGGGGACCATCAAGAATGAGAGGAGGGATTGGATGGGGCAGCAGGAGGCAGTCAGGGGACAGGGAAGGGGGGGATGGGTCAGGGGTCCCCGGTGGGGGGGTGTCAAGGAACATGGGGGGTTGGATGGGGCACGACCCTCCGGGGGGTGCACGACCCCCTCATGAGGTGAGGAGGAGGGAACCTGTTGTTAATATTTTGGCAGCTCATCACTGGCTCTAGGTATTTTGCCACCTCAAGCACGGCAGGCAGGCTGCCTTTGGCGGCTTGCCTGCGGCAGGTCCCCAGTCCAGCGGATTTGGCAGCACGCCTGCAGGAGGTCCACCAAAGCCGCAGGACCAATGGAGCCCTCCACAGGCATGCCACCGAAGGCAACCTGCCTGCTGCCCTCGCGGCGACCGGCAAAACGCCCCGCCATGGCTTGCCGCCCCAAGCACGGCTTGGCATGCTGGTGCCTGGAGCCACCCCTGGCTGCAAAACAGGAACAACATGAGCAGTAATCTGGTCCACTAACATCTATTATTATGATTTATTATTTGTATTAGTACAGCACCCAGGAGCCCTAGTCACAGACCAGGACCCCATTGTGCCAGGCATGGTACAAACACAGAATAAAAAGATGGTCCCTGCCCCAAAGACTTTATAATCCAAGTATAAGGCTAGAGCAGTGGTTCCCAGACTTGTTCCGCCGCTTGTGCAGGGAAAGCCCCTGGCGGGCCAGGCCGGTTTGTTTACCTGCCGCATCCAAAGGTTCGGCCAATCGCGGCTCCCATTGGCTGCAGTTTGCTGCTCCAGGCCAATGGGAACTGCTGAAAGCAGTGTGAGTCAAGGGACATACTGGCAGGGCCAGCGCAACCCATTAGGCAACCTAGGCAGTCACTTAGGGCGCTAACATTTGGGGGGCGGCGACTGCAGCAACAGGACCTTCCATTGCCTCTGTCGAGGGTGGCATTTCGGGGGCGGGACCTTCCGCCACCTCTGTCGGGGCAGCATTTTGGGGGCAGGACATTTTGCCGCCTAGGGCGGCAAAAAAACTGTCAACGCTCCTGCGTACTGGCTACCACTTCCAGCAGCTCCCATTGGCCTGGAGCAGCGAACCATGGCCACTGCGAGCCGCGATCAGCCGAACCTGCGGACGCAGCATATAAACAAACTGGCCCGGGCCCCCAGGGGCTTTCCCTGCACAAGCGGTGGAACTAGTTTGGGAACCATTGGGCTAGAGACAACAGATGAGAACAGACTGGGGACTACAAGTAAACAAAGAGACAATATTGATCAGCAGGATAGGCAGTGGTCATTTGGCATTTAATATTGTCATTGCACTACCCTATATTTCTGGCTGCATTTTCTCAAAGTAGTCCTTTAGGAAACCAGGATGGGCAGCTGCACCTAGAAACTATGCTAAAAAGCCAATAAATAAGAGAGAACCAGCAATAAGGAGTCAAGCCAAAAAGAAATTTTAAACTTGAGGAAACAGATAGCCTTTTACCTCTAGGTTACCAGTTCAAATCCAGCTCAAATCAATAGTGATGACAGGTCACCACTAGCTGATGACTTTTTACAAAATATTACCAAAAAATCACAAACTGGCACCCATGCGTGTCAGCTGATAAATGGATTAAATGGACATTTACATTGAAATAGACTGACAGGTTGTCCCTCCAGGTCAGGACTGAGACATGCTGGCATGGCAAGATGGGAAGCTTATGTATTATTATTCTTTATTATTTGTATCACTGTCGTGTCTAGGAGCACCTGTCATGGACCAGAACCCGAGTGTGCTAGGTGCAAGACAAACACAGAACAAAAAGACATTCCATGCCCCAAACAGCTTACAACAGAGATAGGCAACCTATGACACAGGTGCCGAAGGCGGCACACGAGCTGGTTTTCAGTGGCACTCACACTGCCCGGGTCCTGGCCACCGGTCCAGGGGGACTCTGCATATTAATTTAATTCTGCATATTAATTTAATTTTAAATGAAGCCTTTTAAACATTTTTAAAACCTTATTTACTTTACATACAACAATCATTTAGTTATATATATATTATAGACATAGAAAGAGACCTTCTAAAAATGTTAATGTATTACTGGCATGCAAAACCTTAAATTAGAATGAATAAATGAAGACTCGGCACACGGCTTCTGAAACCCCTGGCTTACAATCTAAGTAACTGCTGCCTTCTGTGAACCTGTTCTGGGGATACACATGGAGAGAATGTGTCAGTCAGGTCCCTTATTGAAAAATTCCTTTAGAATGTAACAAGATTCTATAGAAATGTGTTAGGATTCTACACGAATAACATTAAAATACAAGAGCTAAGATCTCTTTAAATATTAAATTCTATAGGTGTTTTAATCACTCTACCTAATTTTAAAGCAGGGATACAATTCTCTGTTAACTTCCACACATTCGCCAAAAAGTGTAATCAATTTCTTATTTTCTATTAATTTCACAGGACTTTTCTATAAGGGATGCCTTATAGAACTTTACATTAAAGATTTAATTTATGAATACTCTTACTTCATTTCAGCTGTTAACAGAATAATAAAAAATAATAAATAGACTAGGCTGCATATTGACATCAAAGGATCTTCTTTTGAGCTGGGACAAAACGGTTTCTTTGGGCTGAGATTCGGCTCAGTTTTTGCATTAAAGACTTAAGTGAGGCTTTGGTACTGCAGAGGGTTGGTGCTGCAGAGGCTACTTTTTGCCTTAAAGGAACACAGGATACTAGTTTGTGTGACCCTGACGTTACTGCATTTGTTGAATACTGGAGAAAATAGTGAAGAAAACACAGCTTGTGTTCCACAGAAAAGGTTGATGTCGTTGTACCAATAAAAGGTCATTAAAAATACAAAGGTATCTAATAGCAAAAATAGAAGCATTAACATAATATTGAGAGGCATACTCATTCTGTCCTTGATGCATGTTTGTAACTCCCATTAATCTTAGTAAGAGCTAAGCAGAGGAACCAGTCCCCTGTGCACTCAAAATGGGGAGCACCACCCTCAGTGCCACTAGACTGCTAGAGAATATGAATGACTCAAATGCCACTGGGTATTATTCTGGGGCAATCCTGCCATGAGGAGAGGGAGGGAAAGGACTGTGCTTCTTTGAGGTAATTGTGACATTAAGAGTGGGCTGCAGGGTCAGAGAGAACAGGCCAGGGCTCAGCCTTGGACACAGGAATGAGAGAGACTCACATTCATCTGAATCCCAGAGTTTAACTATTGCAAAAACTCAAAAGGATACAAGGTCAACTCTCAGGTTACTGGCCACAAGAGAGAAACAAGGACCAAGAAAATCAGACACAATCAGACTCATAGGACTGGAAGGGACCTCAAGAGGTCATCTACTCCAGTCCCCTGCACTCCTGGCAGGAGTAAGTATTATCTACACCATTCCTGACAGGTGTTTGTCTAACCTGCTCTTAAAAATCTCCAATGTGGAAATCTCCACAACCTCACTAGACAATTTATTCCAGTGCTTAACCACCCTGACAGTTAGCAAGTTTTTCATAATGTCCAACCTAAACGGCCCTTGCTGCAATTAAAGCCCATTGCTTCTTGTCCTATCCTAAGAACATCATAAGAACATAAGAATGGCCGTACCGGGTCAGACCAAAAGTCCATCTAGCCCAGTATCTGTCTACCAACAGTGACCAATGCCAGGTGCCTCAGAGGGAGTGAACCTAACAGGCAATGATCAAGTGATCACTCTCCTGCCATCCATCTCCATCCTCTGACAAACAGAGGCTAGGGACACCATTCTTTACCCATCCTGGCTAACAGCCATTTATGGACTTAACCACCATGAATTTATCCAGTTTTCTTTTAAAAACTGTTATAGTCCTAGCCTTCACATCCTCCTCAGGTAAGGAGTTCCACAAGTTCCTCAGAGGTTAAGAAGAATAATTTCCCCCTCTGCCTTTTAACAACCTGTTATGTACTTGAAAACTGTTATGTCCCCTCTCAGTCTTCTCTTCTCCAGACTAAACAAACCCAATTTTTTCAATCTTCCCTTATAGGTCATGTTCTCCAGACCTTTAATCATTTTTGTTGCTCTTCTCTGGACTGTCTCTAATTTGTCCACATCCTTCCTGAAATGTAGCGCCCAGAACCAGACACAATACTCCAGCTGAGGCCTAATCAGGCCCAATCTATACCTCTGATCTGTGTTCCTTTACTAGGGTCACTACTGAAGGGCCTGCCCGAACAACCTTCACCAGATCCTGCCCCAGGTTTCCTGAGCTAACTCTTATTTTGTACACTCGAAATGGACCTCAGCCTGCCCCATCCTGAAGGGACCTTATCACAATGGGCCTCAAAAGCCTTGTGTAGGGAGCATGAACTGTCATAGGGCTAGACTGTGTTTGGGTGTGAACGGGGCAATGAGTGTAGAAGAAGCATTCCCCATCCCCTCGGAGTATGTCTACACTGCATGCTAAACCTGCGCTCTGAGTCAAGTTTGAACCACAGCTCCCATTCTGTCCACACAGAAAATCAGTCTGACTCAGTTCAGCAAGCACTCGGAAGCCAGGTCTTAGGACTCTGCTTGCAGGTTGGACCAGAGCCTTGAGTCCAGCTGAGACTCAGGTCCAAGTCCTGTCACTTTGCAGGGTGGACACAGCTCAAGTCGCAGACCTGACTCAGAATATCTGCATAGTGCAGTATAGACACATTAGCATGGCTGTGAGACCAGGGTCATGCAACTGTAAATCCAGGTTAGCCATGCAGCATGGATGCTCACTGCAGGCTTGGAAACAGACCTGGGTTTCCAATGTAGTGCAGACATCCCTTTAGCGCCTTGCAGAGGGGCCAGACACAATCCCAACCCTTGCACTCAGGGACAGCTCAGGGCTAGTGCCAACAGCCCATGGCCCAGCCCTATTCCATACCAGCTATCACAGGTGGCCCCAATAGGGTAGAGAAGCATACGCTGCACCCTGGGAGAGGTTTTAGCAATGGGAGTGCAAGTCATAGCTGACCAGGAGCCCTGGGAGTAACTATACCTGCCTCTAGCACAATGGCTCCTTCCCCCCTCTGCAGACCCACTCATCCCACAAAGGGGTTGTTGTTCTCCATAGGCCCTCAGCAAGTTGCACCGTGGCCCATCTTCTGCAGAAAGTTCTCTGATAACAGAGAGCATAATAGCTCACCACAAAGGCTTGGTCTCACTGCAAAGGACACAAACAGGGGAAGAGACTACACCTCAGTTAAGGGCCAGATGGCAATTCACAGAAGCAAGGAAGCCCTGGTTATTGCAGCGGATATGGTCTTCTCTAAGGCGATCCTCTGAACAGCGAGCAACCCTGATCCCTTTGTAAGCTGGGCACACCAGAGCGGGGTGGGTAATGACACAGCAACCTGAAGTCAGAATTCTGGTGTGGTCTGAGTTTCTGTGTTGTTTTTAATTGCTTTTAAATTTTTATTAGACTCCATAGATACCGGACCAGCCCCTCAGCTGGTGTAAAGGGCAGCAGCTCCACTGACATCCATTTTCCCCATTTATAGAAGCAGAGGATCTGGCCTGCCAATGTTTTATATTTAGCTGAATACAGCTTAATAGTATCCCTGCTGCCTCAATGTACAGTAATAAAATGGTGATCTGAAAGGAGCAATTAAGGCAAGCATAATCTCACTCAACCTCTGGTCCCAGTGGGAGGTGGCATATCCATCACTGGCAGAGGAATCTTGCCAAGAAAACCTAGCTAAGTTGTTTGCTTTATAAAATCCAAGTTGAAGATTCTCTCTCTCTCTCTCTCTGTGTCTGTGTCTTTATTATTATTTTAGAAGGATACCTTGGATTTCCACAGCACCTTTCATCTTCAGATCTCACAGTACAGTACAGGGATCAAGAAAGGCTGCAGAGTAATTACTATGGCAAGGGAAACCTGCTTTTCTTAATAGTAACAAATACGTAGAATTTATTGTGATAAAGAGGCTCAGACAGAGGATAAATTTTGCCATGTAATCAATGCACATTACCATAGGTGCTGGAACTAGGGGTTTATAATTTGGTTCAACAGCTTTCACCACCCCCACTAAACAAATTGTTCCAGTATCCCTGCACATTACAGGACATAACCCTAAATTCTGATACTGTGGGGTTTAGCTAGGAGGAATTCAGGGCCACCCAAAAGGATTTGGGGGGCTGGGGCAAAGCAATATCGGGGGGGCCTTCCATAAAAAAAAGTTGCAATACTATAGAATACTATATTCTCATGGGGGCCCCTGCAGGGCCTGGGGCAAATTGCCCCACTTGCCGCCCCCTCCCCCAGGCGGCCCTGGAGGAGTTTGATTGCATCCTCTTTGCATAGATCAGTACATACGAGCACTGTTCAACATCACAGAGAAGGAGCAACAGAGCCAAAAGCAGAACCCAGGGATGGGAAATCAGACCTCCAGGCTCCAACCCTAAGCACTCCAATAGACCATCTGCCAACCTCTTTAGTGAGCAAACAGCCTTAAAACATGGGGATTGGTGCTCTATGCAATAATGCATAGACAGTTTGTCTTTGATTTCAATTTATGGGCTGCTTTTCCCCCTTCAGTCTGTTAAACACTTAGTTTAGATAAAATAAGCTAAAATAGCCCATATTATTCAAAAGGGAAAAAAAGCCAAATTTTCCAGATTTCAAGCTCAGATTTTTCCCTCCCGGTTGCTCTTTTGCTGCATGAATCTCTGCACCACCTCTGAAATTTGTGTAATGAAAAGATGTTGCAAGCATTACAAAGTGTCATTTACTTTAAACTTCTTCCCTCTTTTTAAATTGGGTTCAGCCCACTCCACTTCATTTGAAGAGCAGACTTGATTAACTTCCAAGTTTGTGGTTTTTAATCATTAGAACCTCTTTTTCACATAAGCGTCATGGCATTTCTAATGATTTAATGAGGCAGAGACCTTAAGCCTTTCCTGAGTATGGAATAATCTTTGCACTTTATTGATAGATATATAATGAGGACTTTCAAGCACTGTGATCATTCCTACCAATTTGATTAACACCGCTGATGCACATTCATTTCTGCTATCGTGACAAAGTTTAACACAGTGGTCTTTGAAGCATTTGCATTTTGCTAATGAGCTAGCATTTATTATACAGTAGAGACAAGGAAAGTGAGGACGTATCTTTTATTGGACCAACTTCTGGTGGTGGAAGGCTTTCGAACCACACAGAGCACTTCTTCAGCTCTGGTGAAGGAAGCAGAATGTCTGAGCTTAATACAACTTGAGACAGATTGTTAAGCAGAAGGGGTAATGCATGTCTGAGGCACTCAGTTGACATGAAGTGGACAATTGGGGGTTAGATTTGTTACACATAAAGGGTTCAAGTTCCCAGGCTCACCTTTGGAAGGTGTGAAGGTTTCCTTTGAGGACAAGTACTGAAAGACCAGATATGGATAATGGTGTGATCGTTTTATGAGAAGTTTCACCCACAGATGATATGATGTTTTTGTCTACTATCATTTCTTTGTGCGCATTCATTCAAGAGTGTAGTGATTATCTGGTTTCACCCAGATAGTTGTTATTGAGGCATTAGATGCAATGGATGAGGTACACCATATGCTTGATAAGCAGGTGTAGACCCATGGATCTTGAAAGATGTGTTGTAGGGCATATTGATCATCCTAGCAGTGGAGATATATCTGTAGGTTTTGCATCTCTGTTGTTCTAACAGAGCCTGGTGCTGTTTTGAGTTGGTATGTTCTGGTCTTGCTTCTGAGGATGAGTTTGGTGAGGTGGGGCAGAGGTGTTTGAAGGCCAGAAATGGGCATTTGGGAGAGATTTCTTTCAGGATGTGCCCCGTCCTCCCCAATATGGGTTATAATTGTTTGATGATAACTCAGATGGGGTCCCATGTGGGGTGCGAGGTGAGAACTAGGGAACTTAAATTCATAACTCTGCTAGATACCAAAAACCATTGGCTTAACCAGGACACTGACTGTATAGTTCATTACAACAATTTGTAACACACCACACTGCCTGCTACCCTTAATTACCCACTTCAAACCCCACTTAACAATTGAACCTCCAGTTGTCCACTTCATTTCAAGTGACCTCTCTAACACGCATTACCCCTTCTGCTTAACATTCTATCCCTACTTGTATTTAGCTCAGAGGCTCTGCTTTCTTCCCCAGACCTGAAGAAAAGCTCTGTTTAGCTCAGAAGCGTGTCTTTTTCACCACCAGAAGTTGGTCCAATAAAAGATATTACCTCACTCACCTTCTCTCTCTCACATGTTGGGACCAACATGGCTACAACAATACTGCAAACACAGATTCTAAGTTACTTAACCAACTCTCTGTTCCTCAGCCTTCTTGTCAGGTTGGGATGGCGATGCCATAGTATAAATTAGAGTTGTGTACTGTATAGGAATTGGGTAATAGCCCTTTAAATAGTTAGCAGCCTTCTAGTGGGCCCCCCTGTCTTCTGCAGTAGTAGCTATCAAAACCCTTTTAAAGCAGCAGTATATGTACATACCTAGGCCTAGCATATGGTTAGTGGGTATTTGAAATTCAACTGGGTCCATGTGGTTTCCTCATATTATTAATGTTGTGTAGAGAGCAAAGACACAACAGAATGCTTGAACAGTGAATTGCTATGTCTGATATCCACTGGATTGCATGTGTTTAGGGCAGAACACTACTGTGATGAACCACAGTTGTATACACACAGACACCACAGTCATCAACGGGGATAGTAACCAGATCTTAACTATCAAATGCACAAGCTTTTAGACTCCTTGTCAAGAGAGATCCTTTAGTGTGGAGGAAGCAGTAGGCTGTTGTAGTTGCTCAGGCCACCCACTAGAGGGAGACAATATCAAATTCCTAAACCAATATATGCTGCAAGATCAGTCTAGTGCACATAACTCCTCCCCAGTGCAGGCAAACACCTGAAGAGAAGGGAGTTACCTTACATGTGGAGAACCACTGTTGACAAGGCCAATTCAGTCAGGGTGGATATGGTCCACTCCCAATAATTGATGAGGAGGTGTCAATACCAAGAGAGGGAAAATTGCTTTTGTAGCGAGCCAGCCACTCCCAGTCCCCATTCAAACCCAAATTAACTCCTTGTTGTTTCTGTGGATACAGACTAACATAGCTACCCCTCTGATACTAAGGGTACGTCTACACTACGGGATTATTCCAATTTTACATAAACCGGTTTTGTAAAACAGATTGTATAAAGTCGAGTGCACACAGCCACACTAAGCACATTAATTCGATGGTGTGCATCCATGGTCCAAGGCTAGCATCGATTTCTGGAGCGTTGCACTGTGGGTAGCTATCCCGTAGCTATCCCATAGTTCCCGCAGTCTCCCCCGCCCCTTGGAATTCTGGGTTGAGAGCCCAGTGCCTGATGGGGCAAAAATCACTGTCGTGGGTGGTTCTGGGTACAGCCTCACCCCTCCCTTCGTGAAAGCAGCAGACAACCATTTTGCGCCTTTTTTCCTGGGTGAACTGTGCAAACACCATAGCACAGCAATCATGGACCCTGCTCAGATCAATACCGCAATCGTGGACGTTGTAAACACCTCGCGCATTCTCGTGCAGTCTATGCTGAACCGGGACCTGCAAAGCCAGGCGAGGAGGCGGTGGCTACGGCAACGCGGCGACGAGAGTGATGAGGACATGGACACAGAATTATCTCAAACCGTGGGCCCCTGCGCTTTGGAGATCCTGCTGGTAATGGGGCAGGTTCTAGCCACTGAACGCTGATTTTGGGCCCGGGAAACAAGCACAGACTGGTGGGACCACACAGTCTTGCAGGTGTGGGACGATTCCCAATGGCTGCGAAACTTTCGCATGCATAAGGGCACTTTCATGGAACTTTGTGACTTGCTTTCCCCTGCCCTGAAACGCCAGAATACCAGGATGAGAGCAGCCCTCACAGTGGAGAAGCGAGTGGCAATCGCCCTCTGGAAGCTTGCAACGCCAGACAGCTACCGGTCAGTCGGGAATCAATTTGGAGCGGGAAAATCTACTGTGGGGGCTGCTGTGATGCAAGTAGCCAAAGCAATCATTAAGCTGCTGCTACGAAAGGTTGTGACTCTGGGAAACGTGCAGGTCATAGTGGATGGCTTTGCTGCAATGGGATTCCCTAACTGTGGTGGGGCAAGAGATGGAACCCATATCCCTATCTTGGCACCGGAGCACCAGGGCACCCAGTACATAAACCACAAGTGGTACTTTTCAATGGTGCTGCAAGCACTGGTGGATCACAAGGGACGTTTCACCAACATCCACGTGGGATGGCCAGGAAGGGTTCATGATGCTCGTGTCTTCAGAAGCACTGCTCTGTTTAAACTGCTGCAGCAAGGGAATTACTTCCCAGACCAGAAAATAACAGTTGGGGATGTTGAAATGCCTATAGTTATCCTGGGTGACCCAGCCTACCCCTTGATGCCATGGCTCATGAAGCCATACACAGGCAGCCTGGACAGTGGTCAGGAGTTGTTCAACTACAGGCTGCGCAAGTGCAGGATGGTGGTAGAATGTGCATTTGGCTGTTTAAAGGCACGCTGGTGCACATTACTGACTCGCTCAGACCTCAGCCAAACCAATGTCCCCTTTGTTATTGCTGCTTGCTCCACAATCTCTGTGAGAGTAAGAGGGAGACCTTTATGGCGGGGTGGGAGGCTGAGGCAAATCACCTGGCAGCCAGACACGCGCAACCAGACACCAGGGCGATTAGAAGAGCACACTAGGAAGTGGTGTGCATCAGAGAAGCTTTGAAAATGAGTTTCATCACGGGCCAGGGTACGGTGTGACTGCTGTGTTTGTTTCCCCTTCATGAACACCACCCCCTTTATTGACTCCTTCCCTGTAAGCAACCCACCCTCCCCCTTCGATTACAGCTTGCTTAAGGAAATAAAGTCACTATCGTTTAAAAATCATGTATTCATTATTAAAAAGTAATCATAATAAGAGGCACAGAACTGACAAGGTATCCCGGGTGTGGTTTGGGAGGAGGATAGGAGGGAAAGAAAAGGCCATTAAACACATTTCAATGTAATGACAGCCTTTTGGTTGGACTGTCCAGGGGGGTGGAGTGGGCGGGTGCACGAAGCCTTCCCCCACGCGTTCTTACACGTCTGGGTGAGGAAGATATGGAACATGGTGAGTGGTGACAGTGGTTACACAGGGGCTGCAGTGGCACTCTGTGACCCCGCTGCTCTTCCTGAAGATCCACAAGACGTCGGAGGATATCAGTTTGATCACGCAGCAGCTCCAACGTTGCATCCTGCCACCGCTGATCTTCCTGCCTACACCTCTGATCTTCCTGCCACCACCTCTCATCTCGAGCGTCTCTCCTATCCTCACGTTCATCCCTCCTATCTTCACGTTCACTGGCATCTTTCCCGTACTTTGCTACCACGTCCTTCCACTCATTCAGATGAGCTCTTTCATTGCGGGTTACTTCCATGATTTCCGAGAACATTTCGTCTCGCGTCTTCTTTTTCCTCCGCCTTATCTGAGATAGCCTTCGGGATGGAGTAGGGAGGCTTGAAAAATGTGCAGCTGCATGAGGGAGGGAAAAAAGGGAGAGAAGTATTTAAAAATATACATTTTACAGAACAATGGTTATAGTCTTTCACAATGAACAACACTATTCACCTTACATAGCACATGTGATTTCACTACAAGGTCACATTTTGAATCTTAATATTGAGTGCCTGGGGCTCTGGTGTTACAGATCTCACAGACGCAGGTCCGGGCATCAGAATTCAGCTTGCATGCAGCCATGGTAAGCCATTGTCTTTCGGCTTCTACAGCCTTCATATACACAGTGCCCTCTGATGCTTCTTTCCTGTTAACATGCAGCAGCAGAAGCCAACCCCCTCCCAATCCAATTCTCTAGGATGATTGCTTTACCCCTCCCCCCACCGCATGGCTGGTATCATGGAAGATCACTGCTAATCACCCCCCTTTCCACCCCTCTCCGCGTGGCTGGTAACTGGGAAGATTCCTGCTAGCCAAACACAAAAAAGCTCAGCACTATCCTTCCTCCCCTCCCTCTGCTTGGCTACGTGCAAGGAAGGATTTCTTTTAAGCAACAGCCCAGTAGGAAAATGGCCATCTCTGTCCCCTTAATTAAATTCCTGAATTTCAACCAGGTTACCATGAACGATATCACTCTGCTGAGGATAACAGAGCAAGATAAAGAACAGATGTTTCTTGAATGCCAGCAATCACTGGGACCATACGCAGCTATGCTTAGTCATGCAATAATACCCAATTACTTGCTACATGCATGGCGTGGTAAAGTGTCCTACCATGGTGAACAGAACAAGGCTGCCTTGCCCAGAAATCTTCTGCAAAGGCTTTTGGAGTACCTCCAGGAGCGTTTCATGGAGATGTCCCTGGAGGATTTCTGCTCCATCCACAGACATGTTAACAAACTTTTCCAGTAACTTTACTGGCCGCGAATGCATCCCAAGCCCTCATGGCAAATCAATCATTAAAAAATGCTTGCTTTTAAACCATGTTTTATATTTACAAAGGTACACTCACCAGAGGTCGCTTCCATGGCTTCACTGTCTGGGCTAGTGGCTTGGGAGGGTAATTCCGTCTGGGTCACAAAAAGCTCCTGGCTGTTGGGGCTAACAGAGTGCTGTGTGCTCGCTGCAAGGTCGTCCTCCTCTTCCTCCTCCTCCTCATCTTCCCCCTCCGCAGAATCCTCAGCCATGGTTGAGATTACAACCCTCACCTCGGAATCCATGGACAGGGGTGGGGTCGTGGTGGCGCAGCCTCCTAAAATTGCATGCAGCTCAGCGTAGAAGCAGCATGTTTTCGGCCCTGACCCGGACCTTCTGTTTGCTGCTTTGGTTTTCTGGTAGGCTTGTCTGAGCTCCTTAACTTTCACTCTGCACTGCACTGAATCCCTGGTGTGGCCTTTTTCCATCATAGCCTTGGAAATTTTTTCAAATATTTTTTCATTTCGTCTTTTGGAACGGAGTTCTGTTAGCACTGAATCCTCTGCCCATATAGCAATAAGATCCAGTTCCTCCCGTGCGGTCCACGCTGGAGCTCTTTTTCGATTTTCAGGAGATTGCATTGCTACCTGTGCTGATGAGCTCTGTGTGGTCACCTGTGCTGATCAGAGCTCCATGCTGGCCAAACAGGAAATGAAATTCAAAAGTTCACGGCGCTTTTCCTGTATACTTGGCCAGTGCATCCGAGTTCAGATTGCTGTCCAGAGCGGTCACAGTGGTGCACTATGGTTTACCGCCCGGAGGCCAATACCGTCGATTTGTGGCCACACTAACCCTAATCCGATATGGTAATACTGATTTTAGCGCTACTCCTCTCGTCCGGGAGGAGTACAGAAACCGATGTAAAGAGCCCTTTATATCAATATAAAGGGCCTCGTAGTGTGGACGGGTGCGGCTTTAAATCGGTTTAACGCTGCTAAAATCAGTTTAAACGCGTAGTGTAGACCAGGCCTTAGAACCGGTAAAATATTTTATGGACAAAATGTTTCACTGCTCTGGCAAGTAATGAAACACTGGACTCCAAAGCATAAGTGTCTCCAAAGCCATTACAGGATTTCTCCCTTCAACTCCCCTCTCCCGCCCCCCGCAATTTGTTATTCTTGTCTGAGAAACTACTGAAATGTATTAATTAACAAAACAAAATTCATATTTGTCCCTTGGCTGCTTGAGTCCCAGGCTGCTGGCGCTATCACAGGCAGTTCAGGTTTGCAGGATTGCTAGGAGCTACATGGGCAAAGTTAGTTCAGAGAAGAAAACATCAGAGTTCTTTTATCTTCCATCCTACACTTGATATTTTCTTCACTGGGCAGTTGTAGCTCCCCATAAATATGGAAACAGGAAAGGTTTTTTCTTGGGTTAACAGCAGTCTACGACTTGATTCGTCTCTTAGGCTTTGTTGGAAGAGGGATTCGCAGCAAGGAAAAAGTATTCAAACTAATGAAGAGTTTTATGTAATTCACACCCAACAGCAGCAAATACAGTATTGGGAGCAGTTTAATTAGGTGACACTCCTGCATTGAAGTTCTGTCATTCTGATTAAAGATGGGTAAAAAAATAGTAATGTAATAAAAGATAGATCATGCTGTTGGCTTATTCCCTGTAATTCCTCTCCCACCCCCATCTGTTCCATTCCTGCCCTTCCTCATTTGCTGTTCCAAGAGCCTTTTGTCACCTGCACAGGCAGGCATATTTAGCATGGAGCTGTGCAATCTCTTCCCACCAGGTGGGCTCAGCTTCAGAACCTAGGGCTGTCATTAAGAAAGTATTTTCCCAACCACCCGAGTGATCCTGTAACAGCCCAGCATAGCCTAGGTCCACTCCCCATCTCCCAGGCTGGCTTGGACAAGGAGAAAGCAGCACTCCCAGTGCCTGGGTGGAAGTGGACATTTTGTAATCCATAAATCTTGCAGAATCACAGTGAGGTGACATTCACCTTAGAGTAGACTTTTAGGGATGGTCTGTGAATCAAGTAATAGCCAGTAGGATCAAATTGCTTTGAGATAACATTGTTCTCTGTAAGTGGGCAAGCTTTGGGAAAAAGAGTTTGTTCTCTCCTGCAGTTAGTATTAAGATATAGCCTATATTTTAGATTATCTGATACTGGCTTTATGTTTCATGTACCTATTGTTCCTTGCTTATTTTATCACATTCCTGTTTTTTATGTTATTGCTGTTGTGTGCAAACAAATCCAACTTTTCTTTCACCCATCTCTGTTGGAACATTACCTACTGTAACAAATCCATAGCCACCCACAGCCTCATGGTTTTCACTATGCTACACACCATGGCCACTCAGAACTGAACAGAATCATCAGCATTAGAACTGAGATCCTCCTGCTCCATCAATATAGGCCTCCACCTCTTGGCACATCTCCCAAATTATTAGCAGTATATGATCTACAGTTGAGTACTTCTCACCTCATGTAGCAGAGGACAGGTGCGCACATGCACACACCAATTCATTACAATATTAGCAAATGATATACAAGGGGAAATGTTTTCGAAGGCTGGTACACTCTGGAATCACTAAATCAAAGCCACAGAGAGATTGGGGTGTCCCTCTTCCCTGAATGGCAGGAAGCAGGAAGTGTAGCAACAGCATCATAAGCATTAAAGAAACAGTCAAAGTTTCAGGGTAACTGCATCTTTAAACCCCTCCCCCCACCCACCTCTGTGGTCTGCTTCAGGAATGCCTGCTCAAGGTCTCAGGCTGTTAGCTGCCAACTTTCTCTGGGAAAGGATCTCTTTTCCTCTCCCTGCAGACCTGGGATTTAGGTGGCAGTCCCTTGCACTCACTGTGATTCTCTTCAAGCAGATCTGACTAACATCCAACCTCTCTACTTTTTCTCCAAGGGCTATGACCAATGTGTCTCAGCAGCTACAAGTGACCCAAACAGCTCTTCAAAAGCAGAGTACCTTCATTTAAGGACAAAGGCCCACACAGAAACAGGGCCGGATGGGGGGGAGGGGGGCAAGAGGGGCAATTTGCCCCAGTCCCCGCAGGGGTCCCCACGACAGTTTTTTGGGGGGCCCTGGAGCAAGGTCCTTCACTCGCTCCAGGGGCCCCAGAAAACTCTTGTGGGTCCCGGGCCCCCGGAGTTTCTCCTACTCCCAGTCTTCGCCGGCAGAGGGTCCTTCTGCTCCAGGGCAGAAGGACCCCCCGTCAGCGAATTACCGCCAAAGTGAGACCCCCCCGCTGAAGTGCAGCCGGGTCTTCGGCGGCGGGGGACCCTTCCGTTCCAGGACCTGTCGCCGAAGTGCCCTGAAGTGCCGGCAGCAGATCCTGCTTTGGCAGTAATTCGGTGCCGGAGGGCCCCCGCTGTGGGTCTTCGGGGCACTTCGGCAGCGGGTCCTGGAACGGAAGGGCCCCCCGCCGCCGAAGACCCGGCTGCACTAGTGCTAGAGTCCCAAAACCTGGAGCATGATATTTCCCTTCAGGCAGTGAAAGAGCTGATTTAGTGGTGGAGCCCATAACTGATGTATTCAGACAAGCAGCAGCAGGAATTTCCACCACGAGCAGCTTGTTCGTGAATTTCATAGGAACAGCAGAACATTTTTTCTCTGGCATCTTAGGAGCACCAAACCAGAATAACTGACCAAATGCAAGAGCAGTGTATGAATCTTGCACTCCTAGTTCCCTCTACCCACAGTCTTACTGCGCTAAGCCTGGCACTTCGCACTTGCCAATTCCAGAAAGACTCCTGAAGCAGAGAGTGTTAAAAGCTATTACTGGAACTCTGCTTCTGTTGTCTCACCTCGCAATGAACCCGCCTTTCCTGCAGTCATAAGACCTTCCCAAAACAGCACCAATGAGCAGAACTAATACACTCCTCCTTGAATCAGTAGAGCTTAAGCTGGAGCAATGACCTGGATTTTCACAGGGCTTGCAAGTATGATCTGACTTGTGCTTTGGTTCCTCCCCCACCCTTTTGATATGCAAGATGAAAGATGAGGCACATGGATATTCTAAATGACAAGAACTGCTGGAGGCTCACGAGCAGTTGGGGAGTTATGAATACACCCTCCCCTTTCCGAAGATAACCACATTTTAAAATTAATACATGTTAGAGGTGGGAAAAAATAATTCAACCATCTAATCCATCCCCCAGGGGACCAGTGGAGGATTGTTCTCTCTGGTATGTCGCTTGAAGGTTCCTTGGAGATCTTGGGTGAAATCTTGGCCCCACGAAAGCCAATGGAAGTTTTGCCATGGACTTCAACGGAGACAGAATTTCACCCTGTGACTTCTTACCTGTCTAAAAGGCACCTACTCCACCGCTGAGGCTATACAAATAAATATATCATAATGCAGTTGTCAAGGTATTTTTCCCCCAGTTTGAACTTTAGCGTCCAAAAGTGGGGACCTGCACGGACACTTCTGAGCTTAATTCCTAGCTTAGATCTGATAGCGCCGCCACCAGCCAAAATATAGTGTTTGGCACACTTTCTGTTCCCCCAAAACCTTCTGTGGGGAACCCAAGACCCAAACCCCTTGGGTCTTAAAACCAGGAAAAATAAACCATCCTCCCTCCTTTCCCCCTCCCAGACTTTCCCCTCCCTGGATTACCCTGAGAGGCTACACTGATCCAAACTCCTTTGATCTTAAAACAGAGAGGAATTAACCTTCCCCCCCCCAATCCCTGGTGAGTTCAGACCCAATCCCCTTGGGTCTTAAACAAGGAAAAAAATACATCAGGTCCTTACAAAAGAAAGCTTTTAATTAAAGAAAGAAAAAAGTAAAAATTATCTCTGTAAAATTAGGATGGAAAATGTTTACAGGGTATTCAGCTCATATAGACTACAGGGACTTCCCCGCCCCCACCAGCCTGAAATTCAAGTTACAGCAAACAGAGGTAAAAATACTTCCAGCAAAATACACATTCACAAGTTAAGAAAACAAACATAAGACTAATCCGCATTTTCTAGCTAGTACTTATTATTTTGAACATGAGAGACTGTTTCAGAAAGATTGGGGAAACCTGGGGTGCACGTCTGGTCCCTCTTAGCCCCAAAAGCGAACAACAAACAGCACAAACAAAGACTTCCCTCCACCAAGATTTGAAAGTATCTTGTCCCCCCATTGGTCCTCTGGTCAGGTGTCAGCCAGGTTCACTGAGCTTCTTAACCCTTTACAGGTAAAAGAGACATTAACCCTTAACCGTCTGCTTATGACAGCAGTATATTCTCAGGCCTAAATGCCTTGAGTGATAGGCTTCGAACACCTCTATTAGGAAACTGTTTTACTGCCTGATGAATGTAACTATTAGGAAATTCTTCCTAATAGCCTAAGCCAGGGGTCGGCAACCTTTCAGAAGTGGTGTGCTGAGTCTTCATTTATTCACTCTAATTTAAGGTGCCCCGTGCCAGTAATACATTTTAACGTTTTTAGAAGGTCTCTTTCGGTAAGTCTATATTATATAACTAAACTATTGTATGTAAAGTAAACAAGGTTTTCAAGATGTTTAAGCAGCTTCATTTAAACTTAAATTAAAATGCTGATCTTATGCCGCTGCCAGCCTGCTCAGCTTGCTGCCAGCCTGGGATTCCTGGGCCACCTAGGCCAGCAGCGGGCTGAGCAGAGCCTGCGGCTGGGATTCCAGATCTGGGGGCGGTTCAGGGGTCAGGGTAGAGGGCTGGGGTGCAGAGCAGAAGGCTGGGTGTGTGTGGAGGTGCAGGGCAGAGGGCTGGGGGTGTGTGGAGGTGCAGGGCAGAGGGCTGGGGGTGTGTGGAAGTGGCGGGGTTCAGGGCAGAGGGCTGGAGGGTGCAGGGCAGAAGGCAGGGGCTGGAAGGGATTTGCCCTGTTCCACCCCCTTCCCTCAGGCTCCGTCCCTACCTCTCTGTGCGTCCTGCACGGAGTTGCCTGCACGCTGCCTGATGTTCTTCCCCCCTCCCTCTCGCAAGGGCCATCAGCTGATTGGCTCAGGGACGGAGAGGGGGAGAGGCAGGAAAGCACCACACTGAGGGAAGAAGCGGGCGGGGGGGAAGCTTGGCTGCCACAAAAACAAGCTGTCATAACATTTTTCCCAGATCTGGACCTTAGCGTCCAAAATATGGGTGTTAGCATGAAAACCTCCAAGCTTAGTTACCAGCTTGGACCTGGTAAAGCTGCCACCAGCCAGGAATCTATACAGTGCCTGGCGCACTGTGGTCTCCCCAAAACCTTCCCTGGGGTACCACCAGACTCAGATTCCTTGAGTCTCACAACAAAGGGGAATAAACCATTCCCTTCCCCCCTCCGGGTGTTCCCTCCCTGGGTTCCTGGAGAGATATACAGAAGCAAGCTCCGTGAATCTAAACAGAGGGACTCCACCCTCCCTGTTTCCAGTCCTGGAAAACACAAGTACTCCCCCCCCCTCACCCAGAGGGTATGCAAAGTCAGGCTAGTAAATCTAACACAAAGAGATTTTCCCCTGACTTCTTCCTCCCACCAATTCCCTGGTGAGCTGCAGACTCAATTCCCTGGAGTCCCCACTAAAGAAAAACTCCAACAGGTCTTAAAAAGAAAGCTTTATATAAAAAGAAAGAAAAGGACATAAAAATGGTCTCTCTGTATTAAGGTGACAAATACAGGGTCAATTGCTTAAAAGAAATATGAATAAACAGCCTTATTCAAAAAGAATACAATTCAAAACACTCCAGCAACTACACACATGTAAATACAAAAAAACAAACAATATAAACCTACTGTCTTATCTCTTTGTACTTACAACTGGGAAACAGAAGATTAGAAAGGCAGGAGACAGAAAGATCACTCTCAGAGCCGAGAGGGTCAGACACAACACAAAGAACAAAAAAGACTCTCACACAAACTTCCCTCCACCCAGATTTGAAAAAGTCTTGTTTCCTGATTGGTCCTCTGGTCAGGTGTTTCAGGTTACTGGTGTTACCCCTTTACAGGTAAAAGAACATTAACCCTTAGCTATCTGTTTATGACACAAGCTTCTGCCTCCTGCCCCCACAGGGGAGAGTGGTGGGCCGGGGGCTGAATTAGGCTGGGGGCCAGGACCGCAGCAGGCAGCTGCATGCCACTCAAAAATCAGCTCGCGTGCCATGTTTGGCACACGTGCCGTAGGTTGCCGACCCCTGGTCTAAGCCATCATCTAAATGGCACTGAGGCAGATATTACGGACACATGCATCTCTTTGCGACTATTGTATCAACTTTATATACTTAATCTGCATCATCTCAGCCATCACAACTGATGGCGCTCGGGCCCACATCCATTTCCCTCCAGACCGGGGATTTATGCTCGCAGTTCACCTGCTCTTCACTGTGTTCATCCCTGCAGGTCTGACATTAGTCTAAACCCTGAAGTTTTACTCTCTCGCTCAAAGAGCTCTGACAGTGTCTATCAATGACCCGCCAGCTGTCACAGAGCACAGTACATTTATTGTAGGACAAAAGCATGTCAGAGAAAACACACCAGAAAACAACAAACAGTCTACATGTGTGCTAGGCTTACCAGAAGTCAGCCACCTTTCACCTGGGGAATCTGGGAGATTTCAGATTTTCAAACCCTTCCAGCAGGGTCTGACCTCTTGTTGACAATCTGGTGTTAGTGTTTGGATCAGAATGAAGGACCCTCAGCAAGGGCAGGCTGAACCAGTACGTTCCCTCTCAGGGGTGGTACTTCTGTGTAGGCTCCATGGACCCTGACGTGTGTTATGGGCAGTGCTGATCATTGTAGCAGTGCAGATATGTGACCAGTTTTGCATCTGTTGCTCTGGCAATGTCTAGTGCTGCTTTGAGTTGGTGTGTTCTGGTCTGTGGGAAGCTGGCTTCTGATAATGAGTTTGGAGAGATTGGGGAATTGTTTGAAAAGCCAGAAGTAAGGGTTCAGGAAAGATTATTTTTTTCAGGATGGGGTCCTCATTGGATTTGGGTTGTCATTGTTTGATGATATCCTGTAGGCATTCCGAGGTGGGGTGGTAGGTGACAATAGCAGTGTGTGGTCAGACGGGATTTTATTTCTCTACTGAAATATGTTCTCTCAGGGTGTTTGTGTTGCCTGTTCCCTGATGTGATCAATTTCTTCTCTTGTTTGGTGAAGAAGGTTTTGAGTGTATTAAGGTATATAACCTGGACTTTCTCCTTGGAACAAATTTTGTGGTATCCGAATGCCTGGCTATAGCTGACAGATTTATTAGTGTATTTGAGGTGATTACTGGATCTATGAAAGTAGGTGTGGTGATCTGTGGTTTCTTGTTTAATGGTTGTCTGTACGGTCCACTCCTGAAACTGAATGTGGTGTCCAGAAAGGTACTGCTAGTCTGGGAGTGTTACAGAGGGAGTTTAATGGATGGGTTCCAATTGTTGACGTTGTGGTGGAAATCTATGAGGGAGTTTAAGCCGTCTGTCCAGAGGATGAAAATATCATCAATGTGACTCAGGTATATCATTGGTTTTGTGGTGCACTTTTCCAGAAATTCTTCTTCAAGGTGGCCCATGAAGAGTCTGGCATATTGGGAAGCCATCCTAGTACCCAGAGCTGTTCCCGTGGTTTGGACAAAGTGTTTGTTGTTGAATGTAAAATTGTTACAGATGAGGATGAAATGGATAAGTTTGGGGTGGATAGCTGAAGGTTGTCCATTGTCTTGTAAATATCTGAGGCAGGCAGCTATGCTGTCATTGTGAGGGATGTTGGTATACATGGAAGTGACATCAATGGCGGGGAGGATGATATTCTGAGGGAGGCTGCAAATGTTGAAGAGTTTGTGGAGGAAGTCAATTGTGTCCTGGAAGAAGCTGCCCCTTTATGTGGTGAGTGGTTTGAGGATGGTTTCTATGAGTCTCAATACTCCTTCAGTAAGAGTGCTATGGCCAGATATGATGGGTCTGCCTGGGTTCCCTTGTTTGTGTATCTTGGGAAGCATGTAGAGAGTCCTGGGGTGGGTTCATGGGGGATGAGTTTGTAGAGTTTCTCTTGGAGTTGTTTGGAGAAGGATTTTATGATATGCTTAAGCAAACTGTGGCGGGGGTCTTTTGAGTTCTTTATAGTAGAGTGTATTGGAGAATGGGACTCGTTAACATAGTCATCACAGTTGAGGGCTACAATGGCATACTTTTAGACTATGTCAGTTTGCATTCTACGTGTCTAGAGAATCCACTTGATGAGTTTTGAAGCTGTGATGTGTGAAGATGTAATAGACAGAAAGAAAGATCCCATGCTTACATGAACAGAAATAATAATTTTAAAAAAAAAGCATCCGATTTTCCCCAGCAGTGATACTGTTAATTGCAACAATATCTGCTATATGCTCTTAGGCCATAACCAGGGGGTTTCACTCTGCTTTATAATATTAAATTACAGTCTAATATACAAAGTAGCAATATTTGCCGTGTCTGCAAACCATGAGAGGCAAATAAATACTACAGTGATAATAAATAATGAATCATCAATAAAGAAATAAACCAGCTGATAAATCTTTCAGCAGAAAAACCAATGGCAATTACAAAAATTTTATATAAGAACATAAGAACGGCTGTACCGGGTCAGACCAAATGTCCATCTAGCCCAGTATCCGTCTACTGACAGTGGCCAATGCCAGGTGCCCCAGAGGGAGTGAACCTAACAGGCAATGATCAAGTGATCTCTCTACTGCCATCCATCTCCATCCTCTGATGAACAGAGGCTAGAGACACCATTCTTTACCCATCCCAGCTAATAGTCATTTATGGACTTAACCACCATGAATTTATCCAATTCCCTTTTAAACATTGTTATAGTCCTAGCCTTCACAACCTCCTCAGGTAAGGAGTTCCACAAGTTGACTGCACTGTGTGAAGAAGAACTTCCTTTTATTTGTTTTAAACCTGCTGCCTATTAATTTCATTTGGTGACCCCTAGTTCTTGTATTATGGGAATAAGTAAATAACTTTTCCTTATCCACTTTCTCAACATCACTCATGATTTTATATACCTCTATCATATCCCCTCTTAATCTCCTCTTTTCCAAGCTGAAGAGTCCTAGCCTCTAATCTTTCCTCATATGGGACCCTCTCCAAACCCCTAATCATTTTAGCTGCCCTTTTCTGAACATTTTCTAGTGCTAGAATATCTTTTTTGAGGTTAGGAGACCACATCTGTACACAGTATTCGAGATCTGAGTGTACCATGGATTTACAGAAGGGCAATAATATATTCTCCGTCTTATTCTCTATCCCATTTTTAATGATTCCTAACATCCTGTTTGCTTTTTTGACCGCCTCTGCACACTGCGTGGACGTCTTCAGAGAACTATCCACGATGACTCCAAGATCTTTTTCCTGACTCGTAGCTAAATTAGCTCCCATCATATTGTATGTATAGTTGGGGTTATTTTTTCCAATGTGTATTACTTTACGTTTATCCACATTAAATTTCATTTGCCAATTTGTTGCCCAATCACTTAGTTTTGTGAGATCTTTTTGAAGTTCTTCACAATCTGCTTTGGTCTTAACTATCTTGAGTAGTTTAGTATCATCTGCAAACTTTGTCACCTCACTGTTTACCCCTTTCTCCAGATCATTTATGAATAAATTGAATAGGATTGGTCCTAGGACTGACCCTTGGGGAACACCACTAGTTACCCCTCTCCATTCTGAGAATTTACCATTTATTCCTACACTTTGTTCCCTGTCTTTTAAGCAATTCTCAATCCATGAAAGGACCTTTCCTTTTATCCCATGACAGCTTAATTTACGTAAGAGCCTTTCGTGAGGGACCCTGTCAAAGGCTTTCTGGAAATCTAAGTACACTATGTCCACTGGATCCCCCTTGTCCACATGTTTGTTGACCCCTTCAAAGAACTCTAATAGATTAGTAAGACACAATTTCCCTTGACTATTGCTCGACAGTTTATGTTTTTCTATGTGTCTGACAATTTTATTTTTAACTATTGTTTCGACTAATTTGCCCGGTACCGACATTAGACTTACTGGTCTGTAATTGCTGGGATCACCTCTAGAGCCCTTTTTAAATATTGGCATTACATTAACTAACTTCGAGTCATTGGGTACTGAAGCCGATTTAAAGGACAGGTTACAAACCTTAGTTAATAGTTCCGCAACTTCACATTTGAGTTCTTTCAGAACTCTTGGGTGAGTGCCATCTGGTCTCGGTGACTTGTTATGTTAAGTTTATCAATTAATTCCAAAACTTCCTCTAGTGACACTTCAATCTGTGACAGTTCCTCAGATTTGTCACCTACAAAAGCCAGCTCAGGTTTGGGAATCTCCTTAACATCCTCAGCCGTGAAGATTGAAGCAATGAGTCCATTTAGTTTCTCCGCAATGACTTTATCGTCTTTAAGTGCTACTTTTGTATTTCGATCATCAAGGGGCCTCACTGGTTGTTTAGCAGGCTTCCTGCTTCTGATGTACTTAAACATTTTGTTATTTTTGGGAGGGGCTATAGAGTGTCTAATGTTTCAGTACTACTTTCATCATGATGTAAAATCCAGCATTATAGGACTGGTCCCACATCCAGTGAGAACAATTATTGGGGTTCTCCCCCTTCCTATACTAGCTGTACAAACAAGCACCCAAAATAATCTAGTTCCTAGTCTGGCCATTCCCAGGAGGTCTGCAATGTCCTAGTGAAAGTGGAGTAAATGCCAAAGCCAAGTTGAGCCTCTTCAAAAGGGTAATTTATTCCACTGGTTCTCAATGTTTTGGGGCTTAGGAACCATTTGTAAATGTTTGTGGCCTGTCATGACCCACTAAATAGTCCGGGGGTGGTTTTGGCCAGATCCTACCCCCTGAAGGGTTGGGTCCTGCCTGGCACTCATCCAAGAGTGGTGACTCCTGCAGCTCTTATACTGTGGGGCTGGCTGGGCTTGGCTCCAGGCATTTCAACCTCTGGGGTTGCAGTGCCCCTCAGGTTTGGCCCCACCCACCTGACTGGACCAAATCTGTGTGAGTGAAGTTGTGATCTGGCTCATGGGGTTGCCATGCCACTCATTCAAATTCGACTTACCTGGCTCCTGTTGTCGTAACGGCAGGGCTAAACCTGATTGGTGCTGGGACCTCAGAGTCTGCAGTGCCTGGAGCAGGGAGGCAAGCCCAGCCAGTCCTGTGGGACAGGAACCACAGGAGCCACGCGACCCTTTGAAACATCTGAGCGACCCAATTTTGGTTCCCAACCCATCAGCTGAGAACCCTGATTTATTTCTCTGCTCAAGCCTCATGCAGGTCTATGCCCTACTTAAATTCCACTTAACCCTACACTTGGAGGACTTAAATGGAGCATGGCCCTTTGCACAAGGTGAATTTCACCCCAAGACAGAAACATATTCTTAATCAGGTAAACACACTCAGTGAGTTATTTATCTATAACATCTTTCCTCCAGAGATCTCAAAACACTTTACAAACATTAACTGATCCTCACAACAGCCCTGTGCAGTAGGAAAATAGCATGCTCATTTCAAAAACAGATTAAGACAAACGGAGGATAAGGCCAAAGTTGGTACACTGTAGATGCCTAAACAGAAGTACTCTGAATTGCAAATGTTAATGGAAGGTGTTTCAGCCCCTCTGTAAGTCAGGGCACTTTTATTTAGGTGTCTAAATATGGATTTCAGTTCCTCATCTGGGGCACCCAAGTTTGGAAGTTTTGCCTTATGTAAGTTGCCCACAGCACAAAGAGTAGAAGCATAATCCTAACTCCAAAATCCTAGCTCCTTGCTTTAACAAGGTCACAATTCCTTTTCTTTGTTTGCTTTAAATATTTTTTTAAAATGTTAAAATGAGATCACAGTTGTATTTTTTAAACACAGAGTCTCTGGCCATTTGCACAGGATTTATACCATTCTACAGTCTGCCCCTCTGGTTCAATATGTGATTTATTTTTATATATTGTATGGCGTAATGATTTAAATATTCTCCTTAAGCATAAAAGTTCCTCTACATAAAGACATTTTAGAATAGGAATGCATTGTGGGATGAGAGCGCTGCCTCACAGTGAGCGACACTTCAATACCCCAAGGGAACTGAACAGTTTCAGGTTGGTTGATATGCTCATTACTCAGTTTCCTGTAGTCTGACCAATCAGGAAGAGCATTTGACTGGGTGTTCAGTCTCCATCTAAGGTCTCACTCACAGCCAGGCTGAATATCAGGACAAGGGAAGGGCATGTAGGGATGAAATTTCACAAAAGGCTGTTTTCAGAAACAAGAACATTGGACCCAATCTTCAAGAGGCTGAGTTCCTGCTGAGGACAACATGAGTGGAGAGTGTTCAGCATCTCTTGGAAGGCTCTCAACGCCATGCAGGACTAGGTCATTGTTAGTCATGATGAGTAAACCATAAAGAGTTGAGAATTTGAGTCTGGATCCTTCTCAGACGTATCCATATCGGTTGTCTCCAAAACAAGCTGGAGACCTCATAAGAAAAGGCTTTCTCATGAGACGCCTGGTATTTCTGGCTACTTATCCTGCTGGAACTCTGAATAGCACAGACCTACGAATAACTAAATAGATATATGAGACAGATATCAAGTGTTTCGGAGCCTCAAAAAAAGATTTGGTTCTACAGATGGACTGTGGCTCCAATTAAGAGAAGGCTGGGGGGGGGGGGATGGGAGGGGTTAGAACTGGTTTACCCAGCTCCAGAATTACTGACTTTCAAGGACATCGGCCCAGATCCTGAAAGGTATTTAGGCACCTAACTCAAGATGGGAATTAGGAACCTAAATACCTTTCAGGATCTGAGCCACTGTTACAAGTGTAGTCAAATGCCAGTGGCAATGGGAGCATAATACATGGTGTGAAGACTTGAAAGGTGTGTCTACGCTGCCATTAGACACCACGGCTGGCCCGTCCCAGCTGACTTGGGCTCAGGGGGCTCAGGCTAAGGGGCTGTTTAACTGCAGTGTAGATGTTCCAGTTCAGGCTGCAGCCTGAGCTCTGGGACCCTCCCACCTCGCAGAGCCTGGGCTCCTTCTAAGCTCAAATGTCTACACTGCAATTAAACAGCCCCTTAGCCCAAGCTCCACAAGCCGAGTCAACCAGCAGGCCAGCTGTGCATTTTTAACTGCAGTGGGAGACATACCTGAACAGTGTAGGTAGTGATGGACAGACACGAGCAAACATAGAGGCCACAAAAGGTAAGTGAAAGAAATAATATGATATACTGCCAAAGCATTCACTATTGGAAGATCCAGACAGCTAAAGGGTCAGTCACCCTGTCATAAACAGATAAGTAAGAGTTAATAGAACAGAAGTACTTCATCACTCTTTTGCCTGTAAAGGGTTAACAAGTTGAGTGAGCCTGGCTGTCACCTGACCAGAGGACCAATCAGGGGATAGGATACTTTCAAATCTTGAGGGAGGGAAGTTTGTGTGTGCGCTGTTAGTGTTTGGTTGTTGTTCACTCTGGGGGCTCAGAGGGACCAGATGTGCAACCAGGTTTCTCTCCAGTCTCTCCGATACAGGCTCTTATAGATTCAGAATAGTGAGTATTAGGTAGATAAGGCAAGCTAGGCTTATGTTTGTTTTCTTTATTTGCAAATGTGTATTTGGCTGAAAGGAGTTCAAATTGGTATTTTGCTGAAAAGATTTTAATTTGTACTTGTATACTTAGGCTGGGAGGGTATTCCCAGTGTCTATAGCTGAAAGACCCTGTAACTATTCCATTTTAAATTTACAAAGATAATTTTTACTGTTTTTTCTTCCTTTAATTAAAAGTTTTTCTTGTTTAAGAACCTGATTGTTTTTCTATTCTGGTGAGACCCTAGGGGACTGGGTCTGGATTCACCAGGGGATTGGTGGGGAGAAAGGAGGGAAGGGGGAGAGGCAGGCTAATTTCTCTATGTGTTAGGATTACTTTCTCTCTCAGGGAGAGACTGGGAGGGGGAGAGAGAAGGAGGGGGGGAGGTGGATTTTCCTCTCTGTTTTAAGATTCAACGAGTTTGAATCACAGTGATCTTCCAGGGTAACCCAGGGAGGGGAAGCCTGGGAGAGGCAACAGTGAAGGAAAGGGTTTACTTTCCTTGTGAGATCCAGAGGGTCTGAGTCTTGGGGGTCCCCAGGCAAGGTTTTGGGGGGGGCAGAGTGTACCAGGCACTGGAATTCCTGGTTGGTGGCAGCGCTACAAGTACTAAGCTGGTATTGAGCTTAGAGGAATTCATGCTGGTACCCCATCTTTTGGACGCTAAGGTTCAGAGTGGGGAAATTATACCATGACACACCCAGATACTCTGGGGAGGAGGACCATATAGTACCTAGACAGACAGACAAACTATGATTTTTAACATTTCTATTTATTCAAGCTACATCTATCTAACTTAAATCTAAGATAAATAATATACTGGAAGGTGCCTATGTGCTGACTTAAACTACATCATGTGCTTACATCATATTCACTTCAGTGGATGCCAGTAAAATCTGGGCATTTGCCACATGCAGCATTAAACGGAGACACATACTCTCAAGTCAGAATGATTTATGACTAAAAACAAAATAAATAAAACCTAGAACTAATATAAGTGTTTCCAAGAGACAGAAAGAAAGATGTCCCTCTATAAAACAGCCTTCTCAACTCCCTCGGCAGACAGAAAGAATCATATGTGAAGGTACAGTGCATAAGAAACAGAATCCTAATACCTCCCATGCAATCACGTCGCTGCATATGCCTCATGTAGTAGCAGTTGACTTACAGAGCTATTGATAATATTTCCCATTCTAGTTACAGGAAAAATCACAATAAAAGGTAATAGTAACCCACAATATGGTGGTGTATCAATTGTTTAAAATATCAGCCTTTGTACCACGCTGAGCTGGATGACACTGTTTCATGGCATTGAGAATATTGTCTGAGAGAGAAAAACTGACAGACAGAACAGGAACAAGAAGAGAGGTCATGGAGTGAGGCAAACTGAACTCGATTTGGTTCTACATGGACTTGGCCTTATTTGTCAAAGCTATTTACAAAACCAGAGAGATACAATGACAGAGAATGTTTGTTTATCGTGGCTTCTCTGGCACCAATCCCAAGCTGTAGGCACCTCATATCTAGGCTTGGCAAAATTCAAGGGGTTTTTTTGTTTGTTTGTTTTTAATAGTTTCAAAGAATATCATCAACAGTTATTTTTTTAAAAGCTCTAATTTTTATCTATTTAAATTTTTACAGTTGAGCAAAATTATGGGTTTTAAGCATTTTTTAAATTATTTACATTTTCATTCAATTTTACGGGGGGGGGGGGGGAAATCAAAATTTATTTAATGAGTAGTCTCTGAGATTCAAAAAGTTAAAGTCCTAAAACCATTAAGATACAAATTGTTAACATCACATCCAAAATATACAAAGTAAGTAGCCTTAAATCAAATTCTAATAAGTTATCAAGCAGCATTTTTCTTACTTTGCCTAGATGTAAATTTCAATTCTTATCAATAGAAATATGTTGCCATCTGTTTGTGTGTGTATTGTGAAATTGATTTCAACTGACATTTACCAATAAAAAAATCTAATCCTTCCAAGCCTACACATATCTTTTAAAAAATACCCAACACAATGACAACAATTATAGTCTCCAGTAAAAGTAATTCAGACTTTCAGGTACCCACCTACACCACTCTGCAGTTACTAAACTGCCCACAAGATAATCAAAGCTCAAGACTCCATCTGTGCCTTCCTAAGGCCTACAAACCCACTGACAATACAGTCACCTCTTTCCCTCCCGCCAAAAAAACAAAAACTCCACAGATGAGTTTAGCAACATTCCTGGAAGGGTATAGATAGCAAAATACCTGGGTAAGACAACATGAAATAAAAGAGAAACTGCTCTGGACAAACACATTAACAGGTGTGCTGTAAACAAGACACGAGAAGTCATTCTTCCGCTTTACTCTGCGCTGGTTAGGCCTCAACTGGAGTATTGTGTCCAGTTCTGGGCACCGCATTTCAAGAAAGATGTGGAGAAATTGGAGATGGTCCAGAGAAGAGCAACAAGAATGATGAAAGGTCTTGAGAACATGACCTATGAAGGAAGGCTGAAGGAATTGGGTTTGTTTAGTTTGGAAAAGAGAAGACTGAGAGGGGACATGATAGCAGTTTTCAGGTATCTAAAAGGGTGTCATCAGGAGGAGGGAGAAAACTTGTTCACCTTAGCCTCCAATGATAGGACAAGAAGCAATGGGCTTAAACTGCAGCAAGGGAGATTTAGGCTGGACATTAGGAAAAAGTTCCTAACTGTCAGGGTAGTCAAACACTGGAATAGATTGCCTAGGGAAGTTGTGGAATCTCCATCGCTGGAGATATTTAAGAGTAGGTTAGATAAATGTCTATCGGGGATGGTCTAGACAGTATTTGGTCCTGCCATGAGGGCAGGGGACTGGACTCGATGACCTCTCGAGGTCCCTTCCAGTCCTAGAGTCTATGAGTCTATGAGTCTATAAACCCCTAGGATTGAGAGCGAGCAAGAATACATACATAAGTAAATAAACCACACACCATAGACAGTTATAATGGAGTCCAAACCTGAAACTCATGTACTCCTACAGGACCCAATTGTAATCTAGATTGTAATCCCTTAGGAAAGGACCAGGGCAATGATGCCACTGCATGTGGCTAGGGAGTTACCCAAGGGGAGGGCAGGTGGAGTTGATGCCTCTGATCTCACTCAGGATTTTTGACAAAGTGGAAGCTTTAGTTTGCATCTGGAACACCATAAGAGCTCTGTCCATTGAGGAAATGCACTGGATCTGCGCCCTTTCCAATCACTGCCCATCCCTCCTTTCCTAACTGTGTGGGCCCCTCCACAAATCCTCACTGGTAGTTTTTCCACCTCAAGGCCCTGGCTACACATGGCCTTACAACACCAGCAACCAGCATGAACCAGTTCTAGATCTAGCCCATCTTGGCTCAGCAGTACCTGTGAAGACATAGTGCTCTGCCCGGATACTGGGACAACCATCCAAACTATAAAAATACCATGGATTAAGCAATAGACATAGGAGATTCTGAAGGACAAAAGCACCAAGGAGCAGGCAGGGGAAGAGGAATAATTTTAGCTGGTCCCAATGGACATAACCAGGAGCAATTGGAAGGAATATGGCAAAGGGTCAATATCAGAAAACAAATCTTAATAGTCTTTGCAGCCGTCTTTCCGGGAAAGAAGTGGAAACCCCATCATTTGATTCCTTAAAAGCTACGCTGGACAAAGCACTGTAGAATACAGACTGTAGGGAACAATTCTTCTAGATGACCTAATAGGATTTATCTCTGATTTCTCTGGAGATAGTATTGAAAACATCTGTGGGATGAAAGTTACTGGGTCAGCTCATCCCCTATAACATTAGTGACCTTCACCTGGAACTATAGGCACTGACTTGTATTTTTCCAGGTGGGCGCCCCACCCCGAGGCCACATCTCCACTCTGCCCCTTCCCCAAGGCCCCACCCTTGCTCTGACTCCTCCCAAACCTCTCTCGAGGCCCCACCCTCGCTACGCCTCCTCCCACCCCTTCCCCCGAGGCCCCACCCTTGCTCTGCCTCTTCCCACTCCTGCTGTGTCCCCTCCTCCAGCTCCCACACCCACCCTTCGCTCGCTTCTCTCAGCTCCCTCCCGCAAGGCCCCCCATGTCCGCCTGAAGCTGGCTCCTCTCTGTCCTCCACTGAGTGCATTCCACCAGCCACCAAACAGCTGACCAGTGGTCCCCCATATTTTTCCTCCCAAAGGTACTTCAGCCCCAGAGCATCCACGGAGTCAGTGCCTAGGCCTGGAACAGTGGATTTTGTCAGTTTTAGCTGGAAATCTGGACTTTTAAATGGGGAGCTCCAATTCCAAATTGGAAATGAATAGAGAAGGAGCAGCAATTTGGAAGAACCCTTCCAAAAATAGCCTGACAAAAACGTGTTCTCTTTTGTCTGGTAAACATGCAGCTTCACAGCATCCTTGGAACCGTACCATGTCCCCCAAGCAAATCTTTAAAATAAATGAGAAATTGGCAAAAGATTAGATGTTGAGGGAGTGAGGAATCCAAAGAACAGCTGGAGAGTGATTGATGTCACATTGTCCCATATGCTGCCACTTCATATGGCAGTGCAATGAAGCAGTGACTGCCTTAATGAAAAAAGCCCTGAACAATACCCAGCCTTGAACATCACAGTCCCATATACAGAAAAGCTTATTTCATTTTCATCTGTAGGTTTTGTGCATGTCCTCTGACCTCAGCCTCTAACTATAATGTCTATAGTCAGGTGTACCTATCACTTCGGCACTGGGGGTTAGCAGAATCAGGGTGGGATCATTGTTCATGTCGTAATTTCCATCTGCATCTTTGAGGGATCATATGCATGTCATTAGAATATAAATGTGGCATGATTAAAACATGACATTTCATAGGAACTCCCACTAGCTAGCATCCTAGAAGGAAGATTGTCTAGTGATTAAGGCTCTAAAATGGGACTCTGGAGAGCTGAATTCAGTTCCCAATTTGTCTATAAACTCCTCTGAACAACTCATTCTGCGGCTCAGTTTCATGCCCGCAAAACGAAGATGATGCTACCTCCACATCTCGCAGTGGTGTTCTGAGGATAAACTCTTTACCAATAGTGAGGAACATTTTTTTCAGATAGATTAGATAGACATGCTTACAGGGACAATGGATTGGCCCTGAAACAATATGTTGTCTGCTACTATATGATGGGAGGGCAGAAACCAAAAAAAAAAACCAACAGCCCACATTTCTGTGTGAAAGGTGTGTGACGCTTATGACTCCATGGCTCGTTGATAAAATTTTATCATTAGAAAAGGTTCCCCCACCTCCTCAGACAGTTTCTGCTTGTACCCAACATCAGACAGTGCAGAAATGACATTTTTTCAGAACAATTAGAGCTGATAAAAGGAGACTGAACCAAAAAGCAATGGGGGAAACTGTATATAGCCCTGGGAGAAAAGAGAAAGATGGCAGGGATAGTAACATGGTACAGAACAATCTGCCACCAAAACAGGAACAGAACAAATGGAGATCTTCCACTGTTGTTTGCAGTTGTAACAATGTGGGTCCCAGGATTCAGGAGACAAGGCAGGTGAGTTAAGATCTTTTACCTTCTCTCAGAAGTTGGTCCAATAAGAGATATTATCTCATCCACCTTGTCTCTCTAATGAGAGATGGACAGACGTTACATAGACACAGGCACACTAAGTTCTGTGTTAGGTTTGACAGAATTAGATTTTTCTTTTTTTCCTTCATAATTTCAGATCAGATCAACTTTTATTGTAGGCATTTTTCTTTATTTTAATTTCCTCAATTACACAAAATTATGAATTTTAAGTATTCATAATTCAAGTGTCAAGCGATTATTGTTTATTTTTGGATGTTTTTTACATTTTCAAATATATTGATTTCAATTACAACACAGAACACAAAGTGTACAGTGCTCACTTTATTTTGTATTACAAATATTTGCACTGTAAAAAACAAAAGAAATAGTTTTTTTCAGTTCACCTAATACAAGTACTGTAGTGCAATCTCTTTAGCATGAGAGTTGAACTTACAGATGTAGAATTATGTACAAAAAACTGCATTCAAAAATAAAACAATGTAAAACTTTAGAATCTACAAGTCCACTCAGTCCTACTTCAGCCAATTGCTCAAACAAGTTTGCTTACATTTGCAGGAGATAATGCTGCCCGCTTCTTGTTTACAATGTTACCTGAAAATGAGAACAGGCATTCACATGGTACTGTTGTAGCCGACATCACAAGATATTAATGTTCCAGATGTGCAAAAGATTCGTATGTCCCTTCATGCTTCAACCACCATTCCAGAAGACATGCGTCCATGTTGATGACAGGTTCTGCTCGATAACGATCCAAAGCAGAGTGGACCGACACATGTTCATTTTCATCATCTGACTCAGATGCCACCAGCGGAAGGCTGATTTTCTTTTTTAGTGGTTTGGGTTCTGTAGTTTCCGCATCTGATTGTTGCTCTTTTAAGACTTCTGAAAGCATGCTCCACACCTCATCCCTCTCAGATTTTGGATTGCACTTCAGATTCTTAAATCTTGGGTTGAGTGCTATAGCTATCTTTAGAAATCTCACATTTGTACCTTCTTTGCTTTTTGTCAAATCTGCAGTGAAAGTGTTCTTAAAATAAATGTGTGTTGGGTCATCATCCGAGACTACTGTAACATGAAATATATGGCAGAATGTGGGTAAAACAGAACAAAAGACATACAATTCTCCCCCTGAGGAGTTCAGTCACAAATTTAATTAACGCATTATTTTTTTAATGAGCATCATCAGCATGGAAGCATGGCCTTGGAATAGTGGCTGAAGCTTGAAGGGACACACAAATGTTTAGCAAATCTGGCATGTAAATACCTTGCAACGCTGGCTACAAAAGTGCCATGAAATGCCTGTTCTCACTTTCAGGTGATGTTAATAGGAAGCAGACAACAGTATCAGCGATTGGCTGAACGATAAGTAGGACTGAATGGACTTGTAAGCTCTAAAGTTTCACATTGTTTTGTTTTTGAGTGCAGTTATGTAACAAAAAAATTCTACATTTGTAAGTTACACTTTCAAGATAAACAGATTGTATGAGGTGAATTGAAAAATACTTTTTTTTATCATTTTACAGTGCATATATTTGTAATAAAAAATATAAAGTGAGCAGTGTACACTTTGTATTCTGTGTTGTAATAAAAATCAGTATATTTGAAAATGCAGAAAAACATCCAAAAATATGTAATAAATTTCAATTGGTATTCTACTGTTTAACAGTGCGATTAATTTTTTAGCTAATTGCATGAGTTTACTGCGATTACTCGACAGCCTTAGTTTTAAGCTTCTTTTATTTTTATCAATTAGAATTTTCACAACTGCAGGAAATTAAGGGGCAGGTGTCAGACAATTATTTAAGGACAGTAGATGCTGAGATTCAAAAAGTTGAAGTGTTATTTGTAACATGCCTAAATCACATAAATTTTGTGCATAAATGTCTTCAGTTCCCACAGCTAGGAGGTCTGAGCTAATAAATAAATAAAATCTCAGGTGTTTTATTACATGTACTGGAATTAGTTATTTTCTAGAACCAGCAGATGAGTTCAGATTTCAAAAGCTGTCCATTGGCAGCAGGTGCAGTTTTGGGGGGAAAGTTTTTGATTTATTATGCCCCACGCAGATTCTGGGGCGCTGAGGAGGTGGTAGCACATACCATCTCATTAGCCACTCCGGAACCTGCATGGGGCATAATAAATAAAAAACTTCCCCCCAAAACCCTGCAATGAGGGGTCCAATGGGGACAGCAGTGCCAGGGGAGGCTCCCTGGTCTATTATACCCACCACCCCTGCAACTCTCTAAATTTAAGGTTATATCCTTTTTGTAGTAAAAAATGCTGAGCTGCCAAAGTTGGTCTTTGAGATACTTGCATGTGATACTTGTCTTGAACTTTTCTGAACAAACTGAATAATAGGCACTGAAGTTACTGGCACTGCAAGAGCATATAATACCACTGGATATGACAGGCAATGACTGGGTTACAACTTCTCCAGTTAGGCTGCCATCACAACACACTTCATACTCTACGTACAAATCAAAATTGTGCTTGAACTCTTCTGCCTTACAAGGGAAAATAGGCAGAATATCTTCATTGTTGCTAAAATTGTGAGAAATCTGAGGAGTGTCAAATGGATCAAACACTGGACAGTTGGCAAAAAGAGATCCAGCTCCACAGAGGCTGTCTGGTACATTCCAGGTTATGGCTGCCTTCAGTTTGCTTTGAAATTCTGATAAGAAAGCATGCATTGCAGATTAAAGGAATTGCCTTTTGGAGCCCACTGACCTGAGTTCCACTCTTTTAGGCATTAATGTACATCAGCACGAACTTGTAAGTCATAGGTAAGCAGCGCATTAAGCCAATGTATGAACGGTGTATTTGTTTCCATTTGCAAATGAACACTGTAGATTTTCACCAAAAAATATACAAAGGAAAGGTAACTTGCAATACAATTCTTGCTGATTTCCATCATCCTTGACCACCTGATATAGCTTCATTGCCTTCTTTGAGATGAATGCTACACTACCTCTTCTTTAATAAGAAAGTCCATCAGACTGTCCCAATGCACATGAATTAATTTTGTTGCCTTAAGCCAGGAAAACTAACACGACAGCACAACATGAGAGAGCACACGCTCACATTGTTGCTCACGCAGACTTTCAAAGATAACTTTAAAAGAGCCTTTACCTGTTGGCATGTTTAAATATCACTAGAAAATGTACCACAAATTTGTTCATGTTGTAGAATGCATAAGGTTTGATTGCATGATCAATGGCTACACACAAAAGATAAGCAATGCATGGAATGTGCAGCAGATGTGGATACACTTCTTTCAAGTCCTTTACTAAGCATGGCATGTTTATTGTGGAGTCACTGTTGACTGACACACAGTATTCCCAGCTTTGGCTGTATTCTCACAACACAACTTGAAACCAAATTGACACGACCCCTGCAACAGAATAGTATTCATTGATTTATTTTTGTCACTGTAGAACACTGCAAGGATGTTAATTGCTGGCAGTCCGGAAAACTCTGGGGTTTAATCAATTACTAAAGAGAATTTCCGACCATTCAAAAGATCCTTTATTGTAGCTTGTTGGTGAGCAAAAACTTTAGGCGGGTATTTTTCTTCCAGCTAATGATGTTCTGGGACGTGCACATTGTTGGTGCATACTTGTGAAGCAGAGCTAATAAAAACCTCCAACCCCATGGACAGTATTCATTGGAATTCGCACAAAGCACAACACGCGTACTAGATCGTGTGGAAAATCTGCAGTTTCTTCCTTCTCTCATTCTTTCTAAACAGGCTTCTATCAAAGCCCGAGTTACCTTTGCTTGACTTTCTTTTCTTGTCAAATGAGATTTACTGTTCAGATGACCAGCAATACTATTTACCTTTAGATTTCTGTTTTACCAACTTTGCAGCACAAAATGTCCTTGTCTCCCTTTCAAGACTTATTCACTGTTTTAAATTGGAGGTCAGGCTATTCACTGCAATATTCCTCTAGGGTTTTCCTCTTGAGACCCATTACTAACATAAAACAACAAACTTGGCCTCCCCTACTGTACTAGCGCAATTGAGGCCACACCACAAATGTAACTGCATTCATACTCTTTCTGAACTTCAATCCCAGAGCACTCTTGTGTTCATCAATCGGATCTGCAGCTCCAATACTGTTTGGCAGCCACTGTTGCCCTTTGTCACATGATTGCCACTGTTCCAGTCCCACTAAGTGCTCCTATCCTGGCAAGAAAGGTGCCTGCTAGGACAACAAGGAGGATGAGTCCCTGGCTGTGGGGGAGGCCACACCTGCTGCTGACCAGCTCTGGCCTCAGAGCAGCAGATGGACCCTTGTATTCCTGGGTGATGAATAAGTGAGTGAGGTCATGGCAGCTGGGCTGCAGGGGGCTCCTTGCACAGCTGAGGGGCCAGGATACCAAATTCCTGCAGGCACTAGATAAGGGGGAGGCTGTGCTTACTTACTACTATCCATGGGGGGGGGGTGTTTTTTGGTCAACTGCTGCGTGTCAGGTGAAATTGACGCTTACCAATGACTAACAATTTACAATCCTTCCAAGCCTAATGAGAAAGAGAAGGTTAAGGGGCGATTTGATTACAGTCTATAAGTATCTACATGAGGAACAAATATCTAATAATGGGCTCTTCGATCAAACAGAGAAAGCTAGAACACAATCCAGTGACTGGAAGTTGAAGCTAGACAAATGCAGATTGGAAATAAGATGCAAATTTTTAATGGTGAGAGTAATTCACCATTGGAACAGTTTACCAAGAGTTGTGGTGGATTCTCCATCACTAGCAATGGTTTAATCAAAATTGGATGTTTTTCTAAAAGATCTGCGCTAGGAAATATTTTGGGGAACTTCTATGGCCTGTGTTACATAGGAGATCAGACATGCTCACAATGGGCCCTTCTGGCTTAGGACTCTATATTATTGCAGTGAATCGTATCTGCAGGTGTTTAAGTGCAGAGGGACATAGGCTCGTAATGAAAACTTTCCAAAACCTGAAACCAGACAAAATTTACCTGGGTTTATTACAAACAGAACAGGCAGGCCACGTTCACCAGGCTCTCTCTAACTTGTCAACAATCCTCATAAGAACAGACATACTGGGTCAGACCAAAGCCCAGTATCCTGTCTTCCAACAGTGGCCAATGCCAGGTGCCCCAGAGGGAATGAACAGAACAGGTAATCATCAAGTGATCCATCCCCAATCACCCATTCCCAGCTTCTGGCAAACAGAGGCTAGGGACACCATCCCTGCCCATCCTGGCTAATAGCCATTGATGGACCTATCCTCCATGAATTCAGCTAGCTCTTTTCTGAACCCTGTTATGGTCTTGGCCTTCACAACATCCTCTGGAAACATCCTGCTCTGCTTCCCCCAAACTCTCTTGCTCCCACTCTCCCATGTTGCCTGATCTATTGATTAGGTATCGATTACGCTGGCCATTTAAAATATTTAAAATTCCCAATTAACACTCCAAAATGTGGTAGGTTTTTGTCCCAAGATTGGGGCTCCACCTGAACAGTAATTTTGATAATACTGGGCCCAATGTACACACAGGGCTGGTGCTACCATTTAGGCAGCCTAGGCAATCGCCTAGGGCGCCAGAATAAATGGTGGGTGCCGTTTTACCGGAGGGGGCGGCAGGCGGCTCCGGTGGAGCTGCCGCAGCGATGCCTGCGGAGGGTCCGGTGCTCCGCGGCTCCAGCGGAGCTGCCACAGTCGTGCCTGCGGACGGTCGGCTGCTCGCGCGGCTCCAGTGGACCTCCCGCAGGCATGACTGCGGCAGCTCCACCGAAGCCGGGGAGCACCGGACCCTCTGCAGGCACCACTGCGGCAGCTCCACCGGAGCCGCGGGACCAGCGCGCAGGGCGATGAAATTGCCATCCGCCTAGGGCACTCAAACCCCTAGCGCCGGTCCTGTGTACACAGTAGTGACCATAACACTCACACTCAGGAAAAAACATTTGAAGTTGCAGAATTTGTATTATTACTATGATTAGTCCTATAAATAAACAATCCAAACAAGTAAGGCGAAGTAATATAATCCGGTAGTTATACCGAGCACTATTACATGTGTATGCTCACTCTATCCCTGGGGAGGACTAGAAGGGTTGAGACAGATCCTTTATAGACCATCATGAAAATTCATGAGTGGCTCGTCCCTTCTTCACCATATTTTAACTTCCTCACCCTCATAATATTTGGGTGCTCTTATCCTTTAGATTAGTATATTAATTAGTTTAAACTCATTAGCATATACATGAAAGTTAGTTACCATAGCTACCTGCGGTTAGGCATCTGCTGATATTTACCCACAAAATAGAATCATATCATAGAATATCAGAGTTGGAAGGGACCTCAGGTTGTCATCTAGTCCAACCCCCTGCTCAAAGCAGGACCAATTCCCAACTAAATCATCCCAGCCAGGGCTTTGTCAAGCCTGACCTTAAAAACCTCTAAGGCAGGGTTTCTCAAACAGTGGTCGTCGTTTGTGTAGGGAAAGCCCCTGACGGGCCAGGCCGGTGTGTTTACCTGCCCTGTCCGCAGGTCCGGCCGATCGCGGCTCCCACTTCCCGCAGATTGCTGTTCTGGGCCAATGGGAGCCTGGCTGCCACTTCCAGCAGCTCTCATTGGCCCAGAGCAGCGAGCCGCGGCCAGCGCGAGCTGCAATCGGCCAGACCTGCGGACAGGGCAGGTAAACATACCGGCCCGGCCCACCAGCCCATATGCAAGCGATGACCCCTGTTTGAGAAACCCTGCTCTGAGGAAGGAGATTCCACCACCTCCCTAGGTAACCCATTCCAGTGCTTCATCACCCTCCTAGTGAAAGTTTTTCCTAATATCCAACCTAAACCTCCTACACTGCAACTTCAGACCATTACTCCTTGTTCTGTCATCTGTTACCACTGCGAACAGTCTAGAACCATCCTCTTTGGAACTCCCCTTCAGGTAGTTGAAAGCAGCTGTCAAATCCCCCCTCATTCTTCTCTTCTGCAGACTAAACAATCCCAGTTCCCTCAGCCTTTCCTCATGATTACAGGGCTGGAGCACATGACTTATTTTTGTTGCCCTCTGCTGGACTCTTTCCAATTTTTCCACCTCCTCATTGTAGTGAGGGGCCCAAAACTGGACATAGATGAGGCCTCACCAATGCCAAATATAGGGGAATGATCACATCCCTCGATCTGCTGGCAATGCCCCCACTTATACAGCCCAAAATGCCATTAGCCTTCCTGGCAACAAAGGCACACTGTTGACTCATATCCAGCTTCTCGTCCACTGTAACCCCTAGGTCCTTTTTTGCAGAACTGCTGCCTAGCCATTTGGTCCCTAGTCTGTAGCAGTACCCTAAAACTGGTACATTACCCTAAAACTGGTACAAACTACCTTCTTGCGGTTACCTGTCAGTAGTTTTATGCTTAGTTTCAGCATTCTCTAATATGGCAAAACAAGCAAAACTAAGTCTTATGTCATCTTGTGATTTAAGGTCACTGCTAGTTTACTTACTTATGCTAATACTAAACAGCGGCTTACTTCTAGTAAGGCTGCGGGGGCTTACTCTTATGCTAAACACTTAAACTAGTTCTTATATGCCTGGACCTATAGGTATCTTGCGTTTCTGCATTCTTATTCTTTTCCCTTATAACCAACATGTGGGTTATGGGAGTTATACCCAGCCTGCTGCATCCCCTCCCTCCCCATGGTGGGCCACGATGCCTATCAGGGCAGGCCTGCTGACTCTGCTTGCTGGCTCCAGCTGCTTCCTCCACTCTGCTGCCCAGATCCTACTGCCTGCACCAGCCCAGTATCTGCGGCTCAGGTGGGGCAGGGTGTGAAGTGGGAGGGGCAGGGCAGTAACAGGCTCTGGGAGGGCATGGTCTCACTCTCCAATCCCTCCCCTCCAGGGCCTTCCCTCCACACCAGGCCAGTAACAGGCACTGCAAAGGGGTGAGCTTGCTCTCCAACCCCTTCCCCCTGGGACCTCCACTTGCATGTTGGCTGCTGACATTGCATCCCCACAGGCAGGTGCACGGTCTCTACCATCTCCTGCTCCTCAGAAAGCAGGACCAACCCTGCCAACAACTTGCTGCGTAGCCTCAAACAAGCTTCTTCATCTCCCCAAAGCCACAGCTTCCCTGCCTCATAAATGAGGTTTGTCATACTGACCTGTCACAGGGTCTTGTTATCTAACGGATATTCATACATTGCTTTGAAAGCGTGAAGTGCTGCTAATAATTAATAAGCAGCCAGGATCTTTCATGAAGGGCAGCAGTAAAAATCAGCTGCATGTTGTAAGTCACTGATGAGGATTTATTTAAGAGGATCTGATGATTAGTTTTACACATCCAGAGACACGGCAAAGAGAAGGAGGTGTAAAAGACTAAGCCTAGTATTATCAAACAACACTACAGTTAGGTCACTTATCTGACTATCAGGACCTGTAACTCCCCATAAAAAACAAATCACACAATTTATTTCAAGATCTAATTTTAAGCACCCAAATTGGCCAAAATTATGCCATAGGTATAATCATGTTTTGCTCCACAGCCCAGAACCACCACCGGACTTCATTAGTGATAGATAAATCATAGTAGGGCATCTAGTCCATCCCATCGGTACAAGGTTGTTCCCAGGAGTACAAAAAATACTTGACACCCAACAGTTTTCAGGTGCAGAAGACTGACAGTTTGATTCCTTCACTGGGGCAATTAAGAGCCGTATTAGTAACCGTATACAGTACGAGCTGGTGGATCACTCACACCACATCATAGTTCCGCATCTGTTTCTCTAAAATGTGCCTTTCCCACACAGCCAGAGAAGTATTAAACCGTCTGCAAATGAAGTGTCTGAGGTGATGCTACATTCACAAAGTCACAGTTCATTCATGCAAATACCATTTAGACATTTGCCGGTGAAGCAAACAGGAATATTCATGCTCTTTAGTGTATGCGAGGAAACACATAAAGCCTGATTCTCTACACACTTACAGCAGTGAAAGTCAGGAGTAACTCCACTGAATTCAGTGGAGTTAACTGAGGTACGGAAGAGAGGAATTGAGCTCATAAAGTGATGACAGCCCACAGAAGTATTTGAAGAAGAGTATAAGAAATGTTATAATAGAGGGAAGTAGTGCCAATGGACTCATCATCCTCATCCCTCACCAAGTCTTTTAAAAACAATCCTCAAGGCAATGCCTCTCACAAGATAACATACTTAAAGACACCAGTTGGCACCTCCCTTAGCCACCACAGGACATTGTACAGGTGCCCCATTTACCTGTCTGCCTTCCCTTAGCAGCAGCACTTGTAACTAGAGCGGGGACAGGAGAAACATATTTAGGATTTCCATGGAACAAACAGAGCTGGTGAAAATGGTGGTGCCCTTCTCCCCTAACATGCCAGGCACACACTTCCCCCCATCCATTCCCTTCCAGCTTCCCCTGCACTGCACCCCACAGGCTAAGGAGTGGGCAGCGAGTCCTTTCTCCCCGGGGAATGGGAGACTATCGTCCAGCTCTCCATGGAGACCACTGTCCGCACAGCCAGACCTAGTACAGGAGAGCACATCTCCAGCGCAGCACAGGGGATAAACACAGCAGCCCCATAACCCACCGTTGCACTGGGGCAGGGAAGGGACTACAGCGCTGCATGGTAGAGACCCCGGGGAAACTCGGGTCACCAAGCCTGCTTAGCTCTCTCCCCATCTCCAGTGCTCTCCTGGCGGGACCCACCCCCGCTTCCCACCTCGCAGTGAACCCGACGAGGGCAAGAAGCAAAGGGCTCCAGGAGCAGGCGAGCGAGACTCAGGTGCTGGGGAACAGCGCGAGCTCCTGCGGATCGCCCGCTCCCGCGGCTGGAGGGGCTGCCTGGGCTCGCCTGGTTCATCCCCGCGGGTGGCGGCAGCCCCTCAGCCCGCGCCCGCCCGCGCCTTCCGCTACCTGGCTGGGGAAGAGCATCCCTGGCCCAGGCACTTACCCACCCCGCCCGGCTGCCCGCAGCGAGCCCAGCAGGGAGCGCGCGCCTCCTCGGACGGGGCTCGCCTCGCTCCCGCCACTCCGTCCGCAGCGCGAGCCCCAGCAGCCCGGCACATCTGCCCCGGGAGACCGCCTCCCGCGGCCCCGCCCACCGCCTGACGTCAGGGCAGGCCTGTCCGTCGCGGGGCGGCCACCTGCGCTCGCGCTGCCTCCCCCCGCGAGCTGCAGGGCGCTCTGCAAGCGCAGCCTTCGCCTCGCTGCGCGGCTCTGTCTTCCCAGGGCAGCCACCGGAGCCCCCCACCGCCTGCGGATCGGAGGGGCCGGGTTCCCCTCTCGTTTACACCAGCTCCTTGGACTTGCCTCTCACCAGCCAGCCCCCAGCCCCCGGGGAAGTAACGCAGCCAGCGGTTGCAGGGAAGAAGAAACGCCCCAAAACTCGCAGCCCCAGTAACAAACAACTCAGCCAGTTTGGGTGTTGATTCCACCGGTGTGAATGGCCAAAGGGACCTGGTGACAGGAGCTGGTTTTGCTCTCTGCCAAATCTTCCAGTCAAGGGCCTTGAGACACTTGGCCATGAGTGGACACTAGGAGGTAGCCTTAAGCCCGTGTTGGAGGTGTAAGGTGCTCTGATGCTATTAGTATATAAATCCGACTAGCCAGCTGGAGAGATTTTATGTTAGATTAGGGGGAAATGAAGCAGAGAGAGAGTAGGTGATTTACCAGAGTCTCACAGGAAGTCTCTGGCATAGTTAGGAAGGTCCCAGTTGTCCTGACTCCCAGTCCTGTCCTTTAATCACAAGATCCTCCTCCCCTTTTGAGGTGGGACTGGGGAAGTCGGGAATTCCCACATCCCAGTCCCTGAACTCGCTCTCTCTGTTCTCTGGTCCTAGCTGATCAGTAGCTGTCTCAGCCCCTGGTAGTGTACTTTCCCCTTCTCCTTTTATTGAGTCTGACCTTGGCCAGCCCTTCATGATGAACAGGCACATGGGAGTGGTGGAACAATGTCCATGTATAAAGATGTTTCTCTGCTTTGCTCAGAGGCCAGCTACAATATAGCAATGAAACACAAGCATGGATCAGCTTCGAGGGGAGGGGCAGGGTGAGAAGGGCCAGTGCTGGTTCAGATCATAGGAAAGGTCGCTGCAAGAAAACTCATGTTCTCATAGTGCCATGCATCTCTGTCACCTGTTGATCTGGAGTCTAACCTGGTTATGTAACAGAGACAGCCATTGCTGCACTGGTCCAGGATCCTCTCCTGGTGATTGATAAAGACCCAGGCTTAATTTATTAGATCTATCAGCCACCTTTGAGTCCAGGGATCACAAGGTGATGCTGACTCACTGGCAGATGATGCGGGAGGTGGGGTAAGACAAAGCAGTTGCCCTCTGATAGCTTCGTTCTCTCTCAGAGAAGCAACCCAAGCAAGCTCCCTGGTGTAGGCACAGCAGGATCCAGTTCCAATATTCCTTCTGTTCAATACATCCCCAATATCACTACATCTCCTAACTTTATTACTAGTCTCACAATGGTTGGTGCTTCCCTTAAAGCCCCAGCTTCTGGAATCATATGATTATGAGAAAATAACTTTTGTTTTACAGTAAGTTTCTAGGCCTTGTGGTTATGGAGTAAAGCTTGAATTATGAGCCCTAAAGGCTCAGAAACCAGAAGAAAAACAAGAAAGGACCTCACATTTATTATTTTTAAAAATCTCGTTATTCTTCAGGTAATCTCATGGTTTTTTGAATGGCTGGGCTTGACAATGCTGTGCACAAGGTATGAGCTGGGAGGAACATCAGTAAGGAGATAGCAGTTGAACACCTCTGCTATGCTGATGATACCCATCCTTATATCCCCACATTTCCAGTCCAGGAACTGTAGTTGATGATGTCTCAGCAGGGTATGAGATAATACCTAGCCTTATATAGTACTTTTTCCATCAGTAAATCTCAAAGCATTTCACAATATTTTATGTATTTATCTTCATACCACCCCTATGAGGAACAGAAGTGCTTTTACCCCCTTTCAGAGCGGGGAACTGAAGCATAGAGAGGTTAAATGATTTGCCCAAGGTCATACAAGAAGGCTACAGTGGAGCAGGGACTTGAATCCACACCTCCTATTTCCTAGACTAGTGCCCTATTGAACCATCCTTAGCACATGGAAGTGGTTAAATTATGGTGGTTAAAGCTCAAGAGTGAGATGGTGATGATACTCAAGGTCAGAGGAAACGACCATTGGACATGGCAAAGTCTATATCAGCCCCTTTGACTGAAGGCATGTGCCCTTACTTGCACAGATTGATGATCTAATTAGAAATCCAGCCACTTTTAAATGATCAGGTAGCAGTGCTAAGACCAGCTTTTCTCTATCCCTTCTGCATGTGGTCAGGGGACTGGGATCTTCTCTCTCTCACAAACACACTATTGCCAACCCCAAATGTTGAAACACCACGAACTAGGCCCCAGAAAATCATGAGATTTAAAAATCAATAAATACATTTGAGGATCTTTATTCGCCCTGGAGTTTTGTCCCTTTAGGGTGCTCGTGGGTCATGTTCAAGCTTTTCTCTGAAGGTGATATTTGTTTGGTTAAATGAAAGCTGACTTTCTGATGCAACCTTTTGATTCCAGCATCTGGGCCTTTAAAAAAAATAAATATTGCAAGGCTCATGATAAAAATCTCAGAACTGCAGCACAATTTCAGCCATGGAGTATAAACTGGCTGCAGTTTATTAGCTTGTAGTTACTACGGCTCAAATCCTGCAAACACTTCACATGAAACTCTCCATTCACCTCAATGGGAAGTTCATGCACAGAGAACTCAGGGGATCAGTCTCAGGTAGGGGAGATATTTCCTGAGATCCTCTTAATGTGGTTCAGTTTCTTTTATTTTTAGTTTTTATGAAGTATGGATTATTGTCATGTAATTTTTAATCTGCAGATAAATAGGACATTTAATTAATTAAACATTGGGTCGCAAGCTAAAAATACTGAGTGAGGACTAACATTTTATGAGTAGCATGTGGTTGGTACATGTGTGGAATAGAGAAGTGTAAGGAAGAATCCATTTCCCCCTCCACCTACCAAGCACTTAAACCCCCATCCTGCAGTTAGGTCCCTGTAGTCAAAACCTTCCTATAACTCCACACAAGCTGAGGAATTTGCCCATGGGGATCTGCTTGGGGACTTCTTGTTCCCAAGTGGTTAACAATATGTTACATTTAAGTAGAAGACAAGTCTCTGGAACCCAGCAAGAGTTCACAGTTGAAATAGTGGCTTAGAATTTCAAACGTTAGTTCCACAAGTTATCATCTCTGAAAATAAGGACACTTCCATTTAGGTGCCTCACTTCCAGCAATCTAGTTTGGATTATTTTCCAAGTGTCCTTAATGTGGAAGGGAAGTCTTTTCTCCCTGCCGCTCATGTAGTGTTTGGGGGGGTCTGTAAACCAGCTGATGAGTCACCCCCAACCCTGGCTGCATTTCAGTAGAGAGAAAAGACAGGAGATCTTACACATTGTGACTTGTAACTGTTATGTTCACAGCAGACACACAGAGAAGTTCAAAAGAGTTCTTTGGTTTCCTCTGACACTGTTATTTCTTATGAAAGCCCTGTGGCCCAAAGCCTTAGAGAGTAAAGAGTTCTCTAGTCTCATCTGTTGGTGAAATAGGAGAAGAACAGCCCAGAGTTGCTTAAGAAGTGCAGATGAGCAAGGGGAATGGACTGAATGAGCCAGGCTTCATTTGCATTTTCAGTTAGGAGACAGTCTGGGGCCATTTCGGTTACAAAACAGTTAATTTGAGTTTGGGGGCAATAAAGTGCTTTTGACCCTTGTTGGAAAATACACGGACAAGACACTGACATCAAATGTGCCTAGAACTTGGCAGAGACTGTGATCAGGCACAGTTGGGCAAGGAGCCTGGACGGAGCAGAGCAAAGAGTAAAAAGCATTTTGTTGTCCAGTTAGACTGGCTATCTGGCGATGAGGCCCCTGAAGGATATTCCTGATTCATCTATAAAGCACTGAGATTGCCACAGAAGAGTAGATGGGCAGAGCTAAGGGTGGTTTGGGGAAAATGGATAGCACAGGTGGCAGATTTGAGGCAATGGACAGTGCAGAGTGGTGGTGACAGTTCTGAGATGACAGCACAGAGCAGCGATAGCTGGAGCAGAGCTGGGACAGCTTGAGCAGATGCCACAAAGAAAACCATAGGGACTGTGGTGTGGGCCTGCCTACCGACCAGTTAAAGCTAAACCCACCTCAGGTGGGTCAGAGCGTGGTGTCCCCCAAGCAGCACTGAGTTGGTGAGGAGGAGCTAGCTAGAATGCACCAGCAGACAGTTGCCAGAAGGCCTGAGATTGGGATGATGTTTAAGGAACCCAGGGGGCGAAAGTCTTACCTCACAGAAATTGTTGCTTTATTAATATCTGGTTTTCTTAGGGGGAGGGATAGCTTAGTGATTTGAGCTTTGGCCTACTAAACCCAGTATTGTGAATTCAATCCTTAAAGGGCCACTTAGGAATCTGGGGCAAAATCAGTACTTAGACCTGCTAGTGAAGGCATGGGGCTGGACTCAATGACCTTTCAGGGTCCCTTCTAGTTCTATGAGATAGGTATATCTTCATATATTTATTTACATTTATTCTGTTGTCTTCCCCCACCCAGTTTCCCCCCCTTAGTCAAGTTCTCTCTGTTTTAAGCACTGGCCTCCATGCTTGCAAGTAGGGATGTTTTGCCCATCAGGGGCACCCAGGCTATTAGTACAGTTTCCCAGGTTTCTGGTTGGGGGCTTGAGCTGACGTTAATGTAGACTTTAAGGAACCCCCTAGAAAATTGAACCCCTTTCTGCTGCTGCTCACACCTGGCAGAACGATAACGCTCACAAACCTCAAAACAGAGAAAAACAAAGCAGACTGCTCCCTGAAACAGAGATGCAAAACTCACCCACCTTACTTTAGGCAGGTTGGCTGCAGACTGGCTGCTGCTAGGCCCACTTCACATACAGAGCCCCCAGCCTGCAAATAGGCACAGGAAAAACCTCAGAGCATTTTAAGTGGCAGCTTACAAGTTCAATATCATTTGCAATACACCACAGTTACAATGGCTGGTAAAATACTCAGGAATCCTTCTGAATAAAGAAGGTATATATTCTATATACTATAATTACTCGTAAATACAATATGGGCCAAAGGCTACCTGACATAGTCAATGGAAAATGCGTGTGCATAGCACACCTGTATCACATCACTGAAGTCATATGGGTAACTGAAGACAGAATGTGATCCAATACATATAATTTGTAGTAGGTGTAGCAGTGGCACTGACATTATGCAATTGGGATGAAATTTGTTCCTGTACCAAGGACCAGCTCTATACGCTTAAGTCCCACTGAAACTTGTACTGACCCTTGGCACAAGGGTGAAGTTTCATTCTCTGAATAAAATACTGTAGGCACAACTGTTAGAGCCAACAAAACAAATTTAGGACCCAAATAAAAGCCAATAAATCTTGGCCCTGGCAGAGAAGTGGGAACAAAACTAAAGGACACACACAAGAAACAGTCTCTCATTCTGTAATTGTTCCACTTCTATAGCCTCAAGCCTGGTCTACACTACGCGTTTAAACCGATTTTAACAGCGTTAAACCCATTTAATGCTGTACTCGTCCACACTACGAGGCCCTTTATATCGATATAAAGGGTTCTTTAAATCAGTTTCTATACTCCTCCCCAACGAGAGGAGTAGCGCTAAAATCGGTGTTACCATATCGGATTAGGGTTAGTGTGGCCGCAAATCGACGGTATTGGCCTCCAGGCGGTATCCCACAGTGCACCACTGTGACCGCTCTGGACAGCAATCTGAACTCGGATGCAGTGGCCAGGTAAACAGGAAAAGCCCCGTGAACTTTTGAATTACATTTTCTGTTTGCCCAGCGTGGAGCTCTGATCAGCATAGGTGGCGATGCAGTCCCAAATCCAAAAAGAGCTCCAGCATGGACCGTACAGGAGATGCTGGATCTGATCGCTGTATGGGGAGACGAATCTGTTCTATCAGAGCTCCGTTACAGAAGACGAAATGCCAAAGCGTTTGAAAAAAATCTCCAGGCTACACAGTGCTGTGTGACAAGCGTAACGGAAAGCCAAAGAATCAAATGGACGTTCATGGAGGGAGGGAGGGGGTACTGAGGACTCCAGCTATCCCACAGTCCACAGCAGTCTCCGAAAAATATTTACATTCTTGGCTGAGCTCCCAATGCCTGTAGGTTCAAACACATTGTCCGGCGTGGTTCAGGGTATAGCTCGACAATTTACTCCCTCCCCCCCCCGTGAAAGAAAAGGGAAAGAAATCGTTTCTTGACTTCTTTCAATGTCACCCTATGTCTACTGAATGCTGCTGGTAGACGCGATGCTGCGGCAGTGAAGAGCAGTATCTGCCCCCTCCCCTCCCTGGTGGCAGATGGTGCAGTAGGACTGCTAGCCATCCTTGTCATGAGCCCGTGAGTGCTCCTGGCTGGCCTCAGGTGAGGCTGGCTGGGGGCGCCAGGGTAAAAATAGGAATGATTCCCGGTCATTCCCAGTAGATGGTACAGAATGGCTGGTAACCATCCTCATCATAGCAACTGGGGGCTGAGCTCCATTAGCCCCCTCCCTTTCCTGTGTAAAGAAAAGATTCTGTACTGCCTGGACTGTCATAGCACCGGGAGGCTGCCTCCCCCTCATTTTATCTCACTAACAAGTCACTGTTTCTTATTCCTGCATTCTTTATAACTTCATGACACAAATGTGGGGGACACTGCAACGGTAGCCCAGGAAGGTTGGGGGAGAAGGGAAGCAACAGGTGGGGTTGTTGCAGGGGCACCCCCCGTGAATGGCATGTAGCTCATCATTTCTGCGGGATCTGACACGGAGTGGCTGTGCTCTCTGGTTCTCTGATACACTGGTTCTCTAGTACACTTGCCCCATATTCTAGGCAGGACTGACTCTATTTTTAGAAAACATAAAGGAGGGATTGACTCAGGGAGTCATTCCCAGTTTTGCCTTTGCGCCTCCGGCCGACCTCAGCCAGGGGCACCCATGATAGCAGCAGACAGTACAGAACGACAGATAACCGTCATCTTACTGCCAATTTACAATAGCAGCAGACGGTACAGAATGACTGATAACCATCTCTGCTATCATGCAAAAGCAAACGAATGCTGCTGTGTAGCTCTGCAGTAACTCCTCTGTTAGCGGCATCCAGTACACATACGGTGACAGTAAAAAAAAAGCTGAACGGGCTCCATGGTTGCCGTGCTATGGCGTCTGCCATGGCAATCCAGGGAAAAAGGGCGAGAAATGATTGTCTGCCGTTGTTTTCCCGGAGGAAGGAATGAGTGACGACATTTACCCAGAACCACCCGCGACAATGATTTTTGCCGCATCAGGCACTGGGCTCTCAACCAGAATTCCAAGGGGCGGGGGAGACTGTGGGAACTATGGGATAGCTACAGGATAGCTACCCACAGTGCAACGCTCCAGAAATCGACGCTAGCCTTGGACCATGGATGCACACCGCCGAATTAATGTGCTTAGTGTGGCCACGTGCACTCGACTTTATACAATCTGTTTTACAAAACCTGTTTATGTAAAATTGGAATAACCCCGTAGTGTAGACATACCCTCAGTTTCAGTGCTTATTTCTTTAAAAGGGTTCATTTGTGGGGGTTGAGACAAGGCTTGGCAAGCCCTTTTGTCTTTGACTTACCTATTCTCTGCTGCTTTCAGCTCCCTGGAAAAATGATGAGTAGATGACAAGATATGTTTGTGGCAGGATGGGGAAAAATGGTTTGTTAGAGCCTCCATTATTGGCATATGCTTCAGGAAATGATGTTAATGTAGGTGCTTTGATCAAGTAGCCTGGCTCCTTTCTCCCCAGTCACTACAAATCCTATGTAAACAGTCAAGCACCTTTCAAGAGCTTCGATTTTCTCTGGTTTAAAAGAGGCACAATTCCTCCAACATTAGTATGCAGCACAGATCAGCCATTATCAGTTCAGGCTAGATAGTATTTAATTAGGTCACTTATGGTGCCATCACCTCTCCTCTCCCCATCTTGTTATTGAAATATGCTCCAATGCTATTCTGCTTCCAGCCTGTGACACTCTGTAGGCTGCAGATCCCCAGTGAGGTCCTCTTCTCTGCAATATTTGCTGTAGGTCCCACTGGGGTTCTCAGCTTGCTACATGAAGAATATAGAAGCAGAATGTGTATGTGTAATGATACCACTAATTGCTGCAGGTGCCAAAGTCTGGATATGCAGCAGTCTCAGCTGTCAGTTTGAGATTCATCTGCAGACTGTACTGTAAATACTGTATATTCATTAATTACACCTGCTTGTTTAATGATTAGTGAACTAATTACAGTTGTTTTGAGTTACTGCCATTTAACCATGCTGTTCAAAAAGAAGCCTCTTTATTTTGATAACATCAGGACTCAAGCCTGCTAACACTGTCATGTGTAGCACTTGCTACTGTGAGAACCCATGGGACTGCTCTCTAAGCCTTCTGTGTGGCAATAAATATTTGCAGAATACTGCCCTTATGCAGCACCTCCTGAGTGGTAACTGGTAATAATAGCTTGCTTCCTGTGAGCATCTCCTTCAGCTCCAGGCGAGCTGAGAGCAATCAGCATTGCACAGGAATAGATTCACTGCTTCATTTCCCTATAGCAGTTTGTAAATAAGCAGCTATTGACCGAATCAAGATAACCAACACACCTATCAATTGATTGCTCAGGTGGGCCCTAAACTGTGATCCCAGAAGTTAATGAAGGCACGTCCACACTTGCAAAGTTACAGCGCCGGCAGTTACAGCGCTGCTCAGAGAGCACAGAAGGAAAACCGCTGTTGTGTGTTCACACTGACAGCTGCTTGTGCAATAGCATGTTCACACTTACGGCGCTATTTAGAGCAGTGCACTCTGGGCAGCTATCCCACAGAGCACCTCTTTCTCTTTTGCCGCTAAGACTTGTGGAAAGGCGGAAGGGATCATGGGGCATCCCTGGGTCCTGTCCCAATGCTTCGTGATGTATTGCTTCGCATTCCAGCAATTCCTGTGCTTCCGTCCCCATTTGGCACCATCTTTCAACAGTTTGTGTACTGCGCGCCCTGCCCTGCCTCTTTCTGGCTGCAGGAATGGATCCCGAGCTGTTGACCAGAATGCTGCTCGCACTGACCAACACGTCACGAGTGGCAATGGAGTTATTCCTTAAACTACAAAGGCAAGAGGAGTGCAACGTTGATCTTGCCAAGCATAGTAGCTATGACATGAGAATGCTTGTTGCATTCATGGAGGTGCTGACCACAGTGGATCGCCGCCTTTGGGCTCGGGAAACAAGCACTGAGTGGTGGGATCACATCATCATGCACGTCTGGGATGATGAGTGGTGGCTGCAGAACTTTCGCATGAGGAAAGCCACATTCATGGGACTGTGTGATGAGCTCGCCCCAGCCCTGCAGCACAAGCACATAAGAAAGAGAGCTGTCCTGTCGCTGGAGAAGCACGTGGCGATGGCACTGTGGAAGATGGTACTCCAGACTGCTACCAATCGGTCACTAACCAGTTCGGAGTGAGAAAGTTGACCACTGGAGTCGTGTTGATGGAAGTGTGCAGGGCCATTAATCGCATCCTGCTCCGACTCTGGGCAACGTGCGTGAGATTGTGGATGGCTTTGCACAAATGGGCTTCCCTAACTGCGGAGGGGTGATAGATGGCACACATATTCCAATTCTGGCACTACACCACCTAGCCACCGAGTACATTAATTGCAAGGGGTATTTCTCAATGGTTCTCCAGGCGCTTGTGGATCATGGTGGGCATTTTACAGACATTAACACAGGCTGGTCCAGAAAGGTGCATGACACACACATCTCTTGGAACACTGGCCTGTGCAAGAAGCTGCAAGTAGGGACTTTCTTCCCGGACCATTAAATCACCGTAGGGGAAGTCGAAATGTCCATTGTGATCCTGGGAGACCTTGCCTACCCCTTAATGCTGTGGCTCATGAAGCCATACATGGGGAAACTTGACAGCAGCATGGAGCAGTTCAACAACAGGCTGAGCAAGTGCAGAATGACTGTGGAGTGTGCATTTGGCCGTTTAAAAGCCCGCTGGCGATGCCTGTATGGGAAGCTGGACATGGCCGATGACAATATTCCTATGCTCATAGCCGCATGTTGTACGCTTGATAATATTTGTGAAGGGAAGGATGAAAGCTTCACTCAGGGCTGGACTGCAGATGCTCAGCACTTGGAGGCTGAGTTTGAAAAGCTGGAGACTAGGGCTATTAGAGGGGCACAGTGCAGGGCCGTAAGGATCAGGGATGCTTTGAGGCAGCAATTTGAAGCTGAAAGCCACTAATATTTGTTGCTATGCTTGGGAATGCAGTACTTGTAATGCTAGGAGGTGATTGGTGCACATAATGCAAGAAGGGGCCTTAACTTAATTGTATGTTGCTTTGCAGTGCTCTTTTTGCTTTCACTTAATAGAATAAAGAGTGCTTTCAAACAAACACAATTCTTTTATTGAAAGACAACAATCAGAGGAGAGAGTCAAATGAAAAAATTCATCATCAGGGAGGAGGATGGGGGAATGAAAGGTCTCAAGAGGAAGAGGGGTCCCAGGACGGCTACAGATTTGTGTATGTCCAGGGATCATGCCCAACTTTCTCCTTTGGAGTACGATGCAGCACCTGCTGTGCTTCAGGAGGGCCAAACTACAGATGGATGTGTGTTGAGTGCAGTGGGTATTGGGAGTCCACACTGCTGGACTGTGAGGAGGGAGGAATGGAATGCTGCGGGTGAGAGTGGAACCAGGAGGTTGATAACAGTGTGTTGGCGGGGCTGGGGGAGGCACATGGCAGAGAGTTTTGCAACAGTGGCTGCAGGGGAGGGTGGGCGCAGAGCTGCTTGGTTTGAAGAGCTAGTATCGCCTGGAGTATGTCTGCCTGGCACTCCATAACTGTTAAGAGTCGCTCCATGGCTTCTTTCTGGTGTGCCACATTCTCCTTTCATTCCCTCTTCTTGCTGTCCCGCCACGCCTTCAGTTCCTTTTTCTAGGCAACAGAGTGCATCATAACCTCATACATAAAGTCCTCCTTAGTTCTTGGCCGCTTCCTAATTCTTCGCAACTGTTCTGCTGCTGATAACAAAGAGGGAGGCTGTGCTCCCAAGGTCATCTCTGTGAAGTTTAAATGCAACATTTTACAGAAGAAGTATTGTTTGCAACACAGACAACACTGTTTCACTACTTTAAAACTCAGCCAGTACTCACAAACCTATCACTAACTGGCTGACCCCAGGCAAGCACACATAAGCCACAAGACCCCCTGAAATGGTGAGTAGCTGCAGGGGCAGGTAAATCACTGTTCCTGGACCTTGCTGTACACTGGGCATGTGGCTCTGGGGCACTTGGGGAGAGCCAGCACTGTAAGGTGGGTCTGATAATCATTCCTGTTCCCACACTTTCCATAGGAGGTGATCATTATGGAAGATATCTTGCTGCTGAGGGTGAGCATGGAATCAAGGGAGGGTCTTCTCTATGCCTGCAGCTTCCGTCCTGGCCCCTATGTGGCTAGCATGTGTGCAGCAATGGTGTCTGCCCTCCCTCCTGCTGTGATGGCACAGTGGCGTGGGAAAGTTACCGTTAATGGGGCAAGAAACAAAACAGCCCTGCTGAGGAACCTGCGGCAGCGGATGGTCCAGTATCTCCATGAGAGTTTCCTTGAGATCTCAGGGAGATTCCGGTGAAGTGAGGGACTGTATCAACAGCCTGTTCTGCTGCTCAAACTAGGCATAAGTTGGGAGACAAGCCTCCTTTCTGCAACCCTCCTGCCCCCAACAACTCGCTTCAGCAGTTACCAAAATCAGATCCACTTACCAGGGACCTCCTCTCCTTTTTGTGGAGAGTCCAAGATCTGACTGCTGTGACTGGCTAGGCTCCTCCAGGGTAGAAAAGAGCTCCTGACTGCATGCATCTCTAGCCTCTGAGTCATCCTCTGCCTCTGGGTCCCCCTCTCTCTCTTCATCCAAGATTGCCTCCTCCTGGCTAGGTCCACTCTCAACTGGCTCGTGTATCCATAGGGGCCTTCGCAGTGGAGGTGGAGCTCACAACCAAGTATCGCGTCCAGCTCTTTGTAAAACTATCAGCTCATGGGTGCAGCACCGGAACGGCGGTTTGCCTCCTGCGGCTTGTGGTAGGCGATCCGCAGCTCCTTCACTTTGACCCTGCACTGCAGTGTGTCCCGGTCATGGCTCTTTTCTATCATACATCTAGAAATCTGTCCATAGGTACCATAATTCCGACGGCTGGAGTGCAGCTGTGACTGCACTGCCTTGTCTCCTCTCCCCACATACCAATGAGGTCCAGCAGCTCGGCATTGCTCCAAGCAGGGGATTGCCTGGTGCGTGGAGCAGGCATGGCCAACTGGAAAGATGCGCTGAGACCACTGCATGCATCACCGAGCAAACAGAAAGGGGACTTTCAAATTTGCAAAGGAATGTACGAGGTGGAGCTGACGATTGGTCACCTGAGGGCAGGGCAGTAGAGTTCAAACCAATGGCCAGAGAGGTGAGAACAGGCATTGTGGGACACCTTGCGGAGGCCAATCGCAGCGCTGTAATCAGCATGGAGTCTACACTGGCACTGCAGTGCTGTAGCCCCGGCACAGAAAGCTCTATGCCTCTCGCGGAGATGGTTTTCTAGAGCGGTGTACCTGCGCAGTTTCTGCTCACTAAGTGGCTTGGTAGTGTGTAAACTTCCATAGCTACAGCGCTCAAAGCTGCTTTACTGCACACAAACTTGCCAGTGTAAATGGGGCCCAAGTTAGTGCAAATCAGCCACCCAACCGCCTTTCCCACCCTCCATTGCCAAAGTGGCTTGTTTGTTTCTTTGTGACTTTGCCTCTCTCCATCTCTACTCAGAGAGATGCCCTCGAAGATCTTTCAGATTTAAAAAAAAAACAAGCTCCAATTCTTAACAAACCAATAAAAATAATTCAGACTCATTTTTCATCAAATAGCTTGTTTTAAGAGTTAAAAAAATTCTGAATTCTGAATCTAAATCAACTTTATTCTATGGAGAAAATTCATTGTACTTATTTTTTTAATCAAAAGGTTTTATAGAAGGAACTGATACAAAAACAGGGACAAGCATAAACATTTCTTGATTTGTGAAAGATATGCTAAAAGCCCAAAGTCCTCTAACCACCCAGAAACAAAGCAGCTACAACGGCAAAGCAGACTTCCTCAAGCCAGCCTGCTAACATGTTTCAACCTTGGTCAAGATAGAAGTACAACCTATAGGGCCAAACGGGTAAATTTATTTTCAGTGCCTGTTCAATCCTTGACATTTCAGTGAAGAGTGCAACTGGTGATAATTGTAGTGGACTGAGACCACCAAGCCATTCCACATAGGTAAAACACCAAGCCCCACGGTTACAACTTTCAGTCTTGACCAGAGAGGGGCAGACTCACTCTTGAAACATAGGACACCTATTTCCCGGTCTCATCTCGAACCTTCATTTGTGTTTTAATATCCACCTTGAAAAATATATTCCTGATGGGAAGATTATGCAGAACTAGCAATATGGGGTCACATTTATCCTTCATGTAACTCCACTGATGTCAACAGAATTATACTAAGGATTAACTTTTGTCCAGGGTAAGCAAAAGCTCTCCACACCAGCTACAGATAAGGCAGGGATATCTTCACCATGAGCCTAATGTCCTCATGTTCAGTGAAACAGTAATCAAGGGACAACATCCAGATTGGAAAACAGTTTTGATCAAATATTTTGTATTAATTCCATTTTTTATTCCACTCTGCTCCTTTGGACAGAGTCTTACATACACCTGCAATTTTCTCTGTTTGTTAACCTTGTCACCAATAGACTAGGTAATCTGCTGTAGGCTCAGCAGCCCGAGAGGTTCCTGGGCCCAAAATATTTTTACTTTCTATGGCCACAGCACTACTTAAGCCAATATTATTTATTATTTGTATTACTATAGCACCTAGGAGTTCCAGTCATGCACCAGGACCCCATTGTGCTAGGGGCTGTACAAACACAGAACAAAAAGACAGTCCCTGCCCCAATGAGCTTGCAATCTAAGGGCTTGTGTACTCTACCTGCCGGATTGGCAGGCAGCGATTGATCCAGTGGGGAGTCCATTTATCTTGTCTACTATAGATGCTATAAACCGACCGCTGATCACTTCAGCGTCAACTCCGGTACTCCACCTCAACGAGAAACACAAGGGGAATTGACAAGAGAGCGTCTCCTGTCCACACATTGCAGTGAAGACTTTGCAGTAAGCAGTTGTAAGTACATCGGCTTCAGCTACGTTATTCACGTAGCAGAAGTTGCGTAACTTAGATTGACAGCCCCCCGTAATGTAGACCAGCCCTAACTATAAGAGACAACAGATAGATACAGATAGATGGGGCATTACAAGGAAACAATGAGACAATATTGTCTGAATAGACAGAACAGACGGGGAAGGGCTATAACATACCAGCAGAGTGAACAATATGATGGCAGCAAATGGCATGTTAGTTTGTGGGGTTACTTAGGAAGGGATCAGTTAAATGGAAAGAAAGGGGAGGGGAAGGAGGTGAGAGAGATGGGGAGGAGGATGAGGCAAGTCCTCAGTAGGGGAGGGATAACTCAATGGTTTGATCATTGGCCTGCTAAACCCAGGATTGTGAGCTCAATCCTTGAGGGGACCACTTAGGGATCTTGGGCAGAAATCAGTACTTTGTCCTGCTAGTGAAGGCAGGGGGCTGGACTCAATGACCTTTTGGAGTCCCTTCCAGTTCTAGGAGATATTATATTATTATAATTGGAGATATACCTAAGTGTGGAATGAACCTGAGGTGAAGAGACTTAGGAGGGAGGGGGACGGTTGGAATAAGCAGCCCATCAGCACAGGGTAGGGAAAGTCAGAACATTTTACAGATTTGACTGGGATTCCCAGAGGACCCTGCTCGTACCCACTGTGATTCGGTGTGTACAAAATATTGTCTTAGTTTTTTTAATTCATCATTTTTTATGCTCCCATTACACGATATTACCTCTGGTTATTTTTACACCTGCCTGCAAAGCGATTATGTGCGGGGGCTTAAGCACCATTTTAATAACTTCCTGCTCTTAGATGAACAAACTGGGGACAATATTTTTAATCTCAGCCCAATGAAACACAAGAGTAGTCCCTCCTGCATTACTGTACCTCAAAAAATAGTTTAAATTCCTTCATTTCCTCTGTGTAATTCACCATGGGTTTCAATTTATTGGACCATTTCCTTTTTTTCCCCTCACTGCTTTCCATGCAGAAAACTAGACCGACTCTGTTTAACCTCTAAAAAAGCCATACAATTGGTGGAGAGGGATCAATAACTATTGAACAATGATGCTTCTTTCACTCAGACTGTTGGAAAAAGTAGCTCCCTTTAATTATTCTTTCACATTGTAAATATACTCCATTGTGCACTTTTCCATTAAGACTCCTCAATGGATCATAGAATCCTATAAATCAGAGATGGAAAAGGCCTCTGCTACATAGTCTGTAACAAATCTAAAACCCCTGTATTTCTTGCAATAATTTGATTTAGCTTCCCCTTCAGCTGTCTGCATGATTTTTTAGGCCCCATTCAGTAAAGCACTTAAACATGGGGTTTTAACATGTACTGAAGTGCTTTGGGGACTCAGGACCTTCGTGAGAAAGAGAATCTCTGAGAATATCCAAGACTATCACCAAAATGTGAGAGGTTAATCCTGCCCTTCTGGTCAACTTTAGCTTTGTGTTAGACTTTGAGATGGAAGTAGTGGCTGTTCCCTCCAGTTTAATCACAGACTCCTGAAACATTGATTTGCCACAGACATAGATTACAGACTCTGGAAATTAAGTAAATATGTATTCATAAAAAAGCAGCACAATACATTTTGCTCAGAAAAAAATTACAGAAATCAGCATAAAAATATTATGATCAATCCGCAACTTTTGGCCTTGGAGTTTTGGTGGGGTTGGTCAAGAACAACACATGCCAGATATGAATTTGAATCTTCTCCTGTCCAAGGAAAAGGACCCATATGCATGTTTTTATAGGAGTGACTAGGGGGGCTTCAGTTTACTGCACATAAGAAGAGGCCCAATTTTCAGGAAGTGAAACCCTCTGAAAACACTAACCACCCTAAAAACTTAAAGAGTCTCAATGTATGCACAAACTCACTAGATACTTGTGAAAGCCTCACCTGATAAAACTTAGGCCTTGATCTTGGGGTGAACTCAGCATGGACAGAACCCTGCCTGAGCAGGAGATAGAGAAGATGACTAGTTGGTTACGTAGAATGGCCAGCAGATAAGTGGAGAAGAGACTCTAATGGTAAAAGTACATGTACAGGGCCAGAAGGGGTTCAAGCAACAAAGGAATATGTGCAGAGGGAGAGAAGAGAACCATGGGACAGAAAAATGGAGAGGGAAACAAGAAGTTGGGAGGGAGAGAGATTAAAGGAGATGAGCAAAAGGATGCAGTGCAATTAACTTTTTAGAGAAAGGATACAATATTTGTCCCATTGCAGACAGCTAACAATACCTACTTACCTTCCCAGCATGGCTTTTCCATAGACATAACCACTACAGCTGCCACAGGGATATTATGTGATCAAAATGGGTCTGGGAAAGATTTGGCCCATGTGATCAAAAGTGGAAGGAGAAGTGGCCCATACAACCATTCATTAAGCTGTAGCCCACAGAAGTCTGAGAACCCTTGATCTAGGGTTCCATTCTCCTGCCAGTGAAGGTTGGGTCCCTAACGTATGTTTCAGAGTGTGTCATAAAGTCTGGGTTTGGCTGTTCCAAACTATGGAGCTTCCCTTTGGACACTATTCTAGTGCCCAATGGATGGAACCATCAGGACAATTGCCCTGATAATACCTGCAATTTTCCTTGTTAGTTTCATCTGTCACTCCTAGATATACCCCTTTCACTACTCTTCACAATACCTCCCCCTCCTTGACATTTAATGGAAGTTACATTCAAATGGACTAGCTGTCCCAGGAGAAGATGCTGCCTTCCGTGGATGCATGTTTGAGACCAGGATTAGGCTGCTGGCCAGTCTCAGGATTTTGAGAATTAAGCTTTGCCACCACGGTCTTACTCCTGTTCCATAGACATAAGTGACAATACTTCCATTGCCTTCAATGGGGAGCAGTGCCAGCCCCACAGGGTAACTAGACTGGGGCCATAGGCTAGCTTCTTGATATTTTAGTAGTTCTCGATCAGCTTTGCAAGGGTGATGTTTGCACACATGAACCCTCACAAAACCTGAGTAAAGGGGCATGGTGTAATCAAGCATATAGAACTGGAAAGTGTGTACTCTAATAAACCAGTAGGCTCATACCCTGCTGACATCCTACTATACAGAGAGTTGCACAGAGATCATTGTACTGTACTGGCCTTAACTATTCTACTTAAAACAAGCCTCACATTCGCTTTTAATTTGCCAAATAACTGGTTATCTAAATCAAGGCTTGGAAAGAAAGAAATAGCATTCAATATTTAAAGATCACCTTGAGGTCCTAATCTTTATTAAAGGAAAAGAAATACTTGTTTTAAACCGATAAAATTAATTGCTCTTAATCCAGGACTATTCCCCAAGTCCATGCTTCCTATTCAAACTAATTTTGCCACTGTTAAGGTTCATTTATATTTCTAGACACAGCATAGCACACATTGGTTTGGCGTGGGGAACAAAAACATGCTGTTTAATAAAGCATATACTTTTTTATTATTGAAAAGTGCACTACCTAGGAGACTCATTTATTAAAGACTTTCACCTAAGGGAAGTGAAATGTGAGACAAAGCAATATTAGATGCAATATTTTCTGCAAAGAATGAAAGTTCAGCAAGACAACTGTAGAAAAACTTGCAATGTTTAGCATCTGTTACTGGGGTGACCTAGACTAAGAGATGGATTTTGAATGGGATTCAGCTAAGCAAGGGAACTTGCCAGGTTCTGTGCGATGATATGTAGCACAGAATATACAGTATCCATTTAATTCTTGTTTGATTAATTAAGGTTTATTGTAGATAATATAGGCAAACTCCAGCCAAATGTAAGAGGGTGTAACTCCCAGGCCATTCTCTGGATCAAATTCAGCAGTGACATAAATAATGATATAACTCACCACTCAAGGCCTCAATCTAATTGCATTCACACTGGTATTAAACCTCTGATGTCACTGGAGTTGCTTTCAGTTTGCACTGGCGTTACCAAGAAAAGACTCACACAGGTAGGAGGATTCCCAGCCCAGCCTATGTTTTTGTGTTTTAGATTGCAAGCTAATCTGGCCGGAGATTGGTATTTCGTGTCTTTTACAGAGCTGAGCACGTTCTTGGCCCTAAGTAATCAACAGCAACTCTGCATCTACTAAAGAGAAGACTTTCAAAGGATGTGATCTTATCAGGTAATATGGAGATATACCTATCTCATAGAGCTGGAAGGGATCTTGAAAAGTTATTGAGTTGAGTCCCCTGCCTTCACAACAGGACCAAGTACTATCCCTGACAAATTTTTGTCCCAGATCCCTAAATGGCCTCCTCAAGGATTGATCTTACAACCGTGGGTTTAACAGGCCACTGCTCAAACCACTGGGCTCTCATCTCCTGCCCTGTTAGTTTACAAAGTGAATAGTTACTTTTCAAAGGTTTTGAGCATGAATGGAAGAAACTGCTCTGATTCTACATCAGCATCATCAGCATCATCATGCACAAATTGTGTCTTTGTTCAGTTTAGGCACATGCTTGTCATGATTGTTTCACCCAGACAACACAATTGTTTAAACAACCACACGATCACATTGCTCTAACCCTTGTTCTTCCCAACCTAGCCCCTTCCTACTACATTCATAGTATCATGTCTAAAATGTACAATGTAAACTGCTTGGAGCAGGGACCGTGTCTATTTCTTCTGTAGTTTGGGGTGCTGGGGGGAAAAGAGCAAGCATAGCTGTGTTACAGAGTTGAGTGAATTCAGTCCCCCTGTGATTCACTCTCAGAATCTTTCCAGCTTTACTCACATGCTGGTATTAGTGTAATTAGATCTGTACAAAGTTGCCAGAGTGCATTTAGCACATTTATCCATCCCAATTGTAGTATAACTTCTGTCTATAGCACTACAATCCTGTAAGAGAGGACATCGGAAGAAGAATAGGTGAGCAAGACCAAATATGGAAATAATTTCCTGTTCTTACCTATAGATCCAAAGCATACCATGTCTCTTCTGAATTTAAATGATGCAAGGTGAAAAGTGTTAAGATATAAAATCTATTACCACCATCTATGCTATATCCCTCAGTGCTCTTTAAAGAATGGAACATTAAATGGATAAAGAAGGGTCTGAGATATCTAGGCGCTATAGTAAATCTAAATAATGTGATAGTGGACAACTAGGTGCAATTGTTTCAAAGAATAATTGAGGCTCTAAATAGAGGTGGCACCTGGAAATCAAGCTCACAGGGATGACTAAATGCAATGAAATTGGTGTCAGCAGCCAATTTATTTTTCTATATGCTACCATTGCAAATTAAGCAGCACATACTCAGTCCCTACACAAAGCCTGAGCATGTGAGCTTTGCACAGAAGGCCTAATAATCCTTCTTCCCTAGCCCACATGGAGGGGGCTTGGAACAACCGTGCAGCCACTCCCCCATGGCTATTGGTCAGTGACCCCCTATGCACGGAGCAAGTGGACACACACCACAGGCTGAGATGCTGTTCTGTGCTTCCCAGAGGTGCAGCTTCATGTACCATTGCAATGTAGAGGGAGCAGCAAAGTTGGCAAGATAGAAGAGTTTGGAGGAAGCACCAGGAAGTCTGTGTGCACATGGTTACAATGTCAGCTGCAGTTGCAGCATCTCTGTAAATAGTTCTCTTACCAAAGAGGCAGTTGAGTTATAGAAGCAGTGCATCCTTTCATGTTACTTATGAATGAAGTACATGAAATGCAGAACTTGCAGACCAGGGCCTGAAGGGGCTATGGTGGCTTTAAGCCGCCTTTGTACTTTCCTGGTCTTGGGCCCTCTAAGAGCTAGAGAGGACCCCAGTGTAACTTAGACAGCGGGTGCAATCTAAGTTATGGGAGCCTCTCTGGGTTGCCATACAGGCCACAGAGCTGCCTGGAATCTCCATCAAGCTACAGCCCTGCCTGACACTCCTCTTCCACCCTAAGCCCTGCCCTTAGCACGTGTAAAAGTTTACAGGGTCCTCAGAAGGCAGCCTTATGGCTTTTATCCGTAGTGCCCACCTGGAGGAATCCTTCCTTGGATGGCTTTGAGTGTCAGGATTCCAACCCAGGCAGTCTGGACCAAGGGCCAGAGCAGGGGCAAACCTGAGGCTGGGAGTAGCAGAGGAGTTCGTAGTCAGGTTCCAGGCTAAGGGCAATACCAAGGGCCAGAGTCTGAGTCAGGTTTCAGGAGGCAAAGTCCAAATCAAGTCAGGCTAGAGTAGGGTGACCAGATGTCTTGATTTTATAGGGACAGTTCTGATTTTTTGATCTTTTCCTTATACAGGCTCCTTTTACCCCCATCCTCTGTCCCGATTTTTCACATTTACTGTCTGGTGACCCTAGGCAAGAGGCAGCCATTGCAGCTATAGGAAGTCTGTACTGTTACCTGGACACTTCCTGGAGCGCCCCTTAGGTTTATATAGGGCTAGGAACAGAGGTGAAAGTAAGCCGGTACGGGCCAGTACGGAGGACCGGTAAGAAAAGGTGCAGTAGCGTACTGGCAAGAAAATGGAGCATTCTCTCCCTCACTGACTCCTCCTCCTGGCTCCAGCAACAGGGAGGGTCTGGGGACTCGGTTCCACAAATGTTTGGGGCTGGATCTCTCCCCTGGCCCCCCCCTTGTTCCCCCCACACCTCCCCTGAGTGTGGGCTGGCCCTCCTTTGCTGCCTCTGTGCACCTCCCTTCCGTGTCTCTCCCCTGAAGCTCCATGCTGCCTGCCTGCATTAACTGCCATTGCAGGGTCTTAGGCACCCCCCCGCCACTACTGCCAGGGCAGGCTGCCTTTCCCCCTCAGACCTTTTCATTTTCCGGTGGGACCCTCCACCAGTACAGCCGCACCGCCTGCCCAAAGTCACCGCTCTTGCCCCACGCTGGGCAAGGGGCAGCCCCATTCCCCACCCCCAGTGAGGCTACAGTGAGGGACAGCAGCAGAGGAGGCGCGCACATGTGCTGGCAGCCCCACCCCCAGCATGGCACCCACCATGGGGGAGGCGAGGGATATTCCTGGACCTGAGAGGGGCCCTAGGAGCACGTGCAGTGACAGTGGGGGGGGGTACTGCCGGGGGGAAGAAGGGGGTCCCTATCCCAGAGCTTGCTGCTGCTGGCAGGGAGAGGGCTGGGGGAGGAGTCCTCTCTGGCTCCAGTCCTAGGGCAGCCTGCCTGCACCCCAAACTCATCCCCAGCCCTGACCCACCCCAGAGCCCACACCCCCAGCCAGAGCCCTCATCCCCCCACACCCCAACCCTCTGTTCTAGCCCTGAGCCTCCTCAACACCCCAAACCCCTCATCTCCAGCCCCAGCCAGAGCCCTCATTGCCATGCACCCTAACCCTTTGCCTCAGCCCTGAATCCCCAGACACTGCCCAAACCCCTCATCCCCAGCCACACCTCAAATCCACCCCCAGCCTCACCCCTGCACCCTCTCCCATCCCCAAACCCCTCCCAGAGCCTGCACCCTACACTCCTCCTTCACCCCAGTCCCCTACCCCAGCCCAGGGCCTGCACCCCAGACCTCCTCCCAGAGCCTTGGGCAAGTGGGGGGGGGGTGGAATTGAGGGGGCAGAGTTTGGGCAGGGGCAGGTTCTGGGCACCACTAAAATTTCTACAAACCTGCCACCCCTACCAGCAAGAGCTGGTGCTCCATACCATGGTGGACCTGCTTCCTGAGGCAGCAATTTAAAGGGCTGGAGCCCAGGGCCCTTTAAATAGTCACCAGAGCCCCACTGCCAGAGCCCTGGGGTAGTGGCAGCAGGGCTCTGGTGGCTATTGAAAGGGTTTTGGGCTCCCGATGCCTTTACCACCCCGGGCCCTTTAAATAGCCACCAGAGACCTGCCGCCGCTACCCCAGGGCTCCAGCAGCAGGGCTCCGGAGACTATTTAAAGGGCCCTGGAGGGTAGCGGCAGCCGGAGTCCCAGGCCCTGCTGCTGAAGCCTCGGTGCTCTGTCGGCAATTTAAAGGGTCCGGGGGTCCACTGCAGTAGCAGCAGCTAGAGCCCCAGGCCCTTTAAATTGCTCCCAAACCGCAGGGCTCCCAGACACCTCTACAGCTGGGAGCTCAGGGGGTGACTTAAAGGACTTGGGGCTCCCAGCTGCTGCTACCACAGCCCTAGCCCCAAGCCCTTTAAATCCTGATTTAAAGGACCTGGAGATTTAAAGGCCCCAACTCTTCCAGTGGAGGCCACGCCCCTCTTCTGGGCTCCAGAGTACTGGCAAGTCCTTTAAGTTACTTTCACCCCTGGCTGGGGATCCATCAGGAGTCATGAGGCTGCTGCCTGTCATGAGGTTTCCATGGTCTGTGTCCACAGTGGGTCATCGGCAGTGGCGCACAAGCTAGTTATAGCTGCTGCCGGGTCACAGCATGGAGCTATCAGCTGCCTAGCAGCTCTACAGGCCTGGCTTCTGGACCTGCAGGGCCTTACACTTAGTGCCTTTTAACTGGAATAAAGGAACTGAAGTGGAGGTGAGGATCTCACCTATAGGTTGCAAGCCGATTGGCCATGCACCTCCTCTGCCAAAGAGAAAGCAGAGCCCCTCCCTGCACAACCTGTCCTCATCCTGTCTCCTATTCCCAGCCCAGGCGGGGGAATCACGATGCTAGCACACTCCTTTTCAGACTTTTCACCTCAGTGCTGAAGAGGGCGGGATTTACCTCAAAACCATACGATTAACAAAGCTTCTCAAAATCCGCATGAGCAGACATCAACGCAAGAATAAAGCCAGGTGAACAACTCAGTCCACAATATTGAAAAGGACGAACATTATGAAGTACCAGCAAGTTCTGAACCTTGTGTGGACCCTGCCCTTCAGTGGGGACATGCAGCTGTGCAACCCATGGAACAACTTGGAAGTTAATAAATATTCACCTACGCCCCTTCTTTTTTACTCATGAAAACAAAAGAGAGAGAGAAGGGAACTCAATCCAGCGAGCCCACTATTTCTATATAAGAATGATCAGAAGGTATAAATTCCATAACAAAGAGAGGAGAATGGCAGCATGAGCTGGACTGTGCTAGAGCTGTAACCCCAAAGGAACACACAGGGACAAGGATGTATGTATCCAAGACCTGAAGGACAATTTCAACCAAAACCCAGTCATGCCAGGGGAAAATAGTGCTACATTCCAGTTTGGCTTCCCATCCACCAAACAACAATTAAAGGCAGCAGCAAATATGCCTGAAATGATAATATCTCTTTGCCATGATAGCTACAAACTTGGCAGTGGTTCGGAAGCTGGTGTGCTGAGACTGCTGTCTATCATGCTAACCATTATTGGCTCATTACTTCCTTTGTTCCCCCATCTGTCTGTGTCTTCCTGTTGTCTCTTGTCTTGTACGTATATTTTAAGCTCTTTGAAGCAGGGACTGTCTTTTTAATCTGTGTTTGTACAGCACCAAGCACAATGGGGACCTGGTCCATGAACTGCCCTAGACACTCCTGCAATACAAGTAATAAATAATTATATGCCTAGCCTCTTTTCTTCTTGCTTCCCATTTCAATGTAATGCTGATGCTGAAGTCATTAACTGACGATCATGAGTAGCCACCCAAGTGGGTGCAGAGAGCAGAAGCGCTGTGACATTTATAGGATACAGCAGCATTTAGAGATTTTTTTCCTCAATTCAAAGTAAAAAGTCATTTGAAAGGAGAGGGTTCTAGCAAGGCTTTGATTTCCAAAGCTGTCAGCACCTTTGCATCAACTTCCTCATGAGACTTCTTTCCCCTATTAACCTGACCTAAAACTGCCAAAGCAAAAAGCTTTCTGTCTACCACAGTTCAGGAAACTCCATTTTCACAGACATCAAAAAATCTTGTGCTTCTTTGCAAGTCCATGAGAATCAGGTTGCCACAATTTGTCCAGAGGGAGTTTGCCACCCTGGAGCAATCACTGTTGTATGATTAGGTTACAATCATTTTCCTGATGCTGATAATTTTTTTTAAATATTCTGTAAAAGACGGTTACTCACCTTTGTAACTGTTGTTCTTCGAGATGTGTTGCTCACATCCATTCCAGTTAGGTGTGCGCGCCGCGCGTGCACGTTCGTCGGAAACTTTTTTACCCTAGCAACTCCAGTGGGCCGGCAGGTCGCCCCCTAGAGTGGCGCCGCCATGGCGCTCTATATATACCCCTGCCGGCCCGCCCGCTCCTCAGTTCCTTCTTGCCGGCTACTCCGACAGTGGGGAAGGAGGGCGGGTGTGGAATGGATGTGAGCAACACATCTCAAAGAACAACAGTTACAAAGGTGAGTAACCGTCTTTTCTTCTTCGAGTGATTGCTCACATCCATTCCAGTTAGGTGACTCCCAAGCCATACCTAGGCGGTGGGGTCGGAGTGAGAAGTCGCGGCCCGGAGCACTGCAGTTCCGAAGGCCGCATCCTCCCTCGACTGCTGGACCAGGGCGTAGTGGGAAGCAAAGGTGTGGACCGATGACCAGGTCGCTGCCCGACAGATTTCCTGGATGGGCACACGGGCTAGGAAAGCCAGCGACGACGCCTGCGCCCTGGTAGAATGCGCAGTCACACGGCCCGTAGGGACATGGGCCAAGTCATAACAAGTCCTGATACAGGACGTAACCCAAGAGGATATCCTCTGGGAGGAGATAGGAAGACCTTTCATACGGTCTGCTACCGCCACGAAAAGTTGGGGGGATTTTCGGAAGGGCTTAGTCCTCTCTATGTAGAACGCGAGAGCCCTACGGACATCCAGCGAGTGGAGCTGCTGCTCCCTGCCTGAGGAGTGAGGTTTTGGGAAAAAAACCGGAAGGAAAATCTCTTGGTTGATATGAAAGGCTGAGACCACCTTGGGCAGAAAAGCAGGGTGTGGCCTCAGCTGCACCTTATCCTTGTGGAAGACCGTATATGGGGGGTCTACCACCAGAGCTCGGAGCTCCGACACCCGTCTAGCTGAGGTGATAGCCACTAGAAAGGCAGTTTTCCAAGAGAGGTAGAGCAGGGAGCAAGTAGCTAACGGCTCAAAGGGGGGTCCCATGAGCCGGGACAACACCAGGTTAAGATCCCAGGTTGGAGCAGGGGGACGGACGTTAGGGAATAAACGTTCCAGCCCTTTAAGGAATCTCGACACCGTCGGGTGAGAAAAAACGGAGCGACCGTCCGCACCCGGGTGAAAGGTGGAGATAGCTGCTAGGTGGACTCGCAACGACGATAAGGCCAGACCTTGCCCTTTGAGGGACAAAACGTAGTCTAAGATTTCGGAAACCGAAACTTCCATAGGGCGGAGATTTCTCTCTACGTACCAACAGGAGAAGCGCTTCCATTTCGCTGAATATGTGGCTCTTGTGGACGGTTTCCTGCTGCTCAAGAGCACCTCTCTCACAGGCGTAGAGCAGCGCAGCTCTGAACCAGTCAGCCACGCAGGAGCCACGCCGCTAGGTGCAGCGACTGCAGGTCTGGGTGACAGAGGGTCCCGTGGTCCTGGGTAATCAGGTCCGGATGAAGGGGCAGGGGAACTGGGTCGGCTATGGCCAAGTCCAGCAGCATGGTGTACCAGTGCTGCCTGGGCCACGCCGGGGCCACCATGATCACGAGAGCCCTGTCCCTGCGCACCTTCAGGAGGACCTTGTGGACCAGAGGGAACGGGGGAAATGCATAGTACAGGTGGGTCGACCACTGGATGAGGAAGGCATCCGCTATCGACCCCGGCTCCCTGCCCTGAAAGGAGCAGAACGCTTGGCACTTCCTGTTCCCCTTGGACGCGAAGAGGTCCACCCGGGGATAACCCCACCTCCGGAAAATGGAGAGAGCGACGTCCGGGCGAAGGGACCACTCGTGTGACAGGAAGGATCTGCTCAATCGATCTGCCAGAGTGTTCCGTACTCCAGGGAGGAAGGAAGCCCTGAGGTGAATGGAGTGGGCTACGCAAAAGTCCCAGAGACGTATCGCCTCGTGGCACAGGGAGGAGGACCTGGTGCCGCCCTGCTTGTTGATATAGTACATGGTCGTCGTGTTGTCCGTAAACACGGCGACACAACGACCCTGAAGCTGATGACAAAACGCTTGACAAGCAAGGCGGACCGCTCTCAACTCCCGTATGTTGATGTGGAGCCCCACCTCCTCCTGGGACCACAGGCCCTGTGTCCGCAGGGTCCCTAGGTGGGCCCCCCAGCCTAGATCTGAGGCATCCGTTGTCAGGGATACCGATGGCTGAGAGGGGTGAAAGGGAAGACCCGCACATAATACGGACTGGTCTAACCACCAGCCGAGAGAATCTAAGACCTTCTGGGGGATTGTGACTAACATGTCTAAAGGTTGCCTTTGCGGCCTGTAACGACTGATAAGCCACAGCTGGAGAGGCCTCATGTGGAGCCGAGCGTAGCCGGTCACAAAAGTGCACGCCGCCATGTGGCCTAACAGGGTTAGACATGTCCTCACTGACGTCAATGGGGCTGACCGCAAACGTTGAACGATCGCCGCCATGGTCTGGAACCGTTGCAGAGGCAGCGAGGCCCTGCCCACAGTGGCATCCAAGACGGCCCCGATAAATTCCACCTTCTGCGTGGGCCTCAGAGTGGACTTGTCTGTGTTTATCAAGAGGCCCAGACTTGCAAATATGGCGGTGATCATGCGGACATGGCTGTTGACCTGCTGTTCCGACGTGCCCCGAATCAACCAGTCGTCCAGATAAGGGAACACGTGGACACGGTTGCGCCGAAGATGCGCCACGACAACTGCCATGCATTTTGTAAACACCCTTGGGGCCGTGGACAGGCCGAATGGGAGGACTGCAAACTGATAATGAAGAGCCCCCACAACGAAGCGGAGAAAGCGTCTGTGGCGCGGCCAAATGGCAATGTGGAAATACGCGTCCTGCATGTCGAGGGTGGCGTACCAGTCTCCCGGATCCAGGGATGGAATAATGGTCCCCAGGGATACCATGCGGAACTTCAACTTCACGAGGTATTTGTTGAGTTCTCGCAGGTTGAGGATAGGCCTGAGGCCCCCCTTGGCCTTAGGGATCAGAAAGTAGCGGGAATAAAACCCCTTGCCTTTCTCGTTTTCCGGAACCGCCTCTATAGCTCCTTTGCTGAGGAGCGTCTGCACCTCCTGCCGAAGGAATTGCTCGTGAGAGGGGTCCCTGAAGAGGGACGAGGAAGGAGGGCGGGAAGGAGGAAACGAAACAAACTGCAGGCGGTATCCCGTCCGCACCAGGCTTAAGACCCAGCGGTCCGATGTTATTTGGGACCACGCCGGGAGGAAAAACGAAAGGCGGTTTGAAAACGGGGGGAAAGGATCCATAGGGGAAACTGTTACCGCGCCCTCGGGCGCACCTTCAAAATGAAGGCTTAGGACCAGGCGGGGGTTTTGAGGAGCCTTGGTTCTGCCCCCCTTGGTTCCCAGACTGCCTGCGCCTGCCGTTCCTGCCGCGGCGCCTGTAAAGGTCCTGCCGCTGGCGGAACTGGGAAAACGGCCTACGTTGTTGCTGTTGTTGCGACCTAAAGGGTCTACGCTGCGTCACGGGGGTGTGCATCCCGAGGGACCGCATGATGACCCTGTTGTCTTTTAGACTCTTGAGTCTGGGGTCTGTCTTATCGGAAAACAGGCCCTGGCCTTCGAAAGGAAGGTCCTGTATAGTGTGCTGGAGCTCCGGCGGAAGGCCGGAAACCTGCAGCCAGGAGATGCGACGCATCGTAACTCCTGACGCGAGGGTGCGGGCAGCCGAGTCCGCAGCGTCCAAGGAGGCTTGTAAGGCCGTGCGTGCGACCTTCTTGCCTTCGTCCAAGATGGCCGTAAACTCTTGGCGAGCATCCTGTGGCAGCAGCTCCTTAAATTTGTCCACTGCCACCCAGGAATTAAAGGCGTATCTGCTCAGCAGGGCCTGCTGGTTAGAGACCCTGAGCTGCAGCGCCCCAGCCGAATACACCTTACGGCCAAGGAGGTCCATCCGCCTGGCCTCTCTGGACTTGGGGGCCGGAGCCTCCTGGCCGTGACGCTCCCTATCGTTCACCGATTGCACTACCAGTGAACCGGGAGTCGGGTGAACATGTAGATATTCATAGCCCCTAGAAGGGGCCATGTACTTTCTCTCGACTCCTTTCGCTGTCGGAGGGATGGAGGCCGGGGACTGCCAGATAGTATTGGCATTGGCCTGGATGGTCCGTATGAAGGGCAGGGCGACCCTGGTGGGAGCATCAGAAGAGAGGATGGTGACAATTGGGTCCTCTATCTCCGAGACCTCCTCTGCCTGCAGACTCAGGTTTTGAGCCAATCGCCTGAGGAGGTCCTGGTGCGCCCTGAGATCCAGCGGGGGGGGACTGTTGGAGGAGGTACCCGCCACCGCCTCATCCGGGGAGGAGGAGGATGAGACCCCAGGCACGATAGTGTCCAACTGAGGGTCTTCCTCAGCCCTCGCCTCTGCCTCTGGAGCCACAGCGGAGTCCTGCTGTTTGGACCCTTCGTCCCCTTCCGGGGAGGGAGGGGGGCGAGACAAGGAGGCTTCAGGGGCCCTACGCTCCGCAGTCGCCGGTCTAGCAGGGAGCTGCTGGGGGCCCTGGGCCTGATGGTATGCCCAGGGTGTCCAGAATCCCCACTGTTGTGGGCCTTGGTCTTGCAGCGGCGGATCCCCGAACAGCGCCGCCTGCCGGTCGGTGCCCAGCGCATACCCACTGTCCGTCTGGGAAGATACGGACGGCTGTCTCAAGGGCCACGGCGGGGCCGACCCCGGATGGTAAGGGTCTGCGCGTGCCGGCACGGAGGATCGTCTCGGTGCCGGGGACCGGTGCCGGGAGTCATATCGGTGCCGGGACCGGGATCGGGACCGGGATCTATCACGGTGCCGGGATCCTGATCGGTACCGGGTGCCGCTTCGGTACCGGGACCTGCCACCAGCTCGGTGCCGGGAGGTCGACCGGGACCTGCCACCAGCTCGGTGCCGGGAGGTCGACCGGGACCTACCACCAGCTCGGCGCCGGGAGGTCGACCGAGACCGGGACCTGCCACCAGCTCGGTGCCGGGAGGTCGACCGGTGCGGCGAGTAGCGTCGGGACCTGCTCCTGGAGTCGCGGTGCCGGTGTCGCCGACTGGAGCCTGACCGCGACCGTCTCGATGCCGACCGTTGCCGCGAGTGCGACCGGTACCGCTGAGGGGAGCGGTGCCGGGACTGCGAGCGGCGTCGGGATCTGGAGCGCCCAAGACGTCGGGACCTGGATGGCGAACGACTGTCTCTAGGCGGCGCCGACAGCATGGGCTTGCCTCTGGACACAACCCGCACCGGAGGTACCGGGGGTGGCAGCCGAGTGGGCTCAGTCAGGGCAATAAGGTCCCGAGCCGAGGCGAAGGTCTCCGGTGTGGATGGGACCACTATCTCAACCCCAGATCTCATGGGGGAGCTCGGCGGCACCGGACTCAACGGACCCGCCGGGCCCGGAGTCAACGGTGCTGACGGTGCCGGCGGCGCCGCGGCCGATGTCGAGGCCGGGCGCTCAAGCCGGGTCTGCCTGGCCGGAGTATCAGACTTCGACGGCCTTGGCTCTGATTCCGGTGCCGGAGAAGGTCGGTGCCGGGGAGTCTTCTCGGTGCCGGAGCGATCCGGTGCCGGTGCCGATACCACGGCCTGTGAAGCCGACGGGTCAAGTGCCGCCTCCATTAGGAGAGTTCGGAGCCTCTGATCCCTCTCCTTTTTTGTCCTCGGCTTAAAAGCCTTACAGATGCGGCACTTGTCAGATCTGTGCGATTCCCCGAGGCACTTCAGGCACGCTTCGTGGGGATCGCTGGTAGGCATGGGCTTCTTGCAGGCCGCACACTGCTTGAAGCCCGGCGAAACAGGCATGAGCCTGGCGCCGGGTGCCGGGAAGGGCTAAGCCCCCGGCAAAGAACTACTTAACAACTATTTAACTAAACTATCTACTTAACAAACTAATTAACAACTATATGGAACTAGAGATAAACGATAGACAAGCGATAGAGAACTAGGAGAGCTAGGGACGTGGAGGACAGCTAAGCCGCGCTCCACAGTTCCAACGACCGACACGGCGGTAAGAAGGAACTGAGGAGCGGGCGGGCCGGCAGGGGTATATATAGAGCGCCATGGCGGCGCCACTCTAGGGGGCGACCTGCCGGCCCACTGGAGTTGCTAGGGTAAAAAAGTTTCCGACGAACGTGCACGCGCGGCGCGCACACCTAACTGGAATGGATGTGAGCAATCACTCGAAGAAGAACTGGCCTTTAAGATCATGAATCTTACACATAATTACTGTGGATTTGTGTGTGTGCTCAGTGGTTTGAGCACTGGCCTGCTAAACCCAGGATTGTGAGCTCAGTCCTTGAGAAGGCCATTTAGGGATCTGGGGCAAAAATCTGTCTGAGGATTGGTCCTGCTTTAAGCAGGGGGTTGGACTAGATGACCTCCTGAGGTCCCTTCCAACCTTGATATTCTATGAAAGAGAAAACCACCACCAGAACAGCTGTTCTCTGCTTCCTGCCATTTCTGTAGGCAAGTTGGAGAAATAAAAAAAGGAGTGTTTCATTATGCAGGAATTTTTGCTGTGGTGCGTCTGTTTTCTCAACTGCCATTACAGAATCGGGTTATTTGGCAATTGCCAGCCACAGGCAGGCTTTGAGTAGCCTTTCATGCTTCGAGTAGCCTTTCATGCTTCCAGCTTCAAACAAGTGGAAACACACAAGAAGGACATGGCTCATAAATTCCTCTGCCAGACTCACATCTATCATTATGCCTACATAAATTGTCACATGAGAAGATCTAGTAGAGAGAAGGCATGCTGGGACTCAGCTCTGTGTCCACAGGCTTCCTGTGTGATCTTGGGCAAATCATTCAGGGCCTTGTTCAAACTCACATTTGTTTCAATTGGCTTTTTGCAACACAAATAAATACCTTCATAATCCAGAAAGTAGAGAGTCCATGCAAAGGAAAAGCCATGCTGCATACACTACTTTTTCCATAGGAGTTTGAGATGTGAAAGTGTTATATATGTGCTTTGTAAAGCTGTCACGGAGTCCCTGGGCGATGCTTTGGAACTGCTCTCCACAAAACCAGTCAGGACTTTGGGGAGCCTCCTCTCCCTTGGAGCAGACTGTCTTCAGGGCAAGAAGCTCACATGGCTTCACCTTCCTGGATCTGACCTTGGAGCATTCAGCGTATGCCCTTCCGTGCGCTTCCCACAGCAAATCCGCCCAGGTGGGGTACTGGGGAAGCCAGAGGGTCCTGCACACCCCCCTACTTCACAGTCAGATGTGACTCTTAGCCAGCCAGTAAAACAGAGGTTTATTAGATGACAAGAACATGCTCTAAAACAGAGCTTGTAGGTACAGAGAAAGAAACCCCTCAGCCGGGTCCATTTTGGGGCCCAGTGAGTCAGACAACTCTGTCTGCACTCACTTCCCGTTCCCAGACAGCTCCCAACTGCAACCCCCCCGCAGCCCCTCCTTCTCTGCTGAATTCCTTTCCCAGGCCAGGAGGTCACCTGATTTCTTTGTTCTCCCACACTTTTAGCATCTCCATGCAGGGGGGAAGGGCCCAGGCCATTAGCTGCCAGGAGACAAGAGTGTTGGCCAGAAACTTAGGCACCCACACAGTATTCAAAGGAAACATTAAGAACAGTCCCACTTTGTCACAAAAGGATATTAATCCAGTAATAGAAGGTTAACTCTCTGATAGCATATCCACATGGCTCGAGTTCAAATTAACGTGAGGAATTGTGCTTCCATTGGTTAAAGTATCCTACAAACAGACACAAGATTGTTACGACTAATATTGGTACCTTCAAATACCTGTGGATCGTTGCCATATCCTCGCTTTTGTTGTTTAGGAAATTATACAGAGTTAGCTCTAGTGACTTTTCCTCATGGATCAATCCCTCAAATCTTTTTATCATTTTTCTCTCTGATTTGTCTTCCATTTTCTGGCTTTGTAATGCCCAGAAATGATCGCAGTGTTGTAGGTATGGTCTCACTAGAGCCCTGTTAAGAGGATCTTATCACAGACTTGCTCCATGCCTCAGTGTAGCTCCCCAAACAGCATTATTTTAATGCTGTCATATTTCTCTGCAAAATTATATCCAATTTGCTGCCCATTTTCACCCCTAGGCTTTTCTCTGCACTGCAGGTTTCTGTTTCCCACAGATGTATTAAATTTCATTTGTCCAGGTCAGAATTCATTTGGTTTCCTGAAGACATTTCTACCCTCTCTAGTTCTTTTGTGATTATTTCACTGCCCTCATCATCAACCACAACACTTCCCAATTTACCATCGGTTGTGACTACAGTAGATGTGCTGCTTATCCTTGCTTCCTGTCCATTAAAAGATATTAAATAGAACCATGGCTAACCACCAATTTCTGATATTGCTGCCTACTTTAGCAGGTAAATATGCTCAATGGTCTGTGATGGGGTGGGATCTGAGTTACTACAGAGAATTCTTTCCTGGGTGCTGGCTGGCGAGTCTTGCCCACACGCTCAGGGTTTAACTGATTGTCATATTTTGGGTTGGGAAGGAATTTTCCTCCAGGGCAGATTGGCAAAGGCCCTGGAGGTTTTTCACCTTCCCCTACAGCGTGGGGCAAGGGTCACTTGCTGGAGGATTCTCTGCACCTTGAGATCCTTAAACCACAATTTGAGGATTTCAATAACTCAGACAGAGTTCATAGTGGCAGGCAAAGCCATGACTCCACCAAGCCACGTTGCTATAGAGTCCATCTTGGCTCTTTCTCTGTCCCTTTGTCACAGTGTAAGGGGACTTCTGGCCCCTTGCTTACACTTAGTGTGGGTTTTTGGTTGGCCCTCTCCCAATACCAAAAGAAAGGGGAAGGGCCGATGAGAAATCAAGACCCTGAGACTGACAGTCCCCAGGGCTGATGGGAAGAGGCCAACACTCCAGGTCAGCCCAACTGACGAGGCAAGCAGGCCAATGAAGGAGTCAGGAGCTTGGGGGTCCAATCCTCTGGGTGAGCTGGAGCTGCCTGAGCAGAGCAGGGCCATGCTAAGAAAAGAGGAGCAGCCTGTGTTGAGTTGGCAGCAAAGCCTCAGCCAGATCAGAGAAAAGCAGCCCAGAGAGCAAAGCTGCGCTGAGGAAGAGTGGAGCTGGAGCTGGGGCTGGGGCTGGAGCCGAGTGCGGTGAGCAGCTTGGGAGAGCGAGGGGGGACCCTGGGCAGAGGGCCCAGTGCAGGAAGACACCACCAGACAAGAGGTGTTGTAGGCCAGACTTGGGGGAATTGTCGACACTGGGAAGCTAGACTCTTCCACCTAAAGTCTGAAGCCATGTGGCCACCGCTAAAGCAAGTGTCTGACCCGCAGCATCCCTGCAGCACAGCCAGGGCCTGGGCCGGAGACCAGGCACATCTGAGATAGGGTTACCATCTTTCTGACTGCAGAAAACCAAACACCCTTGCCCTGCCCTCATCCCATCCCTTACCTTCCCTGGTGCCCTGCCCCCACTCACTACATCTCTCCATCGCTCGCTTTTCCCCCACCCTCACTCACTTGCTTATTTTCACCAGGCTGGGGCAAGGGGCTGGGGTATGGAAGGGGGTGAGGGCTCTGGCTGGGGGTGTGGATTCTGGTGTGGGGCTGGGAATGAGGGTTTTGGAGTGTGGGAGGGGGCTAAGATGCAACAAGGGATGCAGGCTCTAGGAGGGAGTCTAGGTGCAGGAGGGAACTCTGGGCTGAGGCAGGGAGTTGGGGTATGGGAGTAAGTGTGGGGTGTGGGCTCTGAGAGAGAATTTGGGTGCAGGAGGGAGCTCAGGACTGGGGCTGAGGCACGAGAGAGGGTGTAAGGTGCAGGCTCCAGGTGGTGCTGCCTTCAGGTGGCTCCCAGAAGCCGCTGGCATTCCCCTCTAGCTCCTAGGTGGAGGTGCAGCCTGGTGGCTCTGCACGCTGCCCCATCAACAAGCGCCACTCCCACAGCTCCCATTGGCTGCGGTTCCCAGCCAATGGGAGCTGGGGAGCCAGATCTTGGGACAGGGGCAGTGCATGGAGATCCCTGGCTATCACTGAGCCTAGGATCTGGAAGGGGGACATGCCGCTGCTTCCAGGAGCCGTGCGGAGCCTGGGAGCCTTCCAGAAGCCTTAGCCCCCAGCTGTGTTGACTAGAGCCCCCAGAGTCCCTTTTCGACCAGGCATTCCAGTTGAAAACCGGGAGCCTTGCAACCCTAATGTGAGCAACAGACTGTGAACTCTCCTTACATTCCAGAGACAGCTGTTTGTGGTTTCCCCATGCCCAAAGAGTGGGGTTACTTGTCTCCTTTAAGCTTTCCCTAGGCAAAGAATGAGTTACAGCTGGCAAGAAATGTTAGAGACAACAAGAATTGGTTCTTCAAATTTTCGGACAACACAGAAAGATCAAGGACAGTGTGAGTCCGCTGTTCAATGGACAAGGTGAGCTGGTAATGGAAGACAATCGGAAAGCAGAGCTGCTCACTGCCTACTTTGCTTCAGTCTTCTCACAAAAAATAATGTGACCAGATACTAGAAAGGTTACGGTAGACAAAGGGGAAGGAATGCAGATCAGGGATAAATAAAGAACATGTCAGAAATCTTCTGACCAATGTGAATGAATTCAGATCAGTGGGGCCGGATGCTATTGAAGGAATTAGCTGCAGAAATCTCAGAGCCATTGGTAATAATATTTACAATAATATTTACAAATTCATGGATGACAGAAAAGGTCCCAGAAGACTAGAGACAGGCTAACGAACTGCCCATCTTTAAAAAGGAGTCCTACTTAGCTCTACCCTAACCAATCATTTTACACTAACATGCTACAAAATGGTATTTTCCACCAATCCTGACCCATTATGAAACGATTCTTTACCCAATCAGATCCCACCACCTCAGTTGATTTAAATCTTGCAAAATTAATTATGCAACAGACAGAAACAATTAAAGAATCAGACAGAGACCACATAAATAAACAATAGGGAATAGGGGCCATAGAGGCAAAACAATAGAGAAGTACAGATTTCACAACCACAAATGTTGCTAAGTGGGTTTCTTGCCAGATGGAATGCTATCAAACAATGCTTTCTTTAAACATCTTAAGATCTGTTTCTTTAGCTAGTGATGGTGGGTATTATTAGGACAGGACTGCCTTTTTAACAGCCCAATATTACGTTGTTTTCGTGCAATTGAGATGGAACCTGAGGATGTGACCAGGGCCGACTCCAGGCACCAGCTGAGCAAGCTCGTGCTTGGGGTGGCAGATTCTACGGGGCAGCATTCCGCCCAAACCTAGGGTGGCACGACCACTTTTTTTTTTCCCCGCTGCTCTGGCCGCCCTGTAGGGGACGGCAGCGTAGAGGAGGGGAGCGCCCTGCAGCAAACTTGGCAGGGCAGCCAGCATCCTTCCCTCCCCGCCGACCAGAGCAGCGCGGAGCCCTCCTTCTCTCTCTCCCCACCTCTCCCTCCTCTTCCCCTCCATTAGACTGGGCGCGAACTTTGCAGCACAGGGAGTCCCCTGGCTCCGGCCGCCCTGTAGGGTTTTTTGTCTTGTTTTTCCCCTGCTTTGCCGGCCACGCCGTTGTTTCTCCCCCTGCCCCCCCCCCACTTTGCTGCTCCAGCCGTGCCATGTTTCTCCCCCCTCCTGCTTTGCTGCTCCAGCCACATGAGTTGTTCCCCACTCCCCGTTTTGCTGCTCTGGTGGCCCCGTCCCCTTTTTTTTTTTTTTTTTTTTGCTTGGGGCAGCAAAAAAGCCAGAGCCGGACCTGGATGTTACTCTCTGCAACTTAGCTCATGGCTGCTGTCTCTCACTCTATTTTTACTGCAGAAGAAGGCCTCAGATCTTACAATGAAGCCACTGATGCAAAGTTCCCTGGAACCCACACCACATGACAAACAAGTTTTAATACAAACTCGACAACATTCCTGTCTTCAGCATTGGGCAGCTAGAGCAAATGAAGCAAAATTACTTTCTCAGCCACCACTGATAGTAGAGTCAGTTGCCTTTCACTAGATGGTGGTTCTGCTTTAGGAGAAGACTTTCCATCCAGCAAAGGAAGTGAGGGAAACTTGGATTTGGCATGGTATTCCCTAATGGCTCAGAGAACAGAAAGCAAATATAAAGAACTCACCTTGTATTATTATTTTAAATCTCATGATTTTGTGATTTTTGATCATTTGAGATTGACAATACTGACTTAGTTAGGAAATTCTGCTCCGTGTGTAACTGAAAGCAGTGGTGTTTCTCTAGAGTAGTACTGTTACATTGGTGTGACCAAGAACAGAGTTAACCCTAAGTAATTACCACAGATAATATCACCCAGAGGTGCTTCCCGCAGCACAGAGCTTGCTAACACCACAGTAAGGTATGTAGTTCAGTCCTGAGCCAGAGGAAACAAGCCCCCTGGTGAGTCATCAACACCACTTCCTGCAGCACCTAGATGTTCTTTGCAGGTTGTTCATGTAATTATTGATTTAATACGTTTGTTTTGTATGATCTGGCAGAACAAGGGTCTGAGCGTATTTGGTTATTTTTCACGTCATAGAAATCACTGCTTTGCTCCGTTTGCGGCTAATACTGGGTAGCTAGCTCTGCATTCAGCCATCCTAAATGCCAGTAGGCATCCAGCTCCTCTGTTTAGCTGGCTGCTCTTTCACTGCCCCTGGGTCTGCCATGTGCTTTGGGACTTGTACCTTCCCTTTCTTAACAGTATGTCATTCAGCTCACCTGTAATGCAGTGCACTCTGTTATGCACATGGGAATACGTTCTGGGTCACTGGCAACACAAAACAATTTGCGGCTGACAAAGCAATAATGAAACAAGAAGCCTGGGTTTGCTCTGACAAGCTAGATAGACTGCCCGTTACCATATGGCACTGTACAAATGCCATGTAATTTGTGTCATGGACTGTCACTAGAGATTTGTGAATGAGCCTTTTGCCCTGAAATCCAAACCTGAAACGGAACTTAAGTTAGGGCAGGACAGCTTAGGACCCTCCTCCACAAAGATTCAAATGTACATTGAGCTGCCTTAGTCTCAGAATCCTGTCTCCGCTAGCTGACTGCAAATGACAGAAATCAGAGAAAAAGAAATACAGCCATTAATATTTACACTTCTTAGGAATGAGAAAGAGGAAGGAGCCCTTGAGAGAAGAGGGGCTGTGTGTGCTGTACATTGCAGATGATTTCTGTTAGTCCAGCTCTGGGATGGAAAGATCAAAAAATCTGTTTGGGAAGGCGGGTCCTGCATAGCTCAGACTCTAGCAATCCGTTCATTTCATGCATTTTTCATGATGTTCTTGTCTTTCACCAGCTGTCTACCACCTTTTCTCATCCTACACTAGTGCCTCAAGTATGCCTGCAAGGAATTAACTGCTATTGGCTTCTGCTGCGTACCAGAAATCTCAGTTTCAAGCACAGGACACAAGATAACCAATGAAATAAAAAACCATGCAAGTATCTGGAAAATGTGTGGCAATTACAGTCTTTCACTCTTCGCATGAGATCAATACCACACTCACACATGCCTCAATCATGAGCAGAGCCTTTTATTTAAGGAATAAAAGGAATGCCAGTCCATCTTCATTTAGCAAAGAGCCCTAAAGACAGGCAAGGCGAGGCTTGAATTTATTCCCAGCTTCCCCTCATCGTGGTGTCAATAATAGATGAAGATGCTCAGTTCTGCTGGCACATATCTGCACATTGCCCTGTAGTGTCTCCCACCAAGGGAGGGATTGAATACGCCTACGCTGCCTCATTTGACTGTGAAAACACTAGCTCAGCTAACCAGGGCTTTAACAAATGGATTTGAAGGGAATGAAGGGGTTTTGTGGCAGGATGCAAAGGTGAAATACAGCCTCCTTGTTAGAAAAACATGAGCTCATTACCGCACGCTGCTTCTCCCTGACCTCAGAGTGACTGTGAAACAGAGGATGCTGCAATACACTCTTCTTTCTCACAAAAAATGAGTGCACATGGTACCTCTTTCCTAATTCCTTGCAGGATTAGGTGACAGGTACCATCCTGATGGATGTGTCTCACCCACCCTGCTCTTCCTAGTGATACTGGCACTAAAGGGAAAACCAGCTGTTTTTACTAGCATTCTATTAAGCAATAGGGCATTGGGAGTATGTACAATGGAATTTAGGGGCCAGGCAGATGTGACATATATAAGCACAAGTAAAGATCCTTTGGCCTCCATATCAACCAGGATCCTGCTGCTATAACCACATAGTCAGACTATCACTGAGTCTGACCTGCACTGGCAGGCAAGCATACACTGCATGGAACACAGGCCCCTCCATCCAGCTCCCTGGTTCCTGTTATCTTCACAATCCCCCTCTGCCAATATGCCTTCACCACTCCCAGGACCACCGAGCATTACCCCCTATCTGAAGTTGACTTCCTCACAAAACAGAGAGAATAGCTGTTGTACCACCTCCCTGCAGCGGCTTTGGCACAGGCCTGGTATCCCCAGGGTATGGCTACACTTGCAGCTGTACAGCGCTGGGAGTTAAAGCTGTCTTCGTACAGCTGTGTAGGGAAAGCACTGCAGTGTGGCCACACTGACAGCTACCAGCGCTGCAGTGTGGCCACATTTGCAGTGGTGTTGGGAGCGGTGCATTATGGGCAGCTATCCCAGCGTTCAAGTGGCTGCAACGTGCTTTTCAAAAGAGGGGGGTGGGGTGGAGTGTGACAGGGAGCGTGGAGGAGACAGAGAGAGTGGATTTTCGGAGCTGACACTGTTCTCAGCTCCCTGCCTTGCAAGTTCTAAGGACTGGAAGATACACAGCACCTACCTTCAATCATTTTAAAAGTTTTGACTCCTTCCCCCACCCTTCTCTTATTCACTAAATGCAAATTATGCACTCCTAAATAGCCTTCAGACCACATAAGCAGCTGCTCAACACGGACTCCCCTCTCTCCTCAAGCAAACAGCTGTGAACATTCCAAAGCAATTCCCCTGCCTCTGCTAGCTCACTGGAGCAAAGATCAGCTGTGTCTGTTTTTTAGATAAGTAGCTCTGGGGAGCTCGGAGTTCAGCCATTCTTCCGGTTTGTTGTGGACAGGAATTCTGGGATACCTCCTAATACCCTGGAGGCCAATAACAGCGCTTTTGGTGGCCACACTTGATGAGCAGCGCTACATCACCAGCGCTGCAATCGTTACACCTCAAGCAGACCAGGTGTACAGCCAGCGCTGCAGCCAGGGAGTTGCAGCGCTGGATGTGTCTTGCAGGTGTGGACAGTTACTAAGTTGCAGCGCTGTAAACCCACCACCAGCACTGCAACTCTCCAGTGTAGCCAAGCCCTAAGACTGCTGCTACTCTGAAATCAATCCAGCATTGTTTCCAAAGGAAGTGTGGGTGGTGTAGCCAGAATAGCCCTACCTTCTCAATACAGCAGGGATGGAAGCAGGATAGAGCAACTTCCTGGAGCTACCTCAGGCTCATAGACTTAAGGAACTGGCTAAAGAGATTTGAGCCATTAGCAATGATCTTTGAGGACTCATGGAGGATGGGAGAGACCCCAGAGGATTGGTAAATGGCAGTGCTTAATTTGTGCCAGGACCGAGCCCCGGCACTTCTAGGCTGGTCAGTTCATAGCTTCGCACCGCTTGGCTTGCTGTGTCAGTTATGAATGTAAAAAAATTGCTTAAGCCCTGGCGTGTAATTGCTTGAACCCCAGCACCTCTTTCATTACAAATCAAGCACTGGTAAAGGACAAAGATAGTACCGATCTATAAACGGGAGGAAAGGGCAGCCCAGGGAATTATAGATCAGTCAGATTAACTTTGGTACCCAGAAAGATAATGGACCAAATAATCAAACAATACATTTGTAAGTACCTAAAAGATAATAAGGTGATAAGGAAGAGTCAACATGGATTTGTCAGGAACAAATCATGTCAAACCAACCTCTTATCTTACTTTGACAAGGTAAGAAGCCTTGTGGACGAGGGAAGTGATAGATGTGGCATATCTTGACGTTAGTAAAGCTGCTGATGCTGTCTCACACGACCTGCTCATCAGCAAACTAAGGAAACACAACCTAGACAATAAGTTGGCTGCACTACTGGTTGGAAAAGCATAATTAGAGAGTAGTTATCAGTGGTTCACAATCAAGCTAGAAGAGCATACCAAGTGGGTTCCGGCAGGGATCTGTCCTGAGTTTGGTTCTATTCAGTATCTTCATAAATGACTTGGATAGTAGCATAGAGAGTACACTTATAAAGTCTGAAGATGATTAAGAAGCTGGGAGAGGTTGCAAGGGCTTTGGTGGCAGGATTAGAATTCAAAATGATCTTGATAAACTGAAGAAATGGCCTGAAAGAAATAGGATGAAATCCTACAAGGACCAATGCAAAGTACTCCACTTGGGTATAAATAATCAATTGCACAAGTACAAAATGGGAAATGACAGGAAGGAGTACTGCAGAAAAGGATCTGAGGGTTACAGTGGATCACAAACTAGATATGAGTCAGCAATGTAATATGGTTGCAAAAATGCAAATATCATTCTGAGATGTATTAGCAGGTGTGTTGTAAGCAAGACACAAGAAATAATTCTTCCGTTCTACTACGGCCTCAGCTGGAGTACCGTGTCCAGTTCTGGGCTACAGGGTGCTGGGCCCAGTCCCACAGGGAGAGGGAGACACAGGAGCCGCAGTTGCAGGGTGATGTCCTCAAGGGTTCCTGTGTTATTATTTGAGAAACAAGGTGGATGAGGTAATATCTTTTATTGGACCAATTTCTGTTAGTAATAGACGCAAACCTTCAAACTACACAGAGCTCTCCTTCAGCTCTGGGAAAGAGACAGTGTGTCACAGCTAAATACAAGATCGAATAGATTGTTTAGCATACGTAGTTAGCACATATTCACATATTTTCTAAATAGACATGACAGACCAAGGGTGGGAGGGGAAACAGAAAGGAAAAACTTGCCAAAGTCACACAGCAGGTCTGGCAGAGCAAGGAATAGAAGCCAGGTCTCCTGACTGCCAGCAATAAAAACCTGGTGTAAGGGACAAGAGAATCAGAGCTCTAATGTCTTTTCCCAAATATATGGACCTGCCCAGAAATGGAAATATTGCCACAGCTGTGCAGTCCCAAGCAGCAACATTGCTAGTGAAATGGCATCTTCTGAAATCCCCTTTGAACGGGAAGAAAAGGATCACCCACAAGTCCTCACCAAAGTTCTCCCAGTTAAGCAGCTCTTACCATTTCATCTGAGACATCACACACAGAGTTACTTGTTTTTCCTGTGCATCTACATTCATCTTCATTTTAAAGCTTCAATAACACTTTTCTACTGCAGCCACAAGATGTGTAACATCAGAAGAAGAGGTTAAAATCCCAGAGAACCAAATCACTGTGGCTTGAAAGAGTGCTCTATAGTTGGTGGTTTGGGAAAAGGCCCAGAGAAGTTACCTAATGTCTACAGAAGAACCCAGAAGTTAAAATGAAAATTAATTCCTTCCTGTCATGTTATATACAGTGGACTCAATCCAGTCAAAGCCCAGAACAGAATTTTTAGGCCTTTGTCCTGCAAACACTTATTCACATGCTTAACTTTAAACATGCATAAAATTAAGCATGTTTCCTCTTCCAGGATTGGGACCCTAGCCAATCACTCAGCATTGCTCCTTTTCTATTGATAATTCTATTGATAAAAGTCTAATGATAGTGGGTTTTTTATATCCATGGCTTTCTAAGTAGGAAATTCTCATATGCAGATAGCAAAACTCCATGCACCTGATGTTGCGAAAGGCTGAATTCCTCCTGCAAGACTCTGAGGACCCTCAATTCCTAATAAAGTCAACAGGAGTTGTGGGTTCTCAGCACCTCACAGGACTGGGTATTTAATGAGGAAGATAAACGAACAGTGCCTGGCTTTGCTCACATACGAGCATCTGCTACTTCTGGTTGGAGCTGGGTAGCTCAGGTGAACCTGGCTGTTCCTTTGGGCATGGGCTATACATTTAATCAGGTGCAATAAAATCCACTATGCTTCAAGATTAAACTGTGTTGGAGAATCATCAGCATATGGCACTTGCTCTTCTCTAAATGGCAGCACTTGCTCAGAGCCTCGCTACAGTAATTTACTGTATTTTTACAGCATTAGTCAGCACAGATCATTGAATGCAGAGTCCACTGCAGAGGCTACAGTAGGGAGCAATCGCTAGTCTCCTCTATCACTATTCTGTGAATCCATCTTTGCTTTGTGAGTTTAATGACCAATCATCTTATATTCATTCAACAGCTGTGTCAGGGCACGTGGGGCATATGTCACAGAGATGGCAATTTCCTGCAGTATCTTTGGGACATCTTATTGAAATAAGTTTCAAGCACTTTGGAGTCCATTGCATTAAAAACACAAAGCTTATGTATTATTGTAGAATTGTGTGTAACTGTCATTGCGGGGGGGCGGGGAATGTGACCAGCGTAAACCCTGGCAAGCATTATAAGCTTCAAAGGACTACCTGAAAGAATGTGCCAGACAAGAATGAATGTACAGGACACAAAAATTAGGTGGGTTTCCTAGGAAATCTCTAGGGGGAGGTGCATCCAAATGTATCCTCTCCAGTTATGCAAGAACTCAGCCTTTTGAAGCTTCATCCTGAGGAGGGGGCTTTTGTCTGCTGGTTACCTGTTACACAAGGACAGAATCAAAGACCCAAACTGTATAAAGAAAAGAATAAATGACTGATCTACATGCTTGTTCTGAGATAACAGTTATGAACTTGTAACCACAAAACAACCTCTTGGTGGGGTTTGAAGGACTGACTTCTGTCAGAGAACTTGTCAGAGTCCTTGCTGATCTCAGGTGAGCTTAGTGGCATGTATGTGGGTTCTTTTATTGATTTGAATTAGGGCGGTCAAGCAATTAAAAATTAATTGTGATTAATTCCTCTGTTAGACAATAATAGAATACAATTTATTTAAATATTTTTGGATGTTTTCCACATTTTCAAATATATTGATTTCAATCAGAACACAAAGTGTACAGTGCTCACTTTATATTTATTTTTTATTACAAATATCTGCACTGCAAAAAACAAAGAAATAGTATTTTTCAATTCACCTAATACAAGTACTGAAGTGAAATCTCAATCATGAAAGTTGAACTTACAAATGTAGAATTACGTACAAAAAAATAACTGCATCCAAAATAAAACAAATGTAAAGCTTTAGAGCCTACAAGTCCACTCAGTCCTACTTCAGCCAATCGCACAGACAAACAAGTTCGGTTACAATATGAAGGAGATAATGCTGCACACTTCTGATTTACAATGTCACCTGAAAGTGAGAAAAGGCATTCTCAAGGCACTGTTGTAGCCAGCGTCGCAAGATATTTATGGGCCAGATGTGCTAAAGATTCATATGTCTCTTCATGCTTCTACCACCATTCCAGAGGACATGCATCCATGATGATGATGGGTTCTGATCGATAATGATCTGAAGCAGCGCAGACCGACACAGGTTCATTTTCATCATCTGAGTCAGATGCCGCCAGCAGAAGGTTGATTTTCTTTTTTGGTGGTTCAGGTTCTATAGTTTCCGAATTGGAATGTTGCTCTTTTAAGACATCTGAAAACATTCTTACTACCTCGTCCCTCTCAGATTTTGGTCAGCACTTCACATTCTTAAACTTTGGGTTGAGAGCTGTAGCTGTTGTGACAAAGTTCCTCCTCTACCTTGGTGGGTCCTGTGCTTATCTGGCAGATTTGCTCACCTCAGTGATCTTCCTCACAGTCTAGGTCAACTTCTCCTGTGTCTGATCAGGAGTTGAGAGGTTTGGGGGGGAACCTGGGCCCGCCCTCTACTCTGGGTTCCAGCCCAGGGCCCTGTGGATTGCAGCTGTCTATAGTGCCTCCTGTAACAGCTGCATGACAACTACAACTCCCTGGGCTTCTTCCCCATGGCCTCTTCCAAACACCTTCTTTATCCTCACCACAGGACCTTCCTCCTGGTGTCTGATAACACTTGTACTCCTTAGTCCTCCAGCAGCACACCCTCTCTCTCTCAGCTCCTTGTGCCTCTTGCTCCCAGCTGCTCACACACACTTCCTCTCCTCTGGCTCCCCCCTCCCTGACTGGAGTGAGCTCCTTTTTAAACCTAGGTGCCCTGATTAGCCTGCCTTGATTGTCTGCAGGTGTTCTAATCAGCCTATCTGCCTTAATTGGTTCTAGCAGGTTCCTGATTACTCTAATGCAGCCCCTGTTCTGGTCACTCAGGGAACAGAAAACTACTCACCCAGTGACCAGTATATTTGCCCTCTACCAGACTCCTGTATCCCACTGGCCTGGGTCTGTCACACTAGCTTTAGAAATCTCACATTGGTACCTTTTATGTGTTTTGTCAAATCTGCAGTGAAAACGTTCTTAAAATGAACGTGCGCTTGGTCATCATCCGAGACGTCTATGACATGAAATATATGGCAAAATGTGGGTAAAACAGAACAAGAGACATACAATTCTCCCCCCAAGGAGTTCAATCGCAACTTTAATTAATGCATTATTTTTTAATGGGCATCATCAGCATGGAAGCATGTCCTCTGGAGTGGTGGCCGAAGCATGAAGGGGCATATGAATGTTTAGCATATCTGGCATGTAAATACCTTGCAACGCCAGCTACAAAAGTGCCATGTGAATGCCTGTTCTCACTTTCAGGTGACATCGTAAATAAGAAGCAGGCAGCAGTATCTCCTGTAAATGTAAACAAACTTATTTGTCTCAGCTATTGGCTGAACACAAAGTAGGACTGAGTGGATTTGTAGGCTCTAAAGTTTTACATTGTTTTGTATTTGAGTGCAGTTACGTAACCAAAAAAATCTACATTTGTAAGTTACACTTTCATGATAAAGAGATTGCACTACAGTACTTGTATGAGGTGAATTGAAAAATACTATTTTTTTATTATTTTTACAATGCAAATATTTCTAATAAAAATAATAATATAAAGTGAGCACTGTACACTTTGTATTCTATGTTGTAATAGAAATCAATATATTTGAAAATGTAGAAAAACATCCAAAAATATTTAATAAATTTCAGTTGGTAGTCTATTGTTTAACAATGCAATTAATCACGATTAATTTTTTTAATAGCATGTTAACTGCGATTAATCAACAGTTAATTTGAATACATTTTCTCTATAATGCTTTCACCTTAAGAATAAGTGTGCTTGCTGAGAAAGAGCAGTGAAATAACATAACAGATGGGCAATTACGCTGTTTATGGTGTCTGAGGAGAAAGCAAAGTGCAAATGCTGATTGTTTAGGCAGTCTGACTTGCTGGGAAATTAACAATGCCAGCAAGAAATTGTGCAGCCTGGAAAAACCCTAGTCAGGCAGGAGAGAGATGCAAATATCCCCCATTAGAGGTGACAGCTGAGGAGCCAGGGGTCTAGAATGCGTGTCCTTGCTGGACTATGGAGAGGGAATAAAGTGCAGTTCCCTTGAACTGTTGCAGCACGAACATTGCCAAAGCCACCAGCAAGAACACTGCCTTTGAGCTAGTGAAAATAGATGTCTCTCTCTCCCTGAGAGAGTCCCACAAGTGCAGAGGAGACGCTAGGCCTCCCTGGGCTGAAATGGGAGGGAGCAGCTAGCAGGACATTTTCCATTAATATCCTTGACTCTGCCTTGGCCTAGGATTTAAACATAATGCAAAGCCCTCCCTCTCCCTCCACCCCAAGTTTCTGGGTTGGGGGGGTTGAAGGCAATGGCTAAAGTAGATTGAAACAGGAGACGGAGTTTTCACTGCAGCAGCCAATAGAAGAGGGAGCTGTATGTGGGGGGAACATTTCCTAAGCCGTGGAGCACACAGGGCATTTCCTTTGCCCTTGATTAAAGGGAAGGGCTATTTGATAACAATGCTTTTCATCTGCTAGCTTTTTTTTTTTTCCACTGCAGATTGCCCTTTACACTGTACCATAGTTCACATGGCTGGGCATGTTTACACGTACAGTGCTGCAGCTGTACTGATGCTGTGCCACTGCAACACATCTGGTGAAGACGCTCTATGCTGATGGGAGAGAGCTTTCCCGCTGGCATAACAAAACCACCGCCGTGAATGGCAGAAGCTATGTCGGCAGGAGAAGCTCTCCCACTGACATAATGATGTGCACACAAGGGCTTATGTTGGTGCATTTTATGTCGCGCACACGCCTGCAGGCACTTCCATATGAATCAAAACTAAAACAGTGACCCAAGTTCAGAGGGATATTCAGGAGTCTGGATGCTTTTCCAAAACTATCTAATCCTCCTGAGTCTGCAAAACAGGGATGACGTTTCTGGCATTTCCTGTTTTGAGCCCAGCTGGAGAACAGAAGTGAAACAGCCAATTTAAAATGGTCACAATCTGTCTTCTCCAGACTTGAGGATTCTGTCTGCATCTGACAAACACACGTACCCAAGCCACTTACAGCCTCAGCAACATGTTTGGTTCAAGTATGTTTCCTGAAAGAGGGCAAAGGTCTGAGTGGGTATGACATTCTGTACCTCAAAGTAGCAGCCTGGAACCCCCATATTCATCACTGACATATCATGATACGCTTTGTACAAAGTACGCCTTGGGAGGTCTCCTGTTGAATTGTATGTACTATTATTGTATGTGAAGTTATGAAGTATTGCTGTCTGCATCACTGACATATGTTCTGAGGTTGGGAGACACCCACCGCTGACTTTTCAGTAGGGAGAAAGGAGCAACTATAACTGGCCAGACAGGCATTAATGGCGCATCAAGAAGAATCCACACTCCAAGAGGGACCTTAGGACAGCCTAACCCCAATGACACAGCAAGGATATTTCTACCAGTTGGAAGAAAGTATAAAATGGAGACAGTGACATCATCATTTGACATCTTCCCCCACCATCTCAACACTTGAATATTGCCTGCAAATTGGTCCCAGCTGGAAGGGTGTTTGGTCTGTGTAGTGAGAACTGTAAGGTGCCTGCAACACCTGTAGGGTGAGAGACCGCTTGATTTAAATCTTGCTTAGTCTGTTAAAGTTAGAATTTAGACTGCGTTTCTATTCTTATTTCTTAGGTAGCCAATTTTGATCTCTATGCCAGCTACTGATAATCACTGAAAATCCATCTTTCTGCAGTTAATATTTCTGTTTTATATTTTACCTCAAACAGTGTGGGTTTGGTTGAAGTGCTTGCAGAATCTCACCTCAGATGACAAAGGCTGGTGCATGTCCACTTTCCTTTGAGGAAGTGGTGAACTAATTAATGAGCTTGCACTGTTCAGGGGAGTCTTGAGCAGTGTCTCTTATCTCAGCTGGTTCACCCATCTCCAGTGAAGGCCTTGTCTACGCTAGTGAGCTTACAGTGCTCAACTGTAGTTGCTCTATGCCAACAGGAGAGCGCTCTCCTGTGGACATCATAAAACCACCTCAATGAGCGGGGGCGGCTATGTTGGCGGAGAATCTCTCCCACCAGCATAGTGCTGTGTACACTATCACTTATGCCTGCAAAACTTATGTCACTGAGGGGGTGTTTTTTACCTCTGACCCCAAGTGACAAAAGTTTTGCCAACATAAGTGCCAGTGTAGACATGGCCTAACCCTCTAGTGTTCTGAGTTTATCCACATCTTATCTGAGCTACTCAAGGCTCTTGCGTTTGCAAAACTAAGCTGGAAGCAGACTGATTTGTGTACATAGCCCTGAGTTCTGTCTGCCAAGACCTCAATATTTGCAAGCTTGCAGTACTATGCTGTTTTATAAGCAACCTGCAGAGCTGACAAGGAGTAATTAAACTATTTCTTTATTGCCCTAGGTCCTGAGGAAAATCTTTAAGAGGAGAACTAGAGATAAATCAGTAACAGTTGAAGAGGAGGAGAGGATGCCATAAAATACCCATAACATAAAACGAATCATTTCATGCACAGCCATAGTGCTCGAGAATCCAGACTTCATCAGCTCGTGACTCATGTACATGCTAGTCAACTTAATTTGGGCAGGTGTAAAGACAAAATAAAATCTTACTACAGTAATTGGTTTTCAAAGAAAGATGCCCCTTAGTCTGCATAGATTTGCTAATGGGCAAAATATTAATTCCACACCATTCTCTGCATTTTGAGGCGTGAGCTACTTAAAGTCTAACAACAGTGGCACCTTGGAGGGAAGATGAATATGCTGACCAAATTACAGTCCTGGCTGCTGCTGCTGCTGCTGGAAATCTGTTATCTAAATCAGTGGTCCCCAATGCAGTGCCTGTGGGTGCCATGGTGCCCACCAGGGCATCTATGTGCACTCGCGTAATGGCCGGCGGACAAGCATCCGCCAAAATGCTGCTGAAAAGCGGCATCATCAAGAGGCGTCACTGCTGAAATGCAGCTGATTTTTGGTGGCATTTCGGCGGCAACACCTCTTGACGTTGCTGCTTCTCGGTGGCATTTCAGCAGATGCTTGTCTGCCGGCCACGGTCCTCGGTGGCTCGTCGTCTGGTGCCCGCCATCCAGAAAAGGTTGGGGACCACTGGTCTAAATCATCTTGCTCCACTGTAGATCAATTCTTGAACAGACAGCTTGGTAGAACAAACTCAACATCCATCTCTATTAGGGCAGGGCTAAAAAACAACGACACTACTTATCATTAAGGTTAAGATTTTGTCACAGCTATTTTTAGTAAAAGTCATAGACAGGTCAAAGTCAATAACCAAAAGTTCATGGAAGCCTGTGACATGTCTGATTTTTACTAAAAATAATGAGGAGGGTGCTGATGGGGGGCAACTGAAGCCCCAGGGCTGTAGCGGAAAATGTCACAGAGGTCTTTGAAAGTCACGGAATTGATGACATAATCTTATCCTTAGTTATCATAAAAAGAGACAGTTTTAGTTTCTGTTCCCCCTGGCACCTAATAAAACACAGCAGCATGCACCACAAGAGTTTTTTGTACTAATATTCTGAGCTTGAGCTTAAAAAATAGTGTTGCCTAAGAGGTAGCCAGGTAGAGCAGATTTAGGAAATGAAGCCCTTCTGCCAGCTGTTGTTGGCAGCAAGAAAGGCTAGGTTCAATATCCAGGGATTCCTCTTAAAATTACAAGACAAAACCAGCTAGAGACTCCACCCAGAAACCTGGGAAAACAAAATACCTCCCCAAGGCATTAGGCAATACTTCCCCACTTGTAAACACAAAGAAAACTTTTATTAAGGGGAGAGGGAACAGCACTAATTTGTGGAAATGCAGTAATGACTCAGATGTGTACAGACAATAAGTACAACACTGACTGTGTACCAGAGGCACCGGAATGGGGGGGACTAGGGGCCATGACCCCATCACTTTTTACTAACTGTAAGGGTGAGCGGTGCGGGGAAAGGGGCAGAGAGGAGCGAGCAGGGTCTTGGAGGAAGAGGCAGCACGGGAACAGGGCCTCCAGGGAAGAGGCAGTGTGGGGGTGGGGCTCTGGCGGAATGGGCGGTGCGAGGGTAGAGGCTCAGGGAGAAGGCGTGGTGGCAGGGCGGGGTTGAGGAAGGAAGAGGCAGGGTGGGGAGGAGTCTCGGGGGGTGGGGCCACAGTTGGGCACCCATGGTCCCCCTACTTTTAGGGAGCTTCCCTCACTCCTGCCCCATACTATCTTGAGGAGTAGTCCCTTGCCTCAGTTTCCCCGTGTTGTGGTGTGAAAGTCTAAAACACAAATATCCCTTCAACATACCACTTCCCCCTTCCCTTCACTGCACCCAGTTCATGGTGCTCCCTGGCTGCTCGGAAGAGATGCCTTGTTCCTAGTCTCTCGTTTCACCTGTGACGCTTTCCTGCCTCTCACTCAGGGATGACGACAAGGGAAAGTGAGCCCCCCCACCCACTCCCCAATATTTCCTGCTGCTGCTCCAGCTATTCCAGCCAACTGGAGTAGAATAGAAGCCCTGGCACTATAGAGCATGAGCTGTGACTGCAGACATGCCAACTCTCATGAATTATTCACAAGCGATAGGATTTCTCACTAAAATGAAGCCTGACTCATGATAGAACTCTCAGCCACTGGAGAGTTCTAGCCCCAGATCATGAGCCAGGATTAATTTTACTTCAAAATCACTGTGGCGTGCAGGCCTCCTGCTGCCAGACCGCCCCCAGGGCTCCCATTGGCAGCCCACCCTGGGACTGACAGTCGGAGCCTCTCCTTATGGTGGCCAGGACTTCCACTGTCAGCCCCAGCCCCGGGGCTCCTGCTGTCTGCCACAGGCGGCCAGACCTTCCCTGACAGCCTATGAAGTGGGAGAGGGGACCCCACTGCAGCCCCCTTAGTCTGAGGAGGATGAAGAACCCTAAGAGGAGCAGAAGTCAGGCTGGAAGGATTGAACTATGGTCTGCGGGGTTCAGGGGGGCTGAAATGAGTAGGGTGAGGGCTGATGGGATGAGGGGGCTATATTGATGGTGGGTTCTGAGCAGGTGGGGTGAGTGCTGGGAAGGTGGTGGGGGTCAATGGGGTAGGGTAGCTGAACTGATGGGATGGTGGTGATGATGGGGGCTGGGGAACTGAACTGCGGCGGGGCTGAGTTGAGGGAGGTTGAGTGGGGACAGAACTGATGGGGGCTGCAGGAAAGGATTAACTGCAGGGCAGGAGATGGGAGAGAGTGAGGAGGGGCCAAAAATCACCTTATCTAGTTTGCACGGGAGGGTGGGCAATGCTTTGGCATGCGCACACCCTGCGGATGGGCAGGGGGAATTCAAAAATCAAGAGACTGACCTACAAAAAACACAATATAATCTTTTATTAAAATCTCATGATTTGGGGGGCCAATCTCATGATTTTTGGTCTCTTGAAGCTGGCAATACTGTGACTGTGGGAGTGATCAGTGAAATATAAGCAGGTAGTTCCTTACCTCAGAGAGCAGGGAGGTTGCTGCTGAAACACGCAGCCTACAGGACACACACCAGCAGAAGTGAGTTGCAGACCGATGACCATCCTGTGTCCCTGCTTGCGTGGGGAATATCCCCAAAGGCTATGTGGCTGCACTTCACAGACAGACACACCCACACTGTCTTCTCCCCACACCAGCAAGCAGGAGGAAGGCTGCTTCTGGCCAGGCCAGACCCCCTAGCTGCCTGGCCAGGGCCAATACCCAGCAAGTCCATAAGCAGGGGGCATGGGCAGTGGGTATAATAGGCCAGGAAAGACTTTGGCTTCCCTGGGTGCAGCTGTTGCTGCAGGATGCTGAGCTGGATTTGCTCTGGCCATGGGCCTGCAGGCATGGCTGGGGCAGCTCAGGCCAGGGCTCAGGTCGGTCAGCTGGCTGGGGCTGGCCCAAGGCTTCTCTGGTAGCAGGGCCGGGGAGGGGGCTCAGGGCTCCGGTTGCAGGGGGTGGGGCCTCATGATGAAGGGGCAGGACTAGTCTCCCCAAAGCAAGGGGGGGCTCCACCTGTCACCCATGGCAGGGGGGTGCAATGCATGGATCCTTTTATTTTCCAGATGATCTGCCTACTGCAAGCTTGGGCTGGCACCACCTGCCCCCTGCTGCATGGACTTGGTCAGGAAGAGGAAGCTGGCCTAGGACATCTGGCCTAGACTAGTCTAATGCAGTAGCCTGCAAAAGGGGGTTGGCCTGGGCCCCTGTCAGCCCCTTCCTCCCCCGCATTGCTGAATACAAGTAGCAAAATTTTTGTAAAAAAATATGCAAGCAAATGATCAATAACAATTTCAGATCTTTTCAGCAAAAGTGCATCAAAGAAAAACAAGTACTCTGAAAATTGCCAGGACTTACCCTCAACTTCAGAAATAGGCTTACTTTTGGAAAAATCAGTAAGAGTGCTCTACCAGCATAACCGCCAAACTCTAGACCTTAGATAACAACAAAGAAGATTGTATCATAGAAGTAGCACATTCAGTAGCAGATTCTTCATCACATGAAGAGGAGATGGAAGGATATGACTGAGTGATATGGTATCATGAATGGAAACTGGAAGAGAACCCACTTGATAACAAAGTAAGCCCAGGGAGTAAGAGTTCACCAGGCCAAAATTGTATCAACTGGCCCAAAACAACCACAGGTAAGATCTTATCCTTAAACAAAATACAAGAGTGAGTGGAAAAGTTTGAAAAGAGAGAGGTTTGATTTATATCCATGGGTCAAATATTGCAAAATGAAAGCTATGGAAAAGAATTCAGGATTCTGACCGCATGAAAATAGTCAAAATCACAAGAACTGTCAAGTGTTATAGGCTTTAGTGAAAGATATTCAGTCAAAAGGCAATAGTCTTTCCGTTCAGTCGCAAATTACTGATGCATATTTTGCTTTAGTGCATGTGAACCTCATGAATATCAAAGTGGTGGCCCATGTCCTGCAACTCACTGTATCCGGGGGTTTGCTCAAAGAGGAAAAGAAAAGAGTGAAAGCAGCAACAAGGGGAAATTCTGGGAGCTCCTGACTCTAATAGCAAAATACAACAATGAGGTACGAAATACAATTGAAAGTGGACCACACAATGCAAAATACACCCATTTGTCAATACAAAATAAAATCATTCACATGATGTCAGAAATGGTACTTGAATGGATAAGCCAAGATGTGAAAGAGGCGAATATTTTCTCGATAACGGTTGATGAAGCTAAAGACATTAGCAAAGTAGAACAAGTGTCAGTTATATGGAGACATTATTAGCATGAAATTAGTATATGAAAGATTTCTTGGTTTCCATCCTGCCGAGTTACTTAACGCAAAGTCTCCCTTTAAGTACATGAAGAACACAGTGTCACGGTGTGGTATTGATATACAGAACTGTATTGTCCAGACAATGACGGTGCCAGCATTATGAGTGGAAATGTTAATGGTATTCAAGCACTCTTACGGGAAGAAGTATTTCAAGCATTGTACGTTTGCTGTTTCAACCACAGGCTCGATTTAGTTATTATTGATGTATGCAAAGGAAAAAAAACATGCACTGAATTTTTTCACTATCCTAGAGAAACTGTACAGTTTTCTCTCTTGATCAGCTGTACACGCTAAAACTACAACCCAGAAATAAAGTCTTGGAATTGAAGAAGCTCTGTGACTCTTGCTGGGCATGCCACATTTCTGCTTGTAATGCTGTGAAAAAGACAATTTCATCCATTCTTGTAACACTTTTTGTACTATCTCAAGACATGCCAAGTGGTGACAGGGCAGTAGGTGCATGAGGTCTTAGTTCAGTATTAGACTAATTTTATTGTCTTCTTTTGCATGTTCACAAAAATTCAACTTGTTAAAGTTGTATCTGATTACTTGCAAGTAGATGAGTATGACTTGTCTCAGCCAGGCTTATCTGTAGACACTAATCAGCAAATTTCTGAACATGAGAGATTCAGAAGAGGTGTTTGATGAAATAGGAAGTGAAAGCCATTACCATTGCTTCAGAAAATGATTTGAGATTGCATGAAGTTTGGAGAGTTCACAGTTGTGTACAAAATTTGCCTAAAAAACTTCAGAAAACATGACTGAAGAAGTGTCAAGTGAAGAACATCCCCTTTTAGACAAAGGAAACTTCAAGAAACATGCCTTTTTGCTAATGCTTAAATCAGATAACTAGAGAACTTCAAAGATTTTCTGAAAATAAATCTATTTTTATTAGTCTCAGCTGCCCCAACCCAAAGTATGAGAACTTTCTTGACTTTCAGATACAACTTTAAGAAGTTGAATTAAAGCCACTCACAGAACACTATGGATGCAATATAGATAGTAAGGAGATCAAGATAAAACTCTTGCCAAAAGTAATTGAACACTATGAAGAACAGAAGAAATCCAAGACTGACAGTTTGCTGCAGCTGCTAATTTTTTTGGATAAATACATACTGCATACATTATGTGCGATTGGTGTGAGTGTTCCTCTGTCAAGTGCTGCATGTAAAAGAACATTCATATGCCTTCCACAGGTGAAAGAGCACCCGAGGAATTGCATGACAAGTGACTGGGTAAGGGACTTGGCTGTCATGGCTATTGACACAAAAGTTGTTTAAGTCTCTTGATCTGAAGAGAGTTGTTAACAGATAATTTGCAGCTGCTCACAACAACAGGCATTGCCAGCTTCAATAAGGTCCTCATCACCCCTTCATTGCCCCTGCTCTCACTGTGCCACCTCCTTCAGATGTGGTGCCACCTCTTGCTGCTGCTACCCAGAATGCCTCTGATCGTGCTGTTGCCTCTCTGGCATCTCTCATCTTGCCACTCCAGTCACAAAGACCTAAAACTGCCTGGCCCAGCATAGCTCAAGTCATACCTCTAGGACTGCTGGGTAGGAGGTACCGTGTTGCTGTGTCATTCACAGCTGAGCCTGTCTGGTCCGGTCATGCAGTTTCATGACCATCTAGCCCTGCTCTTTGCTCTTTGGGATTACAACTCTAATTCACTGCTGCCACCTCCTCGGCTTGGTCTCTCACCACAACACCGTCTTCACCCCAAGTCTAAGAAGGCTCTTCCCCAGACCAGCTATTAGTGACTTCTACTGCAACGATCACTGGAGAGAGAGAAAAGTCTCTCAGCTGTCGATTCAGCCCTATCTTTAAGCTTTAGGGGAAGGAGCATTATGGTCGCTATGTATATTATAAACCTCTTCCAAGAAAGAGCACTGTTGTGCCGAGTATTGTACACCCACATACTGAGACAATCTCTGTCCCCAAGGAGCTGACAATGTAAATAGGGAAGACAGACATGGGTGGGAGTCAAAACAGAGGCAAAGCGACTTGCCCTAGTTCAGAAAGCAGGTCAGTGGCTCAACCAAGTCTCAGTCTATTGCTGTTCCCCATTAGGCCAGGCACCACCACTGCAAGACGGCATTGTGATATGGATATTTGTACATTAGACTGAGACAAAAGCACTTTCACTTGTGACTTAAACCAGTGCTCTGCTGGTGGCAGTTTGTTGCATTAAGTCAACTTGCTACCAACATGCCTAACCTCTGAATTTCTAAACAAACGTCAGTGTGTTGCTGAAGAAATGCCAAAGTCCCTTCCCTGCTGACCACGGTTTTCAGAATCAGGCTGCTGCAACTAAAAATGCTCCCTGCACATTGAAGGAGAGACTTTTAAGTACCCGCGCTCTGGCCTTTTCGGCCTTCCATGGCTGTGTCTGAGTTCGGAAGACATGAATAAGTTATGACTCACCAGCTAAGAAGTTCTTTTGTCAGAAGCCCCTTTGTGCTACACAGTCACAATCTGCATTGTCACTGGAGCGGTAGCGTCAAACCAGCAATCCCAATTCCCCTTTAGGGCTATGAGTGCTTTGTCGGTACATGTAACAGCTTCCCTCTTTCAAAACCAGACTGCTTTTATTTCAGGTTAACGCAAAGGTTAGTCGGATGATATTAATGCTTAAAAATAGATCAAATGGGAGAAGGGAGACTTCCTAATTAGTTCAGCTTTTGTTAGTGACATTTCCTTTTCCCCTCACACCTAAATGAATTCAGTGCTTGTCAATGTATGGAATAAAAAGCCCTGGCCTCAGCCAGATTTAAAGAGCCTGATCCTGCAGCCCTTAATCTCATGTGCATTCTCGCTGATGTAAAGCTTGTGGGCCAGATCTTCAAATGGTGTAAACTGGGGGTCGTGCCTTTGAAATTAGTATAGCACTAGGGTAAGATCTGTGCTGTGCCTCTGAGAACTTGCAGCCCAAGGGAGAGGGAGGGCAGCCTTAGGTGCCTTTACACCACCTTTGTGCCCTCCCAATCCTGGGCTGCTCTGTGGGGTGGAGAAGCCCGTGGCATGATTTAGACAGACCTGAGAGGCCTGTATATATCACAACAGCCTGCCTGGGCTGCAGCATGGTCCCAAATCTCCAGTGCTGCCTGCTACAGCCCTGCCCATGACACACCCACCCTTGCACATCCCCTACAACAAGGCTTGCAAGGGGCTCCTTGGAAGCCAGCCTTATGGGTATTTTCAAACAGTGCCTGTACCAGTTCCTCCCTGAGCCAGAACTGTTATTTGCAGGGCCTCTTTCTGCTGCTCTGATCCCTTTACCTGCTGTAAAGGGGCTGGAGCAAGTGGGAAGGGAAGGGTAGGGAATTTCATCACTAGCTCCTGTAATAACAACAGTTCAGTGACCATAACATCACTTGATTGGGATGGGTGGTCAATACCTCTATTGTTCAAAATAAGTGATCTGTCCACAATATCTACTGAGGTATTTACCACCATAGCATCCCATCTGAACACCTCCCAAGTTTTAAAAAAGAAGGAACAAAAGTTCAAAACAATCTGCTTGTCTTCCTTCCCCTGCTGGTAGAATTAAAATGAACAGTTGATACATTTTTTTAAAATGTTTTTGAATTTCACCTGTAACGCAGTAAATTATTTTGGCTCCCAAGAACAGCGTTATATCGAGGTAGAGGTGTGTGTAGCAGTGGTTCTCCACCTTTCCAGATTCCTGTACCTCTTTCAGAGTCTGATTTGTCTTGCATACCCCCAAGTTTCACCTCACTTAAAAACTACTTCTTGACAAAATCAAACCTTAAAATACAAAAATGTCACAGCGCACTATTGCTGACTTTCTCATTTTGTCCGTATGAAAATTTAGTTGGTACTGACTTCGCTAGTGCTTTTTAGGTAGGCTGTTGTAAAACTAGGCCAATATCTAGATGAGTTGATGTACCCCCTGGAAGACCTCTGCATACCACCAAGGGTACATGTACCCCTGGTTGAGAACCACTGATGTAAAGAAACTCTCAGAGTTAAAGCCACTGGCAAGAAAAGGACGAAGCACACACAAACCTGATCAGCGATGCTACCCTCCCTCACTTGGTCACCTCTCTCGCTCCTCCCCCTCCCCGCCCCATTGCTTTTCAGTGGTATTTACAAAATACCCCCCAAAAATTGCCTTCACAAACCATCACAGAAATAAAGGGGCAATTGTCCACTCCAACCATTTTAACTCTTCTTTTTGACCAAAACCAACCGAAATCATCTCTTCAGAGGAAATCAGAACCTCTATGCATCAGAAAGCCAGAGATCACTACTTTGGAAACAAACAAAACCCTCACAACTAGAAATGGACGACAGGGAGAGGGCAACGTGTAGAAATAGATGCAGCTTCTGCTGCCTTTATTGTACTTCTCCTAGGAACAAACTTGTCCTTTCACTTCCCTGGCTGTCCAGCCTGCAAGTACTACATTCATTTTACTTTGAAGTATTCTGAAAAGTGGTTCTCTGGACATGTCATATTTGCATTCTCTCAGTGACTCCAGATAAAATTTGCTCAGTTTATAAGCCAAAAGATTATTTTATTTTTTCTAACTCGCAGGGCTCCAAACTCCACGTAGGATCTGAAAAATCTAGAGGAGTTCTTTCTGCATTTTACCCCATCACTGGTAGCAAAGATCCTGCAATCCAGATTTTAGCTGGCATGTTTTGTTGATGATGCACAAGGCAGAGTTGAATCGTGTTCTCTTCAGTCCTTCCAGTCAAGGGCAGGGGCCTTGGCAGAGACAGATCCACCCTGGAGGTGAATGCCTGGCTGCAAGGATGGTGTCACCAGCAAAGTTTTGGCTTCCTTGACCACAAGGATGCTGTTCCAGGAAGAAGGGCTGCTAAACAGAAATGGGGTCCACCTATCTTGGGGGGAGGAATATCTCAGTGGTTTGAGCATTAGCCTGCTAAACCCAGGGTTATGAGTTCAATCCTTGAGGGGGCCATTTAGGGATCAGGGCAAAAATCTGTCTGGGGATTGGTCCTGCTTTGAGCAGGGGGTTGGACTAGATGACCTCCTGAGGTGCCTTCCAACTCTGATATTCTATGATTCTATCAAGGAAGGGGAAGAGCATATTTGGCTGAAGACTGGCTAACCTAGTGAGGAGAGCTTTAAACTAGGTTCAATCAGGGCAGGAGACCAAAGCCCACAGGTAAGTCAAAAACATGGAGACCTGGGAAAAGGATCAGAATATGGGGGGGAGCATGGGCTATTATAGCAGGGATAAAGGAGAGAGAAGACAGAAGGGGGGAAATCAAATCAGTATCTTAGATGGGGAATAAGCAGGAAGAACTCAAAATACTAGTAAATAAACACAACTATGACATAGTTGGCATCACAGAGACTTGGCAGGATAATACACATGACTGGAATATTGGTATAGAAGGATACAGCTTGCTCAGGAAGGACAGGCAGGGAAAAAAGGGAGGAGGTGTTGCCTTATATATTAAAAATGTATATACTTGGACTAAGGTTGAGATAGAAATAAGAAACAGACTTGTTGAAAGTCTCTGGGTAAGGAAAAAAGAGGTAAAAAGCAAAGGTGATGTCATGATAGGGGTCTACTACAGATCACCAAACCAGGAAGAAAAGATGGATGAGACTTTTTTTTAAACAATTAACAAAATCATCCAAAGCACAGGACTGGGTGGTGATGGAGGACTTCAACTACCCAGACATCTGTTGGGAAAATAACACAGCAGGGCACAGATTATCCAACAAGTTCTTCAAATATAGTGGAGACATAAAAGGAAACAAGAAAACATTCTACAAATATATTAGAAGCAAGAGGAAGACCAAGAACAGAGTAGGCCTGTTACTCAATGAGGGAGGAAAGACAATAACAGAAAATGTGGCAGAGGTGCTTAATGACGTCTTTGTTTCAGTTTTCACCAAGAAGGTTGATGGCGATTAGACATCTAACATAGCATATGCCAGTGAAAATGAGGTAGGATCAGAGTCTAAAATAGGAAAAGAACAAGTCAAAAATTACTTAGACGAGTTAGATGTCTTTAAATCATCAGGGCCTGATGAAATGCATTGGAGAATACTCAGGGAGCTGACAGAGGAGATATCTGAGACATTTGCAACTATGTTTTAAAAGTCATAGAAGACGAGAGACATTCCAGAATACTGGAAAGGGGCAAATATATTGCCAATCTATAAAAAAGGAAATAAGGACAACCTGGGGAATTACAGACCAGTCATCTTAACTTCTGTACCTGGGAAAATAATTGACCAAATAATTAAGCAATCAATTTGCAAACACCTAGAAGATAATAAGGTGATAAATTACAGTCAGCATGGATTTGTCAAGAACAAATCATATCAAACGAACCAGATAGCTTTCTTTGACGGGGTAACAAGCCTTCTGGATGGGGGGGAAGCAGTAGATGTGGTATATCTTGACTTTAGTAAGGCTTTTGATACTGTCTTGCATGACCTTCTCATAAACAAACTAGGGAAATACAACCTAGATCAGGGGTGGGCAAATGATGGCCCGTGGGCTGGATCCTGCCCCTCAGGGCTTTGGATCTGGCCTGCAGGACTGCCTCCCATGGCACCGCAGACCCTGGGCCCTTGCCTCCAGGCACCTCCCCCCACAGCTCCCATTGGCCAGGAACAGGGAACAGAGGCCAATGGGAGCTTTGGAGGAGGTATCTGGAGGTGCAGCAAGGGCAGTGCATGCAGAACCCTCTGTCCTCCCATCATCCAGGGGCCACAGCGCTTCCTGGAGCAGTGTGCGGCTGGGGACAGGGCAAGTGTGCAGGGAGCCTGCCCTGGACCTGGTGCACACCGCTGCCACCCCAGAGCCTGAACTCCTCCTGCACCCTGCCCTAAGCCCCCTGCCTGCACCACGCACCCCTCCTGCACCCCAACCCTCTGCCCTGAGCCCCCTGCCACACCCCTCCTGACCCCAACTCCATGTCCTGAGCCCCCTTCCACAACCTGCACCCCAACTCCCTGCCCTGAGCTCCTTGCTACATCCCTGTTCACTCCAACCCCCTGCCCTGAGCCCCCGCTGCACCCTGCACCCCTCCTGCTCCCCAACCCCCTGCCCTGAGCCCCCTTCTGCACTCTCCACCCCTCCTGCACCCTAACCCCCTTCCCTGAGCCCCCCATACACCCCGCACCCCTCCTCTGCCCGAAACCCTTGCCCTGAACCCCTTCCTGCACACCGCACCCCCTCCCACACCCCATACTCCCTCTTGCACCCCAACCCCTTGCCCCAGCCCTGCATACTATTTCCCCACCCAGATGTGGCCCTTAACCCAGAAAATTTGCCCACCCCTGACCTAGCTGGAGCTACTATAAAGTGAATGCATAACTGGTTGGAAAATCTTTCACAGCGAGAGTAATCATCAGTGATTCACAGTCAAGCTTGAAAGGCATAACAAGTGGGGTCCCGCAGGGGTCAGTTCTGGGTCCAGTTCTGTTCAATATCTTCATCAATGATTTAGATAATGGCATAGAGAGTACATGTATAAAGTTTGCAAATGATACCAAGCTGAGAAGGGTTGCAAGTGCTTTGGAGGATAGGATTAAAATTCAAAATGAGCTGGACAAACTGGAGAAATGATCTGAAGTAAATAGGATGAAATGCAATAAGGACAAATGCAAAGTACTCCATTCCGGAGCATACTTACAAAATGGGAAATGACTGCCTAGGAAGGAGTACTGCGGAAAGAGATCTGAGGGTCATAGTGGATCACAAGTTAAATATGATCAACAGTGTAACGCTGTTGTAAAATAAGCAAACATCATTCTGGGATGTATTAGCAGGAGTGTTTTAAGCAAGACACGAGAAGAAATTCTTCCGCTCAACTCCATTCTGATTAGGCCTCAGCTGGAGTATTGTGTCCAGTTCTGTGCACCACATTTCAGGAAAGATGTGGACAAACTGAAGAAAGTCCAGAGAAGAGCAGCAATGATTAAAGGTCTAGAAAACATGACCTGTGAGGCAAGATTTAAAAAATTGGATTTGTTTAGTCTGGAGAAGAGAAGACTGAGAGGGGACATGTAACAGCTTACAGGTACATAAAGGGTTGTTATAAGGAGGAGGGAGAAGAATTGTTCTTCTTACCCTTTGAGTATAGGACAAGAAGCAATGGGCTTAAATTGCAGCAAGGGAGGTTTAGGTTGGACGTTAAGAAAAAACTTCCTAACTGTCAGTGTGGTTAAGCACTGGAATGAATGGCCTACGGAGGTTGTGGAATCTCCATCATTGGGGATTTTTAAGAGCAGGTTGGACAAACACCTGTCAGAGGATGGTCTAGATAATACTTAGTCCTGCTTTGAGTGCAGGGGACTGGACTAGATGATCTCTCAAGGTCCCTTCCAGTTCTATGATCTATGATTCTGTAGCTGTATTTACTCTCCAGTGCTAACAGTCATCCGCTTTTATAGCTCCCCAAGTAAAAATAGCTTCCTTTTGCAGAGCACTTTCATGCAAACAGTATTCCAGAATGTGCTTTATAAAGCTAATATATCATGTGGTTACATGGATCAAATAAGAAATGATAGAGCAGTGGGGAGAAATTAAGAGGGGCAGGCAAGGAAGATAAAATGTTTGTTGCTGTTCAAGATTAGACGAGCTGCAGAGGAGAAAGCTTTTGCAGGAAAAGTAGGAGAGTTAAGGAGTTGGAAAGTATCATTTTTAGACCTGTTTCTGGCTAAAGCTAGACGTTACCTTTTTTTTTTTTTAAGGAACGTTCCCAAGGGCAATAGTTCTATTCTAAACAGGTTTTTATCACAACCTTATCACCACGGTATCTGAGTGCCTTCCTGCAGAGCATTAAGGGAAGAGACTGATACCTGTCACATGGTTCATCCTCTCCCCAATAGTATGTTTTGGTAGAGGATTTTTTTTTTTTTTAATGTATATGCTCCTTGGTGTTAGTAAAGGCAGGTCATTGCATTTGGCTCCTTGCATTTGGAAAGGAAAGTAGTGAGGTTTGTTAACTATACAGAGAAAGTCAATGTTATGAAGGATGCACTATTCCTGTTATGAGGCAATATGAAAGGAAATTCAATCCATGATGTCACTTGGGCTTGGGGCTGCTGCTTTTCATCACTATTGGGGGGCAGAGGTGGGTGGATTCGGAACGTGAGTACCTGCTGGTGAATGGCTTAGTGAGGAAAAGGAGAGCTTTGATGGGAAATGCAGGGCCAAAATATCAAAGCAGCTTGGAAACCTGAGCAGAAACATTCATTAGGAGGCAATGGCTGCTGCTTTCTCTTAGCTCAGGAGCCTGTTTAAATTTCAATTAAAGTGTATATATACACGTTTGTACACACACAGCTCCTAGCTGACGTGTTGCCATGGTCTTTCTTCAGCAATAAGAAAGATGCACCCTGAAGGTAATTGTTTTATCAGCAGTTCCGCTGCCACCAGCAGGTCTGCTTAAATGTCAGCCCCAAAGCACCAGCATTTAACAACCATATTATTCACACTCCACATAACTGAACAAAAGCACCAGTTAATAGTCCAAAGTCATCAAAGGGGAAAATGGGCATATTTTTTCATTCATTGGATTTTAATGACTCAGTGACATTGCTATTCTTCTAATTTATTATCCATTTATCAAGTTGGGAGAGGAAATCCTGGAAAGTGTCTAGCGATTCCTGAATTTTACCCAAGTAGGGAAAAGCAAACATGGAGGAACGCTGGATTGTTGAACTGTAGGGAACATATATACACTGTTGCAGACATCTGTGCCACGTGCACTGGATACTTTGCACTTCCTCCACCTGCTCTGGAGGCCTAGCACGCATGTTGCGATCTAACCTGCCTGAAGCCATGTGTTCTTGTTAGGTGCATGAGGGTTTGCATCATGGCAATAATGATGCTGTCATGCAACACACACAAATTTTGTACTGCAATATTTTCCAATTAATAGGAACTTTAAAATCCAATTGGTGCTGCTTGTAGGGCTTACGTGGATGAGGTGGTGTGGCGCAGAGGCAAAAGGTTGAGGCAGTGCAGCCTACTGGGTAGAACACTGAACTGGGATCAGGAGTTCTAGGTTCTATTTCCAGCTTGGCCACTGGGTGACCCTGAGCGAGTCATTTCACCGTTATGTGCCTTAGTTTCCCAGTGTGTTAAATGGAGCTAAGGATGTTGACCTCCTTTGTAAAGCACTTTGAGCCCTACTGCTAAAAAGTGCTATAAGAGTGAGGTATAGTTAATTGTCATTTTATTTGATGGGTACATCAGTCCTGAACACTCCCCAAGGGTGCTGAGATGCCCACATCACTCACCACTGCCATCCCAGAGCACCAATAAAACCATGCCAGGCTGCCCCACATTATAGTCGGTACATACCACATATTGCACAGAGATTCTATTTTAGAATTATTTAAGAAAGTTTGAAAATATTTTTACTGGGACTATTTTTGCATCCCTCTGTCTGAAAAACCATTGTTGTTATATTTCATTAACTTAAGTCCAGCTGTACAAAGTTTCTTAAGGGTTAATGCATTCTACAAAGCAGACACATAACAACTGTCCTGGCATGTAATAACACAACTTTAAAGTCGAGTCACAGTGTCCAAATATTATGCTATTCAATAATGGGAGTGGGGGGGGAGTTTAATCCTTAAACCCATTGCCCCACAATTATTCAAAGGGAAAAAGGTAGCGGGCCAAATGGAAGAAAACCATGCTACCGAGAGAGACTAACCATATGACAATAAATATATTTCCAACTTGTAATAGACTCAGCATATTATTTAATTAAAAAAACCCTAGTAAGATCACTGCAGCTTCCCAGGGTGGGAAATATTTAAATTGGTTAAGCAGCTTACACTTTGCAGCAGCTACTATAATCCAACAAACAAGTTCTGTCCCAGGCACCAAGATCAATTGAGAGTAATGATAGGATTAATATTTATGATACTCCTCCCATGAAGCCAGCTTATGGGGTCACCAAGCAATCTAGATCACATTCATGGCATGTAATTATCCTAGCAGGCTGAACAATTTCATAGTCTATAGCCTGTTTACTCAGAAATGTTTAAATAACTAGCCTGGGCAATACATTTACGGGGGAGGTGTTGGAAGAAAGAGAGAAATTGAAGTATTGCATATTGTAAATCTAGAAACTTGAGTTAGCAAAATTATAAAAACAATTTGATTTTAATTATGTCTGACATTATGTAATGCTAGAATGAAAATATGCATTGTGATTTCATATATGTGGTTAAATTTAATATCTATCCTTATTCATTCTATTTCCCAAAGATGCATGAGACACAAGGGAATGAGTTTATAAAAGCTATGAAGACAAGATAACTACTCAAGTTTGAATTAAAAACCCCATTGCTTTCCTCTTCTCTTGGTTTCATAACCTGCATTTCTTACCTCGTTATAAGGAAAGGAAAAGCCATCTATTTCATAGCACAGATATCTGTGGCTCAGGTTGTCTTGGGTTGATGCTGCCTGGAGAGATGCGTGCTTACCTGTGATTGGAACAGATAGTCCAGTGGACTGATCTTGGAGTTGGTAAACCTGTCTTTTCATAACTCTGCTAGTGATTTGCTGTGCAATGGAAAAGCCATTTAGCCTCGTTATACCTTACTCCTTCCCTCTGTACAATGGAGACAATGCATATCAACTTTGTCTTGCACTTTGAGGTCTATGGATGAAGGCTCCGTGTAAGTGCAAATTATTATTGATCATTGCCAAAAGGTGGTACTTAGAAGAGATCCACATCTTCAGTTTGCTTTGAGATTCATAGATTCCAAGTCCAGAAGGAGCCATTGTAATAACCTAGTCTGACTTCCTATATAGCACAAGCCACAGAACTTCCCCAAAATAATTCCAAGAGTAGATCTTTTAGAAAAACATCCAGTCTTGATTTAAATCATGCCTGTGATGGAGAATCCACCATGGTGGCCCTTGGTAAGTTGTTCCAACAGTTAATTACTCTCACTGTTAAAAATGTACGCCTTATTTCCAGTCTGATTTTATCTAGCTTCATCTTCCAGGCATTGGATCATATTATAGCTTTTTCTGCTAGGTTGAAGAGTCCATTATTAAATATTTGTTCCCTATTTAGATACTCAGAGACTGCGATCAAGTCACTTCTTAGCTTTGGGATGAATAGCACATAACTTTGGGATGAATTTCAAAGGGATTGTGAATGACATGCATGGACAATAAGTCTACCCTCCATTTTTGCTATTATCCTGTGATAGAAAATTCTGATGGAGGAGAACTGGAAGAGTTTTCCTCCCAATAAATATCCAGGATGCAGGTGCCAGTACAGTGTGTTGTAGATAGACTAGGTAAATGCAGTGCAAGCTTTCTCCAGGCTAGCCCCCAGCCTACCTCAACACTGACCTGGAGGGACATCCAGTAGGGGATAGAAGATATTTTTGAAGCTATCCTGCCATTCAGTCCTGGTCACTAAGGCTGCCAGCAAGTATTCCAGTTAAAGGTGGCGATCTTAAAATCCTGTTCATTAGAAACTGAATTGAGCTCACAATCTCAGCCACAGACTGTCCACCAGCACACAAGCTTAGGCTACCAGACAACATACATAGACTATCAGCCAGCACTATCATGACCGCAGCGGGCTGGATTTGATAGGCATCTGGGGAAAATGACTGAAATGAAAAGGACATAGTTGAGGACTTCTATTCCAAGTCTCAGTCCTGTCTTTATTCAAATAGTTAGGAGGGGAAAAATAATACTATATAGCCATAGCCTTTTATACTGGATGCTGACTCAATGGAGGAGCTGGAAGAGCAGTTTGGGAATGGAAAATCATATTTCTTTCATTCTTGTAGTATGATACTTTTTCAAATGGTTATGGAATCAGGGCATCAAACCTTCGATCTATACTCTGCCAGGTTTCTGGAACTACAAAGTCAATCACATTCTTTCCTGCAGGAAGCAGATTAGTTACCAACTAATGGCTCTTAATTCACTGTTTGTCTTACAGCTGTATCAACTTCTGAATAATGGTATTTATCACAGCTAAGACACTCACCAACAGGATCCTACAGAGAAGGAGAGGCAGATGGTAAAGGCTAAAGGGATATCTTCTTTGCTGTCATTTTTGGAGTGCTCTTGAGGTGAAGTGGATGACGACATTTGAAAGTTAATATAATAGCACTAGAAACTGGACATCCACATGCCAGATACAGTCAGATTGAGCTGAGGTAAGGAAGCACTACCTACTGATTAGAGACTAGGTCGAGGAAAGCAGGAGCTCCTTAGGTTCTAACTCAGGGGTTCTCAAACTGGGGGTCGGGACCCCTCACGGGGTTGCGAGGTTATTACATGGGTGGGTCACGAGCTATCAGCCTCCACCCCAAACCCCACTTTGCCTCCAGCATTTATAATGGTGTTAAATAGATTTAAAAGTGTTTTTAATTTATAAGGGAGGTCGCACTCAGAGGCTTGCTGTGTGAAAGGGGTCACCGGTACAAAAGTTTGAGAACCCCTGTTCTAACTGTATCAAAAAAATTCGCAGTCTGAGCACTGAGAAGGTTTAGGTAGTACACTTCGCCCAGCCGTAATTGAAAGGAAAAGCAGATCAGGAATACAAATCAGATGCTCTGTCTATTCTGGGAGTAAGGGAGACATATAGCCACTGATCTATGTGGCAGGAATTTGGATGCAACTTCAGATAAAAAAATCTATCAAATCTAGCAGAGGGAGCCTAATTCTCCTGCTCCCACCACAACATAAGAGTAACTCCCTGCTTTTGTAGTCAAAGGCCTGGTCTACACTATGTGTTTAAACCGATTTTAGCAGCGTTAAACGGATTTAACGCTGTACCCGTCCACAAAACGAGGCCCTTTATATCGATATAAAGGGCTCTTTAAACTGGTTTCTGTACTCCTCCCCGATGAGAGGAGTAGCACTGAAATCGGTATTACCATATCGGATTAGGGTTAGTGTGGCCGCAAATCAACGGTATTGGCCTCCGGGCGGTATCCCACAGTGCACCATTGTGACTGCTCTGGACAGCAATCCGAACTAGGATGCACTGGCCAGGTAAACAGGAAAAGCCCCACGAACTTTTGAATTTCATTTCCTGTTTGCCCAGCGTGGAGCTCTGATCAGCACGGTGGCGATGAAGTCCCAAATCCAAAAAGAGCTCCAGCATGGACTGTACGGGAGATACTGGATCTGACCGCTGTATGGGGAGACAAATCTGTTCTATCACAGCTCCGTTACAGAAGACGAAATGCCAAAGCATTTGAAAAAAATCTCCAGGCTATGATACAGAGTCCACAGCACAGTGCTGCATGACAAGCGTAACGGAAAGCCAAAGAATCAAATGGACACTCCTGGAGGGAGGGAGGGGGTACTGAGGACTCCAGCTATCCCACAGTCCCCAGCAGTCTCCGAAAAGTATTTGCATTCTTGGCTGAGCTCCCAATGCCTGTAGGGTCAAACACATTGTCCTGGGTGGTTCAGGGTATAGCTCGTTAATTTACCCCCCCCCGTGAAAGAAAAGGGAAAGAAATCGTTTCTTGACTTCTTTCAATGTCACCCTATGTCTACTGCATGCTGCTGGTAGATGCGATGCTGCAGCAGTGAACAGCAGTATCCACTCCTCTCCCATCCCCTCCCCGGTGGCAGACAGTACAATATGACTGCTACCGTTGTCATCATCAGCCCGTGAGTGCTCCTGGCTGGCCTCAGGTGAGGTCGGCCAGGGGCACCTGGGTAAAAATAGGAATGACTCCTGGTCATTCCCAGTTGATGGTACAGAACGGCTGGTAACCGTGTTCATCATAGCAACTGGGGGCTGAGCTCCATCAGCCCCTTCCCTTTCATGTGTAAAGAAAAGATTCTGTACTGCCTGGACTATCATAGCAGTGGGATGCTGGGCTCCTCTTCCCCGCACCATTTAATGTCCTGCCTGGACTATCATAGCAGCTGGAGGCTGCCTCCCCCTCATTTTATCTCACTAACAAGTCACTGTTTCTTATTCCTGCATTCTTTATAACTTCATCACACAAATGGGGGGACACTGCAACGGTAGCCCAGGAGGGTTGGGGAGCAGGGAAGCAACGGGTGGGGTTGTTGCAGGGGCACCCCCTAGAATGGCATGTAGCTCATCATTTCTGCGGGATCTGACATGGAGCAGCTGTGCTGTCTGGTTCTCTGGTACACTGGTTCTCTAGTACACTTGCACCATATTCTAGGCAGGACTGACTATTTTTAGATACCATAAAGGAGGGATTGACTCGGAGGGTCATTCCCATTTTTGTCTTTGCGCCCCCGGCCGACCTCAGCCAGGGGCACCCATGACAGCAGCGGACGGTACAGAACGACTGATAATGTTCATCTCATCGCCAATTTACAATGGCACGGCAGACGGTACAGAACAACTGATAACGGTCTCTGCTATCTTTGCAAAGGCAAATGAATGCTGCTGTGTAGCGCTGCAGTACTGCCACTGTTAGCAATATCCAGTAGACATACGGTGACAGTAAAAAAAAGCTGAACGGGTTCCACGGTTGCGGTGCTATGGCGTCTGCCAGGGCAATCCAGGGAAAAAGGGTGCGAAAAGATTGTCTGCTGTTGCTTTAACGGAGGAAGGAATGAGTGATGACATTTACCCAGAATCACCCGCGACACTGTTTTTGCACCATCATGCATTGGGGTCTCAACCCAGAATCCCAATGGGTGGGGGAGACTGCGGGAACTATGGGATAGCTATGGGATAGCTACCCACAGCTCCAGAAATCGACGCTAGCCTCAGACCATGGATGCACACCACCGAATTAATGTGCTTAGTGTGGCCGCATGCACTCGACTTTATACAATCTGTTTTACAAAACCGGTTTATGTAAAATTGGAATAATCCCGTAGTGTAGACATACCCAAAGGCAGCCAATTGTATCCTGGGCGTATGGAGAACAGGACTTCTGGTTGGCGTTTACCAAAAGTCGTTTCAGCTTAATGGCTGCTCAGTAGCCTGGATGAAACGAGTTGGTGTCTAAATCCATGGTCTAGTGGACACACCACAAAACCACTCCACCAGGCATCCTTACTGGGAGTCTCAGCATAGCTGCAAAGGGCTGTAGGATACTGTGACACTTCCTGGGCGTACCCAGGGTTGGGAGCACCTCACTACCTCTGCCCTTATCTGTGCCTGCTGGGGGCCAGCTCCCTGATTGCACCAGGCACAGGCAACACAAGCGCTCCCCTACATAGGCTCCGTTGTCCCTCTGCAGATAAGCAATGGGCACTCTTCAACTCCCAAGACACCTGAATGTCTCCCTGCCATGTCCAGTCCATGATCCATTGGACATTCCTTTGAGAATAGCAGAGCTGCGAACTGTACATCTGAGCTTACCCATTTCCCATTAGGTGGCTGCTCCACTCAGCTCACAGCACTGTGATTTGTTTATAGTGAAAACCGTAACAAAGAACAGAGATTCAAATAGTAGCAAGTAGGTAGAAGTATTGGAAACATCTGAAGCAAAATCATATGTCTTCTAGAGCAGGGGTTGGCAACCTTCGGCACACGACCCATCAGGGTAATCTGCTGGCTGGCCGTGAGACATTTTGTTTATGTTGACCATCCACAGGCACAGCCCCCCGCAGCTCCCAGTGGCCATGGTTCGCCATTCCCAGCCAGTAGGAACTGCAGGAAGCGGCGGCCAGCACATCCCTGCAGGAACATGCATGCACCCTCCCCACCCCGCACTGTGTTTCCTCCTGTGATCCTGAAATTTTGTGATCTCTTGTCAACTTCACAATCTTCCCTATCTGGTAGCTCTGTATCAAAAGAGACTTATAGTAAGACACACAATACACAATAGTCAACCAGGGAGGCAAACATCTCCTACCCCAGCCTGAACAAAATCTGTTTATCACCTTCTGGTGACCTGTCTTAACTTAAATACCTTAAGAACACAGCTTTAGTATAAATTCATCCTTAAATATCATCCATACATGCATCTTGCACTGATTAAGACAGCCAATGCATTCCTGACTGTTGGTAGAGACCTCACGTCACCCTTTGGTGCACTCTTACATAGATATCAGGCCCAAGGGATCCCTCTAAATCCCTATGCACTCCTTATGCCTTCTTCCTGTGGGCACCAAGGTGTCTCTGGGTCACAGACACAGAAATAAAACTCTCCTTTCATGCCTCGCAGTAATCTCTCCAGGTCTCAAGGTACCTTGGCTGAATTGCAGACAGCCTGTCTGGATTTGAACACACCCTCTTAAGCATTTGGAACCCAAACATTGCAGCATTGTGCTGGTGCAGAAAGGCCAGAAAATGAAACTAATTTATTTTCATTGTCCAGAAATGAGTGTTTACTCTCTCCTTTCCTTTCAGCATTGGTACTGAAAAGTAAATCAGATTTTTAAAATTTTGTTTTACTGATCTAAGATTATTAGTAACATGGGTAAGGAAATTGGTTTTAAAATCATGCTTAAACATGACAGTGTCCCTTTAAAGTGCCACCTAACATGAAATACAGAGGTCTGTTTCACTAGTACCAGCATCTTAGTGTCATTTCACTCCTTTGAAACTAAAGGCTTTGTAGGATAAAAAAGTCAGTGCATTTCCAAAGGTTAATCTGATTTGCTGAGCCTCAGCTGAACTATTAATGATTAGCACTGTGGTTTGTATTATGGAAATGCACAACTAGCAATCGCTATGCCAACAAATCTTTTAAACTGAAACAGCTCATGTTTACAAAGCATCCCATCTGACACCTACTTGTTCTGTTTAGACCACAGGGAAATTTAATTATTTAGGTCTCTCAGTTGCTGCACAGATATCAAATATAAAATATTAGTCGTAATTGTAAAGCAGCTGTTCAACACAGTGAGAGCCACTTCACCAGCAATGATGAGTCAGCCTGAGACAGCCACTGTAAACAACGGTAATCATGATGTTGCCCCACTTTTGGGTTGTTAGAGGATTTTGTTCATTACAAAACAAAATTCAACTCACAAGGAGTTCTACTGAACACATAATAGGTTTCTTCAGGTATTAGCAGGATAGTCTAAGCCCACGTCCAGACTAACCCGCGGCATCGGCGGGTTAAAATCGATTGCTCGGGGATCGATATATCACGTCTAGTCTGGACGCGATGTATCGATCCCCGAGCGCGCTTACATCGATTCCGGAACTCCATCAACCCGAACGGAGTTCTGGAATCGACACGGAGAGCCGCGGACATCGATGCCGCGCCGTCCAGACGGGTACCTCGATTTTAGAAATTCGACTTCAGCTACGTTATTCCCGTAGCTGAAGTTGCGTATCTAAAATCGATTTTAATACCTAGTCTGGACGTGGCCTCAGTGTCCTAAACCCATTCCAGCTTTAAGAGACAAAATAGGCCACAGTCTTCCAATCCTTACTCAAAAGTCATAGAATATCAGGGTTGGAAGGGACCTCAGGAGGTCATCTAGTCTAACCTACTGCTCAAAGCAGAACCAATCCACAGACAGATTTTTGCCCCAGCTCCCTAAATGGCTCCCTCGAGGATTGAACTCACAACCCTGGGTTTAGCAGGCCAATGCTCAAACCACTAAGCTATCCCTTCCCTCCACAGTCATTGTTTTAGGTCTTCCCTCTTCTCCACAACCCAGAAGACAATTATCTCAGCTATCTCAGAATTACATACTGAGTGAGTCATAGGGGTGACTAAAGCAGGAGCTGCTAACGCCCTCAATGGAAAGGGCCAATTCTATTTTAATTATGTTCCGTGGGCTGCAGTACAAATTTAAGACTCCGTATCCCCCTCGATCCACAACTCCCACTGATGCCAAGGGGGAATTTGCATAAAGATCCAGGGTAGAGTCTGACTTTTATGTAGTTACTGAACTTTTAGTTATCATTTATTCCTGTATATGTTCAGTATCCTCGTGAATCACTGCTTCTGTGAGCAGACTGAGGAAGAAATCACGACATTGGTTTAAATCGGGAAGGTTTTCGATGAAGCCATTAAGGCTATTTGTTATGCAGCACTAACGGGCTCAGCACTGCACCAGCGAAATAAAGCACAGGCAGCTTAGCTCCAAAAGAGTTTAGCGTGGAAAAGTAGGCATGGGCAAGATAGGACACACTGGAAAACAGAAGAGGAAAAATAGGAAGGCTTTTTTTTTGGTGGTTATTACGATTAATAGAAGTTCCAGTCTCTGCTATTCAGTCCTCAGTGTCATGACTAGGACATGGGCGAGCTAGCCCAGTGGTTGGAGCAAGAGTGTGTAGCCAGGAATCGGAGCTGAGGGTCAGGACTGGGTTACCTGGAATGGGGTAAGGCTGGAGCCAAGGCAGAAGCAGGGCTAGGAACAAGTAGACACAGGAGCTATCACAATTGTGAGTGGACCTCTGAGGAACCACTGAACTGCTGCAGAACTTAAGAACTGGTCTGCTGCCCAGTGTTCCCTCTAATTTTTTATGTCCATGTGCGGAATGATTTTTTTTATGTGCACCAATATGGAAGTGATGTGTGACACATCACCTTCACATTGGTGCACATAACAAAATTCATGTGGTGGGGGTGGTGCTGAGGGATTCAGGGTGCAGGATGGGGTTCAGGGCTGGGGTAGAGGGTTAGGGTTAGGGGGGATGAGGGCTCTGCCTAGGGGTGCAGGTTCTGGGGGGGGGCAGGGATGAGGGGTTCAAGGTGCAGGCAGGGCTGAGCGCTGGGGCAGTGGGTTGGGGTGTGGACTCTGGAGGGGCCAGGTTTGGGTTGTAGGCTGCCCAGGGGTTGCAGTGGGGACAAAGGACTCTCCCCAGCCCTCTCTTGCTGCAGCAGCTTGGGGCTAGGGGAGATGCGCCTCTTCCTGGCTGTAGCAGCTTTGGTGGGGCTGGGCTGGACTAAGGGAGAGGTTCTTCTCCCCCAGCTGCAGCAAGTCCTTGCTGGGGCACCTCTCCCCCAGTCATGGCAAGTCCGTGCTGGGGGAGAGGCATCTCTCTCTGCCACAGCCCTGAGCAAGGCTTAAAAGGCAGCTGCGTGGCCGCACCACTTAAAGGGAATTTAGCTGCTGACTCTTACAGCCAGTCAGGCAGTGTAGCCCATCAAGCAGACTACTACAGGCCAGCTATGCTCATTCGGTAGCCCAGAGACTGGCTCTGGTGCAGGCCCTGCTTCCAGACTGTCTTTGCTGCAGGCCGATTCTCGACACTTAGTCTCTCAAGAACATCAGCAAGATTGTCAGATAGTGTCAATTTTAGAAGCACATTTTGTGATGTGGATACTTGTCCTCTGGGTGCTGAGCTGAGATTATCAAACTCATTTCACATAGTCCACCAAACAGTAGCAAATTTTTGTCAGCATTGACTTGAACTGGAGAGCTAGAGTTAAAAGGCTCTACATACCATTACCAGTCCAAAAGCCATGCAATCCCCCACTGATGGAGCAATGCATTTCTAAACAGTAAGAGCCTGATGAATAATCCAAGCCTACAGCACTGCTATCCCCTGTGAAGTTACATAGGTGATGGGAATTTAGAAAAAACAGTCATGTAAATCGAGCAAAAAGATCAATAGTTGGGGAAACCTGGGGATTCTTGAAAGTTAGGGTGAGTGCTGCCAAATGGTAGTGGCCCTCAAAGCAGGATCTATCTTTTTATGGCTGAACAGTTTTATAATTTGGTTTAAAAAATAAATAAAAGCATGCACACCTCTTCTGGGAGAAGGGATAAAGGGAAAAAAACTGTAACTTTGCCCCTTTATCCAGCTAACTGAAGGCTTGATCCTGCAAACACTTACACTTACTACCCGGTAAGTAGTCCCATGTGAGCTGTTATCTCAGGGCCAATCCTGCAGTCAGCTGCATAGCATGAAGCCCTCTGCATCATTAAACACTACTTCCAGGGTTCACTTGCTTGTTAAAAGGGAGAGCAAAAATCTTTAACCCTAACCCAGAAAAGGCGGGGATTTCCATTTCTCAGCGTCTCCCATAGGTTTCTGTATTTATTTACTGGTATTAATGAGGGGTTTATGATAGCCAGTGTTAATATAAATTAAACACTCGCTTTATTCCCGCCCACTGTCCGCACAAAAAGAAACAGGTGCTGTTTATCATGCAAGTTGCTACATCCCCACAAGCTCCCAAAGTAACAGGAGGCTGCATATTGAATGAAATACCTAAATGAAAACTTCCAACATTCACCTGCAATCAAAACCTTGTGTTTAACCAAAGGCATTTTACCAGCAACAGAATGGCAAACTGAATAGCATTTTTCTTCTCTTGTTTGACTGGTTCACTTTGTCTCTAAAGCTCTAAGACGTTTCCTTGTGTTATTAATAAAACACTAAAGCCCACCGGAAACATGAGTGTGAGTGTCTGTACTCTTTTAAACCAAGAAGCTGGGTAGATCATTAGACAGCCATTTATGCACCGCATTTGGGAGAAGTCACCCTTCAGCTTTTGCAAGATTCTGATCTGAATTTGTCTTGATGCCCATTTATGAAATCCTACTGTAAAGAAATCATCGGAGGCAGACAGAGGATCATAAATCTCACACAGGCAGTGGGATTAGGTCAGGGGTCTCATACTCAAATGATCACAAGGGCCACATGAGGATTAGTACATTGGCCTGAGGGCCACTTTATTGACACCTCCCCTGAGCCATCCTCAGCCCTGTCCCCACTCCACCCCTTTCATGAGGCCCCACCTCTGCCCTGCCTCTTCCCACCCTTTCCCTGCCCCCATTCTGACCCCTTCCCCGAAATCCCCACCCCAACTCCACCCCCTCCCTGCCTCCAGGAGGTGCAGGAGCGGTGTGGGGTGTGGTGGGGGCTCAGGGCAGGGGGTTAGGGTGCAGGAGGACAGGGTACGCAGGGGGCTCAAGGCAGGCCACTCTGGGAAGCATTCAGAACCTGGGGGAGGAGGGGCACAGGGGTCTGTGTGTTGCTGTTGCTTCAGGCACCGCCCCCAGCAGCTCCCATGGGCCGGGAATGGGGAACCGCGGCCAATGGAAGCTGCTGGAGGTGCTACCTGAAGCAAGAGTAACACACAGACCCCTGTGTCCCCTGCCCCTTCCCCAGGTTCCAGCCGCTTCCCAGAGCGGTGCAGGGGCAGGCCAGGCAGTCAGGGAGCCTGCCCTTCCACTGGTGTGCATCAGGCCGGAGCCACTCTAGGTAAACACTGGGGAGAGGGGTGGGGTGTGAGGGGCTTGCAGGTGCAGAAAATAATCCCGCAGGCTGCGTGTTTGAGACCCCTGGATTAGGTCTTTTGCTTTCTGAAAGAATCCTTTCTTAACAGCAGGAATAGTTTATCTGCAGGTTTTTCAAAGGTATTGATTGCAGTAGGGGAGGGATAGCTCAGTGGTTTGAGCATTGGCCTGCTAAACCCAGGGTTATGAGCTCAGCCCTTGAGGGGGCCACTTTGGGACCTGGGCAAAATCAAAATTGATCCAGGTAGTGAAGGCAGGGGGCTGGACTCAATAACCTTTTGGGGTCCCTTCCAATTCTATGAGATAGGTATATCTCCATGTATTATTAATTAGGTACCTTATTCTGTATGGCTCAGCCACAAGAAAGCAACATTCCTCTAACAGATAAAGTATAGAGTGTTTTAACCTTTGTTCTCTCCCCACAGTGCTCCATGTCCTATGAAAGGGTAAAGTGCTATTAAGTAAGTCAGGATTGGTTGGATGTCACTCAAAAAGGACAGAGGTAAGGTTGTGGGATTGGGCTAGTGTGTATTGTAACTCTGTTTCCCAGTACAGGGGTTTAAGTTTGTGTTACCTCAACTATATTATTTCCTGTTTTTCAGTGTCTAAGTGTCAGTGAACTTGACATTCTGAAAAAACACAAGTTAGCACTAGGCGACCTTAAGTCTGCATTAATGAAGTTTTTGGGCAATGAATTATACTATGCCATCTCACCCATCTGCTAGGATTGCTATACAAAGGTTCTCACTGTAACATTTAATGTTGCTGCCAAATGGATGGAAATAAGAGGAAAGATTTGGTGAGTGCTGACCAATCAAGAAAGGGGTAAATACACGTAAACTGAGAAAAGCTGGGTGTTTTTAATTCAAGAGTGACTCCAGATAACTTACCCCTGTAACACAGTAAGAAGAGTGATTTGAGTGTAGAAACAAGAAATCGTGAGGTGAAGAGACAAGATTGGTGTAATGCATTGGTGTCCCTGATCCAGCCTGCAATTCAGTGTAAACTACCTACAGAAGAACATTACTATGGTTTTGCCATTGAGTAAAGTGACTATAAAATAGTGGTTATATTTCCTCTAGAGAGTAACAGAAAAGTAATCTAAAGCAAAGGGATTTTAAAATGAGGAAATTTGTTAGAATCAGCCTCAAGGAAAATAATTTAGGAAATTAAAAGCCCAGAGTAACAGAATGAAGGCTGCTCACTAATATCCTGTTAATTACAGAAGGCGTGCATTCCCCAGAATAAGAGTGTTAACAGGATTAGAGATAGGAAAAAAGCTAGTATAGCAAGGTAACCAAGCTTACTTAGTTCAAAACAAATAATAATGCAGCCAAAGTGATTATGATTGAACAGAACAAACTTTGTATGCAGTGTTGTTGTAGCCATGCTGGTCAGGATATTAGTGACCAGACGGAAGAGCTCTGTGCAAGCTCGAAAACTTGTCTCTTTCACTAGCAGAAGCTGGTCCAATCAAGCATATTATCTCACCCTACCTTGTCTCTCAAAATAAACTTTGGCAGGAATATTAAGAAGTTAAGAAATGTGAATAGGCAAAGATAATGGAAATTTATTTCGTATATTGTCTCCATTAGATCTGCCCCCCAAAAGACTTTCTTTGTGAGACCAACAGAAGACTAACTATAGGTCACAGACCTGGTCTAGACAAGAAAAATGACCTATTGTTGTCAGCAGCAGGTTAGGCTAAATCAATGGTGAACCTGGTCAGGCAGCAAGCAGACAAAAAACTGTGCTCAGCCCTATTTTAAAAACAAAGGTTAATGTTTGTATATGCTCCCAGCTAAACCAGTTGTCTTGGTAACAGGACTAGCTGCACCTCTGTCCCCTTTCTGATGTCTAAGTGCACCCTGCAGGTTTTTTGCCTTGTGCCTTCATCTCTCTGAGGGCGGAATTCCATAATTTACCTGTTCCTAGATGAAGCCCTGGGCGACAGCATCCTGTGGATCAACCATGCTTACTAAGCAGGTCTGATTGAGTTTGGGCTACAATAGTTCTTCCTTTTGAAAGCCCATGACCGGTGGAGAATAGAATGACCAGACAACCTTTTAAAACCAAATTACTGTTTACTTTAACAGTAGGAACAAAGCATTTAGAGAAAAAGGATTTTAAAACAATCTAAATGCATCTCTATCTTGCTTTTCTCTGATGGTAAGCAGGACCTTAAATTCCTCGAACAACCCTCTCCTGGAGAAAAAGTATTCCTTTTTAAACCAGCCCCTGTTCTTTTGATCTCCTGTGTTCCTGGGGATTTTTCCTGCCCTGGTGTTTTCTCTTAACAACTTAAGTATTTGTTGGGAAGCAGCTTATCTGAGCCATTCTTTTTCTTTCTTCCTTGCTTTCCTCTACAGCCCCATGTAAACTAAACCAACCTATTCATACAGTAAACATCCCACTAACCAGGTCAACATACTGTATTCATAAATTATTACAGAGCAGCTCCAAATCCATCACACCAGTGTTCATCTGCAAACACACACGTTCTCAGCAATATGTGGCCTGGTGGGAAAAAGACAGAAGAGAAGTCAATCCAAGACAAGCAGAGGGAGAAGGCAGAAAATAAGTCTGCCAGACAGGCTGAAGTGAGTTTATGGAGGGGCATTTTGAAAACAGAAGGCATGAATGAATGGGGAGCCAGTGGACTTGTATGATGGAGGTGATTTATTTTTATGATAGATTCAGGATATTAAGCTTTTCATCTATCCTCTGAAACACTCCTGAGAATACAAAGAGTATACTGCATGCTCTTCCACTCACCCATTCCTCTGCTACCCCTCACAGGTACATGTAGGATGTAGGGTAGGAGAGGCTGAAGAGAGCACACAATGACTGCTGGAGTTAGCAATCCTAGACAGAGTGCTACCGAAAGCTAAGAGCAATGAAGGGCTCCTCCTCCCTCTTGTGCACTGCTCTTCAGAATAGCTAGCCTGTAAGCTCACTCCATTGAGTCCCTCCCCAACCTTTAACTTTCAGTTCCTAAATCTGTAGTAAGATTGTGGGTCCGCCCGCTTCTCCCTTCCCTCTAAACAGTACTCAGAGCTATGAACCCTCTGTGTGCCCACTATGTGGTCCTCCATCTTTGTGAGGGTAACTCTGGTATAGATGTGTTTTAGACTGTAAGCTCCTTAGGATAGGGCCCACGATAGAGACTCTGTGTTCTGCATAGTGCTGTGCACATTGCTTCTGCTCAACAACTAAAGAGTAGGTTGACTTCTAAGGGCTGGGAACTACATGTTAAATATTAATTCAAATTTTAAAAAATCCTTTTGATTATAGGCTTACTTCTAAGGCACTACTCCATCTGTTTGTAGGATTACTCTATCGAGTACGCTGGCATGGACTAAAGTGACTTCTTCAGGCCATTCTAAGCTGCATCAGCTGCCAACAGATCTAGGGCACAAAATAGGCTGCCCATGTGCCCTTCTTTAGCTACACCAACTACACCAGCAGTCAAAAGTCAGGGTGAAGTAGAAGCCACTATGGTGAATCTTTGATAACCTAGAGAACTACCCCTTATACCAGGGAGATTGTCTAGGGGCAGGTTGTTGGTTTAGGACTACTTTGAGCTCATAGAGCAGTGTAAAGCAGATGAGAGCATCGCCTGTGCTGGGGCCCAGTGGACATAGTACTATACAGGAGAAAGAAACAGTCCCTGTTTTATTCTAAACAGGTTGAGCCTACACTAACATTTCCACCATTGCTAGCACAAGGAACTGCACCTGTGCTAGCCAAATAATGTCACAACCACTACAAATTCTCAAGTGCAGAGATGAAAGTTTACCAAAAATTCAGAGGACACTAGAAATTCAGAGAGAAAAATCATTAAAGCTTTTGAAAACCAGTAAGAATTAAGCCAATGATCCATGAAGCCAGATCTCCCTGGTTCACTTCATGTACACCAAACTTTTAAAAAGACAACAGATGGACCCATTTGACAGCTACTCAAACTGAAATTCAGATTGTGCACTCTTTCCACTTATGGAATTTGTGTTGAACACCACACAAAATTCATTCAAATATTACGCAGAATGGAGACTACAGCTTGGATCTCATCACATCAGTATCAGAATCTCAGACAGTAAAAGACTAAAACAAATCCAGACCTACTGAGCACTTACCCAGCCTTCTTTATTGACCTTTCAATAGTTCAAGGTTCAGTCAGGATCTTCCGCTCATTAAACTCTCTCATTATTACTGGCAACATACAAAAAATGCTATTTTAGACTACTTTGTTACTATAACAACAGGTACAGGCCCAAGGAAGGAAAATAACCTTTGTCAAAACTTTTGTCAAACAAAAACACCTTTAGCTACTGCCTGCAACATTGGAATTTATTGCAAAAACAAATAGTCTATTCTAAAATTGGTTACATAGAAGCTAGTGGGTAAGTAATGTTCTAGAATAAGAGCGGTCAGTGTTAAATATTTTCAAAATAGAAACCAGAATTTTCAGTTACATTATCATGGTTCTAGTATTTGTTTTGATTAAATGGGTTGGACTGAAGATGAAATCTGACTGATGAAATGTGAAAAACCAATAGATTATGGAACCATCATCATCAGGTTTGGAAGCATTTATCCACTTCAGAGCTGCATGCCTGGCTCATTTTGGAAACCCCAAAAACAAATTTAGGGTTAGAAGAAAGAGATTGTACAAAAAGTGGAAGAGCAGAAATCAGTTTGATGCATTAACAAAATGAAATGCATATCCCCAAACAATTACCCATTGTTAAGGACAATCTCCGTTATATAAACAAAAAGCAGTATTACACTGCTGAGATTGCAGCTTTTCAGGCCACCATCTGTAGGGTGGCTAAGACATCTACCTGACAACCTCATGAAACTGCTGGGGTGTCAATTACATTCATTTCTACCTTGGACTGGTTATTTATAATGGGAGTAAAGGCCAGTACAAGACACTAGAATCAAATGACAGTAGCCTAATTCAAATCAAAACAACTTTAAAAAGTTCAAGACCTTCAGATGTTTCTAATCCTGGAGAATGAATGCATATGAAAGCAGGCTTATAATAATTCAAAGTGGATGCCTGATCAACGAGCTATATATTTGTTCATCATTACTGTCATTTAGAAAATAAATTAGCTGAGTAGGGAATTTCTGTGTATAGTGTCTTCCGACTTTCTGAAGGCATACAAATCCCTATGCCTAATAAAATATTTATGCCCTGCATTCTGGGCAAAATCAAGTCCAAAACCATATTAGCAGATAACGTAACGGACGAGTCGTGCACCACGGACTTCCCGCACTCTCTGGCAATGCCGGAGGATGTTCAAAATGCTGTGAAAGCGCTTATCCACCTTCAGTTGTGTGAACTCTTTTATATCAGCCTCCACGATAAAAAATTCACCTGAAGAACAAACATACCACATTGAGATGGAAACAAATATTTTATAGGATTTATTTAACATTTCAAAATGTAACACTGTAATCTTTTTCACCATCACTTCACCTTGGTGATGCACTATACATTCAGGCAGCTCCCAAGTGGTGCACTGGCATCATGCTTTGTCACAATAGTTATGTTCCTGACCATTTTCTAAAATTAAATGCTGGAGGTAAACATGATTTTCTGCCACTGAAAATGTTCAGCTGCTGCTGTTTGAAATGATTTGTCAAAACACTGAACTAGAGATGCACAATGCCGTATCTCTTAAAAAATCTGTGGCTACAATTAAGACCATATTGTAAACCATGCAGACATTTTGCTTCATTTTAGTCCTATCCTGAACTCAGTAGAACAGAAAGGTGTATTTTATAAGGTTCACATGACAGCCCAAACTTCTCCATCAAGCCATCGCATTCTAGCCACTGACTTTCCCCAACTGCAGACCCAGATCTGTTTTGTGGCTCAAGCTCACTTCTGTCTTAAATCAGTTTTTTTACAGCTTGAGGACAGAATTTAAATAATGTTACTTGAGCATAAAAGCTATTTATAGTCACAAATTCAAATTCAGTTCATACATCAAATTCTAAATTAAACTGCAGTATCCAGCAAGACAGTTTATTTCTTTAGCACAACATGAAAATGAAGAATATCCGTTTCTATACCTGTTGGCACTGGAAGCTTTTTATGGGGAAATTGAAATGTGAAACTATCCAGCCAGACCAGAAATCCTTTATCCTAAATAATACTTCTAGATGCTGGATAAAGAAGTCCACCAGACAGTGCAAATACAAATAGGATTATGTGGCCCCAGTCCAGAAGAATTTACAGTTTAAGGCCCCAATTCTCCAACTACATCCACATGGTGCTGAATGTATTTGCCAGATTGGGCTAAATTTATGTCATGATGCAACAAAGGAGTAAGACAAGTCATGGGTTAAAGCAAAGAGATTACATGGTTACTCAGCAAAGTCTACTGCACAGCATATTGGGACTGAAGGCCAACTGTTTGATTAGGTATTTTTAAAAAAACAAAACAACCAAACAATACATGTGTCTGAGTCACTGCTTATAGGCACTGCAGCAAACATTTGATCCTTGTCCATTTCTGTATTCCCAGATACTGTATCTGCACTGACTAGTAGGGCCTGTTTTCATTTAAGATTATCCAGTGAACGATGTTTTGTCTCCTCAGAAGCAGACCTCACTACTGTCACCTATACCTTTGTCACCTCCAGGCAGATTGAGGACTCTGGAGATTCTGCTGGTAAAGACTGGAGGGGCTGCTAGGACGACACGTGACATTTCCCAGAAGCACCCAGGGTTGTGACACACCTCACTACCACCTGCCTTTAGTGGGAGAAAGCCCTTTTCTGTGACTGCCAGGGGGTCAGCTCCTCAACTCCACTGGCTACAGACAACACAAGCACTCCCCTCTAGGCCTGCTGTTACTCTACAAGTTAGTGATTAGCACATTCCAACCACCAAGCCTTCCAAGCATCTCCCTGGAGCATCCAGCGCCTGGTCTCTCGACACAGATTTGCTGCTTCCAAAGACCCTAGTTTACCAGTTACATCTCAGACCACCACTTCACTTAACGCACAGAACTTAGATAAGCTTATAGTGCAATCAGGTATAAGTAGAGGACAGAACAAGAAGCAATGAGCTTAAATTGCAGCAAGGGAGATTTAGGTGAAACATTAGGAAAAAACTTCCTAACTGTAAGGATATATGAGTACTGGAACAAATTATCTAGGGAAGCTGCAGAATCTCTGTCACTGGAGATTTTGACAAACACCTGTCAGGGATGGTCTAGATAATACTTAGTCCTGTCTCAGTGCAGGGGACTGGACTAGATGACCTATCAAGATCCCTTCCAGTCCTACATTTTTATGGTTCTAATAGAAAGTAAAAGTATTAGAAACAACCAATTTGTTGATATATAAAATAAAATCATAATACGAATTCTAGAGCCCAGACTTTATTAACTAAATCAGTGATACTCAGACCTACGCTAGTACAGAAGCGAAATCAGCTAACATTACCCAAAAGAGCCACAGTAGTGTGAATTTATATATATATATTCTCACAGCAAATAAATTAATAACTTAGTGCAAGTTGGTAACTTAAATGGTTAATAACATAGTAAAAGCATCCTGACTGGTTAATAACTTAGATTGGTTAATAATTAAAATCACAGTTTTTAATATCATGTGCTGCAAAGAGCCGCAGGAATCATAGAATATCAGGGCTGGAAGGGACCTCAGGAGGTCATCTAGTCCAACCCCCTGCTCAAAGAAGGACCAATCCCCAGACAGATTTTTACCCTAGTTCCCTAAATGGCCCCCTCAAGGATTGAACTCACAACCCTGGGTTTAGAGCTGACTTCCTGCACATTGCAGCAGACAGAATCTGTGTAATACAGCCCTAAGCTCTGGCTGAGTTACTTAAGCCCTCAAATCATGGTTTAAAAAGACTTTTTTTTTTTTTTGTAAAAAGTTACAAAGAATTCACTATTTACACTTGTTTAAACTTGCAAGTGACCCATGCCCCGGGTCTCTGCCAATCTGACCTGGGAGGAAATTCCTTCCCAACCCCAAATATGGGGATCAGTTAGACCCTCGATCATATGGGCAAGACCCAGCAGGCAGATACGTGGGAAAGAATTCTCTGTGGTAACTCAGAGCACTCCCCATCTACTATCCTATCTCTGGCCATTGAGGATTTTTGTTATTGGCAGTCACTGATGGGCCTCATCCCATTGTAGGCAGCCCCATCATACCATCCCATCCATAAACTTACCAAGATCAGTCTTGAAGTCAGTTAGGTTTTTGTCCCCATTGCTCTCTCCTGGCCTAGAAGGCTGTTCCACAACTTCACTCCTCTGATAGTTAGAAACCTTCGCCTAATTTTGAGCCTAAACTTGTTGATGGCCAGTTTATATCCATTTGTTACTGTGTCCACACTGGCGCTTAAACTTAAATAACTGCCCTTCCTCCCTGGTATTTATCTCTCTGATGTATTTATAGAAAGCAATTGTATCTCCCCTCAGCCTTCTTTTGATTAGGCTAAACAAGCCAAGCTCTTGGAGTCGCCTCTCATAAGGAGGGTGTAATATATGCTGATTACAAATTGAGAGTTCTTAAAGGTCTGGGACCCAGTTATTTGAGAAATCCCCTTTCTACCCATGTCTCATTGTGGCAGGTAAGATTTGCTGGTCTTCTGCAGTGGATAGTGCCTGAGGGTGCCAGCAGGGCATTGTCAGCTGAGTTCCCCTAAGTCCAAGTATGGTGATTGTGCACAGAATATTAACCATCTTGGCATATCTGCAATTTATTGATTTAGACACTCACCATCTGAGACTGCTTTACAGCATGTCCAAGAGTCTCAAAAGTGACTAGAGATTTTGAATGCTTTAATTTTGGAGCACCCAAACTGAAAATTCTTTGAAGGGCCTAATTATCAGAACCAATGAGCATCTACCTTCTGAAAATAAGGCCCCTTTAAGGTGTTTCAAGTTGGACAACCAAAAAATGAAGGCACCCAAAAATCACTAGTCACTTAAGAAAACCTTTCACCTTTTCTTGTACATTTCTGCTACAACATCCAGATGCTCTGATAAAAAATGGTTACTAATCTTTCATAATGGTTGTTCTTTGAGATGTGTTGCTTGTGTCCATTCCATGTTAGATGTGTGCACATCGTGCGCACAGCTGCTGGATATTTTTCTCTTAGTGGTATCTGTAGGACCGGCTCTAGCACCCTCTGGAACCATAGACGAACGCGGTGGTATAAGGGGTCCTGCCAGCTCTGCACCCTCTCGGTTCCTTCTTGCCGATAACTCCAATAGAAGAATAGGAGGGTAGGTCATGGAATGAGCAGGAGCAACACATCTCAAAGAACAACAGTTACAAAAAATTAGTAACCGTTTTTTCTTCTTTGAGTGCTTGCTCATGTCCATTCCATGCTAGGTGACTCACAAGCAGTACCATCGAAGGCAGGCTTAGAATTTATGGACGTGCTGACTGCAACACCACTCTTCTGAAACTGGCATCGTCATACGCTTGCTGGGTGATGGCGTAGTGGGATGCAAAGGTATGAACCTATGATCATGTTGCGACTCTGCAGATGTCCTGGATTGGTATTTGCGCGAGGAATGCTGATGATGAAGCCTGAGCTCTCGTGGAATGAGCAGTCACAATGGCTGGAAGCAGAACCTTGCCTGCTCGTAGCAAGCCCAGATACATGCAGTTATCCAGGACAAGATTCTTTGGGATGACACTGGCAGCCCTCTCATCCTTTCCGCTACTGCCACAAAGAGTTGCACAGATCTGCTGAAGGGTGTAGTCATTTTGATATAGAAGGCCAGGGCCCACCTAACATCTAACGTATGGAGCTGATGTTCCTCAGTGGTCTTGTGAGGTTTTGGAAAGAATATAGGCAGAAAAATGTCCTGATTTTTGGGGAATTGCAACACCACCTTTGATAGGAAGGCTGGATGAGGGCGCAGCTGGACCTAGTCCTTCAAGAACACCATATAAGGGGGTTCTGATGTCAAGACTTTGATCTCAGACCCTCTTCTGGCTGAGGTGATCGCCAAGCAACCATTACAGGCAGTAAGAAGGAACTGAGAGTGTGTGGAGCCGGCAGCACCCGTCATATCGCTGAGCCAGTACTAGAGATACCACTAAGGGAAAAATCTCTGGCAACAGTGCATATGGCATGCACATACCTAGCATACAATGGATATGAGCAAGCACTCAAAGAAGAATGAAAGTTTTATAAATACATGCATAAATTAAAAAAGAATACCTTTAGTATCCTTGGTTTCTTCTTCCAGGAATCTGTGGTAGAGATTTCTGACAGCAGAGCTCATAGATTTCATCGGCTGATGTAAGATCTTATATTTGCTAACCACCGCTTTATTCAAATCTTGAACAACTCCATTAATTTGAACATATGTTAAACGACCCCGCATGTACCTGAAAAAAAAAATAATCAAAAACTGGTAACAAGAAAATCACAGATTTGGAGTGCCAAAAGTCTATTTCCATTTCTTTCTCTCCAATGAGCCCTAATTCCTAAAAGTCAAACCCAATTAAGAATTTCCTCATGCATTTAGCAGACAGTAGTTCATTTTGATCAATTTCTTTGATCCCTTTAATAGCTATGTTGAAATAGCATAACCTGAAAGAGAAAATCCAAAAATTGCTACATTAAGGAGTGAAAAATAACCAGTGCCTAAAGACTGCCAGAAACATTTTAAAAATAAAATGAAAAGGTTGTGATTATTGCACATCCAGTTCATGCAACTACAGGAGCAAAATCAAGCACAGCTTCTCAAGTACAAGGCAAGCAATAATTAAACTAGAATATTTCATTTACTTTAAAAGAAAATGGTTTGCAATTTGAAGACCAAAGGGTCTCTTCCTCTAATCTTCTATGGTTAGTTACTTTACTTGTACTTGTAAGTCATGGCTGTTTTAAATCGTGATAGCTACATAGCTTTAGAGTTGGATATAGAATTCTCCCTTCCCAGATTTTAAAATATTTTGTTAAACTGCTATCAACCATGATCAGATTTGCTGACGACAGGCTAGAGATATAGGTAACACAGGAAGACAGAAACAAAATAATATTGAGATATTAGAACAAATTAATTGCTTGCAACCAGGGGCTATTCAGTATTCATAAAGTCATACATCCAAGGAGAGGAAATAAACAGCTCTAATACAAACTGGGGAACATTTATATAAAAAACAGCAAATCCAAGACAGATCTGGGCTGACTGACAGCCAACTTAATAAAAGGTAAACTTGAAAACCATTGCAATAAAAGCCAATGCTAAACCCAGGGGAAAAAAAATATATAGAATTTATGTGGGTGATTTTTCAGCTGTTTTTGCATATTTTGAAATGATGTGTGTTCTGAAACTGCCCTGCCATAACTTTTTCATAAGGCTATTTTGGAAAACTGTCGTTCATTCTCCTTCAGGTCTGAATTACAGTTATAAATAAATCTATTGTGAAAATAAAGCACAAGCCCAGAAAAATGCTGACCATCAATGTAACTTACCGCTCAAACATTAAATACTGTCATATTTACCTGCTGTTTTGCAAGTTCAGAAAAATAAAGCTACTATTTAACAGCAACACTCATCTCTGCCCATTTTGTAATTAAAAATTAATTCTCCAAAATTTTGCACATTGATTCAGCCCCGTTCAACTAGACCTAAACTGTGCACTAAAGGGCCAATCCTGTTACTATTAACTTCAATGAAAGGAGGATTAAGCCCTTAACTTTTCTGCTATTGGGTATGTGGTTTCACTGTGGCATCCATCAGCTGAATTGGAAATCATTTCAAAACTCATATCTCAAAGATAACTCCTTCTCAAGCAACCTACAAACACTATTTTAACCCATTTACCATAAAAACAAAAAAGTGCAATTCCATTTCCAGTTAATCAACATAGCTCAAACACTAAGTATTGTGTCCTGCTTGTTTTACATTTTAAAAGCTGGTAACACATTATTCCACATTCACTGGCCTTTGTAGTGGACAGCATGATATATGCTATATTTCACCAAATAAGTATGATCCACTATAAACCATTCACAAGTTGTAAAATGCCGAGTAATCAATCTCACAAATTGAAATGTCATAACACAACTATGCAATACCTGCATTCTCACCCCCAGCCCTCCCAAACACTATTTCAACTTCTGTGTATATGTTCCCTGCCAATAGATTCATGGACACTGAATAGAAAAGTATCCCAACCCGAAGTCATAATTTTCACTAATGGCTGATGTAAATCTATGTTTATAATTTAAAATGCTTGATGTCAACATACTACTAAGATGCTAACGGATGATTCAAAGCTAGTACCAAAAGCAAGGTTCTAAAATAGTTACTGAAATAGCAAAGTTTTGCATATCCATGCACGAGACCAAGTGAAACTTGTTCTAAGCATCTTGATTGCCTTATGGTCTAGACAGACATTAAAGAAAAGAAGTGAGATTCTGAACTATGTATCTTAGAGGTACAACACAGAACTTACAACCCACAGCTAGAGGTTAAGGTGGCTTTAAACCAATCTTACATCCTACTGGTTTGGGGCTATCCAGAACAGTTCTGGAGCATCCCTCAGCATTATTTAGCACAGTAGTTCTCAAACTTTTGCATTGGTGACCCCTTTCACACAGCAAGCTTCTGAGTGCGACCCCCACCCCCATATAAATTAAGAACACATTTTTTATATTTAACTCTATTACAAATGTTGGAGGAAAAGCGGGGCTTGGGGGTGGAGGCTGACGGCTCGCAACCTCCCATGTAATAACCTCACGACCCCTTGAGGGGTCATGACCCCCCCGTTTGAGAACCCCTGATTTAGAATGTCTAAGTTATGGCAGTCCCCACAGGATCTCCACAGTACTATCTGCTGTGATCCTAACCCCAACACACCCTTCCAACCCTCAACTGCATCCTCAGAGCCTATCCTTGCAAAAGGAGTCTCCGGAGAACAGTGTGTGGCTGTCTGCTTCAATTTCTGAACCAAGGAATTCTCCCCAGGCCAGGTCTGCAGCTTTTACAGTTTCTTGATGCTGCTCTGGCCCCTTTACCCTGTGTAAAAGGGGCTGAAGTGGGAGTGAGATTCTCATCCAGTTTTCCAGACAGATGAAGAGTACTGAATTAGCATGTTCTTTTCATCTGCATTATGTGAGCTTTCAAGCAGAACTACCAGTAGGTAACATCCAAAGCCCTGAAAAAAAATAAGCCCAGAGGAAAAACAAAATTAGGGCAATATAGAATGAGTCCCCACCCCTTCTGTTTTAGGCAGTTGAAACATTGACAAGCTTACTATTTTAAACACTTTAATAGCCAAGATTTTTGGCTGCAGAACACTCTAGACTAATCCAAAGGTAGTAAGGCATGCACAGCTAAATAAAAAATGATATGGGAAGCAACAGACATGCTGTTATAGCAGTGGCCACCATTAACTCCATTTCATTAATTATTATGTCCTTATGAGTCATATTTCCTACCACAATGTTCCCCACCACCACCACCAAGAACCCTGAAACTTGACCTGATTTAACTTCTAATTCTGTTCAGTCCTAGTTTTAGGAGGATGTAGAAAAATATGTATTTGTGAGGCGTGTCTGAGTTACAATCTAGTTTTGAAGCGCTTTTATTACTATTAGTGCATCAGCACAGTGGGGGCTGTAGCAGATTAAATATGAAACAAATGCTGGAAAAGAAGCTGTACTCCAATGTAATCTGACTACATAAATAAAATCTTTAGAAGATTAAAAAAGTGGAACATTCTTAAATAGAGCAAAGGCAAATCAATCAGCATTTTGAAACTAATGGCACAAAAGAGTGAAACAGTATTACCATATATCACACCTTAAAAGTCAATGACAGCCAACATTAAAGTCAACAGAAAACAAGTCAGAATTATTCTGTTAATGGGACTGATAGATATTAGGTGCCAGGTTTCCAGAATCAGGACTGATATTCTAATTCCAAATTACCTTGTCCCTAAATTACTTGTAACCAGTTATGATCAATCAATGGCATTGTGTTTATAGAAAAACAAAAGCCAGAATCAACTCACAAGCCTATGGTGATGAGATAATATGCAAACAAATAAGGAAATATGTAAGTAAAGATAAATTGTGCTCTATAAAAACTATACACAGGTTGTATAATTAAAACTACTTATTCTACATTCATACAATTATTTTTCATTGAAAAAACGTACCACAACACTTTGAACTATATATACATACACACCACTGAAATGCAACCGCATTTGGTGTGGAGGTGTGCAACTAACAGATAGCACAGAGCAGTTGTGGGAGGATTATGTACTCTATATTTAGATGGACTTTTTCTGTTACGTGATTGTAAACAATGCCTTGCTTATATTCATCGACTGTATCTTTATTACTATACATCCTATTTGCTTTTTTCTTTACCTGTGAGGGAGAATTTCTCAAGTTACAAGAGTAACTCTCTGGCATTTTTCTCTGCCTGATTCTCCCAGCTGTAGGCAGGAACAAGCTATTCCCTAATCCTCTCATGTTCTCATCTGACCCTTGCTAAAATCCAGACACAGCAGGAACCTAAATGAATCAAGGTAACTATTATATTTTTAAAATCAGATTAATTGAAATTCTTCCATTGACTTTAATAAAGTTAAACCTCAGACCTACTAGAATCCAACAAAAGTGGTTATGTATACAGTGGTACATTATGTCTAATTAGTTCCCTTTTAACATCAGGCAAGCATCAGGCTTAACAGTCTCATTTAAAAACAAAAAAAGCCATTTATTTATTACAACTGCATTTTTCCTTTAATCCACAATTTATCATGAACAGCAAAAAAGCCCCACAACACTACTTTCCTCAAAGAAAAGCAATTAACCTACCCTTTATATCAGAGGAACAAATTCTTCCAACAGCCAGTCACCAAAAACAAAGTTTGAGAGCGGAAAATATTTTTTATTTGGTTACCAAGCTCTGAAAATGGGAACTTATAATGTATAACAAGAACCTAAAAATGTCACAAACCCTAAGAAGCTTGGGAAAGAAGTCAAGGAACCATTTAAATCTGTCTTGAATTTAAAGTATATTGAGAGATTTTACTTTAACTGAAAAAGTGTCCTGACCTAGCTTTGAAGTCTATTCCAGAAGTTTTAACGTTACACGTACACTTCTCCTTGAAAGAAGATATTCTAAATGATCCAGATATCTTTATATCTGTGCTCAAATGCATCCTATATCTTCGATACCTGCTGTTCTAAAAATATCAAGGTGGTGCAGATTATACTATGACAATTAGTTCCCTAAAAATATCTCCTGCATAACACCACATAAACAGGGCTGGAAAAGCAGCTGGATCTTGTCAGCTGATAATTCCCACAGCCTGTGGGAGCTCTCAGCCGTCACAGAACCAGCAATCCTCTACTAGCATAATCTCTGGGGACCATTCCAGTTGGTGTATATTAGAGCCGATACTAAGCTACTCTATCATATAACAGAACAGGGGCAGATTGGCTCAGAGAATCACGGGCCTCTAATTAACCCTCTGATTGCTAGCCTCTAGGAATACTTAGTTTGCAGCAACTGTAGGTGTAAACCTACCTTGCACGACCCAAACACTAGGGCTATGTCCACACTGACCCTCAGTTTGGACGATGAGGATACGAAGAGCAATGCGAACAGTGCTGCACTATAACTCCCCTATGTGGATGCTGTGGGAGCAAACTAAAAGGTTTCTAGTTCGCATTAATGTAGACCAGTTTGACAAGAACTATGTTAACATGAACTAGGAACTTTCAGTTTGCACCTGCAGTGTCACACGGCGGAGCTACAGCACAGCACTTTAGTGCTCACTATTTATTCACACCCCCGTAGTATGACCTGCAAGGCAGCACAAACGAGCCTGAAGTGTCTGATTGGGCCCTGCTAAGATGCATCGAAAGTTCGCTAGTGTGGTGTGATCTAACTTGCTTTGAAATGGAAGTAGATCAGTGCACACTAGGGAACTTTTAGCATGCAGCAGCAGGGCCCACACAGACACATAGAACACGGCACACTAATTCAAGGTAGATTTTCACCCCCAGCTTGCTCCAAACTAAGTGTTTGTGTAAATATGCCACATCCCCTCACTTCTGAGCTGAGGGTCTCTCAGTGCAAGAAAGCATTCAGGCTTTAATGTATTTATTAGAATATATTTCTAAACATATCATATTAGGATATACAGTGTCCCAAAACTAATTCACAGAATTTCACTGAAACAATTTGAGAGTTCAGTTTAAATGGCATTCTGGCTAAGGTGTCTGTCACATTTTTTAAAAATGATGGTTTTCTTCTGAGAGGCCTAAATTAAAAATAGTCAAACAGCTTTAGAGGAAAGCAATATACAGACATATATTCGTTTTACATTAACTGCAATATAAAGGTTGAAATTTTAACTGCAGAGGAATCATAAACCTGAAGTCTGCCCCCTGTATATACAACTGGATCTTTCATTCCATGATCCCACAACATGCAGAATTTTGCAGGTTTATTTAAGGCTGTACAGGAAATGTGTAATTTCAACACAACAGTACAAACATTCTATTTAGTTATGCTGTCTTCTTGAAGAAGTGGTACAGTAAAAAGTCAGCTTCTTTCCATTACAGGTGAAACTTGCACCAAGGCCCATCTACAACAGGCAATCCTCTGAGTGGTTGCTTCAAACAGGTTTCACAGTATTTTATTATTTACTTCCCATGCTGTGTGATCTTGTAATGCATGCACACACAGAAAAGAAGAACAAAGGCTGGTTAAGCCTCCCTTACATTTGAATATCCTGAATCATGTGTGTATACGTACACACACAATATATATCTATATCTATATATTTAAATGGACAAAAAATGTATGCTAAGTGCTGAGGCTACATCCACACTGAGCACCCGAATAAGTGGTCTAATTTCAAATGTACTGAGCACTCACAGTGCCCCCTGACCTCAGCATGTAACCCTTGAAACATCCTATGTTCCTCTAAGACAAAGAGAAGACTATAGGGCTTCAGGGCAGTGTAGAGTGATAGCAAGTAAGCTGATGTCAGCAAGATTCAATAAATATTTTGTTCGGCCACAAAATTTATTTTATAAGTATGGCAGCAGTCATACTAAACTCCATGACAGCTGGACAACTCTACAGAGCTGGCCTCTTGGAGTCCTGGTGCTCGTAAACCTCTGGCACAGTTAAAGATTCCTCATTCAAGGGTTTGGTGTTTTTTATATGTATGTATGTATGTCATGTGGTCATTCCTGTCCACTACACAACAGTCAGAAACATGTCCTCTCACTGATAAATGAACAGTCTGGTTTAGCTATAATAGATATTGACACTGGGTTATACAGCATTAAAGTCATGCCTCCTCTTCGTCCAGTCCCTGCCCTCCTGCCCTGAAAGTATTCCTTATTGAGAGGTCACTGTGATTTTTATTTGGAAATGAAACACATATCTACATTTCAATGTCTCATCCTAACACATATGCCACCAATAAACACATATTCACATATGCATCCCGCTGAGCTGAGGCCAAGCATAATACATTTCAAATCAAAAGCTTAATAGTCTGAGAAAGTTACAATGATCAAATACACATTTGAAATGAAAATATTATCTCAGACGTAACCATAACACCATCATTACCATAACACCATCGTATTCTTTCCAGATCACTAATATTCTATAGAGATGATGGAAACTTTATCCCAAGTGAAAGATGTGATATGACTTTGAACCCTGAATCACTCTGACATCTACTTCTATTTAACAGAGAAGTTATTCATTAAAATTCTATAAAGCTGCAGTATCAGATTAGCGTCTATAAATTTCTTACCACCACCATGGGCAGACTTAACTGCTTAAATTCATCTGAGATATTTAATTTGGTCTATTACCCTTTAAAGTACCATTTGAACACAATAGGGCTGGATACAGGAAAGCCTGATATACACATGGATATTGCAAAGTGTTAAGACAAACTATGAACTTCCACTTCAAAGGTGACCATGTGTTTTGAAAGTCACATGGGAAGGGGACTGCTCACTACATATAGGTCTCATCTGAGATTCAGTCCAAATCATTAGGTACCAAGTGAAATAGTGAGTTTGGTGGTTTCCCCAGCTTCACATTACAAAACCACCAAACAGAGAAGAATGTTTTTGTATTAATAGGAACTGTTCACATTGATCCAAATCACTCCTCATGAATTGTACACATCTGTTGTGCTACATAAACAGGCTTGGAAGGTTTAGATTTGTATTGGTAAATGCCAGTAAACATGAATTTCACCATACACACACAAACTGACCTAAAAATATTTCCCTCAATAATACGCCTCTACCTCAATATAACGCGGTCCTTGGGAGACAAAAAATATCACTGTTATAAGTGAGACCGCATTATATCAAACTTGCTTTTCTCCTCCGTTCCCCGATCACCTCCTCCAGACACCCCATCCCTAATCACCCCCAGGGCTCCACCCTGTCCCCTGACTGCTCTGACCCCTATCTACCCCCCACCCACCTCCTAACAAGCACTCACCAGCAGCGGCGGGAAGCAGAGCAGCCAGGCTGCAGTCCGCTCCACTCCGCCAACTCCCAGCCGCAGTGCTCCGCTTCCCGCCGCCAGTGACTGAGGGGAGGTTGGGGAAAAAATGCTGCCCGTACTCACCTGCAGCGGGAAGCGGAGTGATGGGTCCCAGCCCATTTCGCTTTCCTTGCCCCGACACCAACCGTGTTGCTTGGGGGCGGCTGGGGAAAGGTCCTGTAGTCAGCTCCGGCAGGAAGCAGAGTGCCACAGCTGGGAGCTGGCAGAGTGGAGCAGGCTGGGGCTAGGCTACTCCACTTCCCGCCGCCAGTGCGTGCCGGGAGGTTGGGAAAAGGACGCCCCCCATACTCACCTGTGGCAGGAAGCGGGACGCTGCGGCTGGGAGCTGGCGGAGTGGAGCGGGCTGGGGCCAGGTTGTTCTGCTTCCGCCACTGCTGGTGAGTGCAGGGGGATCCCTTCCCCCAAGCCTCCTCCCCCAAGCAACACGGCTGGGGACGCGGAAGGGGCTGATCCCAGCACCCCACTAATTCCCTGGGCCACTCTGGGACTGCAGGGCCCCTAAAAGTGCCCTTCCACACCTCCTTCCCCCCAGACCCAGGGGGGGGGGAAGCCACTGACCACCCCTGAGACCCTCTGCCCCTTATCGAACCCCTCGGCCCCGGCCTTACTACAGCTTGATTTAAAGATATTTACTTTATATATTTTGACATGATGTTGAAAATCTGTTTTAATTGTTATAAGCTTTAAGTTTTTGAATGTGTGTCTAGTCATTAAATAATTATCTGCCCCCCCTCCAAAATTTCTTGCAACTTCGAAAATTGAAATCAACAAAAAAAAATTTTTTAATTCTTAAAACCCATAATTTTGCATAACTGAAAATGTTAATTGATAAAATAGATAAAAAGTTTAAAAACATTGATATTTTCCATCAAATTTATTATAAAAATTGAATTCTACCAAGCCTATCAATAAAAATATTTCTATTAATATTATCAAAGATTTGTATTGGACTATAAATGCATACAGTATTTTAGAAACATACATAAACACTTTCTGCCCGACCAACGGTGAACAGAACTGCATTTATTCAGCTCTTTCCCTCTTCAAAACACTTTATAATCATCTTCACCTAATTAATCTTCACCCTGCCCCAATTAGGTGCAGATTTATTAACCCCATTTTATAACCTCAAAGGTTAGTGGTGAGCTGCCAAGGAAAATTATTGGGTCTGTGCTTTTTTTTTTTTTTTTTAAATCTAGACAAAGAACTTTCTTAATAATTTAGCACCCCCACTTCTTCAATTTAGGGTTGAGACAACTCACAACCCATAAATTCGAGGCTCCCCAAAAATCTTGCAGCAAAGGACAGGAACACAAGACTTAAAATACCTGAAATTTAAACAAATGAATAAACTTTCTGGCTTTCTTTATGCATCAATGTAGTGGGAGGGAAAAAGGTACAAACACTGTATTTTCCCTCTCTGCAGACTCATTATCCTTAGATCTTTTGCCCTAGGCCACTAAAAGTGAGAGAGAGAGAGAGTGTCAGTCAGAGACGGCCTTGTAATTTAAGAGGTTCTGATTCCCAGTCCTACGCTAGCCCACGTGTCTAGTAACCAGGTATTCCATTACCAAGACCAAAAACCGGAAACATGAGAATGATGCATTTTAAGCAGAAGCTACATGGGTAACCAAGAGTAATATCTGAAGATTAGGAAAAACAGCAGCCAGTTCTCAGCACTAACACTGCACAAACAGCCTTTCTTGCACTTAACAGAAGAACAATGGTTCCAAGTTCAGAACTAGGTCTTTTGGATGCAGATGAGTGGAAAAAGTCTTTCACAGACTGTTCAGGATTGGGCTACATTCCAGAGTTCAGATGTGAAAATAACCCTGCAGCTCCCCAGCAGTATCCCTCCACAAAGTAAAGAACCATTGTGTGATGTTATTTTGAAAAATGCTTTAGCAAAATCATGTGGCCTCAGGGAAACTTTGCAGTCATTGGAACCAAGCCTCAAGATCAAAACCAATTTTAATTTGCCAAAGAAAGGATTAATAGTGACAGTTAGGTAAAAAAAAAAAAAAAAATACTACCGCAGAAAAGCTTCTATATGCGTATTAAAACACATTATCATAACTGAATTTTCATCAAATTAATTTCTCTATCTGGAGGGTTTTTTTATTTCTTTCCTCTGGGACAACAAAACCCAAATAGTCAGTTTCCCTTTTATTTTATAATAAATTACCAGTAGAAAAGGGTGGAAAATCAGAAAAACTGTTTCACAAAAAATTTCAGAGTTGTTTCTGTTTTGCGTGGTTTGAAATAGACTCTTTTCTGCCAAACTGTCATGGAGCTTTTAAATTGAAATTTTTCATTTTCTTAATCATTATTTACCAAAAACATTTGGTGCTACTTGTATCAGCGCCATAGAACCACTTTAGCAGATGGTTCTTAAAAAGTAACTGTACAGAACCCTACCTGACACAAAGGAATCCAAAAGCTACAGTGATGCTTATATTAAGCACAATCAATGGTGCCAAGTCCTCAGCACTGGACTTGGTCAGCTCAGATGGATCTGGAGACCTCAATGCCACTTTGCCTGATCTGACCCTCAGCACTTGTCTTGGTTGAATTGGCAGATCCAGGAAGTTTCATCTGCTTATGTAGCTCACAAAACCAAGTTGGTTTTCCAGAGATAACAGTGCTGGATCCTTGCTACCAAATTCAGTTGACCCAGGTGGATCCAGGGACCTCTGTACAGCACAAGGTGGACACAGAATCACTTTTGGCAAGCAGTTCCACAGAGTACTTGGTGCTAGGACCTCAGTATTGGACTCCTATCAACCCAAATGGATCTGGTTGCTAGGACCACTTTGGCCAGTGGCTCTCTGGAGTCAAGAAGTGCCTTTCTGGTGCAAACTTACTCAACCAGGACAGATGCTGGGACTTCATTGCCACCTATGCCAAGCAGAATCTGAATTTACAGTGCTAGACTCACTTGACTAGGTCTAAAGAGCTTCCCTGGAGAGCAGGGATGTGAAATGACCTTTCTGCTTTCACAGCATTAGATTATTCCCATGCTGTATGGATATCTCTCTTGTCTCTGTCAATCAGCTTCTCTGAGACAATCTAATGATAAAACAAAAATAGCCTCCAATGGACTGCAGGAAAAACAACTATGTAAGAGTTAAGGATACCTAGTGTGATCTACACTCTCTCTACCACTGATGTCTAGAAGGAACTGAAAGGCATTTGGGGCTACTCCCCATTTTATAAATTTGGAATGATCTGTAAAGGATCAGTAAAGGAGGAGTGAGTGGCCCCAATTGATGCTGCTCACCAGAAGATTTTGAAAGCTCATAGTGCAAGCTCCTTGAAACCACAAATAGGAGTATGCAGAAGACACTTAAATGTGAACTGAGTTTTCCTACTGAAACCATTTTTTTTAAGAAACAAGGGGCTTGTCTAATCACATAGTTAGAGTACAGCAAGCTGGGTTGTAAATCTACAGTGCATTATCATGCCACATACTAGCTGTCCATGTGGACCATGCTTCTGTGCACTAACAGTTCCTAGTGCTCGCTAAGCTAATCCTGTTTCAAAGCAGAGCGGATCAAAGCACACTCAGAAACTTTTAGTGCACGGTAGGTAGCAGGTTCACGTGGACAGCTAATACATAGCATGCTAATGCACTGTAGATTTACATCCCAGCCTGCAGTGCACTAACTGCTTGACTAAACAAGCCCAAAGAATTTCTATAATGAATTTCAACACAATTTTCATACAATTTTAGATTAAAAGTGTGATGGAATGTTTCACAAAAACAGAATTTTTTATGAAATAGTGTTGACATTACTGTAAGTCTAATTTTTGGAAAAAAGCCTTTTTTAAGCAAAAAAACTGTGTGAAAAGTTTTGACCAAATTCTACTTACTAATCAATATCATTTATGATTCTCAAATACTGCAGCATTGTGCTGATTGGGGTAAACACCATTTCCACTGGAATCTTAAAACATTTCATAAAACATTCCGGTCAGCCATTGATTTTGTAAAAGCTAATTTTTCCAAAACCTAAATTTGGCTCCCATTTGTACCTGACATCATCGAGGAAAACTCTTGCTTACTTACGCAGGAACACCTTCAAATTCCTGTGCCGTTATTAAAGGGGCTTCTTTAATAAATTTTGGCTCTTTTGTGGGTTTCTTTACACATTCAGGTTCTGCAGCTTTACATTGTTCTTCAGACTTCACAGTTAGTCCCACAGTGCTGTAAAATGAATGAAAATTAAGTATAAAAATAGCTGATAATCCATAGTTATGAACATACCAACAAGTTACAAGATCTCTACTCACATAAATCTACAATTCCTTTTCACAGCATTAGATTATTCCCATGCTGTATGGGAATGATTGTGGTAATTTTGTCCTGTCATTTGCTATATGTACTTTAATTGACTATTCAGTATACCTCTTCATTTTTCAATTAGAGAGAGACGGTTACCAGGCTTAGTTACAAGTTCAATATACCACAGTATTCCACAGAACGTGAGAGGCTTTACTTTTCACCATTTGCTTGTGGCTCAAAAACGTGAGCCATGTTATGCACTTATTGGTCTCATCATCAGACCCCTTTGAAACACAAGTTCAAAACTTGGTAAGGCTGACTCATCTGTTTATCCTGTGATGCAAATAAACTGAACCTCATGGAGTCTGCAGCGTAGTTCTCCTAGATGGGATCGGAAAAGCCAATCTTTTCTACTTTGAGTGAACTTTACCAAACCCATGGTACTTTTTAAAAAATCTGCTCACCAAGCTCCTCAGATCAATATCCTTAGGTAAAATCTGTTTCCCTTCTCCCCAATGTTGTACTGTATGCCAGTCACTTGGCTGCCTCTGCTCTACACATTCTGGGCAGCAATATGAAGAGAAGGATGTATTTCACTGATTTATGTATTGTTTGCTAAGTGCTATGGCATTCTGTGGGAGGAAAGTTGCCAAGTAAATGTACAAAAATCATTAAAATAAAGTTGAAGTGTTACATAATGAAAGACTGACTTGCAATTTTGGTCACTGGGCTAACAGTATGAGACAGTGGGTAAGTTACCGCACGCTATAATTGTGTCTTGACAGTAGTATAAGAGTGTAATATCAGTGCAGCTGATGATCTTGGTTTGATGTCTCATTTAAAAGAAGGCATCTCCACCAGTACAGTGCCCCACCACAAAGATAACCTATGTGATGGGGCAAGGCCAGATGGCGACAATAAAGTACTGAGGAACAGGTATGTTAGCCAAAGGCTAAACAAATCCCTAGTACCATGGTAACCAAATGGCAGTTGCTCCAGGTTAATCAAGGCACCTGGGGCCAATTAAAATCTTTCTAGAAGACGGTGGAGATAGCTACATTGATTAGAACACCTGCAGCCAATCAAGGCAGGCTAATCAGGACACCTGGGTTTAAAAAGGAGCTCACTCCAGTCAGGCGGGGAGGAGCCAAGAGGAGAGGAAGCGCATGTGAGGAGCTGGGAACAAGAGGCACAAGGAGCTGAGACTGAGAGGGTGTGCTACCGGAGGACTGAGGAATTATCAGACAATCAAGCATTATCAGACACCAGGAGGAAGGTCCTGTGGTGAGGATACAGAAGGTGTTTGGAGGAGGCCATGGGGAAGTAGCCCAGGGAGTTGCAGCTGTCAGGCAGCTGTTACAGGAGGCACTCTAGACAGCTGCAATCCACAGGGCCCTGAGCTGGAACCCGGAGTAGAGGGCGGGCCCGGGTTCCCCCCAAACCTCGCAACTCCTGATCAGACACAGGAGGAGTTGACCCAGACTGTGGGTTCTACCAGAGGGGAAGATCACTGAGGTGAGCAAATCCGCCAATAAGCGCAGGACCCACCAAGGTAAAGGAGGAACTTTGTCACACCTGTTAGAGTATTAGTTCAGACTGACCAAGGGGGATTAGTGTCACCTGCTGAAACAACAATTAAATGCTCAAAAACTTTGTTTATACAGAGTTAAGTTTGCCTAGGTCTGCTTTTTGCCCTTCCAGAATGTAGACAATGGCTAAACTTAAACCTCTGGAAACCAGGAAACACCAAGTTAAGGCAACACAATCTTAATCCTGCCTCATGGAGCTGGCAATAGCCACTGGGAATGGTTCAATAAAGATGGTGCAAAGGTTAGACTACCAAGTGAACTGATGGACTCGCCACCTCTGGAGCTCTTCAAATCAAGACTGGATGCTTTTCTGGAAGATACATTTTAATCAAAGACAGGCTCAATACAGGAGTAATTGGATGAAATTCTATGGACTGTGTTATACCAAAGGTCAGACAGATGATCTAATGGTGCCTTCTGGCCTTACTCTATAACTTAATAAGTAGATGTGATTGACTAAAAGAAAATGCCATTGTTTGCACTGTGTTCATCAGATTTGAACTGCAACATTTGTCTGCATGGACTCCAGCTTCACTGGGTGTGACTTTATTGAGTGGTGGAATGATTGGCTGGAGCAGCTTTGCAGAGCTGTGACCATGATATAATGAGATATGCATGTGCAACTTGTGGAATCAAGTATGCCCCATTTCAGTGCTGGATTTCGTAGGCTGTGTCAGAAGAAGTGTACAAGAATATGTTCTTGTCATAAGGATTGTCAGCAGTATGGTGGCATACATGATAGTGGTCTTTGAAGCTTAGTGAGAGGTAAGTGAAGGCAATGTCTCAGACGGAATCTGCGGGGCAAGGCTGAAGGGGTAGAAACATTTAACAAGTCTGGAGTAGTTTGTGCGGAGCAGGTTCAAGGGTTGTAGTCTCCCCAAAGGGAGACTACATCTGTTCACTACATCTGATCTAAACCTGAGTTTTGCCTGAGCAAAGAGAAGATGTTAGACTTTGCTCTACAGTGCTCATATGTAGAGCCTTGCGCGGATATAAAATTTGTATCTGCATCTGATCTGCTATCTGCGAACATGGTCCGTGGATATCTGCAGATTTGCAGGATGCAACTCATATGCTCTGTCCCCAAAATGTTCTGTATCATCTGTTAGGTTAGAGTGCTAGTATTTGTGCTACTGGTGTGTTGGGGCATCTCTTAAAAAAGGATCGAGTTAAGGTTGCATTGCCGGGGTGGTTTTCAGAGGTTTAAAATTAGCCACTCTCCCTGTTCATGATGCAGAACTGGGCAACCTTAAAACTGCGGTAACAAAGTTTGGGGGTATTTCATTTCCTTGTTTTTGTTTTGTTTTTAAATAATAATTTATCAATATGCCCATGTACCACAGCCCAGCTCTTCCCCACCACTTCCTCTGGCTCCCTGGTAATGATTACCCTTGCAACAGAATGTGAACACCTCCACTGTTCCTGTATCACCCTGTCTCCCGTGTCTATGCCTGTCCCTCATAGCCCAGTTCTCCCTTCTCAGACTTCCTCTCCATGGAGAGACAGATGTCACCATAGGACCCACAGGCTGAGGAACTGGAGAGAGGATGCAGGAACAGTGATAAAACCTAAATTAAGTCAGTGCAGACATTTTTAGAAGAGAGGGTCTCTGACCCCTTCCTTACGACTCCACTTTTCCTTGCACTGCGACAACAATCCCCTACATTCCTCACTCCCAACTGCTCAGACTTCCCACCACTGTCTGGACTCTGTTCCATCTCTTGCAACATTCCCTCCATCATGCCCTTTGCTTTGACCACCGCCCCAACTCTGCTGCTCTGCACAAAATACAGTATGTGGTAAGAAGCTTTAGCACTCTAGATCTACTTAACAGGAATGCTACTAATATATAGAACTTGACTGAGTCCCAAAGATTTGCAGTTAATATCTAGTACTAGGAGCAGAGATATACAGATTTTTACATAGGCAGATTTCCTGGTGACACTGGCAATGTGAGTAATACATACCACTTTGCGATTGCTTTGGGCAGATGGGGAGGAATATTTTCACAGAGGTGCTGTGCTTCATTATAGTCCCTCTCAAAAGACTCCTGCATCTCCTGAAATGAAGGATATTTGACTCTTTCAATAGTTTGAAGTTACTGAAAATGATGCAATGGAAATGGTTCTGTTTACTACCCAGATGATGTGAGAATGACCCTTAACGAATATGCCTTAATGTGATTAATGAACTTTGCTGTTTGTTCACCATAGACCCTCACTCTTAACTCCCCATAAGCAATCAGTGAAGCCTAGAAATTCAACTACTTTTCATTCTAAATAACTTGAGCCAGAGAAGCTAAGAGTGATCCAGAGACAGAGGGGGAAAAACCTAAAAAGGTGACCACTGTAGTGAATAAAACTCTGCTTGCCACTAGCCAGGGGGAGAAAACAGGAAGAATAAAGCTGGCTGCAATTAAGAGTCAAGGAAGGCACTCCAAGACTTCTTATTAGCATGCAAAAGAAGCCAAACTTCTGAGGTGAGGGCACCAGTGAGGTCACACCGCAAGACTGACAGCTCTGAACATTTAGAATCAATTCTGCTTGTTCGTCATAATTTCATTGTTGTTCCTGATTTTTTATTACTAAGGACAGTTTTATGCAAACAGGAGCTTTGTTTCTGAAGCTTTGGCTCTTCCTGCTCTTTATCCCTCAACCTGAAGTTATAATTTTGTGTGACATCATTATTTCCACAGCAACTAATTGCTTCTAGAGAATCATATTCCCACCAGTAACTCTTGTAAATAAGATTTCAGTTTCAATAATTTGATTGACATGACAGGATACCCAAGGGTTGCCAGACTTACTAAACCAATCTCAGGGCATGGGGGAGAATGACAGGATGGTACAGAAGTTTTACACAATAGATCTATTTTACATTACTATCTGGTGCTGATTTGGTGTCAGGCTACCATTGTCTCTTCACAGCCTAAAGTTTTTTTTTTCCCCCTTACATGATTTCACCATTTCCTTGTAATTCTCCTGTAATTAAGTGGGACTATCACTGAAATTTAAGAAAACTGAATGTGACAGTATTTTCATAATAGAACTATACTCAGAGGAAATACGTAATCAGAGCAATAAATTAAAGTCATGGGAGTAATCACATACAAGTGAATACAAATGTATGCATTGTAGGACCAGTGTATACAAATCATTTCATTGTCACAGCGCAGATAACAGTGCTAGAAAATAGTTGTAAAATGAAAGAATATTCTGGGCAATGACATACAAATGAGCACACAACTTGCCCCGCTGGCTTCAGAAATCCTGGCTTCACTAACGGTTTGAGCAGATAAGATGGACAATTATGGAGACACATTTCAGCTCTGGTGCGGATTTCTTCTGCAGGAGAATAAGACTACATGAGGCTAGCTCTGCCAGGAAGAAAGAAGAGTCCATTTCATAGGCAATATTTCCAATCTGATGAGGGGAAAAAGGCCTGACACAAAGCCCATTGGTTCAGTCCCAAAATGCAAAAACAACCATGATCAATATTTTGATGTTGCAATGAATGCATTATACTTCTCTGCTCAACTCACTTACTATAACATTCTCATAGCTCAGAGACATACCACCTAATGACCTAGAAAGGAACCATTCTGGATAGGTCTGAGAGATTCCTTTAAAGCTTCCCATTTTTATATTAGGATGCTACAAGCAGAACAAAATAAAAGATTACCTTGAGCGAATTCTTTAGTTTTTCTTGATGCTCAACTTCTATTTCCATTTTATTCAGGAGATCATTGAGGAGAAACATTTCATGCCCTATTTTACAGAGCACAGATTTCAAGGATGGCTCCTGACCTGTCAGACAGAGAAAGAGAGAGAGTGCAAGCTCAAAATTGAACAAAAAACAAAACAAAACAAAACACACACACACACCCCACAAGTGCCTGCTTCACACATCTCCCATCTCTACCACCAAACATTTTCTGAATTCCTTCCCTACTCCCTGAAACTCCACATCATAGTTCTCAACCTTCTGGCAAAGAATGGAAGGCACTGTTCTCTTTGAACAGGGGTCATTATTCTGTGGGTTAAAGTGCTCAGTGCCATCCCAGCAAGGCGGATGAGAGCTGGAAATAGAATGAGTTAGATCTCAGCAAAACAGTAAAAAGCACTGCAAATCAACCATCTCTCTCTCTCTCTCTCTCTCTCTCTCTCTCACTCTCTCTCTCACTCTCTCTCTCACACACACACACACACACACACACACCCCTATCTTTGTTAAAAGAACATTACTAAACTTGCAAAGTCAAGCACTCAAAGGTTATGAAATAGCAGAATTAAGGTTGCCTGAGCAACCTGAATTTGGCCCCCCTTGTGCATATCCATTATAGTTCAGTCTATAATCAGATGATCACATACAGTAGAATCTCAGTTACAAACACCTTATGAATGGAGGTTGTTTGTAATTCTGAAATGTTCAAGCTAAAAATCAGACCACTCCCTCCTCCAGACTGTCTGTGTGCCTGAAGGGCAGTCCTTGAGAACAGAAGAAAGACAGGCTCCCTGTTCTGACTTTTAGTGTCCAGCTCCATCCCAGCCACTACAGGGAACATTTGGCTTGGCCCCTGCACCCCTGGGCTAGAGCATGCTCAGTTACACTGTAGGGCTGACACATGCAATTTGGTCTCATGTAGGAGTTGTGAGGGAATGAAGCATGCTCACTTGCTCTGTGGGAATGGCACATGTGTGGTCTGATCAGTACTTGGAGCTGTAAGAGTCCTGAACATGCTTAGTGAACATAGCTTCTTCAGAGATTTGACTGCTACAATTGAATAAGTCACCACGGAGCACAGGCAAACTGTGATTTATCAAAGGCTTAGAATTTGGCCAAATTTGGGCATATTTTCATGGGGACAGCAAAAGACACATCCCTGCCACAAAGGCTGTCCCCCTGCTCCAGAGCAAGGGGGGCACTAGAGCTGTTCAAAGAAAAGTTGGTCTAAAGAGCATTTGAACATGGGAAAACAAGGTATTTTCCCCTAGCCTTGTTCTCAGATATAGCTGAAATATTTTCATCTGCAAATTGTCCTAAAAATTTCAGCTTGAGGCAGACACCACACATGAAAAATTTAAGCCCAAACAGTTAAAGCTTCACAAAGTTGTCAGCAACTGAAAACAGGGTTTTATTATGGGAAGTAATGGGCAACCTTAATAATAGGCAGTACTACCACTCCAACTGTAATGTAACTATTTACATATAGAAAAAAGTCAACTAGTGAGATACAAATTTATCAATTAATAAATGGCTGATATTCCTAAATATAGCTACTTATTTTGGTAGATTTTGCCTGGAAAAAAAGAAAAGGGCTAGAAGCATTTTCATCTCCTATTGACGAACATCTTCAAGGCCTTTCTGTTCCAGCTTGGAGGTAGAAAGCATTCTGCTAAACTTTGACTCACGACCAATTCTGCGGTACTGAAGAATTAAAGTATTGCACTCTCACACTAAAAAAATAAGGTTCTATGAGAGACTTTCCTTGTCCCCACTCTTCAGCCCTCCCTCACCTCTCTCAGCCTCTAACTCCCACAGGTTCCTTCCCCTCACATGATAGACAAGCTAAGGCCTCCCGCTCCTAAAAGATAACGGATGCTGGATCCTTCCTATTTCTACAGATGATGCCCAGACTATCTTCTACTCTTTATCTCTGAATTCAGTGAATGTACTGTCTATAACCATTGCCTTGAATTCCTCTACTCCAACTCCATGCACCACCCTCTTGCCTCTGATGTCTCCACTCCACTGAAACTGCTTTCACTATAGTTTCTAATGATCACTTCATGGCCACATTTCACCTCACCTCTAACATCTAGGATGGTGGAAAAACTAGTTTAACAGACAGAGGTCAGATTTCTATCCAGATACCTGTACTGTTTAAGGATGCTGGGTTGTTTTTTGTTTTTTGCTTTCTGTAACCATATGCAGCATTAACATTTAAAAAAAAAACCCACAGCACTAGAACTGCCCCTTTTGTAAGCAGTTAGAGAGAGCAGCCAAGGACTTATGCGCAGACAATAACCTACTCTTTTATGCCTACAGGTAATTTTAGGTGGGGGAAGTATGGGAAAGCTTACTGTGCCACTGGCCATGCTGTATCTGTTCCGTGAATAAACCATCAGTCTAAAATGCTGTCAAACTAGAACCATTCATTTCCCCAGGTTCTGTTTGGTATCCCCTCTAGTTCCTTGTTATTGTTCCTTTGATCCCACACTCTTGTCCCTGACTTTTCTGGTTGTCCTCCATGTCTGTTAAGTTCCTCTCCTCTACTCAGAGAGCCCCAGCTCCTTCAGGTAGGTAAAGTAGACTGGCATGTTTCACAAACACTGAATTCTTGGTTGGCTTCCTCAGATTTACATAATACATTTCCAAAAGAGGACACAGCTATAGTAAGATCAGCATCAACAAAAGTTATCCCACAGTTGTACATAAGTAATAATAAAATAGCATTTTGAGATGAGCATTTAGATCTTCAATACTTGATGGAAAATCCTTTACTAAATATAATCCACATACCCAGATACACTCCCATGAATAAAAAAACACCTACTGAGCTTTCTTACCCATGTTTCTTAACTGAAGAGTCTTTTTGATAGTCAAAATCTTTGTGTTGATGTGAGAGCATAAATCTTCCAAATCTGAAGAGGCCATATTCCCACTACTGCTCTACAAACAGAAAAAACATTGGTACATTTAAGATATCTACATTATAAGTACAAGCTTTTTTGCTGGACTCTGTGCTGTGTATGGCCCCAAGTGCTGGATAACCCCTGCACGCATAATGACAATGGACAGCAATTGACTCTCAAAGGACAAAAAGGATATACTTGACCAGTAGACGGAACATTTCAGTTCGCTTCCTAATCACCCTTCCAGTATTTCTGAGGAAGTAATTGATGCTCTTCCAGAACATCCGCTAAAAGAACTTGCACTAGCCTCTACCTTATATGAGACCATAACAGCAATCAAGCACATGTCACAAGGAAAAACACTTGGAATGGATGACATTCCAGCAGAGATCTATAAGCAGGGTAGCTACCATACTACAAGGGACCTCACATTGCTCTTCTGCATTATCTGAGAGCAAAAGTCAGTACTAGAGGATTTCAAGGATGCCAGCATTGTCTACCTCTATAGCAGTAGTTCTCAACCTATTTACCATTGTAGGTTGCATATGCAGCATGGACCTCATCCACACAATATATATACTACCTGTATGGCCCTGAGGATGTCACATGGGCCACAGTTATGTACTGATTGGGCCACAAGTGGCCCGTGGGCTGAGAACCACTGCTTTATAAAGATAAGATGCTGCGGTGATTATCACAGGTTGTCCTAGCATTTCCCAACTCTCTGTTGCTGGGAAAATTCTTGCACAGGTCATTTTGAATAGACTTAACACCTATGTTGTGGAAACCATCCTCCCAGAGTCTCAACTTGAATTTCAGTCTGGAAAGAGCACTATAGACATGATCTTCACAACCCACTGGCTTCAGAAAAATTGCTGGGAGCAAAATTGTGGTCTTTATATGGTGTTCATTGACTAAACTAAAGCTTTTGACTAAGTTTTGAGAGAGACTGAAAATTTCTGTTCATCTTTCTATATCTTGCAAAGTTTATTTCTGTCATTCGATCCTTCCATGATGGGATGATGGCTGGAGAGGTGGAAAATGGTGAGATATCAAACCCCTTCCCACTCCCCAGTGACCCCAAACAAGGTTGCATGCTGGCTCCACACTCCTTTCCGGCCCTTTTTTTCCCACTATGCCTATGGATGTATTTTAGGATATTGACATAGTATTTATCCAGTTCAACACTGATGGGAAGCTGTTCAATCTGCAATGCTTCTGTGCTCGCATGACAATGGAATATTTACTAATTAAGGAGCTTTAATTTGCTGATGACCATGCATTGGTTGCTCACTAGATTGATGATGTTCACATTATAACTGATCACTTTGCTTGTGCAATCAGTCATTTTAGTTTCACAATCAGCCTAAAGAAAACTGAATTCCTGTACCAACCTTTGCCAGGGGATGCTCATACATTATTAAGATCAGCAAAGCTCCTCTCAAGTTCATGGAGAAGTTTTGCTACCAAGGGAATACGCTGTCACAGAAAGTCACAATTGATTATGAGATTACCTATCATGATTACCTGATGAAATGGATATTCACCCATGAGAGCTTATGCTTCAATACATCTGTTAGTCTTTAAGGTGCCACAGGACTCTTGTTGCCTATCACATTGTAACCGCGCCTTTGTGGGTCACGTCTAAGAATACCAAATTCAGGACAAACTGCTGAGAAATAGGGCAGATACCTCCCCCCAAAACTGGTGGTTATTCTCCCATAAGATATACCAAACCAGCAACAAAAGTAAACTTTTGTTTCACCACATTGACTAACAAGAAGTCAGAAAAGCAGTTTCCTTAGATATTCCAGTCCTTGTATCACTACCAAAAACACTAGACTTAAAGATGAGTGGTTCTTTAAAACCCATTTCATCAAATAAAAGGTTCTTCTGATCCCAAAGGACCAGCCACACACCCAGGTCAATATATAACTCATATCTTACACAATAATCATGCTGTTGCCAATCCTTTAGTATCTAAAATTTAAAGGTTTACTTATAGAAAGAAAGGTGAGAGTTAAAATTGGTTAAAGGAATCAAATACATACAATAATGACAACGTTCTTGGTTCAGGCTTGTAGCAGTGATGGAATAAACTGCTAGCTTAAGTCAAGTCTCTGGTTGCTTCCAAATCATTGGAATGTCCTCAGTCTCTTGGTTAGACTGTTCCCATTAGGGTAAGTTCATAGTCCATATGTTTGAGCAGGAAAAAGGAAAAATTGAGATGTTTCCAGGGCCTTTTATAGCTTCGGCTATGTGGAGGGAAATCCATTGTTTCAAACAAAGCCCTCAGCACAGCTAGTGGAAAATTACAGGTAGCAAGATGGTGTTTGGAGTCACATGGGCAAGTCACATGTCCATGCAAGATTTTGCTTAGTCACAGCAGGAAAGTCCATTAAGTGCAGATAGGCGTCTCCTGTGGTCCATTGTGAGTTAAGTGTTCTTTGATGAGCCACTTAATTTGAATAGTCTCTTCAAGCTGTGCAGACTAAATATCTTGTGGGTGTTACTTCAGGATCAAACATATTTGAAATACAGGTATAGAGCCAGTGCTCATAACTTCAAATACAAAAATGATACAAATAGCATAATCATATTCAGCAAATCATAACCTTTTCATAGACACCTTACTTGACAGAATTTGTACAAGATTTGTTGCAATTATATACTGTTATATAATGATCTACATGGTCATATTTAATCAGTCAGACCAACACTTCTATTTGGTTGTGAGATGTGGACAACATATCACAGGTTCATATATGCTGTCTTTGGTCTGTTTGCAGGGTCAAATGGTGGGACAAGGTTTCCATTTCCAAAATCCTTAATTGTTGTTTTTTGTCTAGCGTTCAAAGCAAGCTCATAAAAGCTCAGCTGCATTGGTCCAGGCATCTTGTTCACACGGTCAATTCGAGCATACTCAAGGCCATATTTATGGTCAGCTAAAGCAGGCACCCATTTTCATGGTGGCCAGTACAAACAATATAGAGACACACTGAAGTCAAACTTGAAAGCATGTCAGGTTGACCCCAGCAACTGGGAAGCAGCAGCCCATGACAGGGCAAGGTGGCAGAAGATGTGTCATGTTGCCACTAATTGCTTTGAAGCAAGGCACATTAACACTATGTGAAAAAATGTGTACAGCACAAACAAGTAAGCTATAGACTGCAACAGTCATGGACAGTCTTGTCTGTCCCACATATAACCATGTTTCCAGTCCTCACATTGGTCTGACCTCACATATACATGTTCACCAATGGTATTTGCTGAATCCTCCATATGCTAACATCAACATGAACTCTATCATCATAAGTACTAGTTATGCAAATAGAATTTAAAATGTACTCTGCTTAGACAAAAAGTGAAGGGGAATTTCACCTAGCTTTTCCTGAAGCAGCAGACATAGTAAATGCTATTTAATTGAGCAAACTGAAAGCAGGGCAGGGAGCATACTGAGGTAGGTGGTAAACTAGAGAAATCTGTGTGCTTGAACTCTACAGATAAAATACTAGTATTAGTCCTCAGATTTATGAGACTATATTGGCTCCCTCTGGTGGTTAACTAGAACTGAAAACAAGGGGTTTTGTTGTGGTTGTTTTTATAACTCACACACTAGTGCATAGAGAACAGGAGTAATTGCGGCACCTTAGAGACTAACAAATTTATTTGAGCATAAGCTTTACTTGAGCATAAGCTACAGCCCACTTCTTCGGATGCATACAATGGAACATAGGTTGGCCAAATACGCATGATACTTGGCAGAGCTGTATAGCTACACATGTTATGCTCACACATTTAAGAAGTCTTTCACACTGCCACAGAATTGGTAAAACGTCACACTCGTATAAGAGACAGCTTATTTAGGAAAACGCAGATGGGAAAATCTTAGACCCTAGATTCCCAGTAAAAAAAAAATCTTAAACTTGTAAATATGTATAAGGGAAAAAAACTAATAAAATCCCTTGGGGTTTAAGAAACAAATACTTGAGAGCCAGGATTCACTGTGTGAGGTGGGTTCCTAAAGCATAATGGATAGTATGCACACATTGGAACTCTGCAGTTTTTAAAATGTACATATCAACCACCTTTAATAACTACACAATCCCCCTACTTCCCCTACAAGTAGCCAAAGGAACTACTCCTCACCAAGGACAACAACACACATACACAAATTTGGAGTTTCTAAGCTAAACTATTTTGTATATTACAAGTCAAAAAATAATTTCTCAAAACGTATTCACGTTTTTAAACCCACATCTCTCAAACACATTGCCGAATTTATGTCAAAGTTTCCCAGGTGGGAGGGGAGAAACCTATCCTGCCATAACATCAGATGTGAAATTACAAGTAGATTGGTTATGACTAAACCAAAGAAACAAAGGGAATTGGTGAAAGTGGCACAAAATCTATAGTGTAGACATGGCCTTTGGATTTACTGACTCACAGTTTTATGGTCAGTTTATTCAAACACAGTGATCTATTCTGACACACCACCATCCTATTTAAAAGGCAGGAAGCAGCTGTCAGAGCATTTACAATGAGAGGCCCTGAACTTTGGAATTCACATCTCCCTTTGATCCAAAGCACCCCAATTCTGTCAGTCTTCAGGGCACACCACTATGCTCACTGTCTCCCTCAGGCTTCTAAGTAGGGAGCTGTGTACTTAAGACTGGGAAATATAAAAAACTGGCATTGTGATTGGGGTGCTTTTTGTTTTCTCTCCTGGAGTTGGAGAACATCCTGGGCTATATTTTAATTTGTCTTAGTATTTGCACTTTTAATTTATGGCAAAGGCACCTAAAGTCACGGCGAGGCAATTTTTTAGTAAATATATTCTATAGATCTAAATAAATAAAAGTACAAAGATTGCTGAAAGAATTAAAACTCTGCAAATATATTCAGAACAGAATTAGGAGAGAGACCAACTGATTTATTACAGATATATAGACACTACGCAAGATATACACTAGAATAGTTACTCCTATGCAACTAAATCTCTCCCCATGAGTATCTGGAGTGTATTACTAATTACACCTAATTATTCCTATTGGACTAGCTTCTAGTTTTCTTACAAAACCTTTTACTGTATATTAATTCCTGCAGACACTGAATATTCAATCATTCCTAGAATATATATTTTTAATGAATGCTGATTTATTCTGCCTCAAATCCCATAGGCTGCTCTTAGCCTTTCAAATGCCACAGGTCAAAAGGGCCAACTTTTCACACACTAAAGCGATAAGTGGTGTTTGTGAATTAAGATTAGGGTCAAATCACATCGTATTTATTCAGGCTAAACTTCCACTGAGGGCACGCTGGGGCCCTAAATAAAAATTACATTTGGGAATGATCCAAGGTTGGTTTTCCATACCTAGACTTACTAAGACAATGATCCTAATATGATTCAGAATGCACCTGGCGGCTCTGTCAATGGCCCACACTTGCTCCCAGTTCTAGCAGTGCTGAGCCATTGACATCACACTGTGCCAACAGTCATATTTTTTTTAAAAAAAGTTGTGATTTTAATGTCTACTGTAGTCAAGACAGTTAGGGCTATATTCTATGTTCTCAACCTACTCCAAAGTTCCCAGTTTAGACAGTCAAGTAACTCTTAAGTGGACCTTCATACTTAAATAGCTAAATACTTTCCTAAGTTAGTATATTTCCCTTGCCAATATACCACTTGTAGGAAAGTAGCATGACTATTTTGGGGTACAGATTTAAGTTTTTGATCTATCTGATGTGAAACTGAACCAAAGCTCATTATAATCTGCCCGTTTGTCTCAAACTCTAGTTGGGATACAAAGAAAGTTTTTTCTTAACATCCAGGGTACATTAAACTTTTTCTTATATGACATCTTAAAGAACTTGAATTACAAGAATAATTTTAACACAGATCATTCAGAACAAGAGAAAAAACAATGTGTTGTAATACAATCTAAAATATAGTTGTACACAAAGAAAATCTGGTTAAGTATTCTCTGTTATACATCTCCTGTTACACCAGGCAGCTGTTAAAACCAGACCACCACTCCCTAAAGTTTGTTGATAATAATCTTAGCATTCCACACAGCGCTCAGATGCTATTTCTATTACCACTTTGTAATGGGAACCACAATGTCTTTCACAGCCACTGGAGGAAGAGCGCCAAAGGAAAATAAGAATGAAAGCACAGACCCAAATATAAACAGTTATCATTAACTCAACACCACTTAGAATTTATGTAATACCTTACACGTTCAAAGCACTTTAACCAACATTAATTCATCATCACAAACCTCCTGTAAACTAGGCAATATCCTCATTTTTCAGAGAAGCAAAGATGCCCAAAATAACCAAGGTCCAGATGTTGAATCTGCACCAGTGGAATCTTGCACCTATTCTGTGCTACACTGACTTCAGTGGGCTGTCCTCACATAGAACTAGGTGCAGAATCATGGCCCAGCTCCGTAACAATGCTTCCATTACAACTCAGGAATGGCCAACTCCCAACTCTATGGCTATTTTTCAGCAGGAATGTACACATCTAAAAACAAATGCTGCAATACAAAACAGAACTTGTACAACCTGGTGATTCAGTTTCCTACAAGAAACTCCATTTTCTGACTTGTGAACATAGTTCTTAACCTTAACATTTGCTTAAATTTTTGTATTTAAATTTACATTTTCCATGCCCTACAAAAAAAATAAAAAACAAAACTATTATAAGGACCCTGTCCATATGGAAGTCTAAACTTCAAAACATGAATTTTAAGTGGTTTGAGGTGCCACACCAAACCTTGAGTCTCTGTCAGTTTCTGTAGTTTTAAAACCACATTTTCCTAATACCACATTTTCTTTCCTTTGTGGCTGTGTGAGTGGCCCACACAAACAACAGGGGGAAATCGGCAGATATCTACAGAGTAAAGTTGATTTTGCACAAAGTGCTTTTGAACCTATGAAGTGAAAAAGTGAAAAAAAGTGTTTTTTCCCTCTAACTTCTTTCACAGGATCATAGAAATGTAGGGCTGGAAGAGACTTCAAGTGGTCATCTAGTCCAGTCCCCTGTGCAGAGGAGGCAGGAGTAAGCAGACCTAGACCATCTCTGACAGATGTGTGTCTTTCAGTTTATAGCAATCGCAGGCCAGATGTCCCCCAAGGTAGAGGTGGAGCAGCTGTCTGCTGACTGAACAGCCAGACACAAGGGCCATTAAAAGAGCTCAGTATGGAATTACATGATTGACAGAAGCTTTGAAAGAGCAATTGAATGGTCAGGCACAGTAGTTTTCTGTGCTGGACTGTTCTCTGGGACTAGAGCTTTGGGTGCTGCTAGGAATTGTTTAGCATTTGCGGAATTTATAAAATGCAACTGTGTGTGTTCCTGAACCTATGAGTTATGTGGTGCTTTCTGTGCATTTACAAGCACGGTGTGCTGTCAGCCCTGCTATGCCTTCTGCAATACCCATTGTGAACTAAACAGTTTTATTCTCCAAAAATAGATATGTATTGAATGTCAAAAATAGTGCAAAAGAAATACGCAAAAAACAAGAGACTATGCGATAAAAACTTTTAACAAATTAATAGAATGAGACTATGAAATAGGAGAGTCAGCCAACATTTCTGTCCATTTCAGCGCAAAAAATGTAATCCATTGTGGCTAGGCATACACTCTCCATAGTTCTCATAGGTGAGTGTATGGGAAGCTATGATTCTCCTTGCTGGCCCACAGCATGAACTGATGGGGTAGTGATGCACCCCATGATGCCACATGGGATGGGGGGCTGCTTAGGTAGGGAGCAGCAACCATGGAGTTCTCCAAAGAATGGGGAGTCTGGGATGTTTGGACCTATAGGTCAACTAGGGTCTGCAACATTTGTGTTTGCTGCCGGAGAAAATCCAGTATGTCCTGGTGCATCTTCTCCTTTTTCTGTGCCTTCCTCCTGTTCTTTACTTCTCCATGTTAGCCATTTTGGCACTCTAGGCCCTTTGTTCATGATCTGATGCAGCACTTGCTTGCAAGCTCTCACTGAACATGTCCTCCCTACTACTCTTCTTTCTCCTCCTCATCAGGGTCAGGTATTCTGCAGGTGTGGAGGGAGTACCCCTCAAGGCTGCGATAGCAGCAGCTGCTGACAAAAACCAGACAGATGTATCCTTGGATTTACAGTCACAATGGAAAGGGAAGTTTCAAAACTCCCTTATCTTATTCCCACAAAATCTTTTAATAAGACATACTGACACTTCAGCTTTGGAGCACCTCTGCACAGCAGTGCTCTCCAGCCCCAGCCATAGTGAGTATGGCTGGCCAGGAGCAAGGAATTTCAGTTGCATGAAACAATAAAATTTCAGTTCCTTTTCCATGGGCACTAGTGTAGGGCAATGACACTGAATACTGGTACCATTTTCCGCAGGCTGTGGTGTTTTTAGCTAATATGTCACTCCTGAGGGTAACAAAGGTACACATAACATAGCTGCAACTGGGGTCCCAAACCCACCAAGAGCCATATGCTGCTAGCGTGTTTACTGCAATGGTGCCAGGTGAATTCATTGTGGAGTGGCATGGGAGAGCATCCTACCACAAAGGAAGAAATAAGACAGCCTTCACTTAGAAAATGAACTGCCGAGCAACACCATGAAAGTTTCATCAAGATAACCCAGGAGGATTCAAGAGACATCTCTATGTTCATAAACAAACTGCTCTGAACCCCTGTCCCCTACTTAACCCAACAAGAAAATGGAAACCAGATGCCAACTCTACCTCTGTTTGTTATACCACTACCTCCTCTTGTAGGAGTAGGACAGTGACAAGTCCATACCTGTGTCTGGTTAAATTTGGGATGGGAACCATCTTTAAATTTAAACACTAAGGAAAAATGCATGCATACACTTACCCATGGTCCCTTCTCCTACATCAGGGTTATCCATGTTTGGCTAGGGAAACTGGGTAGACTGTGGCAAAGTCTCAAACAGGTCCTGACTTGTGGCATGGCTTGAACTCCTTGCCATGTCTTGTCCCCTCATCCTCTTCCTCCTTGCTGTTTACAGCAGCGAGTCTCGTCTCATCCATGGTGGTCTGCAGTGTGCTGGTTGGGTCTCCACCAAGTATGACATGAAAGTCACTGTAAAAGCAGCAAGTCTGTGGCTCAGCCCCATCTCGATTTTGCACTCACTGCCTTTGTGGTATGCCTGGCATAGTTCCTTCACTTTCAAGCTGCAGTGCTGCTGATACCTGTCATACCCTTTTCCTGCATTTCCTGTGCAATGTTAGTAGATAGTCACACTTCTACTGCTGATTCATAGCTGTGCTTGCACAGCTTCTTCTCCCCACAGGTCCATGAGATCCAATACTTCTTGCCTGCTCCAGCCAGGAGTGTCTCTTGTACATGAGCTGGCACAGTTGCACACAACAAGGGAACACTGCTAGGTGTGCTTGCCAAGCTGGGCAATCAGGAAAAGGCATTTCAAAAATGTGTGGTGGGGTGCCTTTCGGTGTCTGGGACCACTGGGCAGTAGAGTTCACAATTGTGACCAGAGAGGTCACTGTCGCAAGGAAAGGGGCATTGTAGGACGGGCGATGGAGGACTGTACAGGTTGACACAGGTCATACAGCGTCTACACACTTGTACTACAACGTCAACCTCAGTAGGTTGACTTCAGCTCCATCCCACTTGGGGAAGTGGTTTTACTGCATCGCCGTAACAGGTCACTTATATTAGGTAGAGACAAATTTAAGTATACAGACATGTACAAATAGGCAAAGGCAATTTATATTGGCTTAACTTTGCAGCATATGCCAGGTCTTAGGCTTTGATCCGGCAAGCACTTACACACGTGAGGAAGTTCAGTGGGACTATTCAGATGCATAGTGTTTGGAGGATCAGGGCTTTAGATGTTACTTTTAACAGCAGTGGGGGAGGGAGGAGTCACATTTGCATCTGAAATATAAATTGATGGGGTTGCTTTAAGCATAAAGGAGCTTGCAAGCTTTATCAGCTTTACTACAGGAGTTTAGATGCTCTTTGAACCTCACCTATTGGGGTTGTATAGTTTACAAGCTCTCTGGGTTTTGCTAATAGAACTGAGAGGCCTAACAATTTCCTCTTGCATCAATTAGCAGCTCTGCAGGAACATAAAAATTTCAATACAGAATTTGTTTCTACATTAAAATCCCTCTACTAATATTTCCTACATTGAAAACCTCCATTACAAATATCAGCACAGACTTTGATCCTACAGACAGACATGCAGGCAGACTCCTCAATGGTGCTTCTTCACATATGTAAAGTTAAATACGTGCATGTTTGAGATCATAGCCTCAGATATTAACTTATGCCCAATCCTGTAATTAGATCCACAGAGAACTCCACTAATGACAAGAGACTTCCCCACACACGTGGATCTGACAGCAGAATGAGAGCTAAGAACCCAAACCTGAAATGCCATCAGCAAGCACAGAAGTAAATGGCACTACAGGACCACAGATGTCATGAGCAAAATTTTAAAGGGAAAGGGAAAGTCATCACTGCCACAGCTTCCAGCCTGAAGGAGACAGGGGGTCGACACTGTTCCCACACCAGTTTTCAGCCCTCACCTGGAAGAAAGGAGGCAGCATGCAGGAGGAGGAAACAGTCTGAGGCTGCTTAGTGCTTCCGACTCCTCACCCAACTGATTGGACTTGGGGTGAGGGGAGCTACAGAGGACCAGAGGTTGGGGGCATACACAGGCTCAGTGGAAGCCTTGTGGAAGGGATATAAGGGGTGTTTGGGGAGAAAGAGGAAGGATATTTTGGAGCTGGACAAAACTCAGTAGCTAGGGGGCTCGTAGGCTACTACTGATACTATAACAGTCAGTGTCCCCCGCAAAAAAATACAACTTTACTAACTAACAGGGCTTCACACTAGAGGTTCATCTCTGATTAACTCAAAAACTGCTGGAAGGCTTTTGCTCAAACTTTCACAGCTCCAAACAAACAAAAAAAATCCCACCGGTTGATACCCAGCATGGATAACTTCATACTCAAAACAGACTGCTTTCCAGAAAGCTATGGACATACGGAAATAGAGGAATATAACAATAGTCCCGGTGAAGTATTTCTTCACACAATTCACCGTCAACCTGTGGAATTCCTTGCCAGAAGATGTTGTGAAGGCCAAGACAATAACAGGGTTCAAAAAAACCTCACTTCTTCAGATGCATGAAGACTCTCTATGCATCTGAAGTGAGGTTTTTTATCCATGAAAGCTTATGCCTAAATAAATCTGCTACTCTTTAAGGTGCCACCGGATTCCTTGTTGTTTTTGTGGATACAGACTAACACGGCTACCCACTGATACTTGACAGGGTTCAAAAAGAACTAGATAAATTCATGGAGGATAGGTCCATCAATGGCTATTAGTCAAGATGGGCAAAGATGGTGTCCCAAGCCTGTTTGCTAGAAGCTGGGAATGGGCGATGGGGAAAGGATCATTTGATGATTACCTGTTCTGTTCATTCCCTCTGAAGCACCTAGCATTGGCCACTGCTAGAAGTCACGATACTGGGCTAGATGGACCATTGGCCTGACCCAGTATGGCTGCTCTTATGTGTAACTTCAGCTAAAACACATACTGCCAAACTGCTACTATAATATACATCATATGGGTATATGGTAGCCTACATACATAAGACATGGCTCCTGACAAGCATATTACTATCTTATATCTGTCTGATGTGCAAATTACAGCTCAGTGAGTGAGCAGAAGGGATTAAAACAGAGGGGCCAGAAGTGCAGCTTGAATGGCAGGAAAAGCAAGAAGGGAGACAGGAGGAGGGCAGTGTAAAACTGTTGAGCACTCCCTTCTCCCTCTTTACATTACACCTTCTCCAACCCCATGGCATGTGATGTACACCAACGTGGACACCTGTGTGCGACATAACTAGGGTGACCAGATGTCCTGATTTTATAGGGACAGTCCCAATTCTGGGGTCTTTTTCTTATACAGGCTCCTATTACCCCCCACCCCCTGTCCTGATTTTTCACACTTGCTGTCTGGTCACCCTAGACATAACCCTTCTGACTTGGGTCCTATATCGCAGCTGCTGCTAGCCAAGCCCACCCTCTCCTCCTCAACCTGTCTGGAACTGGCTTACAAGACAGGCTGGCACAGAGCCGATGCGAAGGACCTTCCCTGGGTCTGCAGGAAGGTCCACAATGTCCAGCAGGACAGTAGGGCAAGGAGAAGGGTGGGATGTACAAAGCTACCACAGTGGGTGCCTGGCACAGGGGAGGGATCTGTTGTATTGGGCCCCTTCCCTAGGTAGGTGGGAGAGCAGAGATAGGCTCTTCCACCCAGATCCATACTCCTAGGGACCCCCTCTTCCTCACCAGGCCCTTCTAACCCTGTCCAAGGCACCCCCCCAAAGCCATGCTGGGGACTACCCTTGTTCCCGCCTACTCACCAGGACCCTCTCACCCCGCCCAAGACCCCCCCGTCATACTGGGGACCAACCACTTCCCCTGCCCGCTCACCCCACCCAAGACCCCCCCGTCATACTGGGGACCAACCACTTCCCCTGCCCGCTCACCCCACCCAAGAGCCCCCCCCGTCATACTGACGACCAGCCACTTCCCCTGCCCACTCACCAGGCCCCGCTCACCCCGCCCAAGAGCCCCCCAGTCATACTGGGGACCAACCACTTCCCCTGCCGGCTCACCAGGCCCCTCTCACCCCACCCAAGAGCCCCCCCCGTCATACTGACGACCAGTCACTTCCCCTGCCAACTCACCAGGCCCCTCTCACCCCGCCCAAGACCCCCCCTGTCATACTGGGGACCAGTCACTTCCCCTGCCCGCTCACCAGGCCCCTCACCCCGCCCCACTATCTCCAAGGGCCCCTCCCACCCCAAGACCCCCTCCCCTCAGACTCACCGCGCGAGGCTGGGGCCCGTATGAACCAGGAGCCTCCAGGGGTAGAGAGAGGAGCGCGCGCGCGCTGTAAACATTCAAACCACCCGCGCTTGGCAGCGGCAACTAACGCGAGAAGTCAAGAGCCCCACCGCGGTCCTGTCGGGAGCGGCTTCACGGGCATGCGCGGGAAATCTGAGCATGCGCACTACTAGCAGCGGTGAATGCTGCACCCTCAGCAGAGGCGGGGGAGCTGTTTGTGTCGTTACACCGGCCTGGCCTGAGGCTGTTGCTGCTGCAGGAGCAGGGCTCTGCGGAGCTGGAGCGAGGGACATGAGTGAGGGGGAAGCGGGTCGGTACCCAGTGCGGGGTAAGGGCAGGCAATCCCCTGAGCTGGAGTACAGGGGGCGGGGGAAGAACAGGAAGGGTCCCTGGATCTGGGCTGTGGGCTCGGAACTGGAAGGGTCCCTAGAGCTGGGTTTAGTGGGCCGGGGGAGGGGCTCTCCAGAGAGGGGGCAGGAGGGATCCCTGGAGCTGGGTTGGGGGGGAAGGAACACGAAGTGACCCTGGAGCTGGGTTGGGGGGTAGGGGAGGTGCAGGAGGTGTTCATGGAGCTGGGTTTTGGGGAGTTACAGGAAGGGTCCCCACAGCTGGATTGGTTGGGGGGGGGGAGAAGGACCCTGGGGCAAGAGCAAGGGCCCTGAGGCCGGGCTTAAGGGAGGAGGGGCTTGTGAAGAGAGCAGAGGGGCTTCAAGGGCTGGATCCATAAGGAGATGAGTGGTTTCTCTCACACTTCCTAATCAACCTCCTCCCAAAGTCCCAGCACTGGCCCTGTTTGCCATACCTCAGTTTGGGAGGAAGAAGCTGGATGGAAGGGTTCTTTGCAAAGGTGGGGCCTTTTCCCAGTTCCTTGTCTGAGCACACATCTAGGCAAAGTACCTCTGGGTGGCGTCTGGCTGAATTCTTAAACACCTCTGAGCAGTAGGCATCATGTGCCGTTTGCTATGACCTGCAGTGTTCCTATGTGATGCCAGTCAATTAGTTTAAACCAGACTTTTCAGAAGTAGTCACTAATTGTGTCCTTTATTTTCTGGCCACCCAACTTGAGGCAGAAGCCTGCTCAGCATGCCTGAAAATCATTCACAGCAACTGACATGACTGAAGGCTATTCTTTGAGCACATAAAGTGCTACAGAATGCTGAGTATTCTGAGAAAATCAGGTTCTACATGTTTCAAAGAGGGTACCCAAAGTAAATGGATACTTTAAAAACTTAATTCCATTGTGCCTGAGCTCCCCATCTGTAAAAGGTGGATAATAGCACTCCCTCACTTGAAAAATATTATTTTCTGATGTTTGTGAAGCACAGGCTCAGATCCTCCAAGGTTTATAGACACCTAACTCCCACTGATCTCATGGCTTTAGATACTACAGCCATGAGCACCATAAATCAGCCCACGAAGAAATGAATACTGTGCAGTATAAATAAGGCCTGGGGAACACATTGCATGATAATAAAATAGTGACAGTTCATTCAGGAAACACAAGCCATTCTATGCTTGGAATGAGGTGGGTGACCTGTAGGGGGAAAAGATAGCACAGGGCCATGCAGTAAAAGGTAGCAGCATATTGCTGGTGCCCAAAGAGGGTGAATTAACCTTGCAGGTTCAAAAACCAGCAGCCAATTAAGGACCCCATTTTTATTTATTTTAAACAATTTTGTTTTTAAAGCCAATCCCTGACTCTGGAGGCAGCCTGATCCATGATTTTCAAATGCCTCAGCTTAGCAATTATGGCACAGTCACTTCTGGCAGCGCTCACCACCCCTCCCCTAGAGACCATTGCAGAGCTCCTCCGCCCTTTGTCAGTGTGCGCCGGACCAGCCTTAGCTTTCCTCTTGACCTGTCTGGATGCACCCATGTTCTTTCCAGACTCCAGTCCAGGACCACCCTCTGGGCCTGAGCCCTGGTATCTGAGCCAGCCTAGCATCCTCCCACCCACTGCCAGGGCCCAGAGTGACCTTCATTCCTGACCATGTTATTCATTAGTTGTCCCCCATTTTCAGTTGGTTCCCAGGTCCAGTGGTCCCTTCCGCAAGGCTAGGGGAGGGACCTTTACATGTAGGTGGACTTGCACCCACCCACCTCCCAGGATTTCCAATAAGGACAGGGACCCGAGTGCCAAGCCTAGGCAATGCCCCATGGCTAATCCTCCTCTCCTCCCGGCAGGGCCCCAAGCCCCAATTCCCTTCCCACCACTGTCAGGAACCCCAATCCTCTCAGCCAGACACACCCATGCACACTGCTCCCTCCTCCCCCAGCCAGGCACATCTGTACCGCCAGCCAGCTACACCACCATTCATACCCACACATTACATCTATCATAGCTAGACACAGCTGCACCCCCGACACACACTCCAGGCAAGCACACCTGCCGCCCCTGCACACAATACGTAAACCCCACCACTCTTACTGTCACACTACCCCCCATCACAGGCTATTATCCTCTCCCCACAGCCTGTCACATCCACACACATCCCAGCCAGTCACAAACACTGCTTTGGAAGGCACTAGTAGGCTTCTTTCACTGAGCAGAGCATAAGACAGGACTGCCTCTTTCATTGCCCTAGCCCAGGTACTTTTGGAAAGGAAGCGTTTTCTCTCATTGAGAATGACCTGGCTTATCTCTTTCTCATAAATCATTTTTAAGACGGAACGAAATGCAGTAATGAGTGGCATTTCTTAATTGGTTAAAATATATTCCAGAAGGGTTTTTTGTTTTGGCATTAAGAGAAGACAAAGCCCACAATACCCAAATGTTTAAATAAACAAAACAAAAAATAACCATTCCTAACACACACCTACCCAGGAATATACTTAAGTCAGCAGTTCTTCTTTCCATCTCTTGAGAAAAAGATAGACTAAAAGCTCACATTCAGCCCATACTCCTTTTTGACATAGCTTTAGAGAAACACATTCTATTCTATTCCTATAGCAAATGTTTGCCTCTCTCAAGAGGATATCTGCTGTTTCTTTTCTAACAGTCTCTATCATCCAGACTGATCCCTCACCCTGGTTTAAAAAGAAAAGAAACACTAGGAACGGAATAATTTCAAGGTTGACATTTACAGCTGTTAAGAGGGATTTTTGCTGCTCTATGTGACCCAAAAGGTGATCACATTCAGCAGACCTTCAAAAAAATAAAAAATCTTAATGACTCCAAAAGAGTACTATTCAGAATTGTTTGCCATAATGTAATAGGTTCTTGAAATCGTTCAGTCACCCAGAGAAGCATGAAGAAAATGTGTAATTTAACAGTAAGAAATCCTCTGTGCAGCCACTTCCATTAGGTCACCACTTAAAATGAGAACTGTAACAAATCCCCAAACCTCATATTCCCAGTGGGACCAATCCTGCAGCTATTCATGTAAGTGGTCCCACTGACTCCAAATTAATTGTAAGAGAGACAAATATAAAAACATCAGTACAGATAACATTTTAGAACTTGGTATCAAAATGGGAAAAATTAAGTGCCTTGCCTCAGAAATTCTTGATTTCAAATTAAAAGAACCAGATATTGGCCAAAGTGATAAACTTCTAATTCAGACTTCCCCAGTGTTTGGAAATACAACTTCTAATTCAGACTTCCCCAGTGTTTGGAGATACTCAGATCTGAGGGGTTGATTTATCCCCTTGGTAGACAAAAGAGACAGCTGCAAACCTTAGATCTGGATTTTAAATTTGCCCAAAGTTCAGGGGTGTCTTGATCTGAAGATATGATTCATGCTCGTCTTTAAAGCAAACCGAATTACAGCAGTTACAAATTGGAGAGAAAAAAACACATCAGCAACAGTGAAATGTAGCCTTGAATAATAATGCTTCTAAACAGGAATATTCAAACCTTCTGTTTACAGATTTCTTTTGCTGCTTGAACATTCGTCATGGGACTGATTTCTTGTTGGAAATACTGAAAACAGTCTAGAATGCACCATGGCTGCATTATCGGTTTAATGATTAAAAACAATTTCTTCTTTAAGTTTCAGTTGACAAATAGGTCTGACAAATGTAAAACTTGCAAGAAGTAGGATTTCTTTTTGGAGTCTATCACAACAACATTTGCTGTCATTTTAGAGAATGCCACACAGTGTGAAACTGCCTTAAAGAAAGTCGAGGTACATGAAACCAGGGTGTTACCAAGGGACACTGCACACTGAAGCAGTCATTTCACATGATACACTTAAAACCTTTGCAAATCTTAACAGCGTTCTTTCTGATCATGTAAATAAAATACAGTATTTAACAAAGGGGTAATACATTGTCCATTTGGGGCATCTATACAAATCCATTTTATCATCAAGAAGCAGATGAAAAATGATCTTTCCATCGCCTTATCAAGCAAATACCCCTGAGTACAGGGGTTGGTAGCCATTGTCTTCCCTCTTGCATGTGAGCACACAGACACTCAGCATTCCAAAGAACTGAAAGGGAAAAAAAGGATCTTTAGCTTTTCTATTTCTTTTGGAGGTTGAATTTATTGTACGTTTTATCTATGCTTGAATTAAATTTAACCTCTCTGTGGCAGGGATGTTGTCTTCTACATATTTGTAAAGTGCATTGTAGATTAACAGCGCTCTAAACAACATAATACTGAGAAAATAAATGTATCAAATTTTTAAAGATGTCTTTAAAGGTCACTTTTAAATAGTGATATGGACTCTGGGCTTTCTCCCACTGTTTTCCCCATAAATGTATTCCTGAAACATTAATTCCTAGGCAGCATTTGCTGTGAATATGGCTGTGCTGGATTTAGAATGTAGATCTGCAATATGTTTAAGCATATATAGGTATGCAATAAAAGACAAAAACATATTATGCTATGATAATTAGAAGAGAGCAGAAGTGGTGATTGATGGAAGAACTGACTACAGTCAATTACAAAGAAATAATAGTGATGAGAAGATAAAATTTATCAGACTGTGGAGGAATCAGAAGCCCCTTCACTGAAGTAATTTAATTTGAGGGATAGCTCAGTGGTTTGAGCATTGGCCTGCTAAACTCAGGGTTGTGAGCTCAATCCTTGAGGGGGCCACCCAGAGATCTGGGGCAAAAATCAGTATTTGGTCCTGCTAGTGAAGGCAGAGGGCTGGACTCAATGACCTTTCAAGGTCCCTTCCAGTTCTAGGAGATTGGTATATCTCCAATTATTAGACTAGAAAATATACTCTAGCTGCCAATCATGCCCTGAGAGTGAACTAGGAAAAGGAAACTTTTGACTTTATCACCAAATCAGGCCCTCCTCCTACATTCAGATCTGCACTGATGGACCCTTGCTCCCACATTAATCCAAGTGTAGGACTCGGGCATTAAACAGTAACAACAGTTACTTTGATACAACTCTTTTATATTATGTCTATATTATATTATAATTTAAGAGAACATTTTGCTGCCATTGGCTTTGACATGTTCTTAAGGTTAGGCTTGACAAAACCCTGGCTGGGATGATTTAGTTGGGAATTGGTCCTGCTTTGAGCAGGGGGTTGGACTGTGATCTCCTGAGGTCCCTTCCAACCCTGATATTCTATGATTCTATGTCCTCTTCAGTCAATGGGGAAGAGGATCGGAATCTCTGGAAAAATGATAAAAGGGACAATGATAAAGGAGAAATTATTAGATTAAAATTTAGGGACCAAATCTTCTTAAGTATGGAAAGTTTAATGCCAGGGTTTAATCAAAATCTAATTTTTACTCTATGCAATTTTATTTTTTCTTTCCATTTCTCTCAGTTTGAATATTAAAAACAAGCTAGTCAGTTTCATGCTTGCTTGTATTTAATTTGCAGTCAATTTCATTCTCCGGTTCCCACACAAAGGACTATTTATTTGTTGTTGTTTTTTTAAACAAAACCTTAGCTTTAAAAAAAAAAAACTCCATGGAGCCATTTGGTCTTAAGTTATGGAAAATCTTGTATTTTAAAAAGCTACAGCTAGGCCATAGCATCCATTTTAAAAATGTAAAAAAAAAAATAAATGCATCTCTTCGCAAATGACTAATACAGTTCAGCCTTTCACTTAGTCTCATCAAGTCTTTTTCTAATTTTGGGCAGGACCCTCCCATCCCCAAATGCAGGCAGAAAAAGAGAAAACTGGTGCAAAACTGAGACATGAAGTTACAAGTAAGGATACAGCAGCTCCTTGGCATGCTCCCTCTTCCTCTCTCTCAGCCTGTCAACCCCCCTCCATTCAAAGACCATGCAGCGGGAATGCAGTGGGTTTGGTTAGTGTGTTCTTGCAGCCTCCTCTCTGACCCAAACAATTTCCAAGGCAGAAATCCCTGGGAAAATTGCTGTTAGAAGCAGTATTCTCCCTCCCCACCTAGCTTTTGCTCCCCTGGAAAGGGATGTCATGCAAAATCATGGAAAGAGCAACCAATTGCAGCAAAGTTACTTAAGAGATTGTGCGAGTAGGAAAATGGCACTATTTTCTGTGGGGGAAGAAATGTACGTTGTTACAATTAAATACCTTTATGATGGCAAATCCTAGGATCACGAGCATAGCATAGCTCAATACAGCCTGTAGCCCATTTTCCACTTTCTCTGCACAGCCCTGTGGAGATGTAAAAAAGGAAGATTTAGCTGCCATTTGATTACACTATTAAACTGAGAACAAACCAACAAATTCAATACAATGGGGCAGGTTTTGCACAAAATCTCACAGGGGCAGGACCCTTTGCTGCCCTGCTATGACCCATGTGGTCAAGGGCAGCAGCCTTGGCCTTGAAACAAGCTACTGCTCTTGCACTGCTCAGGAGATGCACTTGACAATCTAATAACTCTGCCATCTATAGTTTCTATGAGTCTTATATGGCTCCGTTCAGTGGTGTCCACAAGGTAAAATGAGGGTTTGTGGGTCCCAAAGTGGGGAAGATGGGTGCAATTTTTTTCTGAATTAAACCCTATGAATACTGAATGAATGTCATAATTTATTCCAGACTTTAATATAAACTCTAGGGTTGGTAGCATAATCCTTCTCCTGAGCTGAAGGACTGATTCATTAGTGAGGTAGCAGAGTCATCTACCAAGTCCCCAGCACACTTCCCATTAGCAGCTGGGTTTTCCTAGGTTATCTCCCATCCAGTACTGACCAAGCATTGATTATGAAAACAATATTACTCATATCCTGAAGGTGCCTAAGGGCCAAGCAAGAATGAGGCCCCATTGTGCTAGACACAGTAAAAACATAATGAGAGACAGTTCCTGCCCCATAAAGCTTACAATCTAAACAGTCAAGCCAGATAAAGAGTAGGGAAAAGGGATATAACATACAGAGTGAACATAAGGACAGCCATACTGGGTGAGACCAATGGTCCATCTAGCTCAGTATCCGGTCTTCCAATAGTGGCCACCGCCAGGTTGCTTCAGAGGGAATGAACAGAACAGGGAAATTCATCCCCTGTCATCCAGTCCCAGCTTCTGGCAAGTTACCTTGGAGATGCAAATATGAGAACAATGTGATGGCTACAAATATCGCCTTCTGAGATTTTTAGTGCTTTTAATATTTAAATCCTTTCAGTGAGGTTATGTAAGGCCAAGTCTACACTACAAGCTTTTGTTGACACAAGTGACATCAGCATACAGCTGCCGCAGTTAGTATACTGCTTGTGCACATGCATACTTGCTTCCTTGTGTTGGCGCTGTGCACAGTCACCAGGAGTGCTTGTACAGATGCATGCACCATGGACAGGTATCCCAGTGCACAACCCACCACTATCCAGTCTTTTAGGAAGTGTTGGCATTGCACAGTGGGGCAGAAATGAGTTGTGCAGGAATGAATGGGAGCAAGGGGTCAGCTTCCCAGCATGGAACTGTCTCCGTCCCATAAAAGTAAGCTATATCCCATAATTTTCAGGCCTTTTTAAAAAATCCCATAAACCCTCATGGCCTTCCTCACTCTCCACACAGCTCTGGACTATTGTCATAAGTGTTGCAAGCAGAGGATGCGTGATCTTCCGGTATTTGCAGAGCTACAAGAACCACCAAATCAGCGGTTTTGTCAAGGACAGTTTGCTGAGGGACATAGCAAAAACCAATTCAAGGTTGTTGGTGGCATTCACTGAGCAGCTGCAGACAGTGGAGCGCCGCTGCTGGGCCTGAGAAATGAGCACTGACTGCTGGGATCACATCATAATGCAGGCTTGGGGTGTTGAACAGTGGCTGCAGAACTTTCGGATGCACAAAACCACATTCCTGCATCTGTGTGCCAAGCTCACTTCAGCCCTCCAGCACAAAGACACTAGAATGAGAGTTACACTGTCAGTGGAGAAGCAGAGAAGTGGAGTGGAGATCACGCTGTGGAAACTTGCAACACCAGATTGCTACCAGTCAGTGGGAAATAATTTTGTAGTTGGAAAATCCACTGTGGGGGGCCATTCATCATCTTCTGCTACACAGGACTGTGACTCTAGGCAATGTTCAGAACACAGTAGATGGATTTGCAGCAATGGGGTTCCCAAAACTGGTGTGGAGCAATAGATGGCATGCATATCCCTATTTTGGCACTAGCCCACCTTGCCATGGAGTACATCAACAGAAAGGGCTACTTTTCTATGGTTATGCAAGCATTGTTGGATCACCAGGGATGTTTCACCAACATCACTGCTGGCTGGTCAGGGAAGGTGTATGACACTTGCATCTTTAAGAGCTCAGGACTGTTCAGGAACTTTCCTTCCTGACAGGCAGATTACCATTGGCAATGTTGAAATGCCAATAGTGATCCTAAGGGACCCAGCCTATCCCTTGCTTCCCTGGATCAATAAGATGTCCACCAGCCTCCTTGACAGCACCAAGGAAAGATTCAACTACTGGCTCAGCGGGTGCAGAATGACTGCTGAATATGCTTTTGGTAGATTGAAGGGACACTGGATGCTGGTTTGTTCACAAGACTGGATCTCAGTGAAAAAACATCCCAATGGTTACAACTGTCTGCTGTGTCCTGCATAATATCTGTGAAACAAAGGGGGAAAAGTTGCTGCAGGGAGGGAAGTGGAGCAGCTGTCTGTTGGGTTTGAACAGCCAGTCACAAGGGCTATTAGAAGGGCTTAACATGGAGCTATACGGCCCAGGGAGATTTTGAAAGAGCACTTTAAAAGCAAGCCACAGTAGGTCATTGTGATGTACTGTGCTCTATCTGGCCCTGCTGTTTTGGGGCCAGTCAGGAATTGTGTGACGCTTGGTGTATATCTATGAATATAACACTGTCAATGCAGCTATTAATTTTGTGGTGCTTGCTGTCCATTTATGATATTACATTGTGTTTGTCACTGGTTCTATGAGTTGTGTCAACGTGTACAATAACAGGTAAGTGGGTGCTTTCAGTACCACTGGGCACTGTGCAGCATTTAAAAACAAGTTACACAAGCACCTGTCAGAGACAGTCTAGTTATACTTGGTCCTGCCACAGAGTAATAGGCTGGACTTAATGACTTCTTGAGGTCCCTTCCAGCCCTACATGTCTATGATTTTGTGATATGCTGTGAATTAATAAAGATGAATTACTTTCCAAAGAATAGATTTTTTTGGGAAACAAAACCAGAGCAAAGAAAATCTGTGCGATAACTTAATAAATTAATGGAACAGAACTTTAACAAGGGGAAATAACATTCATGTCCATTTTAGCTACACATACAGGAAGCGTGGCTTTCACAGGTCAGCATATGTGAAGCTGTGGTTGTCCTTACTGTCCCCTGGGGCAGAGTGGCAGGAGAAGGATGCAGCCCCTGATGCCACATGGAATGCTGAGGTGGTGTATGGAGGTGTGTAATGGAGTTTTCCACAGATTACAAATGGAGGTGAGCTCATGACTGCTGACCCTGTAGATTCACAAGAGCGTGAAGTATCTGTGTTTACTGCTGGAGAAGCCCCATTATGTCCTCATGCATTTCTCACTCCTTTTCCTGATGGTGCTCTTGGGTCTTTCTACTGTCAGCTCTTTCCTTCTCCATACAATCTGCAACATTCATCCTCTAGGGCCCCTGCTCACAGTCTAATGCAGCACTGGCTTGCAGGATCTCTTTGAATATGTCATCCTGAGTCCTCTTCTTTGTCTTCCTTATCTTGCTCAAGCGCTGCACAGGTGTGGAAGGGAAACCCTTCAAGGCTGCAATGGCAGCAGCTACAGACAAAACACAAAGAGGAACCATTGTCAGTATAGTCACAATGGAAAGCAAAAGTTAAGATTCAAAATTTCCTTCCCTTGGTTCCTTCAAGTTTTAAACAATACAGGCTTATTGACACTTCTGCTTTGGTGTGCTTGTGCATGACACCACTCAGAGCTCGATCCCTGGTGAGAACGGCCCAGCAGGGTAAGGGAAATGGGGAAGGAATTGCTTGGTTGCATGAAAATGAATATAGGGCAATGGCTCTGAATACTGGCACCATTTTCCACAGGAAGTGGTGCTTTTAACTGATATCTCACTCCTGAGGGTGACAGGAGCACAGCTGCCGCTGTTGTCCCATAGCCACCCGGATCCGTATGCTGCTAGCCTGTGTACTACTGACAGGCATGGGAAAGTGTCCTACTGCAGAGGAAGAAATAAGGCTGTCATCCCTTGACTCCTTCAGGAGAAGATTGCATAATATCTCCATGTAAGTTTCATTGAGATCTCTCTGGACGATTCAAGGGACATCCCTGTGTACATAAACAAACTGCGCCTCTAACTCTAGAGGGGAATGAAAAGCAGATAACAATGCTACCTCTGTGTTGTGACAGTGTGTATCCCCAACACAGCCCTTGCACACTATTGTAATAATCTTTGTACAAGGTAAGACTATTGAGAACCTGTGGTGAGAGAACCTTTGCTTTGAATTTAACATAGTTTGTTAAGTTAGGCATGAGTTGCATTTTACCTTTATTTCTTTTGTAACCATTTCAAGCTTTTTTGTCTCATTACTTGTATTCACGTAAAATCTCTCTCTTCGTGGTTAATAAACTTGTTTTATGTAATGCAGTGTGTTTGAACTAGAATGTTTGGGAAACTCCATTTGGGATAACAGGATTTGTGCATATAAAATGCACAGACTTGATAGGAGCTTGTATTGTCCAGGAGAGGACTGGGCAATACAAAACGTACATTTCTGGGGGAAAGTCTGGACTGGAAGTGTGCTGGGGTCACCCTGCAGTATAACTCAAGCAGATAAAAGCCCAAGTGTGGCCGGCAGGTTGCAAGTGCACACAGACATAGCTGGGAGTGATTTACATGCTAGAGGCTGTTTGTGAGCAGTCCAGGAGAGGAGGCAATAACAGCAAAGGCACCCCACATGAGAGGGCTGGGGTGACACAGCTTCTCACTAGTCTAGATTGTACCCTGGGTATGTCACATTGTGCTGCTACCTCTTCTAGTACGAGTAAATTAATTAAAATCAATAGCTGTGTCCTATTAAGTTGGGGGCATCATCAGTACATCATTGTAATGGAAAATACAATTACACACTTACCCGAGGTTCCATTCCCCGCACTGGGCTCGCCCATGCTCGACTGCTGGAACTGAGTGGACTGCAGTGGAGCCTCAAACAGGTCCTGGCTCATGGCATAGCTGGACACTCTCACTCACAAATCCCACATCCTCCTCATCTTCGTTGTTCATGGCCAGAGTCTGTGGTTGGGCTCCTTGGAGATATCCACAGCGGTCTGTGCGGGAGGGGGTGTCTCCACCAAGTATGGCATGCAGCTCTTTGTAAAAGTAGCAGGTCTGGGGTTCAGCCCCAAATTGACTGTATGCCTCCATGGCCTTCTGATATGCCTGATGCAGTTCCTTCGCTTTCACACAGCACTGCTGCTAGTTCCTGTCATACTCCTTTTCCTGCATCCCTTGTGCAATCTGCTCATGGATGTCCACATTTCTATGGCTGGTCCATAGCTGTGTTGCACAGCCTCTTTTCCCCACAGGCCCAGGAGATCCAATATCTCCGGTCTACTCCAAGCCAGAGCATGTAGCTAGCATGGTCAGCAGCACAGTTACACACAACAATGGAGAGCTGCTAGGTGTGCTTACCAAGCTGGACAATCAGGAAAAAGCTCTTCAAAATTTACAGGGCTTTAAAGGAGGACAGGCCTTCTGGCCTCTGTGACTCCTGGGCAGTGGAGTTCACAACTTTGCCCAGAATGGTCAGTACTAGACATTGTGGGACAGCCATTGGAGACTGTTAGGGACAACATAGGTGCTGCTTCGACCGCAGTACATCGTCCATGGCTCAACACTGCTCAGGGAGGCGTGTTAGTGAGTTGCTGTTACAAGGCACTTACATCAGTGGGAGACAAATTTAAGTGTAGACACATGCCCAGCTAGGTCAATGCAAGGCAATGCAACCTAACTTTGTAGAGCAGAGCAGGCCTAAGGAGGGGATTAGTTAGATGGAAAGACAAAGGAAGGAAGGAAGGGGCAGAACAGGTTGGAGCAAAGAGCCAATCAGCACAGGAAAAATAATGTTTAGAGTAAAAACTACAGAAAATAGTCTGATGAGATCCTCAGTGTTTCTGAGCCCCTGCTTGGACTGTCTTTTGCAGCTGTTCTGCCAGCTTCAGCCTCTGGCTGGCTCAGAGGAATCTAATGAGATCACAGCCCATGGTGGCAGTTTCCAGTTTCCGGGTAATTTATCCTCACCTGCATATTGAGATCCTGTGGCTCATTCAGATGTCCTGTGCAGTTCTTAATGTCTTGTTTGCAGCAGCTCAGAGGAACACTGTTATTGCCAGTGGTATTAAACCACTGGGTAGTTGTCCAGTCGGTGTAGTTAGTTACTCCACAACATCGAAGCTGTAAACCAACAAATAACTAAATTAATGCAAACAGAGTTAAGTTGTACCATTCTTAGGAATGTCATGCAGGAAAGTCTCTGCAAGATGCTGACTAATAAAAAAATTACAGTATTCTAAAGTAATCCATCAAAACACTGCAGTCACACTGTTGTAAGGTGTAGTGAATTAGACCTCTACAGTAGTGGGGTTGGTTTGCTTGTTTTTGTTTTTTAAAGGAAAATGCCCTCCAGTCCCACTGAAATCAGAATTCAGAGCTCTCAGCCCTGCACAGGATTTGGCATATACAGCACTTTTCTTCTGCAGATATTGTACACAGTCTAAAAATAATGGAAGGAAGAAAAGGGAAGTTGCTTCATCAGCACGTGAACTACAGATAGAACAAAAACAAGATCAGAAATACATCCTTTTCTTTTGTTAGTAATATTATTTGTGCTACAATCACAATGGAGGACAGATTTATACAAAAATCAAGAAGCTCCATAAGAACATAAGAATGTCTAAAGGTCCATCCAGCCCAGTATCCCGTCTACCAACAGTGGCTAATGCCAGATGCCCCAGAGGGAGTGAATCTAAGAGGTAATGATCAAGTGATCTCTCTCCTGCCATCCATCTCCACCCTCTGACGAACAGAGGCTAGGGACACCATTCCTTACCCATCCTGGCTAATAGCCATTAATGAACTTAATCTCCATGAATTTATCTAATTCTCTTTTAAACCCTGTTATAGTTGTAGTCTTCACAACCTCCTTGGGCAAGGAGTTTCACAGGCTGAATGTGCATGGTTTGAAGAAGAACTTCCTTTTATTTGTTTAAACCTGCTGTCCATTAATTTCATTTGGTGGCCCCTAGTTCTTATATTATGGGAACAAGTAAATAACTTTTCCGTATTCACTTTCTCCATACACTCATGATTTTTTATACCGATCATATCCCCCCTTAGCCTCCTCTTTTCCAAGAGGAAAAGTCCTAGTCTCTTTAATATCTCCTCATATGGGACCTATTCCAAACCCCTAATCATTTTAGTTGCCCTTCTCTGAACCTTTTCTAATGCCAGTATATCTTTTTTGAGATGAGGAGACCACATCTGTACACAGTATTCAAAATGTGGGCTTACCATGGATTTATATAAGGGCAATATGATATTCTCCATCTTATTTGCTACCCCTTTTTGAATGATTCCTAAAATCCTGTTTGCTTTTTTGACTGCTGCTGCACACTGCGTGAATGTCTTCAGAGAACTATCCATGATGACTTCAAGATCCCATTCCTGATTAATTGTAGTTAAATTAGCCCCATTATATTGTTTGTGTAGTTGGGGTTATTTTTTCCAATGTGTATTACTTTACATTTATCCACATTAAATTTCATTTGCCATTTTGTTGCCCAAACATTTAGTTTTGTGAGATCTTTTTGAAGTTCTTTATGGTCTGCTTTGGTCTTAACTATCTTGAGCAGTTTAGTATCATCTGCAAACTTTGCCACCTCACTGTTTATCCCTTTTTCCAGATCATTTATGAATAAGTTGAAGAGGATTGGTCCTAGGGCTGACCCTCAGGGAACACCACTAGTTACCCCTCTCCATTCTGAAAATCTACCATTTATTCCTACCCTTTGTTCCCGGTCTTTTAACCAGTTCTCAATCCATGAAACTATCTTCCCTCTTATCCCAAGACAACTTAATTTACATAAGAGTCTTTGATGAGAGACCTTGTCAAAGGCTTTCTGGAAATTTAAGTACACTATGTCCACTGGATCCTCCTTGTCTACATGTTCGTTGACCCCTTCAAAGAACTGTAATAGATTAGTAAGACATGATTTCCCTTTACAGAAACCATGTTGAGATTTCCCCAATAATTTTTGTTCTTCTATGTGTGTGACAATTTTATTCTTTACTATTCTTTCAACTAATTTGCCCGGTACTGACGTTAGACTTACCAGTCTGTATTTGCCGGGATCACCGCTAGAGTCCTTTTTAAATATTGGTGTTACATTGGCTATTTTCCAGTCACTGGGTACAGAAGTTCATTTAAAGGACAGGCTACTAACCCTAGTGAATAGTTCCGCAATTTCACATTTGAGTTCTTTCAGAACTCTTGGGTGAATGCCATCTGGTCCCGGTGACTTGCTAATGTTAAGTTTATGAATTAATTCCAAAATCTCCTCTAGTGACACTTCAGTCTGTGACAATTCCTCAGATTTATCACCTACAAAGGACGGCTCAGGTTTGGGAATCTCCCTAACAGCGTCAGCTGTGAAGACTGAAGCAAAGAACCCATTTAGTTTCTCCGCAGTGACTTTATCATCTTTAAGTGCTCCTTGTGTATCTTGATCATCCAGGGGCCCTACTGGTTGTTTAGCAGGCTTCCTGCTTCTGATGTAGTTAAAAAACATTTTGTTATTACCTTTGGAGTTTCTGGCTAGCTGTTCTTCAAATTCCTTTTTGGCTTTTCTTATTACATTTTTACACTTAATTTGGCAGTGTTTATGCTCCTTTCTATTTACCTCACTAGGATTTGACTTCCACTTTTTAAAAGATGCCTTTTTATTTCTCACTGCTTCTTTTACATGGTTGTTAAGTCATGGTGGCTCTTTTTTAGTTCTTTTACTGTGTTTTTTAATTTGGAGTATACATTTAAGTTGGGCCTCTATTATGGTGTCTTTGAAAAGTGTCCATGCAGCTTGCAGGGATTTCATTCTAGTCACTGTACCTATTAATTTCTGTTTAACTAACCTCCTCATTTTTGAATAGTTCCTCTTTCTGAAATTAAATGCCACAGTGTTGGGCTGTTGAGGTGTTCTTCCCACCACAGGAATGTTAAATGTTATTATATTATGGTCACTATTTCCAAGTTACAATTACAGTTCTCTTGTATCAGATCTTGTGCTCCACTCAGGACTAAATCAAGAATTGCCTCTCCTCTTGTAGGTTCCTGTACCAGCTGCTCCCAGAAGCAGTCATTTAAAGTATTGAGAAATTTTGTCTCTGCATTTCGTCCTGAGGTGACATGTACCCAGTCAATATGGGGATAATTGAAATCGCCCACTATTATTGAGTTCTTTTTTTGATTTTGATTGATTTTGATTTTGATAGCCTCTCTAATCTCCCTTAGCATTTCATCGTCCCTATCGCTGTCCTGGTCAGGTGGTCGATAATAGATCCCTAATGTTATATTCTTATTGGAGCATGAAATTACTATCCATAGAGATTCTGTGGAACATGTGGATTCATTGAAGATTTTTACTTCATTTGATTCTACATTTTCTTTCACATATAGTGCCACTTCCCCCTCCCCACACAACCTGTTCTGTCCTTCTGATATATTTTGTACCCCTATGATTATGTGCCACTGATTGTCCTCACTCCACCAGGTTTCTGTGATGCCTATTACAGCAATATCCTCCTTTAACACGAGGCACTCTAGTTCACCCACCTTATTATTTAGGCTTCTAGCATTTGTGTACAAGCACTTTAAAAACTAGCCATTGTTTATTTGTCTGCCCTTTTCTTATGTGTCAGATTCTTTTTTATGTGAATGCTTCTTGGCTGATCTGGCCCATACTTTATCCTCTCCTATCCTCTCCTCTTGACCAAAACCTAGAGAATCCCTATCCATAGACTTTCCTCTAAGAGACGTCTCTGTCCAATCCACATGCTCCTCTCCTCTCCTTCCAGTAGATAAAACAGACCAAATTTCCACAGCACAATAAAAATTCTTAATATTTATTTATTATGAAAGTTGAGATACTATGGTGATACATAGCAGCATAGGACCTAAGGCAAAATAAATAAAAACACTCATTTAGGGCCTGATCTATAGCCCATTTAAGCAGGACCGGCGCTAGGGGTTTGAGCGCCCTAGGCACACGGCCATTTCGCCGCCCCATGCGCTGGTCGCCCGGCTCCGCAGTCCTGCCTGCGGATGGTCGGCTGCTCCCGCGGCTCCGGTGGAGCTGCCGCAGTCGTGTCTGCGGGAGGTCCACCGCAGCCGCGCAAGCAGCCGACCGTCCGCAGGCACAACTGCAGCAGCTCCACCGGAGCTGCAGACCAGCGGACCCTCCGCAGGCACCACTGCAGCAGCTCCACCAGAGCCGCCTGCCACCCCCTCCGGCAAAATGCCACCCCTAATAATGCTGGCGCCCTAGGCGATTGCCTAAGCCGCCTAAATGCAAGCGCCGGCCCTGCATTTAAGTCAATATGAGCCTTTCTTAAGTCCATTAACTTAAATGGACTTTGGATCAGGGCCCTATGGTCCAAACCTGCAAGGAGCTGAGTACTCTCAATTGCCACTGAAGTGAATAAGAATTGACAGTGCTGAGCATATTGCAGAACAGGTTTTAGAAAGTGGCAGGCTGATTTTCCCCCTAGAGGCTGTATGCATGGTTTAATATCTACTGGATATTTTTAAATAATTCTCAGCAGACATCAGAAGTTTTCCTACCTGTTCTTGCAAGTAATCCACAACACCAGACTCCGGACTTTTCCCGTCATATTTCTGGAAGACTGTATGCATTGTGCCTTGCACATCTGTTTTTACCTGAAATGAGAAAACACAGCGCATATTCTGTATAACAGCAGCTCAGAAGCTTCTAAAATGGAAACTTTAGAAGATTCCTAGACTCAGCAAAACTGAGTGCAATGAAAAGTGAAATAATGCTTTTGGTAAAATACTGGTGCCACTTAACCCTGCTGGCATTCTTGGACATAAATAATTCTCCTATTGACTTTAAGAACCCTCTTCTGTGAACACTCATGATGGCAAGCTGACTAGAAGGTTGCTCTGATACCTACTAAGCTAAGTACTACCTGTCTCCATCTTCTTCCAGAAAAATCCACACATTATTTAGGGTTTCGTTCTACACAGCACATGTGTGAGTACAATCCTGTTCTGCACTCATACTCCACCTTTGTATCATGAAGTATTGAGAATAAAGGATCAGATGTGAGAAGAATGGTGGGAGAAAAGGAATTCACAGAAGGAGATTGTGACGTTCTGCTCAGGACACATAGGGCTTGGCTACACTGGAGACTTGCAGCGCTGGTGGTGAGTTTACAGCGCTGCAACTTAGTAACTGTCCACACCTGCAAGGCACATCCAGCGCTGCAACTCCCTGGCTGCAGCGCTGGCTGTACACCTGGTCTGCTTGGGGTGTAACGATTGCAGCGCTGGTGATGCAGCGCTGCTCATCAAGTGTGGCCACCAAAAGCGCTGCTATTGGCCTCCAGGGTATAAGGAGGTATCCCAGAATACCTGCTCACAACAAACCGGAAGAATGGCTGAACTCCAAGCTCCCCTGAACTGCTTATTTGAAAACCAAACACAGCTCCTGTTTGCTGAGCGAGCGGAGGCAGGCAGGAGAATTTGGAATGTTCACAGCTGTTTGCTTGAAGAGAGAAACGGCACGCTCACACGCCAGAGGGGGTGGGGGAAGTCCGTATTGAGCAGCTGCTTATATGGTCTGAGGGCTATTTAGGAGTGCATAATTTGCATTTAGTGAATAAGAGAAGGGTGGGGGAAGGGGTCAAACTTTTAAAATGATTGAAGGTAGGTGCTGTGTATCTTCCAGTCCTTAGAACTTGCAAGGCAGGGAGCTGAGAACAGTGTCAACTCCAAAAATCCACTCTCTCTGTCTCCCCCACGCTCTGTCACACTCCACCCACCCCCCTCTTTTGAAAAGCACGTTGCAGCCACTTGAATGCTCGGATAGCTGCCCACAATGCACCACTCCCAACAGCGCTGCAAATGCTGCAAATGTGGCCACACTGCAGCGCTTTCCCTACACAGCTGTACGAACACAGCTGTAACTACCAGCACTGCAGAACTGTAAGAGTAGCCACACCCTTAGAGCTGTAAGCTACTATGTCACCTCTCTGTTTCAGCAAGAGTGAGCTTTCCTAGAATTTAAACTGTGTCAGCTCCCTGCCACAACCAGTCTGTTTACCTCAGCAGCAAATTCCTCAAGACTCTTCCAGTCTGAACCTTGCTCTGCAGGTAACGATGAGTGAACCCCAGTTCCTGAGTTCCCCCACAGACATCTCTTCGGCAGTGTCTAGTCTCTGTCACTGCGACACTCACAGAAATTAACTTTGCTGCCTCCAAAGAGACTGGGTACACACCAGCCTGTCAGTTTAGTTGTGGACTCACACTTACTTCACTACAACAGCACTGAGATGTTTTACAATAAAACTAAGAATCAGTTTATTAGCAAGAGAAAAAGAAGCAGGTATGGTTACAAACAAATGCAACACTCTCTAGTGTCTAAAACAATTTTAGCAAGTTACAATCTTTGGCTAGCAGTTTTCTTACTTCAAGTTACCAGAATCCCTAGCCCTCCAGGCTAGGGGATCCAATTCCACAGGATCAGAGGGTGCTGTATCCCATGTCCCTTAAGTGACCGATAAATAAAATCTCTTTTTGGTCCCATTATATTACCCAAAGTACACTGTCTCTGCCTTAAGAGCCAGGAGGGCTTCCTGAGATGCAGCCTCTGACAACCGGTGAGTTCACTAAGTTCCTTCCGCCATTGCTTGTTAGCCCTTTGTTTGCTTTGTTTACTTGTATGTACTTTCCTTGTCCTCTGCCTGTAATCAAGCTAGTTAGGCCAGAGAATCCACATTCCTTTGTCTAGGACAGGCTCAATGTATGCCTCCCAAACACATTTTAAGAACATATTTCAAGCACACATAACTCATAGACTCTTAGACTTTAAGGTCAGAAGGGACCATTATGATCATCTAGTCTGACCTCCTGCACAATTCAGGTCACACAATCTCACCCACCACATCACACTGTACATGTCTGTTTCCTTGGCTTTAAAGTTATTGTGACTAATTATTAACTCTATAAACAGAAATAACCTTTCATTTTCTTTAAATTGGCCTTACCTTGAGGCATCTCAATTTATTATTATGAGAGAAGCAAGAGATCTCTTTACACATCATGCATACATATCACATAATGATATTCATGACCAGTGTGTCACCAGCTTTTATGATACCTTACTCAATACACTTTTATAGTACAATAAAGTTGTATACAATCAGTTGATTCAACTGCTTTTTCTTTGGGGTCCAGAACCCCATTTCTCACCCTGAAGTGTCTGGACCCTGATTGTCTCAGAGAGCCCTTCTTTTTATTCAGTATTAGAATAGATGTACTAATTTTTAGCTTACCTTTTCTCTGTAAATGAATCCCATAACAAAAGCTGCCACTTCTGCAATAAAGATAATCAGGATAATGACCAGGAACTGAAATCAGAAGAGAGGATAAAGGATGATCAGAGTGTTTAGATCAAAATGCAAATTTAGTGCTAAAAAAGGTCAGGCAAAGTGTATTGTTATTATCCAGTGTCGTCTCTCCAAACAGAGCTCCAGAAATTTCCTTGAAACAGCATCACAATATGACACCTGAACAGTTTAATAATCAGGGCTTCATGGGATCTCAAAGACTTATTTCAAAGGATAAGTACACCACAAAAAGTATATTTACACTAAGAACGTGTATCAGCCATGGGTTACTGTGAAAGGATGCATCAATTTCACAGTGGCCAGTAAGGAGTTAACTAGTGCTTCACATCTCTAGTAGCCCCACCCTGAATTAAACTGTCTTCAGCACTCATTCAAAAAAGCATGCGCCACCCATGGTAGGAAGATTCTGGTCTCTGCCCACCCAAGACTTTGGAAAGAGGAGTCTGGCATACTTTCTGCAAAGGATTCATTCCTGGTTATACTATGCAAGACCAGGAGGGGTCTGTGGTTAACATCTGTTGACAACACAGGTCACTCTCCTCCTGCAGATGTTGCTAAACTGTTCTTGATTTTCAAAAGCAAGGGCCAGATCCTCAGCTGGCGAAACTGGTATAGTTCTGTTGAAATCAATGGAGCTGTGACTATTTGCACCAGCTGGGGAGCTGATCCTGACTGTGCAAAGCTCCTTTTGGACAGAAGAGCAGTAAAGTTAATTGAAAATGGCTGATTGGCAGCTACCTTTCCAGTTATCAGGTACAAGACAGAGCTGTCTGAGAAAACACAGCAGCTGTATTGCTGCTGTTTATTCTGTTCCACAGAAAAGCAGATCTGACTGATAAAGTGTGGGTCAGGAAACTACCTTTTTGTTATTTACAGGCAGCTGTAGCCTGATGCAAAGAGCCATTTGCAATGGCCTGAGGAGCAGCAAGACAACAGACCAGGTTAGGATGGCCGGTCTACCCATAGCTACTGACAGGTTCACCTTCCTCTCAATCAATAAGCATTGGTCACTGCCAGAGGTAAGACACAGGATCAGACCAGTGCTTCATTACATCCAATGTGCCAAATCCTCTGGTGCTAGTATATAAGACTTGTCAGTTTTGCAAGAACACTGTACTTGTTACTGAGGAACTGAAAACTAAGTACCCATTACTATTTCCTCTGTAAATGTACAGGCAGTTCTGTGTATCTTTCAAGCTAATCCTACATCACAGCTCATTTTCCCTAACCTCACTGAGAGAACTTCCCATGTTCTTAAACTAACACAGTTTTCTTTTCACTAATACAGGAAAAGCTTTCCAATAAAAGCCATGTCTACATCTAAAATTTTGCAGCGCTGGTTGTTACAGCTGTATTAGTACAGCTGTATAGGGCCAGCGCTGCAGAGTGGCCACACTTACAGCAACCAGCGCTGCAAGTGGTGTTAGATGTGGCCACACTGCAGCGCTGTTGGGCGGCTTCAAGGGGGGTTCGGGGAACGCGAGAGCAAACCGGGAAAGGAGACCAGCTTCGCTGCGGTTTGCTCTCGCGTTCCCTGAACCACCCTGCAAACCGCAGGGAAGGAGACCTGCTTGCTCGGGGTTCCGGGAACGAGAGAGCAAACCGGGAAAGGAGACCAGCTTCGCCGCGGTTTGCTCTCGCGTTCCCCGAACCACCCTGCAAACCGCAGGGAAGGAGACCTGCTTGCTCGGGGTTCCGGGAACGAGAGAGCAAACCGGGAAAGGAGACCAGCTTCGCCGCGGTTTGCTCTCGCGTTCCCCGAACCACCCTGCAAACCGCAGGGAAGGAGACCTGCTTGCTCGGGGTTCCGGGAACGCGAGAGCAAGCCGGGGAAGGAGACCAGCTTGATTACCAGAGGCTTCCTCCTTCCACGGAGGTCAAGAAAAGCGCTGGTAAGTGTCTACATTGGATTACCAGCGCTGGATCACCAGCGCTGGATCCTCTACACCCGAGACAAAACGGGAGTACGGCCAGCGCTGCAAACAGGGAGTTGCAGCGCTGGTGATGCCCTGCAGATGTGTACACCTTCAAAGTTGCAGCGCTGTAACTCCCTCACCAGCGCTGCAACTTTCTGATGTAGACAAGCCCAAAGAAACCACGGGGCAAAGAAGAAACCTGGCACTTCTTGATGATCAGATCCTCTGCCTTGTGACCTGACCGCAGGAATGGGCCGGTGATCAGGGCACTGAACTGAGGGTTTAAGGGAGTAGAAGACCTACACCATATCCTTGGCTCTGCTAATGATTTATTGTGTCACTTTGGGAAAGTCACTTCACTGCTCTGGGTTTCCATCTCCCCTTTGCAAAATGGGGACAACAATACGTACACACCTTTACAAAGTGCTTTGGGATCTACTGAAGAAAAGTGGTAAGTAGCATTACTAGTGCACCCTACACAACATCATGAACAGAGTGGCGGGATGGTGGAAAGATTGTGAACTAAAGCAATCCATTTTACCACAACTGTTAGTCATAAGATGAGGCTCAGTTTGTTCCTACTCCTAAAGAATGAGGCATGGAACTGAAGGTGGAGAGACCACCTTCACGAAACAGGCTGCCTCTAGGCCCTCCCTGTAACCAAGAACCACAGACACCATGAAAGTTTGTGTGCTGACTCAGTTTTGAAAGCTAATAACAGAGTTTTCTATCATCCTCAAGTCTTCAAGACAGTCCCAAATTCTGTGGGTCTGTCTGTCCCATGTCTTCCATAGCAAGTTTATCGAGTGCTTAATGAGCCTGAGATTTGTTATATTAGACAGAATATCAATCCTTTGTGATGCATTAATGTTGCAAGATGATACAGATGTTTTACTGCACTGTGATGTCACAGAGATTGGGCTACCCTGCTGGATTAGTGGCCTATACCTTAAGCCTTAAATACTCAAAGGTCATGCAAACCAGAGGTTCAGATCCTAGTAGGGTTCTTTCAACCCTTCATTTCTTCTGAAGTAGAACCAAATTCCACATAATTTACTCTGAGGATCTCTCTGATGATTCCTTTAAAAAAAAACAACAAGATCTTCCTCTGTGCTGTGTGGACGAGGATGCCATTGCACTTTTTACAAGAACAGGGGTTTGCTCTGTGTGCCTTTGGCCAAATTTAACCACTTCCTCATCCCTGATATTGTGCAGATCCCACTATCCCAGAAGGGTCTTTAGTGATGCAGCAGGTATTTATGACTTCAGATTGGTCCTTATATTCAGAAATTTGCACTAGATTTGTGGAAACTGTTTACACAGAATCTTCAAACCACCTACAACATGCTTGGTTCCAGATTTTATTACAAGCTCAAAATAAAGACCTAGCCTACACTAGGAAAGGTTTGCTGATATAGTTATCCCAACAAACTACTACTACCCTACCCTACCCAAAGAGTGCTTTTGCCAGTATAGCTCACATCAGTTCTTCAGTTCAAATAAGTGATACTGGCAAACAGACTCTTGCTGGTATAACAATATCTATGCTAAGATTTTTGCTGATGTAAAAATGTCACTAAAAATTACACCTCTGACCAATATCATAAACCAGCATAAGTTCTAAGTGTAGACCTGGCCAAAAATTAGGTTCTTTAAAGCTGCTTTGCTAAAGCAGAGCTAATGAACTGACACCAAATATTTGTGAAATAGAAGTGCTATGTTCCATGCAGCACTGCTCTGGGCACCCGCAACTTATCATGTTCCAAGTTTTCTTTCTGTGCCTGAAAAGTGGCTGTCAATCTATTTAGGTTTTACACAGTCTTGTCATTGTAGTACCAATCTAAGGCCATTTAATGAAATTATGCGTCATCCGCAGTAGAACCAATGCATTGCAATGGAGCTTGACTCTGCCCAGCACCTCATTTAGCCAGCTTTAGGGATATTGTATGAAACGGATTATGGCTGAATGTGCAATACTTACAAGTCCCAGCCCAACACGTGACTCCCGGATAGTGGCACAGCAGCCAATCAGCCCAATGATAAACATCACTACAGCAACACAAATGATGATCACTGCTGGCAGCATGGCATACTTGTCCTGCACAAAGCTGTCATAATTCTTGTAGGTGTTAATAACATATCCCCCAACATAGCCAAGACCAGCTGCTGCGGCCTGAAATGCAAAAATAAAATATCAAAGGGTTATTTGTTAAACGTCTTCCTGGGATAATAAATGGAGAAAACTATTGGCCTTTTCATTGCAGTCGCTTTGTGATGAAAAGACCTGGAAAAACAAGTGGTCTGAAAGTAGCAACTAAACCAAACTCTCACACATAGATTAAATTTAGTTCTGGCATCAGCAGATGCAACAGCTAGTATCATTAGTGGGAGCTATACCTGCTTATATCAGTGCTGAATTTGCCCTAGAGGCATTAGATCTAATTTTCAGGAGGATCATTGAAGAGTAGCACAAAAAACAAGTACAAAAAGTCCTGCATATCTTTCATAGGGACTCACCTATTTCAACTGTCTGTATTATGAAAAAAAACCCTTAATTTATAATAAAATAATAATAAAAAATAATTTCTTGCCTCAGCTGAGCTCTCCGGAACCCGCAAAATCTGTTGGGATGTGTAGATCTGCTAAATCTTGGAAATATGTAAGAATTTCTAAAAGTTTTTGTTTATTAACTATGTTTGTAGTCTTGTTGTGATGGAGTGGGGGATTTTCTTATTTCCTTAATCGTTTGCATGAAGAGTGTGGGTGACTTGATTTTCCTGTGTGTTGCTGGTTTAACGAGGTGGTGGAAGAAGGTGTTAGTTGTTGCAGAGGACCAGGTATGACATCCCCTAGCAGGCTGTACCCAGAACAATGGCCTGGACACAGTGACCCACAGGCTGCCCCGTTTTGGCAACCAACCCAGTGAGAGGACAAAGGAGCTGAGGAGAGAAGGCCTCGGTGATCTGTATTTTTATCTATGAAAAAGCACCTTGAGAATTGCATGTGTCATCTTTGTCACGTGTCTGATTTAATCTAGACCTTAAGCTCCTCGAGGCACTTATTATTTACTTGATAACTGCTGTGCTGACCTAGGACCCAGTCATGCAGGATGTTGTGCTTTCTCAGCTTCCACTGATTTTAATAGATCAGTCCTCTGTATGTATATGTGTAATGCTTAGGTGTATGATCCATTAATGTCAATGGGGGTTGCAGGCGCTCAGCACCACCAAGAATTGTTCAGCACCTCTCATGATGGGGTCCTACATATTTACGGTGACTTAAGGAGCTTAAGGGCTAGAATAAAAAAAAAAAGATGTTTCCTCATTCTTAAGCACAGCTGACTCCAATGATCACGGGGATATTTCTCCAAGGCTTGTTGCATCAAGATTCCTGCCTAGTACAGCGAATCCTTTATCAGCTTAAAGAGCCCTTGTGTTGTGTCTCTGGTCCATCACAAACAGCTCTTCTACTGTGCTGAAGTTTATCAGTGGTGTTAGTGATCCTAAATCTATGTAGTGCTTCCATCATCACAGATTATTCCAAAGCCCTTCACAGAAGCTGGGGCTGTTCATGACCATGCTGAGCACCCAAAACTTCGACTGGACATGATGTTGCCCACGTAAAAGTCAATGAGAGTTTTACCATTGATCTCAATGGGAACAAGACTGGGCCCACGGAGTTCAGTGGGAGCGGATCGTGCTCAGCATCTTGTACAAAGTACTCATCACCTCACCGAACTGCGCCCTTTGGCCTAATGCTGCTCTCACTGAAGACTCAGCAAGGGCTTTGCTACTAATTTCACTGGGAGCAACCCTGGGCCTGTAGTGAGCTTATAGTCAACCTAAACCCAGGGATCACTCACCTCCCAGTCAAAGGCAGCCTCTGCTGCAGTGACATATACATTTAACAGTGCACCAGCAGTTCAGCTCAGCTGATACCAGGCACTTGCTACTCTTGATGACATACATTCATTTTATTTGCACTCAGAGGAATTCACTCTTAAAGGAGACAATCACGATCGCTGGGATGCTGTTGTCTAAGAAACAACAATCTGGTCCCTTCCACATGCCCAACCAATATTGCACTTTGCTGTGGGAGAGTTCTGAAAGCCTGTGGGGTGTTTAATCGTCACTATGGAGTTGTGCATTATTTTTAAAGATGATTTTCTTCTGGAATTGCTCTATTATTTACCCTGCAGGAGCTTCAAAGATCATTTCATTCCCCTTTTGAAAAGGGGAAAGCCAATGCTCACACAAGTTTTCAAACATCTGAAGAAATTCTTCTGGAGAGTAATCCCCCGCTAGGAAATTTGCACCAATTAAAGTCAATATAAGAACCATTTATCAGAAGAGCTCAGCTATCTTTAAAAGCCATCATCACCCTCACTCAGAAACATGAACAACGGACTCTCAGCCCAGTGAAATATGGTATTTGCCTCTCAGGAGGAAGCACATTAATGCATCTGTCCACAAACAATTGTGTTTGCATAGAGTAAATGAAATAAATGTATGTGATTTTATTACTGATGAAAGATATCAGATTATCACCCTTGGAGATTGAACTCCTTTAACCAAAGGGTCGCAGCAGCATGGGCATAACACAAAAGCTTCCCCGCAGAGTCCTGTCAATGTCTCAGAACTGATGTGGAGAGACCATCTCTCCAGTTAAGGTGAGAGTTCATCTGTTCAATCACTGGCCTCCCTGCTGAGACTACTAATACGGTGCCAATGATTTCTGTGTTGTTGGCACCTGGACACTGGATCAAAGCCACCATGATCATATCACATAAGCCGCACCTGGATTTAGGGTGACCAGATGTCCCGATTTTATAGGGACAGTGCAGATTTTGGGTCTTTTTCTTATACAGGCTCCTATTACCCTCCATTTCCTGTCATGATTTTTCACATTTGCTGTCTGGTCACCCTACCTGGATTTTACTGTGCAACCTAGAGGCGCAAGACTATCCTGTGGTCCATTAGGTTTGCCAGTTTAAAGTAATTTAAAGTAATGTCCATAATACTTAATACTAAAACATGCTGATAGTTCCCACCATGTGTTAACCTCCTTTCCCCAAGTCTGCTGCATGTCCCTCCTTTATTTTCAAGTGCAAGGTGCATCACCCATTTTAGACCTAAAGCTACTTTCATCCCACACAACTCTGGTGTTATAGCTCACTGCACATACCTATACATTACTGAGATCAGATTGAGTAATTAAACTAGGGTTGAACTAAACCTTATGTGTGCTAAAGACATTGCTCCCATGTCCTTCCAAGACCCCTGCTCCATTGGGGCTGAATTCTGGCAGTCCCTTCTAATAGTATGATGATGAAAGAACTCGGAGAGGAACCACAGGTTCACTGCTGTTTCACCTCCATCCTGGTTCCTCCAGAAACCTATGAGTTGATATCTGCAGCCCCTCCATGCACTAAGCCACAAGGCAGTATTTGAGCTCCAGGGTCAATGGAGGATGTCTGCAATTCTAGCACATGCCTCCATCTCTATTTGTGGCAATTACCTATTCGCCCTTCTTGGAATAATTGTGGTCCTGGCATGAGAAAGTTGCACAGGAAGCCATGAAGGGAACTGCACAGATTCACTTGGGCTAATATAAAACATAGGCTGAGCAGAGCACTCAATTTGTAGAGAGGAGGTGAAGAGAGTCAGAATTTGATGGCTGGTGTTTCCTTTGAATCTTTAGCATATATTTTTTAGGACTAATATTTTCTGGGACTATCAGGTAACACGCAAAGTCCAAAAAGCCAGCGTTGCACATTTATGGATTTGAGGGATAAGCAGTGAAGGCTTGGTCCAAAATCCACTGACATCCATGCAAATACTCTCATTGACTTCAAGGAGCTTTGGATCAGGCCCTAAACACTGGCAGCAGATCTGGTCAAGGTTGAATATAAAACTTGTCGTATATCAGACAGTTGTTTTTAAAAAAATCCAATTTCAGGTTTATTTTAAAAATATCAGATTTTACATTTCAGTGTTCTGAATCAGGGAAAGAGAAAAACTTCATTCTCTGATTGTTATACTAGAATCAGACTTCACTGGTGAAAGGTGCCAAAAGCTCGCTATGCAGGAAAGTTAAAAGCCACCCGGGCAGTAGGTCATCCAAGTGAAATAATTCCTTTAAGAATATCCAGCATTGTGTGTTCTTGAGCATGTCAGATTTAGCAAAGTTTCTGCTTTTCTAATTCACTTTCAGGTAAGTGAAGGATGCAAAGAAAACTGAAGATTCAGAAACTGAAAAACCTTCAGGGAAACTGTACTTTTCCATTCTCTTCATTTTAAGTTTTGCAGCAATAGAGGTGACAACCTACAACCACATTGGTAACAGCAACATACTGAAACACTGTTTAAGTGATGGAGACCACCCTCGCTAGGGTGAGTTAGGACAAAAAGGCCTGGGGTATTTTTTTGGGGGGTGGGGGGAGGGAAGTGGCCCGTGGAAGATTTTAATTCATCCTCTGCCTAATTTCTCTTTAAAAAATACAAACCCACAACAACTGCGTGTGAATTTGGTGCTTGCTGTTTTATAGTTCTTGTACAATATTATAATCCAGAATTTAATTATTATACCTAATTCCTTCTGAACTGCCTTAATCAATAGGCAGGAGTCAGGCGAGAAGGTGCAGCCCTTTTTGTTAACTATACCATCACTTATCTCAATCTGACTCTAAACATGGAGGTTGGGATTTTCAAACGTGCTCAGAATTGGCCTCTCTCTGCTCCCACGGGAGTCATGGTGAAATATCCATCCACTTCCACAGGAGCAAAACTAGGCCAGTGCAGAGCACTCTTCAAAATCTTCTCACACACCCAACCCCAGTTCCTGCAGGGCATAGTCAAAGGGAAACCACAGGTACTGGCACAGTTACTCCCACACTGGTAACTTGGTACCTCTCCTTTTGAATGCAGCACATTTACTTGTTGTATATTTCTACTGGTCAGAAGTGACTCATAACAGGCTGAGGGTGCAATGCTATGGGAAATTGTGCTCTTCATCTTACTGTAATTAAATCTGGGTGTGCCTGCAGAGCAACAGGATGGTGGCTTCTGAATTGTCTGGGAACTGGTAAAAGAGGCTTGTTTGCTCTCTAAAACTGCTTGAGATTGTGTGTTTAAGTACTTCTGGGAAAGTCCAAGGAGGTATATTGTGATTTATCAGTATATGTCAATTGAAAAAAGGTGCTTAGTTGATAGTCATGAAGAGGGAAATCTTCTAGGAACAACAAGTACAGTTTGGCCAGTGGGAGTGGTACTTGAGATACTTGTTTCAGCCCAGGAGCTCAGCACTTAAAAATGAATCCTGTTGTGAGTAGCACTACGTAAACCACTATTCAAAACACACACTGGAACTTCTACGTCTTGCTTCTGGTCATGCTGGAAATACAGGGAGCTGGGTTGTTCTCACAGAATTTCTGCAATGCTGCTTCCAGGCAAAAATGGGAAGTGTAGTGACACTTGAAAATGAAAGAATGGGTTTTAAAGTCATTAAGTGAATATTTTTGGAGCCCCAGAGAAAAGAGTGACAAGGTTGAAAGCAAAGTTAAACCACAATGGTCCAAATTCCAATTATAGCAGCTTCGTCTGTCCACACTGTGGTGCAGTTACACCAGCAACTGCTGAAATCCCCAGTCTAGACAAGATTTAGGAAAGAAGTGAGGCTGGATGCAGCTGATAAAAGAGAACTTCTCACTGAGCAAACATGATTATTTTGTTACTTAATTTTGTTGTTGTTATTCTGATCTACGTAAAGCCATTGTAGCCATATGCAGAGGCATTACGCTGACTGGATTTTGGAAGACGTAACAACCTAACTCTCCCCCAATTCCTCCCCCCCCAACTCCCTAGCCTGATTTTTATTCCTTTGATCGCCTTCTAGGGCTCCCCAATGAAACACAGAATCATAGAACTATAGTCATAAGGAACCGCAAGAGTCATCTAGTCTAGCCTCCTGCCAAAATACAGGATTTGTTGTGTCTAAACCATGCAAGCCAGATGGCTATTCAGCCTCCTTTGAAAACTTCCAGTGAAGGAACTTTCACAACCTCCCCAGGCAGTCTGTTTCATTGTCCTACTGTTCTTACAGTTTTTCCTGAGATTTAATCTAAATCTTCTGTGCTGCAGTTAGAACCTATTGCCTTCTGTCCTGCCCTCTGTGGCAAGAGAGAACTACTTTTCTCCATCTTTCTTATGGCAGCCTTTCAAGTATCTGAAGACAACTATCATGTTCCCCTTTAATCTCTTTTCCAAACTAAACATATCCAGTTCCTTCAGCCTTTTCTCAAATGGCTTGCATTCCATCCCTTTGATCATCTTTGTCACTCACTTCTGGATCCTTTCAAGTTTCTCCACATCCTTTCTATACATTGGTGACCAACACTGGACATAGTACTCCAGCTGTAGTGCAGAGTTAGAACGGTACTATCATCTCCTGTGACTTACATGCTACGCCTCCGTTAATGCAACCCAAAATTGCATTTGCTTGTTTTGCAATAATGTTGCATTGCTAACTCATGTTGAGGCTGTGATCCACCACAACTCCCAGATCCTTCTCAGCCATGCTGCTGCCACACCAGTTATCCCCCAATTTGTATTTGTACATTTGTTTTTTCTTCCCTAAGTGTAACACCTTCCATCTGTCTTCGTTGAATTTCATTTTGTTGTCTGTTGCCCAGTTCTCCAATTTATCAAGATCCCTTTGAATTTTAGCTCTATCCTCCAAAATGTTTGCAAACCCTCTCCAGCTTCATTTCATCTGAAAATTTGATCAATATGCTCTCTACTCCTACACATCCTGGTTATTAATAAAGATGTTAAATAAAACTGGACCCAGAACAGATCTCTGTGGACCCCCACCTGAGACCTCCCTCCAACCCACATCATTCCATTAATAGTTAGTCTTTGTTAGCGGTTGTTTAACCAATTATGCATCCACTGAATGGTAGTTCCACCGAGCTCTCCAGCTTACTTATCAGAATGTCATGTGGGACTGTGTCAGAAGCCATGCTGAAGTCCAGGTATATTATGTCCATCACATTATCCCTATCCACCAAATCAGCTACCCTGTCAAAGGAGGAAATCAAGCTGGTTTGGCCTGATTTGTTCTTGGTAAATCCATGCTAGCTGCTCGTGATCACTCCTTCATCCTCCAGGTATTTGCAAACTGAATGTTTTATACATTGTTCAAGTAGCTTCCCAGGTATCAAAGTCAGGCTGACTGGTCTATAGTTCCTGGCTCCTCCTTTCCCCTCTTTTTAAAGATAGGCACTATATTAGCCCTTCTCAGTATTCCAGAACCTCTCTTGTCATTCACAAGCTTGGAAATATTGTTGCCAGTGGCTCCAAAATTTCTTCAACTCATTCCTTTATACTTCTTTCAAACCTGAAGAGCACATCCCTGAATAACCATTCCCACAAAAGAAGCTAAAGAGATGGATGAATGAAATCTCTATGTTAGAAGATTTATTTCACAGCTGATCGGAGAGACAACAAAGCTGTGATTATTGCTGCTTCCCCAGCCATAATGGCTTGGATTGTTCACACAGCTAAAGCCAGAAGGATTTGTTTTTCTTACCCCATGTCTACATTAGTCTGATTGAAAGGAGAGATTGTAAATTATTTGAGAACCAAAAAACCCTACTTAGAGTGAAGAACATGGAGCTAAGAGAGGGTGAAGCAATGGTAACCTCATCTTCCTAAACTGATCATCAGTGAGGCAGAGTGCAATCTGATTCATTGGGGCTGATACTCCAGTGCTCCACACTTGGTGTAGTCAGACAGTCATTTGCACTAATGTAAAGCGGGGGTAAAACACTGCCATTCTGATATGGCATAAATGACCACAAAAGGTGCAGGGCAATGATGAATTGGAACCATTACCTTCTCCCTCCAAAACAGTATGACCAGAGTCCCTCTCTAACCCCATAATACGCACAGTAGAATCATAGAATACCAGGGTTGGAAGAGACCTCAGGAGGTCATCTAATCAACCCCCTGCTCAAAGCAGGACCAACACCAATTAAATCATCCCAATGAGGGCTTTGTCAAGCTGGGCCTTAAAAACCTCTAAGGATGGAGATTCCACCACCTCCCTAGGTAACTCATTCCAGTGCTTCACCACCCCCCTAGTGAAATAGTTTTTCCTACTATCCAACCTAGATCTCCCCCACTACAATTTGAGACCATTGCTCCTTGTTCTGTCACCTGCCACCACTGAGAACAGCCGAGCTCTATCCTCTTTGGAACCCCATTTCAGGTAGTTGAAGGCTGCAATCAAATCTCCCCTCACTCTTCTCTTCTGCAGACTAAATAACCTCAGTTCCCTCAGCCTCTCCTCAAAAGTCACATGCCCCAGCCCACCTAATCATTTTCATTTCCCTCCGTTGGACTCTCTCCAATTTGTCCACATCCTTTCTGTAGTGGGGGACCCAAAACTGGACATAATACTCCAGATATGGCCTCACTAGTACTGAACAGAGGGGAATAATCACTCCCTCAATCCGCTGGCAATGCTCCTACTAATGCAGCCCAATATGCCATTAGTCTTCTTGGCAACAAGGGCACACTGTTGACTCATATCCAGCTTCTCATCTACTATAACACCCAGGTCCTTTTCTGCAGAACTGTCGCTTAGCCAATTGGTCCCCAGCCTGTAGCAGTGCATGGGATTCTTCTGTCCTAAGTGCAGGACTCTGCACTTGTCCTTGTTGAATCTCATCAGATTTCTTATGGCCCAATCCTCCAATTTGTCTAAGTCACTCTGGACCCTATCCATACCTTCCAGTGTATCTACCTGCCCCCCAAACTTAGTATCATACGCGAACTTGCTGAGGGTGCAATCCATCCCATCATCCAGATCATTAATGAAGATGTTGAACAAAACCGGCCCCAGAACTGACCCCGGAGCACTCTGCTTTATACTGGCTGCCGACTAGACATTGAGCCATTGATCACTACCTGTTGAGCCCGACAATCTAGCCAGCTTTCTGTCCACCTTATAGTCCATTCATCCAATCCATACTTTTTTAACTTGCTGGCAAGAATCCTGTGGGAAACCATATCAAAAGCTTTGCTAAAGTCAAGATATATCACATCCACCGCTTTCCCCATATCCACAGAGCCAGTTATCGCATCATAGAAGGCAATCAGGTTGGTCAGACATGACGTGCCCTTGGTGAATCCATGTTGACTGCTCCTGATCACCTTCCTCTGCTCCAACTGTTTCAAAATGGATTCCTTGAGGATCTGCTCCATGATTTTTCCAAGAACTGAGATGAGGCTGACCAGTCTGTAGTTTCCTGGATTCTTCTTCTTCCCTTTTTTAAAGATGGGCACTATATTTGCCTTTTTACAGTTGTCCGGGACGTCCCCCGATCACCATGAGTTTTCACAGATAATTGCCAATAGCTCTGCCATCACATCAGCCAACTCCCTCAGCACCCTTGGATGCATTAGATCCAGACCCATAAACTTGTGCATGTCCAGCTTTTCTAAATAGCACTGAACGTGTTCTTTCACCACTAGGGCTGCTCACCTCCTCCCATACTCTGCTGCCCAGCGCAGCAATCTGGGAGCTCACCTTGTCTGTGAAGACCGAGACAAAAAAAAAAGCATTGATTACTTCAACTTCTTCCATACCTTCTGTCACTAGGTTGCCTCCCCCATTCAGTAAGGGTCCTACACTTCCCCTAACTTTCTTCTTGTCGCTAACATACCTGTAGAAACCCTTCTTGTTACCCTTCACATCCCTTGCTAGTTGCAACTCCAATTGTACTTTGGCCTCCCTGATTACACCCCTGCATGATCAAGCAATATTTGTATACTTCTCCCTGGTCATCTGTCCAAGTTTCAACTTCTTGTAAGCTTCTTTTTTGTGTCTTAGCTCACTGAAGAGTTCTCTGTTAAGCCAAGCTGGTTGCCTGCCATATTTGCTATTCTTTCTGCATATCAGGATGGTTTGTTCCTGTGCCCTCAATACGACTTTGTTAAAGTACAGCCAGCTCTCCTGGACTCCTTTCCACCTCATATTAGCCTCCTAGGGGATCCTGCCCATCAGTTCCCCGAGGGAGTTAAAGTCCGATTTTCTGAAGTCCAGGATCCGTATTCTGCTGCTTTCCTTCCTTTTGTCAGGATCCTGAACTCAACCATCTCATGGTCACGGCTGCTCAGGCTGCCACCCACTTCTACTTCCCCTACCAATTTTTCCTTGTTTGTAAGCAGCAAGTCAAGAGGAGCATGGCCCCTAGTTGGTTACTACAGCAATTGCACCAGGACATTGTCCCCAACATCTCCAAAAACTTCTTGGATTGTCTGCGCATTGCTGTACTGCTCTCCCAGCAGATGTCAGGGTGATGGAAGTTCCACATGAGAACCAGGGCCTGTGATCTGGAAACTTCTGTTAGTTGGTCTGGTGGTCTATAGCAGACACCCACCACGACATCACCCTTGTCGCTCTCGCCTCTAAACTTAACCCAAAGACTCTCAACAGGCGTTTCTCCAGTTCCATACTAGAGCTCTGAGCAATCACATTTTCAATCACTCTTACATCAATGTAACTCCTCTACCTTTTATCCCCTGCCTGTTCTATGACTCGCATCACGAAATCTGTTGACAAGCAGAGGATTGAAGACAGCCCAATAGCTCCAAAGAGGTATTTTACTATTACCAGACTTTGACGGGTTAGACCCCTGTTCTGGGGTGCGACCTGATGTACTGAGATTTCACTGAGCCTCTCTTGCTCAGCCAGCCAGGTTTCCCTCTCCCTGCTTTGCTGAATTAGGCTCTCTGGCCTCTTGCAGCACACACACACAGGTAGGGCCACACCCCACTGCAGTCACAGAAGGAAATCAGTTCTGTGTGAGAGGACTCCCCCGGGCACTCATGTGCATGCCGCTTTTGGGAGATAAACCCAAAATAATACTGTCTTGCACTATACAGACAAGTCTACACAGCGGAAGCTCATAAAAATCCACCCTCTTACTCAATGTGAAGAGAGATGTGCACAACTGCTTCCCCCCCCAGTTAGAAATTACATAAACTGGGTTTTATTATGAACAAGAAATAAGTTTATTAACTACAAAAGGTGAATTTTAAGTGATTAAAGAGATAGCAAACAGAACAAAGTAGATTACCTTAATAAATAAACAAAATTCACAGACTGAGTTTAACACACTAGATAGGTAAAATACAAATTTTCACCCTGAGTGATAAACAGACTGGAAGATTCTTAAGACACAAGTTGCCTTGGCTTTCCCAGGTTCTCTTATGCAGGCTAAAGATCTTAGCCTGGGACCATCATTTCTCACAGTTCAGTCTTTGTTCCTCGGATGTTTTCAGGTGTGTTGTTGTATGGAGAGTGAGGACCCCTCATGTTGTCTTCGTCCCTCTTTTATATCTTCCCCCCACTTGCTGGAAAGCTTTTTTTGTTGTGACCTGAGTCAAACAGTTCCCATTGTATAGAGCTATTTGACCTGTGTCAAACAGTTCCCACTGTGTAGTGCTCTCTATAAGAGGTTTCTATTGCACACAGTTCCTGGGGTAATCCTTACGCTTGTGTGAATTTCTTCAATCAGCCACTAACATTGTTTGGCCTCATCCAACATAGCATATTTGAAATACAGAGACACGGTCAATATTGCCAGCTTCAGATACAAAAAATGATATATACATACAAATTGGATAAACACATTCAGTAAATTACAACCTTTCCAATGATATCTTACAAGACTATATTGCATAAAGTATATCTTAGTTATACTATATTCATATCATAACCATGTTTCCATAAAGAATATGGGGTGTAACGTCACACAGATTTCTTGGCTATTGGCAGTTTCATGCAACATTTTCCTCCATAAAGAACTTGTTTTCCTTTTGTCACCTCTCAGTGACCCACAGCAGAAGGCAGGATGCATTGGTCTTTCTGATTCTGTTCGTGCTCTGTGGTACTGTCAATACACACATGCTCCAGCTGCAGTTTTATTGTTCCTTAGTCTGTTTCCCAGCAGATTTTTGATTGCACTCCCAGGACTTGATTCGCAGAACTTCAGTGACGGCCTAGCTCTGCTCCCATTGCAGTCAATGGGAGCTGTACCATGGGAGTCAATGGAAGCAGAGCTAGTCCAGCATTCTGTACTTCTGAAAAATCTCACTCTGATTCTCTGCCTGCCTTAACATCCTTTTACTCGTTTTTAAAAATCCATCCATTTTTTCCTGTGCCGCCTTGAGCTTCTTCCTCGAGCACTTCCTTTGCAGTCTATGGCTGCCTGAAGCACTGATTCTGTTGCGTCACAATGCCTTCTGGTTTCTTAATTTTCGGCTGCCAATTCCTTCTTAGCAGCATCACTTCTGGGGCATTGTTTTCACCCATGCATATTCCCCTAGAGTCTGCAGGCATATCTTCATAAACCCCTCTGTTTTCCTCTCCCACAGTATGCCATTCCTGATAGCTATGAGCTCCATCACATCAGATAGCTTTGTGTGAGTCACTGTTACCCTCTCCAATAGCCATTGCAGGACCATTTGGCGTTCTCACATCTTGACTGTACATCCCCCTTGTACATAGCAGATTACTTTCCGTTTTCCTATCTTAAATTTGAATTCTGCCATCTGGGATGGACATGGTGCCATAAAGTGCTTGTCCTTGACACATCTAGGACATTCCTTCCCAAATGCTGAACTCAGCATTCTCCAGGGCGGGATGTGACCCACTGTACTCCCTGCAAGTGATCTGAGTTCTGACTTGCTAGAAATACAAGCTTGTGTGCCTTCAGTGTGCCAATCAAACAGACATGCAGGATTACTGCCATTTAGAGCAGAGCAGATTTGACTCCCCACCATGGCTTTGGACCCTAGTGGACAGACAGGTGATGCATTCCTGCTCCCTCCAAACCTGCAGCTCAGACAGGTGATGCATAGCTGCAGGGTGGAGGGAGCAGCTAATGACAGAGCAACCTTCAAGGCAAGGGGAACTTCAGACAGCAGCATGGGGAAGGTCATCCCAGGAGGCACATGGATTTGTCCTGCTTTCTCTGTAGATCCTTAGCCTGCAAACCTTGTGAATCCTATCAGATGCACATGCTCCAGCTTTTTTCATCAACTTTTCCTATGGTTTTTCCCCAGGATTGGATCATCAGGACCTAAGAATCGAATTTAGTTTCCCCACAAACTAGCAGTATGGGCGGGGGGGAGAAAGTAGGGTGTGTAGAATGAATGATATTAAGCTCAGACATTTAGCAATGGTTGGTTTGCGGTTACAGAGTCCTAATCAGCACTCCTGACTTTGCACTGGCAGTTTCACTGGAGATTTACCTTTGACGTCATGCAAATAACCAACCAAGATCAATCACTGCTGAAATCTTCATTAAACCTCAGTCCCCTCATTTAAAATGTACAGTAGAAAGGTAACTGAAAAAAAATCTTATTGAGCCTATTTGTACAAAAGCATGAAGGACTCTTCAGACCTTGAAAGCACATTTCTTAATTTATCAGTCATTCTGTGCAAACAAGGCACAGGTTTCAGTTGGCCTGGAAAATATGCCCTTCCACAACTGACCAGGTGCAATAGGTGGCTGTTTTTCTTTTCCCTTGCCTGCCTCAAAAGCAACAAGTCATGGCCACAGGGTTGTGTGAAATCCAGGTTGATTTTCAGGAGCAAACCCAGATGTTTTCATTATTTTGTAACTTCTGTGTCAGAGATATTTACATCACTGGAAACCTGTTCTGAGACTAGAAACACTAGGCTCTAAATTCACTAAAAGCTATTAACTATTTTCAAAAGTTAAAAGTGAAGCGGTGAGAGCTCCAGAGGTTTTGTTACACCTCTTAGGAGACACTGAGCTACAGGACTGGCCCTAACACTGATGGGCTAGCCCTGGCAAGGATGGCTTGTTGGTCTAGGAGTCTGATTCTTGATTAGGGTGTGAGAGTGTGGATTCACATCCCAGTGGGTTAACAGGAAAAAATCTTTGCCAAACACACTTAATGGTAGAAGCAACCTATCTATCTTAGGTACTTTTACAGCAAACACAAGTATCTGAGTGCTGGAGACAACTGCATGTATAAAGTGACTGTACTTCAGTTAGGGCCCGGTCCAAAGCCCATTGACTCAATGGGAGCCTTTCCATTGACTTCAGTGATCTCTGGATCAGGATTTTGCTGGATGGTTGGACAAAGAGTGTTCTGCAGGGGCATGCTGGAGAGAACTAAGGATATCAAGCTGCCTCTGTAACACCATCAACACAACCCCTCCTTATCTGATCATATCACAAGGGCAGTTTGTTAGTTGTGAAATCAGTAGCCTTATAATAAAAATTACATGCCCCACTGTTTGGTCCTGCTACATGTGCTTCCCTGAAAGTCAGTTATGTTCTGCTCCTTGCTTATTTCCAATTCTAAATTTCCCACAAAGCAAAGCACAAACTTTGATGTACAAGGAGCTGAAGGCACTTTACAAAGGTATCATCAACTTCATTTTATTGATAGAGGAAATAAAGCACAGAGAAGCCTGGAGCAAACTGTGCGAAAGTGCTCACTGATTTTTGGGAGTTTCCATTTCTTGAATGGCCAGCTTGAGGTATCTGGGGTCTCAATTTCATAAATACTGAACTCCTGCATCAACTTTTACTTCAGGTGGAGCTGCAGATACCATTTCAGATATAAGGCCCCCAGGTGTCTCAAGTCTGACATCTAAACAAAGCTAGCGGCACCCAAATTCACTAGCCACCCTGAGTTTAAGTGGCTTGCTGAGAGCCATATAATGAATCTATGGCAGAACTGGCAATAAAATCCAGGTCTTTAGACTCCTAGCCCAAGGCCCTTCACACTAGAGTGAACAGTTCCCCAGACCACTGCCCCACTAGCTTTAGCAGCCTCTTGGCTAAGCCACAGAACAAACCCTGGAGTTCTACATTCAAATTATGTGTAAAATGGAGTACAATCAACCGCACTTGTGCAGTTAAAGATTGCACCCTTAGTTAAAGATGGCCACCCCAAGTCAAGATTTTAAGATGTTTCACAGGAACAGTTTGCAAATCCCTACAGAACATTTACCCAACCTCGCCTGGTCCTAAAGTACACAAAACACTTTTTGTTCTCAGGCAGTCATGAATGAAAGGAATATTGTTACTGCACAACTGAAAGGAAAAAAACCAACCCCTTATCACTGTTTTATTCATAGTTTTTTTAGATAAAGGTCTCAGTGTTTCATGTACTGACCCTGAAAAGGTAAATGGGGTATTTAATGGTGACAACTCCATTAGCAAGTGCTGAAACAGGACAGCAAAGAATCAACATCACTCCAACTGTCACAAGAAGCTTGACACATTCCCATCCACAATTTGCTCCAAATTTTCTTTTTACTCTTTTGAGCTACTGGTATGTATAAGGACTGGAGAAGGGCAGAGTACCTATCTTTAAAAAGAGGAACAAATAGGACCCAGGGAACTATAGACCAATCAGCCTAACTTCAATACCTGGAAAGATACAGGAATAAAGTATAAATGATCAATTTGTAAGCACGTCAGGGATCACAGGATTATAAGGAATAGTCATGATGGATTTATCAAGAACAAATCAGGCCAACTCAACCTAATTTCCTTCTTTGAGGGTGTTACTGGCCTAATGGATAGAAGGGAAACAACAGATGTGATATATCTTCATTTTAGAAAGGCTTTTGACATAGGCTCACATGACATTCTCATAAACCAAATAGGGTTTAGATGAAATTACTAAATACAAGACCAGACTCGAGGAGTAGTTATCAGTGGTTCGCTATCCAACCAGCGGTGCATATCTACTGGGATCCCCCAGGAGTCAGTCCTGGGTCCGATACCATTCAATATTTTCATTAATGACTTGGATAATGGAGTGGAGAGTATGCTTATACAATTTCCACATGACATCACACTGGGAGGGGCTTCAATAATTTAAAATGACTTTGACAACTTGAAGAGCTGGTTTGAAATAAACATGATGAAACTGAATAAAGACAAGTGCAAAGGAAGGAAAAATCAAATGCACAGCTATAATATGAGGAATAATTGGCTAGGCGGTAATACTGCTGGAAAAGATCTGGGGGGGGTTATAGTAGATCACAAATTGAATGAGTCAACAATGTGATGCAGTTGAAAAAAAGGCTAATTTCAATCAGAGGTATATTAACAAGACAGTTGTATACGACACAAGAGGTAATTGTCCTGTTCTACTCAGCACTGGTGAGGTCTTAGCTGGAGTACTGTATCCAATTCTGGGCACCACACTTTAAAAGAAATGTGGATAAATTGGAGAGAGACCAGAGAAGAGCAACAAAAATGAGAAAATATTTGAAAAACTTGACTTACAGGGAAAGGTACAAAAAAAAAAAAAAAACAAAAACCAAACCCCTGGGCATGATTAGTCTTGAGAAAAGAAGACTGAGGAGGGGCTTGATAACAGTCTTCCAATATATTAAGGGCTGTTAAAAGGGGACAGTAATCAATTGTTTTCCAGGTACCTTGAAGATAGGACAAGAAGTAATGGGCTTAATCTGCAGCAAGGGAGATTTAGGTTGGATATTAGGAAAAACTTTCTAGCTATAAGAGTAGTTAAGTACTGGAATAGGCTTAAAGAGGAAGTTGTGGAATCCCCATCTCTGAAGGTTTTTTAAAATGTGTTAGAGAAACAACTGCTAGAGATAGTCTAGGTTTACTTGGTCCTGCCTGAGCACAGGGCACTGGACTAGATGATTTCTTGAGGTCTCTTCAGTTTCTATAGTTTTATGTTTAAGAACTGCATCCCTTATTAAGCAAGTAGTATTTCCTCTGCTGTTGACTTCAAGAGAAGTAAGGCAGGACTTGTAATTGGTTAGCATTATTTCTATGAGACCAAGCGTACTTTTTGTCTCGTAACATTTAGTGCTATTTTACACATCTATTGTGCTTTTCAGCCAAGGATCTCAAAAAGGCTTTAATAAGGCAAGAAAATAACTTATCCCTATTCTTAGATATGAAGAAAGAGAGGCAGGAAGAAATAAGGATTTGCTTAAAGACAGACATTAAATCAGCCAGTGCTAAGCTGGGAACAGAACTCATGTTTCTTGATATCTTGACCCATCCCTCAGACCATACTGTCTCACTTAACAAAAGCAAATTCAACTGCCATTGTCAAAAGTCTCCTGCATGGTCCTTTCTGTTCACTCAATTTTTAATCTGAAGCTCTTCTGGAAGATTTTTTTCAGAATCTCTCTGGTGTCTCGGAGTGAGGCGTTAGAGTAAGCTTTAGTCGAGCCTGCGTTGCTCACACATCCAAACCTCTTCTGGATTTTGGCCGATGTTTTGGAGTATACAAAGAATGCAGGGTCAGACCCTAAAGGGACGCAAGGCACAAATCCTCTTAGCAAATATAGCTCAGCTCCTCCATGAGGAAATATATTGGATTTATCAAGTGTAAAACGCAAAGCACTTTCTCAGCTCTGGTTTGAAATTCAGTAATGTCAAGATGCCAGAAGGGTTTTGAGGCATTTTAACATTTCCCAGAACTTGTCATGTGGGCAGGGAAGCTGTTCACAAATGAAGCTCCCATACCCTACCATTACTGAAAACTATCTGTGACTCACTATATGCTCTCACAGCCTTTCATAAGGCACTGATCAGCCTGCCAGCAAACATCTTAGAGTATGCTACAGAGTGAAAAACAAACAGCCTGCCACTTCCTAAAGTCTTGGAACTACAAAGGGCAAAGAGCAATGGAGTAAGCCAGAACTGAGTAGATAACCTATTCCGGGACCTCCTGTGCACTCCAAATGCCTGAAAAGTGACTGTGAAAATGACTCTCTCACTGACCTGCAGGACACATTTGCTCTGGAAATCTAGCTGTGTTCTTTCTGCCTCTTACAGCACCACTAATAATAATTAGCCAAATTCTGGCCCAGGAATGCTGCAGTTGGGTTTTAGTGGACAGCTTTGGTGATGAATGAGGCAGAACAGAGCCCGCCTTCCTCTCCCATTGGCTCCTTGGTGCTGAGAAAAGCGAAAACATCTTTTTGTCAATAATGACTCAAATTCCCAGGGCAGCTCCACACAAAGAGCCGACCCATTCAAAATCTACCCAGGTGGATAGATCTACCCACATTGAAAGTGTCCACACAGAGCACAGTGCACAAAGGTGGAACTTTTGCAATCAGACATCTGACCTTACTAGCACTTTAATCAGCCCTAAGAACCAACTTTTGCAAGTTTTCCTTATTATCCCAAATAATTAGAAGGGACTCGTCAAGAAAATTAGGCTTAGCCTCTTCCTCCACCTCGAGGAAGCCCCAGAGGAGTTAGGAATCTCCCATCACCAGGGCCAGCTCCAACCTTTTTGCCGCCCCAAGTGGCGAAGCGGGAAAAAAAAAATAAAGTCGATCAGCAGCAGCTCAACTGTGCTGCTCCATTCTTCAGTGGCAGTTCGGCAGCTGGTCCTTCGCTCCCTCTATTCCGATTCAGTAGCAGCTCAAAGACGAAGAGAGGGACCGAGGGACCTGCGGCCGAATTGCCACCAAAGACCCGGACATGCCGCCCCAAGCACCTGCTTCCTTCACTGGTGCCTGGAGCCAGCCCTGCCCATCACACTCGCTGTCCATGTTGGGGAGAAGGGCTGGAGCTACGTGGACTGAGGGGCAGGAGAAGCTATGCCAACCTCTACCCATACTCCCAGGAAGGGCCAGAGGAGGAAGGAACCTACCAACTCTTCCCACTACTTTCTCTTGGCTTGTGAACACTTTGGGGCAAGTACGGTCTCTAAGGGTACGGATGTGACTGCAGCATGTGAAGTCATATCCAAGCTAGCTTTATTCTAGGTAGCAGGAGTACCAACAGTAATGAAGCAATGGCAGCACAGTCTGTAGTAGCCAAAGAGACCCTAGGGAGACTAGCCCACACTGAAACCTGTGCTGCCATAGCTTCACTGCTATTGGCACCCCAATTAGCGCAGGTACATCTGTAAGTGCTATAATCACACATGCCAACCGCAGCGTAGAGATAACTCTAAGTGTATACGTGTTCAGAGCAACTGTGCCTCAATCTTGTTCGGGGCCTTCAGGGGATACAGAAATGTAAATAAAACTGTGATCTTCTCTGCAACTGCTTTAAAGTAGTGTAAAATGTCCTCTGGATACGAAATATTGATTTCTTAAAATTAGGTCTGTCAAGTGATTAAAGCAATTAACTGTGCTGACAAACAATAGAATACCATTTATTTAAATTTTTTTGGATGTTTTCCACATTTTCAAATACAATGATTTTAATTACAACACAGAATACAATGCTCACTTTATATTTATTTTAATGATAAATATTTGCACTGTAAAAAGAAAAGAAATCGTATTTTTCATTGAATTTAATACAAGTACTGTAGTGCAATCTCTTTACCAGGAAAGTTGAACTTACAAATGTAGAATTATGTACAAAAAAATTGCATTAAAAATGAAACAATGTAAAACTTTAGAGTCTACAAGTCCACTCGGTCCTACTTCTTGTTCAACCAATCGCTCTGACAAACAAGTTTGTTTACATTTGCAGGAGATAATGTTGCCTGCAAATGTAAACTTCTTGTTTACAATGTCATCTGAAAGTGAGAACAGGTGTTCGCATGGCAAAGTTGTAGGCAGCATTGCAAGATATTTACGTGCCAGATGTGCTAAAGATTTCCATGTCCTTTCATGCTTCAACCACCATTCCAGAGGACATGCATCCATTTTGATGATGGGTTCTGCTCGATAACGATCCAAATTAGTGCAGACCGAAGTGTGTTCATTTTAATCATCTGAGTCAGATGCCGCCAGCAGAAGGTTGATTTTCTTTTCTGGTGGTTTGTGTTCTGTAGTTTCCACATTGGAATGTTGCTCCACACCCCATCCTGATCAAATTTTGGAAGGCAGTTCAGATTCTTAAATCTTGGGTCGAGTGCTGTAGCTATCTTTAGAAATCTCACATTGGTAGCTTCTTTGTGTTCTGTCAAATCTGCAGTGAAAGCGTTCTTAAAACAAACCACATGCTGGGCTAGGTTCCCTCTAAGCTGCCGAAGCCCACCAGAGCTGCTGGCAAGAGGAGCTCCTCCCTTGCCCACCCCCCTCTCCCGGCCCCTCTGGAGCTGCCGCACCCAGGGAGAGGTGCCTCTTCCCTGGCTCAGAGTGGCTGTGGCGAGAGAGGACTCAGGGGTATCCTCTCTCCCAACCAAAGCCCTGGGGCAGTCTGCACCCAAACCCTCATCCCCAGCCCCACCCTAGAGCTCACACCCTCCTTGCTCCCCAACCCTCTGCCCCAGCCCTGAGTCCCCTCCTGCACCCCAAACTTCTCATCTCTGGCCCAACCCCAGAGCCCACAGCACCCCACACCCCAACTCTCTTCCTGAGCCCCCTCCCGCACCCCAAACCCTTCATTCTCAGCTCCACTCCAGAGCCCGCACCCCCAGAGCCCTCATTCCCCCACATCCCAGTCTTCAGCCCCAGCCCTGAGTCCCCTTCCAGACTCCAAACCTCTCAGCTCCACCTCCAACACATGAATTTTGTTATGTGCACCAATATGAAGGTGATGTGTCACACGTCATCTCCATATTGGTGCACATAACAAAATTAATTCTGCACATGGATGTAAAAGATTAGAGGAAACACTGATTCTGAGACATCATCCAAGATGGCTATAACATGAAATATATGGCAGAATGCAAGTAAAACACAGAGCAGAAGACATACAATTCTCCCACAAGGAGTTCAGTCACAAATTTAATTAACGAATTATTTTTTTAACAAGCGTCATCAGCATAGAAGCATGTCCTCTGGAATGGTGGTCGTATGAAGGGGCATACGAATGTTTAGCATATCTGGCACGTAAATACCTTGCAATGCCGGCTACAAAAGTGCCATGCGACTGCTTGTTCTCACTTTCAGGTGACTTTGTAAACAAGAAGCGGGCAGCACTATCACCTGTAAATGTAAACAAACTTGTTTCTCTTAGCAATTGGCTGAACAAGAAGTAGGACTGAGTAGACTTGTAGGCTCTGAAGTTTTACATTGTTTTGTTTTTTTGAGTGCAGTTATGTAACACAAAAATCTACATTTGTAAGTTGTGCTTTCACGATAAAGAGATTGCACTATACTGTACTTATATGAGGTGAACTGAAAAATATTATTTCTTTTGTTAATCATTTTTACAGTGCAAATATTTGTAATAAAAATATAAAGTGAGTACTGCACACTTTGTATTCTGTGTTGTAATTGAACTCAATATATTTGAAAATGTAGAAAAACATCCAAAATATTAAAAATTTCAATTGGTATTCTATTGTTTAACAGTGTGATTAAAACTGCGATTAATTTTTTTTGCGTTAATTGCTGGAGTTAACTGTGATTAATCGAAAGTCCTACTTAAAATCCACCTCTCTGCCATGGAGCAAAAATGACCAATATTTTTCAGAGCCAACAAAATAATTCAAAATCCCTTGCAGCAGCACTTAAACACTGTCCACAAAGTTATATTGAAATAATTGCATATGCCGGTGTAAGAAACAAGGAAATAAATCTGAAGAGCTATTGTCATTATGATCAACTTGGTTGGGACACTAGAATGGATTATTTCCTTCTTGGGAAAGACATACTTTAATACCAACACAGCTTATTGTAATCAACTCCATTTTAGCCTGAACAGTCAAAGTTATAAACAAATGAAAATAGCATCTTATAAGGGGAAGTGTTGGGCAACCTTAATAATAGGCTGTGCTAGCAGACTAATGAATAATGCAAACACAGGGACAGTAATGTTAGTTGTCCAAAGCAAAGTGTAGCGTATAACTCACAAATAGAGTGCAACACTTCCAGAAAACACCTCAGCGTTCATACCCTTAACCAAAGTTTCTTCCCTGCTATGAGAAGTCCCATTACAGTCAATGGATCAAATTCAGCCCTGAGTAATGTCACTGAAGTGTGAGTTGCACTCACTTCCCCCAGGGCTGAAAATGAGTTTGTGTGAGAGTGAGGCTACAAGATCAGGTTGAAATTATGTTCAGGCAGCAGGTTTTCTGTAATGTAATATCTATTCTTAAAGAAACTATTTTGTTTTACCTGTAATTGGCTGAGCAAAGCAAAGCCCAGCCCTCCATTCAACTCAACAGCATTTCTCTATCACAGAATATAGAATATCAGGGTTGGAAGGGACCTCAGGAGATTATCTAGTCCAACCCCCTGCTCAAAGCAGGATCAATCCCAAAGTAAGTTCCCAAATGGCCCCCTTAAGGATTGAATTCAACCCTAGGTATAGCAGGCCAATGCTCAAACCACTGGAACTATTCCTCCCCCTTTCCCTGTATGTAATAGGATGACCAGCTGCAATTTTCAAAAGTTAATTCCAAAATTTCAGGGAACAGTCTACGTAACAATATTGATTTTGGTGAAAAAAAGTCAGAAAACCAGAAAAGCCTGATTTCCACTAATATCAGGCCCATAGAGTGTCGATTTGATGCCGTGGGCCACTTCACTGCTCACGAAGTTCTGTGTGTTATCCAACATTTCTACTGCAAAGAAAGGGGGGGGGGGGAAAGAGAACTTGTCAGAGTAGGAAGTCAAGAGGCCCAGCTGTTTTGTGGGGACAGGCTGGAGTGAGGCTTGGCTGTGGGGATGGGTGGGGAAGGGAAGTGGTCCAAGAAGGAGCTTGAGGCTCAAGTGTGCGACCCTCTAGAAATAAAACAGAGAATAATTTGACCCTGACGTGCTGGTGATGTGTTAAATAAAGTGATTAATTAGAGCTGAGCAAAATTTCTCATTGAAAACTTTTTGGGAGGAAAAATACAAATTGAGTGACACCAAAACGTTTTGCAAATTCATGTCGGTTTCACTAAATTGTGTGGAACCTGCCCTCCCCTCAGCCCAAATCCTGAGAAAGCCAACATTTTGTTTTGACATTTTTGAAACAAAATGTTTCAATGTTTCGAGTCAAAAACAACTTTTTTTTTAATTTCCTTCAGTTTTATACACTAAAGAAGAAAACTTACAAACTTTTAAAAATGCTCAAAATCTAAACACATTTAATTTTTGATCCAACAAAACGTTTTGCTCAACCGAAACCAAAATTCTTTTTTTTACTTTTTAGCTTACAGAAAATTTTGAAAAAAAATTATTTCAGGTCAACCCAAAATGAATTTAGTTTTTGATTTTACAGACCACCAGTGAACTGAAAAATCAGTTCTTCCCACAGCTCTACTCCTAATAATCTATTACTGGAAGGTCAAACATAGTCATAACAATAATTTACCTTCCCCTCCTACAACACCTTTCATGAGAAGAGCTCAAAGTGTTTTAAAGACAGTGAACCTCACCAGACACCATGTGAGGTAGATCAACATTATCATTTCCGTTCACAAATGTGCATCTGAGGCAGAGGGAATTAAGATTAACATTTTAAAATTTGGAACTATGTTCACAGGTGCTGGAACTAGAGGTGCTAGGGGTGCTCCTGCACCCTCTGGCTTGCAGCGGTTTCCATCCTATACAGAGTTTACAGTTTGGTTCAAGAACTCTCAGCACCCCCACTATACAAATTATTCCAGCACGCCTGGAACATTTCAGTCCATGGTTAGGCCCTTAAATAAGTGACCTGCTTTTCAGAGGTACTGAGCATACACAAGTCCCAATAAACTCCCCCTTCACAGTAGCAATACCTGTATGTGTTTTGACATCAGCATCTCCTGCAGGGGAGTCACTTAATACTGTATTTTTGGCAGGTAAGTAAAAGAGAAACTGATCTGTAATCTCTTTATTTGTAATAGTCACATGCAGACAGACATTACGATAATGATCTGGGATCTCATACAGGGCTTACTGCATTTTTTAAACAGCATTTCAGTTCACCTCTAAGCAATAATTCCTACCAAGGCATTGTACCTGCAGCCTCTATTATGTAGGCGTAAGGTGAATTATTTCCCACAATCATTTTCAAGCTGTGCAGTTTTTCAGTGCTTGGGCAAGAGAGGTAATGCTTACAAGTGAATTGAAATGCTGTTTATAAATCTCAGTAAATTCTGTAGGAGTTCTTAGATGATTATCAGAGATACATGTAAAGACCAAACTATCACAAATTAACATATTCTAAATGATGCAAAATCAGTTCCTCCTTCACCTATCTGCTAAAACCTGAATTCAAGGTTCTGCATTTCCCGTGCAGGAGCTGAAGTGACTAACACATACAATGTAATCGTTAACAAGCTAGCATGTTAACCAAGTTACCCCAACCTCTTATCCAAACAAAACAGGTTGTCATATTCTAACTAAGGCTGTGCCTAGGAATGAAGGGCTTTTCTGTGGCACTGTAATCTCACACGCTAGAAACCTGGAAGGAAACCCTAACAATAGCCAAAACTAGACTGAAGTTTTTGCTTCTGGTAGTTATTTGAGTTCCACTAAAGACAAACACCAGTGAAGGGGTACATTTGAGCGATATATAGTGTGTAGTTCTTCTCAAAGCAGGGGTAATTTCCATCTGCTTACAATGAAGTACTGCAGTATTTCCCTATGCTTCAAACAGGAAACAGCACAGAGCAATCATAACTAACTGCACAGCAAATCAATAAATGTTAACACTTCAATGGTTCCTTCCTTATGCACTGTATGAAAACAGGACTGTAAAACTAGACACCAGATCAATGGGAGTTTCATGCACGCCTCTTTGGGACACACTGCGGCCTGTGAAATCCAAGCTTGGTTTCCAGTGATGATCACAATGAAGGTATGAATGTTAAGAACTCAACAAGGGGAATTCTCCATCTCTTCTGTCCTTCCCTAATGTACATTCATCAACAGATTATTGCATTTTAACAAAGGGAGTTGAGTCCTTCTGGTTTTGCCACATTTCAAGCCCTGAGCACAGCTCACCACAAAGGGGTTTATTTCTGAAAAGCTCACTTCTGCAAACAAAGTGATCTATCTGGTTCATTTCTTTCAGTCTGTTGCTGAATTACTCAAACTTTCCCATGTGGCAGGAAAGTCCCAAAAAACTAACTGGAATCTTTATTGCCATTAAATTATATTACTACAGTCAAACTCACATGAGTCTTATCCCTAAAAATAGAAGAGAATCGTGGCTGGAAGCTGTAGCTTCTATGTGGGATATGAAAAGGGGGTGTAGTGGGGGGGTGGTTACCTGTCACAAATTTTACACCAAGGTCTTCTTGACTCACATTCATACAACCTGAACCATTTCCCTCCCACCACCTGTTATTTTCCTGACTAATACTTTCAAAAATACATCATGTATTGTTTGTAAGGCAAACATTGGCAGCTGTACTCTGGCTATTCAAATATCTTTGTACATGATGAGAAAATTATAAGCCTGAATATTCTTATGGAACATGAAGGCTGAAGTGCCCCTGGAACTGATATACCCATAGAGGAGTCCAGTACTCCAGCTGCCACTAGACCAACTGTATAACAAATCCAGCTATACTTTTACTTCTTAGTTTTTAACAGCAATTTTACCTTCAGAAACACTGAAGACAAACTACTATATGGTTCTAAAAGTAAACACAATTTTTTACCAGGGCCGCCCGGGGGGGGAGGGGGGAGGGGGGCAAATGGGGCAATTTGCCCCAGGCCTCGGGCCCCCCAGGGGCCCCCCACAAGAATATAATATTCTATAGTTTTGCAACTTTTTTTTATGGAAGGGGCCCCCGAAATTGCTTTGCTCCAGGCCCCCTGAATCCTCTGGGTGGCCCTGTTTTCTACTCACAAACTTAGCAGATAGATAACTAAATCATACTACTCTATGAAACCACTTCAGCAAGGAATTTGTACACAAGTACAGCATATTTAACCACACTCTGGTTAACCATATGTTTCTTTAATTGGTTGGCTGAAAGTCCTGGTTAACCAAAAAGTGGTCATGTCCTTTAACACAATGTGCACGATTCACTGCTCCCTCATTCAGCCAACCCTCCATTTAGTCAAATGGTTTTGATGTTGCAACCTGTACAGTTCGTTTATATGTGTTCAATAACCATTTAGGAGTTGCAAGACTAAGGAAGCTGCCAGCGCACTGGTGCTATCTGAGCATATTTGCACACTTCAGAAACTTAAACACTTAATTGGATCCTCTTAATATCATTCATTCGTCTGGGGTTCAGGAACTAAATGTTCTCCATACAAAGTCAAAAAAACACCTGGTAATAAGCCTGGGATGTAACATTTGGATCTAGATCTGAACTGTGTGTCCAGTTCTGGGCTTTTGGTTCAGGTCTGCCTGTCTCCAGAAAATAACCATTCAATTAATTTCATTTGCATGAAATGAGCAAGTGTGATACACTGAAACTTCTACATTTCATATTGAAACTAATTTAAGAAAGCCCAAAAATCAATGTATACAAAAAGCTGTGGCAGCTATGGTGCTAGACACACTCCAGGATCAGCAGAGTCCAAAAATCAATGCCGAATGAATAGTGAAACTTGCATTTTTACATTAAAGTGCTTCCAGCATTAACACATCTGAACTGCTTCACTGCTGGAGAAGAAATGAAGTGCAGCAGCCGGAACCACAAAGCAGCATATGAAGATTTTTGTCTGCTTTTCTTAGGTTGTAGTGTGTGCTGCAGGGGCTCTCCAGACATTTCATTCCATTCACCATTTTATAAGAATGAAATCCTCTCATGGACCTGCTTTCCCTTCCATCATCCATTCTGTTTATTGCTTGGCTCTCAGACCACCAGAAAGGAGTTCATTGATCAGAGTTTGAGTACCGTGTATAATTTGGGTCTAATTCTCCTTGTAATCTCCATTAACTTTTAGTGTTATACAGTCTATAGCACAGCAAATCAGTTCTCATTCCAGCCAGCAGAGAAGAGCGTAATGAAATGGTTAGCGTGTATGGATACCAATATCATTGCAGTAGTAATAGATAAAATAATATATGCAATGTTATAATATCCTCACCGGTTAAATGTTTCTTCTTTAAAACTAATCAGTCAAAATCTTTCTTCTTTGAGTTTAGAATGAATCAAAACTCAGTTATATTGATCTGAATTTCATAAAAGAGCACAGCATTTTGTTTTCTATTAAAAAACAATTATTTTACAAATTCTCACAAATCAAAAGTTCATTTTAAAGAAAAACTTTGTGATAGCATTTAAAGCAAGAGATTAATAAACATGTTAACTACAGATAAAGTCATGAACAAACATATATAATTTTTCAAAGACTAAAACCCATTACTTACCTAAAGATTTTAAGAGAATAAGAAAACTTTGTGCCCAGATCTGATCTCCCTTACACTGAAATAAATAGAGTGTAGCTAATACGAATGGAGTTACACCATAGTACAACAAGCATTAATTGGAGAAAGCCCTATCTATGGCCAACATCCCAGGGAGGAAAGTCTGCTTCCCACCTGGCAGTTCACCCCCAGCCTCTAATATCACAGAATATTCAGCTGAAGCTATGCTGCTTTACACCAGATGGGTATGTGGCCCCCTAACTCTCTGGTGTCCTCACTTTGTATTTTTCATAAAATCTCACTTCCTTACCTACAGCTCTGATATGGAATCTCTAGCATACTACCCTGGGGTGACCAGTTCTGGGCAGAGGCAGAAACCACCTGCCTTTAGTTAGCATTTTTCATTGTCTTTACATAGTCTCTTACGCTTGGTTTCACTAATAAAACTACTTTTAAAAGTTTAGTTGGAAAAATAGAAGTTATGTCTACGACATTACATTAGTAAGTTTGTTTCCTTGCTGTGAGAAAGAAGTAGATCAATGGAGTTAAATGTGTATTTCCATACCAAATCCCCCTTCAGTTCCTCTTTAAGGCACATCTGCTTTGTACTGACGCTCACTCATTGCTCTCTGATCTTTCCTTAATTTGCCCAGTAAAAACGGACAGTTGATCACATTACTGTTAACACTCTCAAGGCAGTAATAAGAAGTAATAATTTATAACAATTAACGTTGTTTATAGAGCATCTAGCATACTAAGTTCTTTACAGTAAAAGAAGTACAGATACCGGCCCCAATCCTACAGTTCAGACTCAGACAAATCTCCCCATCAGCTTCAGTAGGGAGTTTTGCCTGAGTAAGAACTGTAGGATCAGCCCCAGAATATCTGAAAACATCTGTAGTTAAATCAGTTCAGTGAAAAGAGAAAGGGGTGAGGACTGTTACAGGAAGCCAGTAGTGGCAGCAGCCAAAGGACAGTCAGGGAAAGTTACCAAACTAAAGGTTCTTCCATCAAATTACCCAAAAGATGAGGCTGAGCAGCAGCAGCACTGTCTTGGAGGTGATCACACCACAGTCCATGTTTCCTGTTGGCCTTGCAGTCGAGCTTCTCGTAGAAAGATCTGCTGGCTTCTGCTGCCTATTCAGCAGAGTCTGTGTCAGATTTCTCTACGCTTCTCTCCCACGCATCTCAGCTTCTTATCTGAGCCTGCTCAGCGATCATATGATTTGCAACTCGCTGGACCAGTCACATGCTCCTTAGCGTACAGAGCAAAACAACATCTTACTGTAGTGTCCTCTTGTTACTGTATGTAGCGTCTGTCTGTCTAAAAGAGATTACCGTAAACTCGCTAAACTAGCTCTGCAGCTACAACTAAGTAGCTTACCATATAAACACTAATAGCAGTCCCATCACAACATAACCCTTGCCAGCATTACCACACTTGCAGGGGTGGATCAAAACTAAACAAAGCTCAAACCTGTTTCAGAACTTTTAAGGCCATCCAGAAAGCCTCTCCCTCTGAGCCAAGTCGCCGCTTACATGCAGCCAGCCATATGGGTTCTTGTCCTTCACCCACTCTTGAGTCTGTGATCTTCCTGAGTGAGACACAGGTGGAACTTAGGATGACCAGACAGCAGGTGTGAAAAATCAGGACGGGGTTGGGGGTAATAGGAGCCTATATAAGAAAAAGATCCCAAAATCGGAACTGTCCACCCTACTGGAACTGGACCTCTTACCTCTTAAAGGGGCCAGTCACCGTATCACAGGTAATACCCCTTTAAATATTTTGTGATCCCTGTGGCGATGCTCACTGCATTATATGTTGTACAAGTTGCCAGAAACCAGTCAGAGTAGCAGTAGCTATGAAGTAGGGCTTGCATGTTTGTTTATAACAGCCACAGTTCTTTGGGATCCAGATATATTTGGGAGCAATATTACAATTTTTATCCTTTTCCTTCTGTGCATCCGTCCCTCATCCTATGTGTTTATTTCTCACACCTTTGTGATGGTTCGGATGGTTAAACACTGGAATAAATTGCCCAGGGAGGTTGTGGAGTCTCCATCTTTGGAGATTTTTAAGAGCAGGTTGGACAAACACCTGCCAGGGATGGTCTAGATAATACTTAGTCCTGCTATGAGTTCAGGGGACTGGACTGGATGACCTCTCGAGGTCCTTTCCAATTCTGAGTCTATGATTAGCCTTTTTCAAAACTGCATCACATTGTGAATTCGTATTCAATTTGTGATCCATTGTAACCCACATATCTTTTTCAGCATTACTACTACCTAGCCAGTTATTCACTTCATTTTACAGCTGTGCATTTGATTTTTCCTTCCTATGTGTAGTACTTGCACTTGCCTTTACTGAAATTCATCGTCTTGATTTTTCTCTAATTTGTCAGTCTTTTTGAATTCTAAGCCTGTCCTCCAAATTGCTTTCAAGCCCTTCCTGCTTGATGTCATCCACAAATTTTATAAGCATATTCTCCAAATCATTAATGAAAATATTGAAGGGTATCAGACCCCGGACTGACTCCTTTGAGACCCCACTAGATACACCCAGCCTCCCAGTTGGACAGTGAACCATTGATAACTACTCTTTGAGTATAGTCTTTCAACCAGTTGTGCACCGACCTAATAGTAATTTTATCTAGCCCACATTTCTCTAGTTTGCTTATGAGAATGTCACGTGGGACTGTGTAAAAAGGCTTATTGAAATCAAGATATAGCACATCTACTGCTTCCCGCCTATCCTCTAGGAGAGTAACCCTGCCAAAGAAGGAAATTAGGTTAGCTTTGCATGATTTGTTCTTGACAAATCCATGTTGTCTCTTCCTCATAATAACCCTATTATCCTCTAAGTGCTTGCAAACTGATTGTTTAATAATTTGTTTCAGTATATTTCCAGGTATTGAAGTTGTATGAATGGTTTATAATTCCCCTGGTCCTCGTTGTTCTTTCTAAGATTGGCACTATGCTTGCCCTATTCTAGTCCTCTGGGACCTCACCCCATCCTCCATGAGTTTTCGAAGATAATTACTAACGGTTCTGAGATTGCTTCAGCTAGTTCCTCAACTCCCCTAGGATTAATTTTATCCAGGGTCAGAGTGAACAAATCGGAGCCATAGCCACTGTCAATCAAAGAAGCCCTCTTCTGCAGCCAGCGCTGTGTGCCAGTCTAAATAGCCCCCTTCCGTGACAAAAGACTTGGATGTCCCCAGCCAGGACTGTTCCAATTTAAGATTGCCCCCACTGTCATATCAGTTGACTTCAGCATTGCTTTGATTGAGAGCATATATTTCACCATATCCAGCTCCTTCTGTTGCGACATTTTCACCGCACTCCATTGTGGTGGATCCTCCATCTTAAATCAAGATTGGATCTTTTTCTAAAAGATATGGTCTAGTTCAAACAGGAATTATTTAAATGGCCTGTGTTATGCAAGCAGGCAGAGTAGTGATCCCTTCTGGCTTTATAATCTGTTAATTATGAATCATTGATCATCACTGTAACTAGGTGTAATTACCTCATCATGCTGATTATCCAATGTCCACCCAGTAACTTTTTGAATATAGTTGCAGACATCTCCAGGGCATCAGGAAGTTGGACTTCAATGGTGTGAACTGTGATGGAGAATCAGTTGTATCCAGTTGTGACACAACTTTGACACTGCTCTGTAATAAATGTATGAATACCGTATGATGACCTGGCTACTGAGATGTTTACTGTGTAAATATATTGGTTTAGTTCAATAGGGAGTTGTCAGGAAAAACAAGCAGGAAGGGAAAGACTGGCTCAAGATTAGCCACTTCTCAGCAAACGCATGAGACTTAAGAGACAATGCCAAGACAGGAAAAGGCCTGGACTCTATCAGGTTTATGACATGCACTCTCTCAAGAGAGGAGACTAGTTAGTGGACAGATCCAGGCGGAGACACAGAGACCTGCTGTGACATCTGAAGAAGTTAGGCCTGCCTAGGTTACCATCAGGAGATGCTAAGACTTTCAGTAAGATAGACATTGTGTGCAGGCTGTTTGTTGTTTTAAACTCCTTTTTTTTCTAAATTTTTGTTCCTACTTTAAAATTAACAATGCCTGGGTTTAAGAAAGCCATCTGGTCACTCTATTCATCACTGGTCACTGATTCAAGAAACGAAGACTCACAGATGCTCAAACTCACATGGATCTGCTGCGTTAGGGTAAACATGGTTGATACACAGAGTACTGTAGCCTAGAGTCTGGTTTAAGAGTGGGAGCCTCAGGGCCGGTGCTTCCATTAGGTGACCTTAGACAGTCACCTAGGGTGCCAGGATTCGGGGGGCGGCATTTTGTGCGTTCCCCACGGGGCGCACAGGAGCTTCCGGTTCCGCTTCCGTCACGCCACCAAAGGACCTTCTGCTGATGTGCTGCGGAAAACAGCAGAAGGCAATTGAGCAGCTCAATGACTGCCGTTGTCGCCTGCGGCATCTCGGCGGAGGGTCCTTCTTCGGCGGCACAGTGAGAGTGGAGCCGGAAGCTCCTGCACGCCCTGTGGAGAGTGCACAAAATGCTGCCCCCTGAATTCTGCTTAGGGTGCCAGAAACCCTGGCGCCACTCCTGGGGAGAATTGCAGAATTCCACCCCAAGATATGTAAAGGCATGATGCCTGACACCGGTGGGGGTGCACTCAGAGAAACCAGAAAGGGGCAAAGATACAGCTAGCCCTGCAATCATGACACCAGTCATCATGACATTGGATCTAATACACACTCTATGGATTGGGCACCTCTTCTCTATCTGGCTTTTAAAGAAACTTCTGAAGAAATGAAGCCTGGATATTTTTCTTAGAACTGGATGTTGTCCGTAATGAAATCTGACCATAATAATGTGACGTGTGCCTCTGGGTACCTAGCATGCCTATCCCAGGCTCTTGGGGCATGCAGATCCCTCCACTTGACTGCTTTCTCATGCTAGGCAAATCAGCTTTTGCAGAAGAATTAAAGAGACATGAATAACCCTAGAAAGGAGGTCAGGAATAAGGCTGATTCCAGAAAATAAACTCTATGCTGCAAGTAGGGGGAAACCCAAGCAACCAAACTCAGACCTGGGTACCAATATTTCCAAAGTTCGTTGTTGTTCAGATTCTGAGTCTTGGCTCAGGCCAGTTTCTGTCTGGAAGCCATAGCTATTGAAGTGATTATTATTAATAATTTATATCATGATTCCTTTAATAATAAGAAAAACCATTGCAACAATCTCACTTTTCCTTGAAATGCAGCAAGTTGAAATATTAGAAAAGAAAGAAAATTAATAGAGCTGTTTGAGAACCAGAATTTCTCTTTCGTGGGAAATTCCATGATTTTGAAAAGAAAAAAAAATGTTCCAAACAGGGAAAAAAAAGTCAAATTTTGAAAATTCCTGACACTTTTTTTGAAAAAAAAAATCATTTTAGGTCCATTACAATGTTTAAATTTTGATTTTTTGTTTTATGTTTTATTTTATATCAAATTTTAATTTACATTATTTTTATTTTATTTTATAAAATATGTAAATATAAAATAAAAGAGAAAATACATTCCTAAAAGACATTTAATCAAAATTGATGTGTTCCTGTGGAACATTTCAGTTTCAATTAATCACTGGTTTCCAAAGGAAAAACATTCCAGTTGAAAATTTTCCACCAGGTCAACACATGAATACAGGCCGAAACACAAGTTACAATTATATAACATTGTAACCTCAAGGTGGTTTTACAAAGCGAAGCTCATATTTAAATAGGGTTGACACATGTCCACTTCAGAAAGGGACCCTGGCAGCTCCAGTCAGCACAACTGACTGGGCCATTAAGTTGGTGCAGGACTGGTAGGTACCCTACCCGGCTCCTTGCAGCTCCTGGGAAGCAGCCAGCAGCTCCCTCTGGGTCCTAGGCATAGGGGTGTCCACAGGGGCTCCGCACACTGCCCCTAGCCCAAGTGCCAGCTCTGCAGCTCCCATTGGCCAGGAATCACAGCCAATGGGAGCTGCAGGGGCAGTGTCTGCAGTCGGGGCAGTGGCAGCGCACAGAGCCCCTTGGCAGCCCATACACCTAGGAGTGGGAGGGACATGTTGCCACTTCTCAGTAGCCAAGAGCGGCACCAGGGTTTTTGGCGCCCTAGGCGGGGGTCCTTCCACGCTCCTGGTTGGCGGCAATTCAGTGGCGGGGGGGGGTCCTTCTGCGCTCCCGCTCTTCGGGGCACTTCAGCGGCGGGTCCCGGAGCGAGTGAAGGACCCGCCGCAGAATTGCCACAGAAGACCCAGAGCGTGGAAGGACCCCCCGCTGCTGAATTGCTGCCAAGGACCGCAAAATGCCGCCCTCCCAAATCCTGGTGCCCTAGGCGACTGCCTAGGTCGCCTAAATGGAAGCACCGGCCCTGCCAGTAGCTGTCTCAGGTAAGCATCACCTGGAGCCTACATCCCTCCCTCACGTACCTCTGCCCCAGCCCTAAACCCCCTGCTGCACTCCGAACCCTGCCCCCCCCAGAGCCCGCACCCCCAGCCAAAGCCCTCGCCCCCCACCCTTCACTCCAAACCCTTTGGCCCCAGCCCAGAGCCACCTCCTACATCCCAAACTCCTCATCCCTGGTGCCACCCCAGAGCCCACACTCCTACCCCAGCCCGGAACCCCCTCCCACACACCAACCCCCTTGGCCCCCTCCTGCAACCCAAATCCCTCATCCCCATCCCCATCCCTAAGCCCCCACCCCCAGCCAGAGCCCCCTCCCGCACTCTGAACCACCGATTTCTAACCCCACCTTGGAGTCTGCCCCGCCAGCTGGAGCCCTCACCCCCACCCCAACCCCCTGCATCAGCCTGGTGAAAATGAGAAAGTGTGTGTGGGGCAGAGCAAGTGACGGAGGGAGGGGGGATGGAGTGAGTGGGGGGCAGGGGCTCGGAGAAGGGGTGGGACAGAGGGCAGGGCAAAGGTGTTCAGTTTTCTGCGATTAGAAAGTTGGCAACCCTATATTTAAATCAGATCAGGTGATATTCAAGTCATTCATATAAAGGTTTATGGCTGAAATAGCAACCAGCCACAGCACCCCTGCACCGTTTACATGGAGTGCTAGGGCTACTGAATTGATTCTTAACATTAATCCCAAAGCCTACCTTCTTTCCAGCCCTCCTTTACTGTTGACTGGATTTAGAATGGCTGGAGACCAGTCGAGAGAGTCATCTCTCTACCCACCTCTGTCATCGGGGTTTAAGATTGCTCAAAATAAAAAGTAACAAGGAAGTGCAGAGTAAAACTCAGGTATGTTTATTAAACTAATAACAGTTCAACAAGGTAAGTAAACTGGGTATACTATAAAGAACTCTCAACACAGGTAGGTAAAGCAAACAGGTAAAAGTCATATAATAAGTACACTGACTGTAACCAAAAGGGTTTACTCCCTCCCCAAGATGGGTCCCATAGGGTATGGAGAACTTAAAAGGTCTCTACAATTTCTGGCAGCTTGTCTGGAGCCTCCTGACCTCACAGAGTGAATCGGGTCCGGAACTGACCAGATGACTAGGCAGGGTGAGAAGTGGACCTCTGATGACAGGTAGATGGTAACTCTGTGGTTTTATTTCCTTCTTCCCTGCAGCGTCGTGGGTGCAAGTAAGATCCAGATGAGAGGGTGCCAGCTAGCAGCTCACCGTTGTGTGCAAGTATGTTAAACCCTCCCACAACCCTAAGGCATGATGCTCTGGCATACACACCTGAGTACAGCACTCTGCCACTCAGATGGGCAGCCCCAACAAGAACAGAAATACAAAAATTCTTCCCCTGAAACCTCACTGCAGTACCGGGCAAATTGGTTGAAACTATCATAAAGAACAAAATTGTCAGACACATAGATGAACATAAATTGTTGGGAAACATGGTTTGTGTAAAGAGAAAGCATGCCTCACCAATCTACTGGAATTCTTTGAGGGGGTTGACAAGCATGCGGACAAAGGAGATACAGTGGATATAGTGTATTTAGATTTTCAGAAAGCCTTTGACAAGGTCCCTCACCAACGGCTCTTAAGCAAAATAAGCAGTCATGGGATAAGAGAGAAAGTTCTTTCATGGATTGGTAACTGGTTAAAAAATAGGAAACAAAGGGTAGGAATAAATGGTCAGTTTTCAGAATGGAGAAAGGAAAATAGTTGTGTCCCCCAGGGATCTGTATTGGGCCCAGTCCTATTTAACATATTCATAAACGATCTGGAAAAAGGGGTAAACAGTGATGACGCAAAATTTGCAGATGATACAAAACTACTCAAGATAGTTAAGTCCCAGGCAGAGTGCGAAGAGCTACAAAAGAATCTCACAAAACTGGGTGACTGACAAAATGGCAGATGAAATTTAATGTTGATAAATGGAAAGTAATGCACGTTGGAAAACATAATTCTATTATACATATACAATGATGGCATCTAAATTAGCTGTTACTACTCAAGAAAGAGATGTTGGAGTCACTGCAGATAGTTCTCTGAAATCATCCATTCAATGTGCAGCGGCAGTCAAAAGAAGTCACCTATTAGACTGAAATTTTTCAGGTCTGCTCTCTGCCTTAAAGTGTGCTTGTGTTTTAAGTTTGAAGAGTTCAGCTGTTTTGAGGAAAGGTGTATGTGTGTGTGGGAGATACACTTTTGCCATTATTTAAAAAAAATGTTTCCAACCTTTTATTTTAATAGCTCTAGTGAGTCAGCAGTTTTGGATACAAACTTTAAAATTGGGAGGGAGCTTAATACAACAGAGATTTATAATTCATTCTCAGGCTGAAACTTAACATACAAGCCACAGCCCAAATGTACTGGGCCAAATGTATTCCTCCTGCACCTTCACTGAAGTAAATAATGCTTTATATCAGGGGTGGCCAACCTGGGGCTCCGGAGCCACATGCGGCTCTTCAGAAGTTAATGTGGCTCCTTGTATAGGCACTGACTCCGGGGCTGGAGCTACAGGTGCCAACTCTCCAATCCGCCAGGGTGCTCACTGCTCAACCCCTGGCTCTGCCACAGGCCCTGGCCCCACTCCACCCCTTCCTGCCCCCTCCCCTGAGTCTGCCATGCCCTCACTTCTCTCCCCTTCTCCTCAGAGCCTCCTGCACACCACGAAACAGCTGATTGGGAGCTGTGAGGAGGGAGGGGGAGGCGCTGATTGGTGGGGCTGCCAGTGGGTGAGAGGTGCTGGGAGTGGGGTGGGGGAGCTGGTGGGGGGCTGCTAATGTATTACTGTGTCTCTTTGGCAATGTACATTGGTAAATTCTGGCCGCTTCTCAGGCTCAGGTTGGTCACCCCTGACCTATATCCTTTCTGTGGTGGAAACTTTGAAAGAACAACCTATAATTTAGAAGATAAGAATGGCCACACTGGGCCAGACCAATAGTCCATCTAGCCCCGTTTCCTGTCTTCTGACAGTAGTCAATGCCCGATACTTCGGAGGGAATGAAGAGAACAGGGCTATCAGCAAGTGACCTATTCCTTGTCATCCAGTCCCAGCATCTGGCAGCAAAATGTTTAGGGACATGACCTGACTAATAGCCATTGATAGACTTATCATCCAGGAACTTATTTTATTCTTTTCTGAACTCAATTATACTTTTGGCCTTCACAACATCCCCTGGCAACCAGTTCTCCTTGTGGGTTCCAGGACTAGCTGCTCCAAGAAGCAGTCATTAATAGTGTCTAGAAACTTTATCTCTACACAGGGGTGAAAGTAACTTACAGGACTTAACGGTATTGCCAGAGTCCTGAGGGGAGCGTGGCCTCATCTGGAAGAGGCGTGGCCTCTCAAGATTTAAAGGCCCTGGGGCACTAGCTGTGGCTGGGAGACCCAGGGCCTTTAAATCAACCAGGGACTCCCAGCTGAAGAGGTGGCTGGGAGCCCTCCAGGGCTCAGGGGCAAATTAAAGGGTCCAGGGCTCTGGCCGCCGGGGGGAATCCTGAGCTTTGCAGGTCTGGGGCAGGGATTTAAAGGGCCCAGAGTTCCTGCCGCTGAGGGGAGCCCCAAGCCCTTTAAATCCTGGCCCCAGCCCGGCTGCCAGAGCCATGGCTGGGATTCAAAGGGCTCTGGGCTGCCCGCAGCGGTGGGGACCTCTGAGCCCTTTAAATCTCAGCTGCGGTGTGGTACCAAAGCAAACACTTTAAGAAGTCTATTACATCAACACTATAACCTTTATCGACCAAATCTGTAACCTCATAAAAAATATCAAGTTAGTTTGACAGGATCTATTTTCCATAAACACAGATTGATTTGAATTAATTACATTACCCTTCTTTAGTTCTTTATCAGTCAAGTCTCATGCTCCATTATCTTACCCAGGATCCACCTCAGGTTGACAGGCCTATAATTACCCATGTGATCCAGTTTACTTTTTTAAACACTGGCACATAAACTTTCTTTCAGTCTTCTGGAACTTCCCCAGTATTATTGAAAATTAACATTAATGGTCCAGCAAGATCCTCAGCCAGCTCTTTTAAAACTCTTGGACAAAACTTATCTGATCTGAGGATTTAAAATGTCTAATTTTAGTAGCTGTTGTTTAATATCCTCCAGAGATACTAGTGGAATGGAAAGAATGTTATCACAATATTATGAGACTGTACCATCTGTTTTTTCCCCAAATATGGAATAGAAATATTTATTGAACTTCTATCTTTCCTACACTATTAATAATAATTCTATCATATCCATCTATTAGCAGACCAATATGATTGTCAGGATTCTTTTTGTTCCTAATATATTTTAAAAACTCCTTTGTGTTGTCCTTAACTCCGATAGCCATAAATTTCTCCCTGAGTCACTTGGCTTCCCTTATCAATTTTCAACTTCTGATTTATATTAATTAATATCAACTTCCCCTTACTTCTACTGGTTATATTTTATTTTTTACAACTGCTTTCATTTCTCCTCTTTTTAACCAGCATAGTTTTCTTGATGATGGCTTTTTGGCATCTAGTAGCCCAATTTGGAAGGGAGCAGGGTAAATGACAATTAAGACTTAAGTTTACTTTTGTGAAATATTTGAAGATCAAATTCTGGAGATGGACATAGCTATGTCATCGTTAAGGTTCTGTGTTAACTGCACCTTTAATTCTCCAAAAGGTTTGTCTATGACACTATCAGCCATGTTATGTTCAAATTGTACAAATGAACCCACACAGTGCTCTCTCCCAGAGACTTTACTTTTCTTTCTTTATCTTAACCTAAACTGAAAGTCATTCCGACTGAAAATCTCTTCGTTCTTTATATATAAAATCTCAACATTCTACAAAAAGGCAGAAAACATGGTTGTAAATGACACCCATGTTCTTTCTGTCATATAGAAAACTGTGATCTTTGCGTTAGAGAGGTGCCATGGAAGGAGCTAAAAGCAGACAAAGGCTAATTGATCTGACAGTAACAGCTATCACAATGCAGTATGAAAGGGGGAAATCTTAATATTAGTAAAAGTCAAATTGTTTTAAACTCTGCTAGCTCAAAAGAAGTTTCTTATATTTAAAGTAAATAAAAAAATCTTGCCTTCAATTCCTAGTATTAATTGATGCTTCGGACTATTTTGTTTGTAAATAAAATAAAAGGAAATAAAATAAAATAAAAAAATACATTCACTTTACAAGCTTCCTGGTACTTTATGTCTGAATATCTGAGCTCAGGATCAAGCCAGGGATGCTCTGTGAAAGCTTCAGGGTCAGGTTTTCTCAAAATTCAAGGCAAAAAAGGAAAACTGTTTGGTGACTCAGAAAACCTATGTGCTGTCCAGCAAATGGAACTGGAATAAATTGTTTTCCTGTTTAGGGAAAGGGAAGACATGACTCAGTAAGGGCTGCCTATTAGGAACTGAGCAGCTCAGCAAGGGGGAAAAGCAATTTTTAAACAGTGCTTTTCCTCTACTCCCTGGGCCAAATGCTCAGCTGATACAAACTGGTGTAGCTCCATTGACTCTGCAAGGCTATGCCAATTTATACCTGATCATTAGTCTCCTTGGTTATAGAGCAGGGGTTGGCAACCTTTCAGAAGTTGTGTGTCGAGTCTTCATTTATTCAGTCTAATTTAAGGTTTTGCGTGCCAGTAATACATTTTAACATTTTTAGAAGGTCTCTTTTCATAAGTCTATAATATATAACTAAACTATTGTTGTATGTAAAGTAAATAAGGTTTTTAAAATGTTTAAGTAGCTTCATTTAAAACTAAATTAAAATGCAGAGCCCCCCGGACCAGTGGCCAGGACCTGGGCAGTGAGAGTGCCACGGAAAATCAGCTCGCATGCCGCCTTCGGCTCCCGTGCCATAGGTTGCCTACCCCTTTTATAGAGACTTCTGTTTAGGACATCTGGCCTAACATGGGAGTCACCGAGTCATGATCTGAAAAGTCCCTTTTAGCCTCAGACCAGTTCCCAATGAACAAGGGTTCGCATCCCCAAACCCATCATCACAACTGGGACTCATTAGCTCATGCATGGCAGTGTCAGTAGAGAAGCTGAGGACTGAATAGGCATGGGACCTAAAGAACCTTGTAGATGTGGTCCCTGTAGATGAGTCTTGAGGTCAAGGCAAATTGATGGAGTGGTGTCACTTGCACTTTATTTGTGGTCTGCAGTATATGCCTGGGGCTGCCAGGCCAGCACCTTTCCCTAGTAGTAAATTCACTTTAAAATCAGAAAGTACATAAGTAGCTATTTATGTATTGATTACATTTATTATTGTTTGTATAATGTCCCTCTCCTGGAACCTAGATGCTACTATTACAATATTAGAAAATACACAGTTACAAATAATGCCCAGATAAAATCTACCCATGATCATTCTAATGCAGGGGTGGGCAAACTACGGCCTGTGGGCCACATCCGGCCATCAGACCTTTTAATCTGCTCTCAAACTCCCACTGGGGACTGGGGTCGGGGACTTGACCCACTCCAGTGTTCCAGCTGTGGAGTAGAGTTGGAGGCTTGCCCTGCTCCATGCGACTCCTGGAAGCAGCAGCATGTCCCACTTCTGGCTCCTACATGTAGGGGCAGCCAGGGGGCTCTGCATTCTGTCCCTGCCCCAAGTGCTGGCTCTGCAGCTCCCATTGGCCAGAAACTGCAGCCAATGGGAGCTGCAGGGGTGGTGCCTGCGGACAGAACAGCACGCAGAGCCGTCTGGCCACGCCTCTGAGTAGGAGACAGAGACGGAACGTGCCGCTGCTTCCGGGAGCTGCTTGAGGTAAGTGCCGCCTGGAGCCTGCACTCTGACGTCCTCCTGTACCCCGATTCCCTTCCCCAGCCCTAATCCCCCTCCCACCCTCCAAACTCCTCAGTCCGAGCCCGGAGCACCCTCCTGCACCCCAATGCTCAATTGCATGAGCATTCATGGCATCCATGCAATTTCCATACTTAGATGTGGCTCTCAGGCCAAAATGTTTGCCTATCCCTGTTTTAATGACTGCAAGCAACTTGAAAATAGTTTCAGTCTTCTTGTATAGTTACTACCCTCTCTGTTAATTCAAATCTTTCCATATCAAATCCTTCTGCTCCTAGAAGGACCTCTGTATTTAATGGAGGAAGAGGTAAGATCTGCCCATATGTGTCTCTGTATTGTCTATTAAAGTGTAAGCAAACCAGCCAGAATATTTGTCTCTTGTGTTTTGTATATGGCTGAGCATGCTGCCAAGACTCCATAAATATTGTATCATTGTCAGAAATACTATAATAATCTTATTTCACAGCCTAGAGTTATGGACAATACATATAAGTGGCATTTTAACTACAAACAAAACTATACTTGGAAACATTGGCCAGTACTCTAAAGTGATCTCTTGTGACGGTGATTGCCTATTGGATATTGACTTAGCACGTGTTCCTCTGTAAATGACAACTGAAAAGCTCAAATACAGAAGTGTTTCTAACAGATATCTTTCAGTTCCTGTTTAAGTTTCCCATCTGGTTTCACAGGTTTCATCATCTTAAGTCCCAGTAGTGAAAATATAAGTATTTTCTCAGCAATTTTTCTTTATTCTCATTTCTAAAATAGGCAAATTATTGCAATACTGTTTTTAAGTAATAAACCAAGGACTCTGCATACTGACAAGTATGAAGTCTTTATAAAAGATTAAACTGTAACATGACAGCAGTTGCATTCATCAGTGCATTCATGTACGCTCGCTTGCATTTCAAAAGTCATCACATCACTAAAAATAGAATTTGGTTTCCTGTAGCACCTTTCACAGCCTAACATCCTAATTTGTACAGAGCCACCAGATTCTATTAATGCATGAGCAGACAAACCCAATAGCAACTATAGTGATGCTTTCTGCAACAGCTCACACACAGCTTTGGCCATTCAACCCTGATTCATTCTGAGAGGGAATTCTGGCCATGGCACAAACCTTACTTGTTCCTAAAAGTGACATCTGTAATCTCCACAGAGATGCAACCAAGGATGAGCAAGAAGGACCCAGCTTTTCTAATTTACCGCATCCTCATAGTACGCACTGAAATAAAAGCATCGGATAGGAGCCCACATCCTAATGTGAGATTTGAACGTCACTAGCCAAGCAGCAAGATTACTACCAGCTAAGCCGGGGTGGGCAAACTTTTTGGCCCAAGGGCCTCATCAGGGTTGCAAAACGGTATGAAGGGCCGGGTAGGGAAGGCTATGCCCCCCCCCCCAAACCTTCCTACTGCTCGCATCCGCCCCCTCCCACTTTCAGCCCTCTGACTGCCCCTCTCAGAACCCCCAACCCATCCAACCCCCACCCGCTCATTGTCCCTTGACTGCCCCCTCCCTGGATCTCCACCCCTAATCACCCCCCAGGACCTCATCCCCTATCCAACCCCCCTTCTCCCTGTGCCCTGACCACCCCCTCCCAGGACCCTCTGCCTCTAACTGCCCCCTGGAACCCCACCCCTTATCCAACCCCCCCTCCCTGTCTCCTGACTGCCCCCCGCAGGGACCCCCTGCCCCTAACCACTCCCCTGGAAGCCCCCCATGCATCCCCCCAGCCCCTTTCAGAATGTGGCCCTGCGAACATGGGCGGAGGACTCAGGAGGAGCAGGGGCAGCCACACAGCGAGACAGAAGCGGCAGCTTCCCCTTCAAAGTGCCGCTTGTCTCCGGTGGGCCACATGGCCAACAGTGCTCTTCCTGAGCTCTCCACCTACGTTCCCCGTGCTCCCGCCACCTGCACCGCCCGCCTCCTCCCCTGCCCCCACAGTGCAGCCCCTGTGCTGAGCTGCCTGAGTGCCCGATCCTGGGTCCCTCTGTTGTTGGGGGGCCCATGCCAGGGCACCCTGTGTTCACTTGTAAATCTGCCCCTGAGCCAGGCCGCCCGGCCGGAGCCAGCCACGCCACCATGATGCCAGCATGGCAAGCTGAGGCTGAGGGAGAGGGGGGACAGCAGGGGAGGGGCCGCTGCCGGTTGGGAGCTCATGGGCCAGGCAGGACTGCCCCGTGGGCCGGATGTGGCTCACGGGCCGTAGTTTGCCCACCTCTGAGCTAAGCCATACTGTGTCACGATAACTTCCAAACACATTTGGCTGTGATGTATATTAGGACACATAATATTTTATTTATGATTTAATACATATCAGCTTTAATTTGCTAGGATTATTCATTCCTCCCTCCTTTCCTTTTCATTCCCTTTCCTCTAGTTAACCTTTTCCCCCCATGCTTGAGAGAGAACTCTTCCATCTGCCAGTGGGGGGAGAGAGAAAAGCAGCTGATCTTCCTCATCCCCATGTGATGGTCAGGGTAAGAGAGAAAGCCTGACTGACAGGTCTTTTCCCAGAGCATGCCAGCAAATCAAATTAATCTTGTGCTGCCCTAAACTAGGCACAAAATACCAGAGTGTCAATCAGTGCACTCAGACTAGCAGATCCTATTACCCCTTGTTAAATTTAGAACTTTCCCACTAATTGCCCCACATCTCACCCAATCAACAATTTCTTCCAAGTCAGCAATTTCACAGATCCCCAAAACTACCTCTGCAATTAACATTTGAGGCTCAGCCAACTTTGGGATAGCTGCTGCTTCTCACAGCAGCTCCTTGAAGCTTCTTGTGAGCAGTGAGCTGATTAAACATGGAGAACTAGTTATCCCCACATTCTCTACTACACTATCCTGCTGGTGTCTCAACACTCAAGACTTGATTTGCCTCTCACTTGTTCTGTTGTGGGGCCACCAAGGACCGAGCACAGAAAGACACAGATGATTCCAACAGAAGTAACTGCATTATTAAAGATAACCCGATACTCGATGCTACTTCCAGAAGCAGTGACACACCACTATCATTAATTCTTCAAATGCATATCAGCGCCTCACTTACAAGAGTGTAAATTTAACATAACTCTGTGAGAGTAGACTCAAGCCTGGAGCATGGACTTAATCTTTGGAAATAGCACACCCTTCCATGGATAGACTTGCGCCTTTGTGTATGGCCTTTTGCACTGCAGCCGAGACCCAAAATGGCATATTCCTGGTCTGCAGGCATTAACTGTACCAAATGAGTGGAAGCCAAGCCTTTTCTTCTTATGACCAAACCATATGAGATATTAAAAGTTGAAATCACTATTACACACATAGTATATGTCTATAGATAGATGTTTATGAAGATTTCTGACTCACTCTGGCATTTCAGCCAGTCATGTGGATCTGATCACACAGCAGGGAGGAACTCTACCAATCATACACACAAAAAAATCTGATGATAGACATAAGAATCCAGGAGGCATGATTTCCTTAAGGTAAATATTGCCTGCAGCCACTGTTACTGAGGGCTTATGAGAACATGATGGGATATATTATCTGTCAGAGGCCTGAAACCATTAGAAATGTGAGTGGGTGAAAAAGCCACAGGGGAGCTCAAACTCGCCTTGGTGGAGATACTCAGCCTGGAACCCTCATGAGGAAGGAGAAAATCAGATGTTAGAGCTGCTGGGATTGGATTAACAGCCATGCTATCACATCAAGGAGATGGAGTGCCAACAACAGGTGTGTTTTTGGCAGAGGAGAAGGTTAGTTCTAATTTAAAAGACATTTCTCTTCCAGAAGAAGAAGTGAATTCTCCTTTCTGCAGCAAGAAAGGAGTTATAGACTGAATAGAAAGACTGTTGGCCCAATCCTCAGCTGGTGTATATCAGTGTAACTCCATTGACTTCATTGATTACACCAACTAGGGAATTGGCTTTGTCTACTTCCTCCTGGAGCAGGGAGAACCTACAGGCCTTGTTTAGTTTTTCTTTTCTGGCTAGAAAGGGCTTTAGAGAGGGGGGTAAAAACTAGGAAACTGATTTGTTCTGCCAAAGTCTATTGCTTTAATCTTTGTTTACTTATTTACACTTGTGGAAAAAAAGTATAAAACCCTATTATTTTGATTTTGTAACTAGCTGTAAATAACTATACAAGGCGCAGAGCAGTGAGGAATCTGGCCCTGGTTCTGGATTCTCCTCTGAAGCAAAAAGGAGCCATGTAGCTGTTGCTTGTGAAGGTCTTTGATTCCTCCTTGAAGTGAGAAGATCCAGGGAGCAAAGTTAATTTCCATCTGGTGAAGGCTTTGGTGCCTTTTATAAGGGGGTAGAATCAAGGAACAGGGATTGTTCCAATCTGCTGAAAGCTTACCTGTACTCTGGGTACAGGTAAGCTTTTCAGACATGCATCTGACGAAGTGGGTATTCACCCACGAAAGCTCATGCTCCAAAACGTCTGTTAGTCTATAAGGTGCCACAGGATTTTTTGCTGCTTTTACAGATCCAGACTAACACGGCTACCCCTCTGATACTGTACTCTGGGGTCTCTCTTAGGGAACATGATGGGTAAAGGCAGAGCTGGAACACTTGAAAGGAAAAATCAAACTACTACTCTGTTCCTGGGCCCTAGATTTGAGCTCCAAGGTGTGGGTGGGCTGGAAAGCTCCTTTTCCTCTGGTATGGAAGAACCACAGGAAGATCCTGCTTGAGCATGTGGAATAGGAACAAAGCCTTCCTTCAAAATAAGATAGAGTACTCCTTGACAAAATCAAAGACCTTAATCTTTCTCATCATCTGTCTGATCTCCCATCAGCTAGCCACTAAGTCACAAGGCATCCTGTGATAGTGAACTGGGGAACAGCAGCTGAGCCAGCTTTGTGGTTATTGAAACTCCAATTAATTACTCTAGAGCAGACCTCAGTAAAAAGAGTTGTGCCCAGCTGATGGATGAGGATGGGCTGAAAAGAACTAAGAGGCACAGAAAGGACCTGAGAATAGGATAGCAGGAGAGTGTGAGTGCCAATGGTCTGTCTAGCCCAGTATTCTGTCTCTAATAATGGCTTCAAAGGGAATGAACAAAACAGGACAATTATTGAGTGATCCATCCCCCGTTGTCCAGTCCAGGCTTCTGGCAGTTAGAGGTTTAGGGGCACCCAGAGCATGGAGGTGTGTCCCTGACTATCTTGGCTAAAAGCCAGTGATAAACCAATCCTCTATGAACTTATCTAATTGTTATTGGAACCCAATTATACTTTTGGCCTTTACAACATCCCCTAGCAACGAGTTTGACAGGTTGCCTGTGTTGTGTGAAGAAGTATTTCCTTTCGTTGGTTTTAAACTTGTTGCCTAATAATTTCTTTAGGTGATCCCTAGTTCTTGTGTTATATTAAGGTATAAACAACACTTTCTTATTCGCTTTCTCCACACCATTCATGATTTTATAGACCTCTATCATACCCCAATTTAGTCATCTCTTTTCTAAGATGAACAGTCCCAATTTTGAAAATCTCTGCTTGTGTGGAAGCTGTTCCATACCCTTATTCATTGTTGCTGCCCTTTTCTGTACTGTTTTTTTCCCAATTCCACTATATCTTTTTTGAGATAGGCTGACCAGAACTGCACATATTATTCAAGGTGTGGGTGCACCATGGATTTATATAGTGGCATTATGGTATTTTCTGTTTTATTATCTATCCCTTTCCTAATGATTCTTAATACTCTGTTAGCTTTTTTTTTTGACTGCTGCTGTACATTGAGCAGATGTTCTCAGAGAACTATCCATGATAATTCCAAGATCTCTTTCTTGAGTGGTAACAACGCTAATTTAGATCCCATCATTTTGTATAGATAGCTGGGGTTATTTTTTCCAATGTGCATATCAACATTTAATTTCAGCTGCTGTTTTGTTCCCCAAACACTCAGTTTTGTGAGATCTCTTTGTAACTTTTCACAGTTTGCTTTGGACTTAACTATCTTGAGTAATTTTGTATCCTCTGTAAACTTTCCTACCTCATTGTTTACCTCCTTTTCCAGATCATTTATCAATACACTGAAATGCACAGATTCCATTATAGATACTTGGTGGACCCAGCTATTTACCTTTGTCCACTGTGAAAACTGAGCATTTATTCTTACCCCTTGTTTCCTAGCTTTTAAACAGTTACTGATCCATGAGAGGACCTTCTATCTTATCTCATGACCACTTAGTTTTCTTAAGAGGCTTTGATGAGGGACCTTGTCAAAGGCTTATGAAAGTGCAAGTTCACTATATTGACTGTAACACCCTTGTCCACATGCTTGTTGACTCCTCAAAGAATTTGAATAGATTGGTGAGGCATGATTTCTCTTTACAAAAATCATGTTGACTCTTTCCAAAATATCATGTTTATCTGTGTCTGATAATTCTGTTCTTAGTTTCAACCACTTTACATAGTACTGCCGTTAGGCTTACTGGCCTATAATTGCCAGGATTACCTCTGGAACCTTTTTTAAAAAGAGGCATTGCATTAGCTACCCTCCAGTCATCTGGTACAGAGGTTGATTTAAGTGATAGGTTACATACCACAAGTAGTTTTTCTGCAATTTCATATTGGAGTTCCTTCAGAACTCCTGGGTGAATATCATCTCGTCCTGTTGATTTACTACTATTTGTTTTAACAGTTTGTTCCAAAACCTCCTCTACTGACACCTCAGTCTGGGACGGTGCCTCAGATCTGTCACCTAAAAAGAATGGTCCATGTGTAAAAATCTCGCTGACACCCTCTGCAGCGAGGACCAATGCAAAGAATTGATTTAGCATCTCGGCAATGGCTTTGTCTTCCTTGAGTGCTCCTTTAGCACCTTAGTGATCCAGTGGCCCCACTGATTGTTTGTCAGTCTTTCTGCTTCTGATGTACTTTAAAAATGCAGTTAGTTTTTGTGTCTTTTGTTAGTTGCTCGTCAAATTCTTTTTTGGCCTGTCTAATTTTACTACAGGAGGATTTGACTAGCAATCTTTAAAGGATGCCTTTTTGCCTCTAACCACCTCTTTTACTCTGCTGTTGAACCATGATGGTATTCTTTTGTTCCTTGTACTGTTTTTGTCAAGTCGCCGCTGGCAGAGGGTACCCCACAGCCTCTGGCTGCCATGGGCAGCGGGGTTGCCACGGAGCTCCAAGCCACCACAGGCGGCGGAGGCCCTTGGCGCTCCTACCTGCGGGGAGCAGGGGCCCCTGGAGTTCTGAGCCCCTACAGGTGGCCCCCCCGCATCTGCTGTGGGAGCTGTGGGGACCCCATAGCTCCCCATTTTTGTCACACACATTTTTAGTAAAAGTCACAGACAGGTCACGGGCTTCTGTGAATTTTTCTTCATTGCCCGTGAGCTGTCCGTGACTCTTACTAAAAATATGCATGACAAAATCTTAGCCTTATTTATGGTGTCCAGAAATTTTATTTCTGCATCCCTTCCTGAGGTGGCATATACCCAGCCATTATGAGGATAGTGGAAATTCCCTATTAGTATTGCATTTTCTTCCTTTGTAACCTCTCTAATCTCCCTGAGTATTGCAAAATCACTGTCGCCATCCTGTTCTTACTGCTATACTCTTATTCAAGTGTGGAATTTCTGTCCATAGGGATTCTATTGTACAGTTTGGTTCATTTATGATTTTTACTATATTTGACTCAATGCCTTTTTTTCCTATATATAGTGCCTCTCCAGCTCAACCTACTCTGTCATTCCTATATATTTTGTTCCATGGCATTACCATGTCCCAAGGATTATCTTCATTCCATCAAGTTTCCACGATGCTTATTAAATCAATATCCTCGAATAATGCCAGACATCCAGTTCACATATCTTAATGTATATATTACTTATGCGGAAGGTGTGACCCTTAAAGTTATATCCCTAAAGCCATCTTTTTATACTCTGTTTATCAGTAAATGGTGCTGTATATATGACCCAAAATTGGATTAAAGTAACCAGCATTTTACCTAGTTTCTGGTACCATGGTGTACCCCTTTATCTTTTGTTCTGAACCCATGAATTCCAAGGCACGATGAAACCTTGTCTTTGTTCTGAGCACATTCATTTTAGGTACTGAGGGGAGTGAAGACACCTCCTAGGCCTGTATCAGGATAAATAGGTTTGTGAGGGTAACTCACTTTCTGTTGGTATAAGGAAACAATTGTATGTCCTGATACTGATAGTTTACTGATCTTCTTAAGCCAAAACTTATTTCAGCTACTGCAAGGTGTTATGGGATACATAGCATAAGTGAACAGGATTATAATAAAGGTACAGGCCAATTGGGGTTATATAATGCTTAATAATAAGTATGCTTAAATGCTTGGAATATATATTTTGGGTAATATTATCAACATAGTATATATGTATGCTACCTAGCATATATTAATCAACAATTAGGAACCAGGGAACCTTTTGGGAAATGAGGAGCCTATACAGGAAGAATGGGCTCCATCTAAATGAACGCAGAACCGGATTGCTAGCATGTAAAATTAAAAAGGTTATGGATATATTTTTTTAAGCTAGGGGCTGGGGGAAAGCTGACTGGTGCAAAGGAGCACACAGTTTAGGCCAAGACATCTATAGGGAAGAATTTATTAAAGGGAGAATTCTATCTCCTAGTAAAGAGGATATGAAAGAAGATGATAAGTACAGGTAAGAGCTAGTGAGGAACAGTCAAACATAAAAGACCCATTTAAATACAACACATGAAGACAAACAACTGAATATTGACAAAATGTACAAACGCTTTTATATATAGAAGCATTTCGGAGAAGTAGATGTTTGCTTCTCTTCAGCTAAGATCGGGTGCAGTGTATCAGTTTAATATCTGAGATATTCTCTATTAGGGAGACTATATATTGCCCTGGCAACAAGATAGTAAAGTTAATAGGGTGTTGTTTGTTGTTTTGTTAATCTTGTATGTAACCCTTCTGCCCCTCTGAATTGGCAGCAACAAGGGCCGGGTTCAGTATCCAGGGGTTCCGTTTCAATAACACCATGCATAACCGGCTCGAGCCCTCACCCAGTGACCTGGGACACTTATATACCACACCCCCTTGGGCGCCTCTAGGAGGCAATACTTCCCCTCTCGCAAGCACGGAGTCTGAATGTAGCAAAATCTTTTTAATAAAGGAAGAAAACAATGCTGCATCCCACTGGAGAAACACCACAAACCGGATTATAACACAAACCATAAACAAACAACCCAACCCCAGGTATGTTTGGCAATATCCTTTTCCCCTTGGGGTCTTAAGTCCAATCACCCCAAAGTCCAACAACCCAAAAATAACACCGCGGGGCACAGACTATCCAATAAGTTCCTGGACTGCATTGCAGACAACTTTTTATTTCAGAAAGTTGAAAAAGCTACTAGGGGGGAAGCTGTTCTAGACTTGATTTTAACCAATAGGGAGGAACTTGTTGAGAATTTGAAAGTAGAAGGAAGCTTGGGTGAAAGTGATCATGAAATCATAGAATTTGCAATTCTAAGGAAAGGTAGAAGGGAGTACAGCAGAATAGAGACAATGGATTTCAGGAAGGCGGATTTTGGTAAGCTCAGAGAGCTGATAGGCAAGGTCCCATGGGAATTAAGACTGAGGGGAAAAACAACTGAGGAAAGTTGGCAGTTTTTCAAAGGGACGCTATTAAGGGCCCAAAAGCAAGTTATTCCGATGGTTAGGAAAGATAGAAAATGTGGCAAAAGACCACCTTGGCTTACCCTTGAGATCTTGCGTGACCTACAAAATAAAAAAGCGTCATATAAAAAATGGAAACTAGGTCAGATCACGAAGGATGAATATAGGCAAATAACACAGGAATGCAGAGGCAAGATTAGACAAGCAAAGGCACAAAATGAACTCAAACTAGCTATGGGAATAAAGGGAAACAAGAAGACTTTTTATCAATACATTAGAAGCAAGAGGAAGACTAAGGACAGGGTAGGCCCACTGCTCAATGAGGAGGGGGTAACAGTAACGGGAGACTTGGAAATGGCAGAGATGCTTAATGACTTCTTTGTTTCGGTCTTCACTGAGAAGTCTGAAGGAATGTCTAGTATAGTGAATGCTTACGGGAAGAGGGTAGGTTTAGAAGAGAAAATAAGGAAAGAGCAAGTAAAAAATCACTTAGAAAAGTTAGATGCCTGCAAGTCACCAGGGCCTGATGAAATGCATCCTAGAATACTCAAGGAGTTAATGGAAGAGGTATCTGAGCCTCTAGCTATTATCTTTGGGAAATCATGGGAGACGGGGGAGATTCCAGAAGACTGGAAGGGGGCAAATATAGTGCCCATCTATAAAAAGGAAAATAAAAACAACCCAGGAAACTACAGACCAGTTAGTTTAACTTCTGTGCCAGGGAAGATAATGGAGCAGGTAATCAAAGAAATCATCTGCAAACACTTGGAAGGTGGTAAGGTGATAGGGAATAGCCAGCATGGATTTGTAAAGAACAAATCGTGTCAAACTAATCTGATAGCGTTCTTTGATAGGATAACGAGCCTTGTGGATAAGGGAGAAGCGGTGGATGTGATATACCTAGACTTTAGTAAGGCATTTGATACGGTCTCGCATGATATTCTTATAGATAAGCTAGGAAAGTACAATTTAGATGGGGCTACTATAAGGTGGGTGCATAACTGGCTGGATAACCGTACTCAGAGAGTAGTTGTTAATGGCTCCCAATCCTGCTGGAAAGGTATAACAAGTGGGGTTCCGCAGGGGTCTGTTTTGGGACCGGTTCTGTTCAATATCTTCATCAACGATTTAGATGTTGGCATAGAAAGTACGCTTATTAAGTTTGCGGATGATACCAAACTGGGAGGGATTGCAACTGCTTTGGAGGACAGGGTCAAAATTCAAAATGATCTGGGCAAGTTGGAGAAATGGTCTGAGGTAAACAGGATGAAGTTCAATAAAGATAAATGCAAAGTGCTCCACTTAGGAAGGAACAATCAGTTTCACACATACAGAATGGGACCACAAGCTTAATATGAGTCAACAGTGTGATACTGTTGCAAAAAAAGCAAACATGATTCTGGGATGCATTAACAGGTGTGTTGTAAACAAGACACGAGAAGTCATTCTTCCGCTTTACTCTGCGCTGGTTAGGCCTCAACTGGAGTATTGTGTCCTGTTCTGGGCACCGCATTTCAAGAAAGATGTGGAGAAATTGGAGAGGGTCCAGAGAAGAGCAACAAGAATGATTAAAGGTCTTGAGAACATGACCTATGAAGGAAGGCTGAAGGAATTGGGTTTGTTTAGTTTGGAAAAGAGAAGACTGAGAGGGGACCTGATAGCAGTTTTCAGGTATCTAAAAGGGTGTCATCAGGAGGAGGGAGAAAACTTGTTCACCTTAGCCTCCAATGATAGAACAAGAAGCAATGGGCTTAAACTGCAGCAAGGGAGATTTAGGTTGGACATTAGGAAAAAGTTCCTAACTGTCAGGGTAGTTAAACACTGGAACAGATTGCCTAGGGAAGTTGTGGAATCTCCATCGCTGGAGATATTTAAGAGTAGGTTAGATAAATGTCTATCAGGGATGGTCTAGACAGTATTTGGTCCTGCCATGAGGGCAGGGGACTGGACTTGATGACCTCTCGAGGTCCCTTCCAGTCCTAGAGTCTATGAGAAAAGTCTCTGGTCAGTGCCACCCTAGAATTCGAGAGTTTATCTGCAGAGTGTTACCTCTCTCCAGCCTGGGAGGAAAGGGGGAGGAAGTCCACACAGGGTGTTAAGGGGCACCTTACGTGGGCCAGGGCCAACTGCTCCACTTCTCCATGGAGTTCTGCTGCAGCCTTCACCATGACCAGCTCCACCAGCTGTGCCGCTCCTCCAGCTGTCCCTACAAACCGCTTCACTCTGCTCACTGTTCCATGGGCTGCTCCAACACGCTGCAAATTGCTCTGCTCTGCCAGCCGCTTAACAATAGGTCTTCAGGCTCCCCCACTAGTTAACACAGCACTCCATGATCTCAATTCAGCTCTTTCAGTGATTTCAGCTCTTAGTAGGGGAGCCCTGGTGCTGGTGCACCATTGGCCCAACATGAATTCATCTCAGCAGTCTCTAGATGGACTCCTAATAGAATCAAAAATTAGCTTTACTCTTTAACATTGGAGAGAGGAGACTGTGCAATCAGTGTTCCAGGCCCTCAAAAGGGGCCTATACCATCTCTCTCCCTTCACAGGGTTTTGGAACCCATGTCCCATGTTTAGCAAGTACCACCTAACTGAGGTTGAGTCATTTCTGTCACAAAGCAGTCCCACAGCTCCCCATTCACACAATCAGGGTGACAAACTTTTTTTTTCTGCCCCAATAACAAAGAAATTGGGGATCCCAGAGCTGTTAAAATCACCATCCCAAGCTGCTCTGGGGTTATGCTAAGTAGGGGGTGGATGCCAATGCAATTCTTGAAATTCTTTCCACACTCTCTACGATTCACCACCAGATGTCAGGGTAGCGCTCATCCTGACTCTGCTTACATGTAATTTCTACACTCCTGTGCCATGATACTGCCTCAAATACTGTATCATCCTGTGCATTTCCAGACTGAACAACTACAATGAATCAAATGGCCACCAGATGTCACTAATGCATCATAGAAGGAATTTAATTGAAATGAAAACAGCAAGCACTATGCTGTACATAGGACTTTGGTTTAAGCATGAACTGACACAAGAGCCCAGATTCTGAATTATCTACAGAGAAAAAGGATCTAAACTAAAAGCAATATTCTAAACATAAAGTGCACCTAGATATTAGCTCTCAAATATATCTATATGTATGTATGTATGTATTCAAAGTAGATGATCATAGCTACAGTATTTTTAAAATTACATTCCTTGTAAAACAGATTCCATAAGCGAACATAAAGGTTCTATTCCCAACTCTGCTACTCACTGTGTGACTCTAGGCAAGTCACATAAATGTACATTTTCATAGTGAGGGTAGCAGTGGTGGTGCCCTAGGGGTGCTAACTCCATACACAGTGGTGACACATGGGTCTGTGACAGCACAGTATTAGCAGCAATGGCTACATATGTTCATAGAATCATAGAGTTGGAAGGGACCTCTGGAAGTCATCTAGTCCAACCCCCTCAAAGCAAGACCTAATACCCAACTAAATCATGTTGTGGCAGTATATGTGCTGATTGGGAGCATGGTGGTGACCAGTGATTTCCCTACACACCCCCAGAGGGGATGTGCACCCCCCTTAAATTTTCCCAACACCCCCCCCCCATTTTTTGAAGTAGTTACATGCCAAACCTGGTGGCTGAACTTTGCAACTTTGTCCTCACCCACAACTATTTCACATTTGGGGACAATATATACCTTCAAGTCAGTGGCACTGCTATAGGTACCCGCATGGCCCCACAGTATGCTAACATTTTTATGGCTGACTTAGAACAACACTTCCTCAGCTCTCATCTCCTACGCCCCTACTCTACTTGCACTACATTGATGACAACTTCATCATCTGGACCCATGGAAAAGAAACTCTTGAGGAATTCCACCATGATTTCAACAATTTCCATCCCACCATCAACCTCAGCCTAGACCAATCCACACAAGCAGTCCATTTCCTAGACACTACTGCGCTAATAAGTGATGGTCACATAAACACCACCCTATACCGGAAACCTATTGACCGCTATACTTACCTACATGCCTCCAGCTTCCATCCAGGACACACCACACGATCCATTGTCTACAGTCAAGCTCTAAGATACAACCGCATTTGTTCCAATCCCTCAGACACAGACAAGCACCTACAAGATCTCTATCAAGCGTTCTTACAACTACAGTACCCACCTGGGGAAATGAAGAAACAGACTGACAGAGCCAGAAGAGTACCCAGAAGTCACCTACTCCAGGACAGGCCCAACAAAGAAAGTAACAGAACGCCACTAGCCATCACCTACAGCCCCCAACTAAAACCTCTCCAGAGCATCATCAAAGGTCTACAACCTATCCTGAAAGATGATCCCTCACTCTCCCAGACCTTGGGAGACAGGCCAGTCCTCGCTTACAGACAGCCCTTCAACCTGAAGCATGTACTCACCAGCAACCACACACCACAGAACAAAAACATTAACCCAGGAACCAATCTTTACAACAAAGCCCGATGCCAACTCTGTCCACATATCTATTCAAGTGACACCATAATAGGACCCAATCACATCAGCCCTGCCATCAGGGGCTCATTCACCTGAACATCTACCAATGTGATATATGCCATAATGTGCCAGCAATGCTCTTCTGCCATGTACATTGGCCAGACCAGTCAATCTCTTCACAAAAGAATAAATGGACACAAATCTGACATCAGGAATCATAATATTCAAAAACCAGTAGGAGAACACTTCAACTTCTCTGGCCATTCAGTAACAGATTTAAAGATGGCAATTTTGCAACAGAAAAGCTTAAAAAACAGACTCCAACTAGAAACTGCTGAACTTGAATTAATATGCAAACTAGATACAATCAATTTAGGCTTAAATAGAGACTGGGAATGGCTGAGCCATTACACACATTGAATCTATTTCCCCATGTTAAGTATCCTCACACCTTCTTGTCAAACTGTCTTAAATGGGCTATCTTGATTATCACTACAAAACTTTTTTTTCTCCTGCTGATAACAGCGCATCTTAATTAATTAGCCTCTTAGAGCTGGTTGGGCAACTCCCACCTTTTCATGTTTTCTATATGTATATATATCTCCTCACTATAAGTTCCATTCTACTCATCCGATGAAGTGGGCCAACGAAAGCTTATGCTCAAATACAATTGTTAGTTTCTAGGATGACACAAGTACTTCTGTTCTTTTTGTGGATACAGACTAACACGGTTGCTACTCTGAAACATGCCAATTTAGTGACTGTTTGGAAATTTTAATTGAAATTGAAACATTAATACACACTTTAAAAGCGTATACAGTGTATGATAAAATACATGTATCTGAAAAAGTATAATAGATTTGGAAAGTATGAACATAGACTAGCTTCCTTATACAGCTGTTGTTTTTAATGACGTCAGTGCATTCATTTCAGTGATGTTGGCCAATCTAATAATTTCAAATGATGATTTTTAAGCAAAGTCTAAATAAGCTCTTCCTGACAGCTAATAATGAGGTGGAGGGAAAGGCTTCAGGACCAGATTGTATTTACATTCACACCTAATCTACCTAGGTATCCAGCAAACAGAGCTGTGTTGCCCAAGTGATAGATTTTGGCTGGGGTTGGGTTACAAATCACTTGAATGCGGGGGGTGGGGCGAGGGAATGAAATGTTGTTGTTCTTATTGTGTGAGTAAAGGGCAGTAGAACTGTACTTAGCCTGTGCTGATTGAGGGCATCAAGAGAGAGGGTGGGGGCTTGTCCTTCTCCACTGTTTAAAGACAGAGCTGATTAGGCTCCATAGATAGTCTTTTGTTCTGTTAAGTGACCAGTGCAGCTGAAATCACTGATAATCAGGTCTAAGTGCTTAATCCTGCTGTGGGGACAGTGTTCCTGTGGGTACAGTGTTTTTGTGTAAAATACAGCCCAGACTGCACTAGCAGTGAGGTTCCCCCACTGAGAGCTCAGCTGAAATCACTGAGAGTTGGGTGGAACCTCAAGAGACCAACTCACAGAGGTCACAGTGGCAGTGGCAGCAGAAAATGACTGCGCAGGGCCATTGGCAACAGAGTGGTGGAGTGAACAGTGGCACAACGAACAGACGTGGCCAGAACAAACAGTGAGCAGCTGGAGGAACCAGCAAGATGCCTTCTTGCCCCCAACCTGGGAGGTGTACTCACATGAAAGCACCTCTGAACTCTGAGGCCATGTCTACATCTAAAATTTTGCAGCGCTGGTTGTTACAGCTGTATTAGTACAGCTGTATAGGGCCAGCGCAGCAGAGTGGCCACACTTACAGCAACCAGCGCTGCAAGTGGTGTTAGATGTGGCCACACTGCAGCGCTGTTGGGCGGCTTCAAGGGGGGTTCCGGGACGAGAGAGCAAACCGGGAAAGGAAACCAGCTTCGCCGCGGTTTGCTCTCTCGGTCCCGGAGCCAGCCAGCAAACCGCAGGGAAGGAGACCTGCTTGCTCGGGGTTCCGGGACCGAGAGAGCAAACCGGAAACGCCGCGGTTTGCTCTCTCGGTCCCGGAGCCACCCAGCAAACCGCAGGGAAGGAGACCTGCTTGCTCGGGGTTCCGGGACCGAGAGAGCAAACCGGGAACGCCGCGGTTTGCTCTCTCGGTCCCGGAGCCACCCAGCAAACCGCAGGGAAGGAGACCTGCTTGCTCGGGGTTCCGGGACCGAGAGAGCAAACCGGGAACGCCGCGGTTTGCTCTCGCGTTTCCGGAGCCACCCAGCAAACCGCAGGGAAGGAGACCTGCTTGCTCGGGGTTCCGGGACCGAGAGAGCAAACCGCGTTCCCGGTTTGCTCTCTCGGTCCCGGAACCCCGAGCAAGCAGGTCTCCTTCCCTGCGGTTTGCTGGGTGGCTCCGGGAACGCGAGAGCAAACCGCGGCGAAGCTGGTCTCCTTTCCCGGTTTGCTCTCTCGGTCCCGGAACCCCGAGCAAGCAGGTCTCCTTCCCTGCGGTTTGCTGGGTGGCTCCGGGACTGAGAGAGCAAACCGGGAAAGGAAACCAGCTTGATTACCAGAGGCTTCCTCCTTCCACGGAGGTCAAGAAAAGCGCTGGTAACTGTCTACATTGGATTACCAGCGCTGGATCACCAGCGCTGGATCCTCTACACCCGAGACAAAACGGGAGTACGGCCAGCGCTGCAAACAGGGAGTTGCAGCGCTGGTGGTGCCCTGCAGATGTGTACACCTTCAAAGTTGCAGCGCTGTAACTCCCTCACCAGCGCTGCAACTTTCTGATGTAGACAAGCCCTGAGTCTCCACTGACCAAAGACAACACCAGTGAGTGGGGTGCGGTGGAGGGAAAAGTGAGGGGCATGTTAAATAAACATTTATTTGTTGGACTATATGTTAGTGACTGCTCCAGAATGCTAGATTTGTGACTGGGAATGGAAACTTACATAAATATGTTTCCTAGTAGGCCAGGATTTTTAAAATGCATTATTTGCCAAGGTTGTTATCTCACATTGTTGCTATCTTGAGAGGTCATTATGTTGAGGAGTTTCTGTACTAAACATTTTTATTATTATAATTAATTTTTACATAAGAATGGTCATACTGGGTCAGACCAATGGTGCATATAGTCCAGTATCCTGTCTTCTGACAGTGGTGAAGGCCAGGTGCTTCAGAGGGAATGAAAAGAACAAGGAATCATCAAGTGATCCATCTCCTGATGCCCATTCCCAGCTTTTGGCAACAGGGTAGGGACACTCAGAGCACGGTGTTGCATCCCTCCCCATACTGGCTAATAGCACTGATGGACCTATTCTCCAGGAATTTATCTAGTTCTTTTTTTAATCCTGTTATAGTTTTGGTCTTCACAGCATCCCCTGGCAAAGAGTTCCACGAGTTGACTTTATGTTGTGTGAAGAAGTACTTGCTTTTTTTAAAAAAAACCTGCTGCCTATTAATTTAATTGGCTGACTGCTAGTTCTTGAGTTATGTGAAGGATTAAATAACATTTTCTTATTCGCATTCTTCACATCAGTCAAGATTTTATAGACCTCTATCATATCCCCCCTTAGTCGTCTCTTTTCTAAGCTGAAAAATTCCCAGTCATTTTAATTTCTCCTCCTGTTTCATACCCCTAATCATTTTAGTTGCCCATCTCTGTACCTTTTCCATTTCCAATATATCTTTTTTGGGATGGGGTGACCAGATCTGCACACAGTATTCAATGTGTACACGCACCATGGATTTATATAGACGCAATGTGATATTTTCTGTCTTATTATCTATCCCTTTCTTAAAAAAGCAAAGGTTTCAGAGTAGCAGCCGTGTTAGTCTGTGTCTGCAAAAAGAACAGGAGTACTTGTAGCACCTTAGGGACTAACATATTTATTTGAGCATAAGCTTTCATGGGCTACATCCGATGAAGTGGACTGTAGCCCACAAAAGCTTATGCTCAAATAAATTTGTTAGTCTCTAAGGTGCCATAAGTACTCCTGTTCTTTTTAAAAAAGCAAACAGAATGTTGGGAATCATTGACTGCTGCTGCACACTGAGTGGATGTTTTCAGAGAACTATCCACAATAACTCCAAGATCTCTTTCTTGAGTGTTAACAGCTAATTCAGACTCCTTCATTTTGTATGTATAGTTGAGATTGTTTTCCAATGTGCATTACTTTGCATTACTTTGCATTTATCAGCATTGAATTTCATCTGCCATTTTTGTTGCCCAGTCACCCAGTTTTGTGAGATTCCTTTGTAATTCTTCGCAGTCTGCCTGGGACTTAACTATCTTGAATAATTTTGTATCATCTGCAAATTTTGCCACCTCACTGTTTACCCATTTTTTCAGATCATTTATGAGTATGTTGAACAGTAATGGTCCCAGTACTGACCCCTCAGGCATACCACTATTTCTCTCTCTCCATTCTGAAAACTGATAATTTATTCCTACCCTTTGTTTCCCATCTTTTAACCAGTTACTGATCCATGAGGGGACTTGGCTCTTATCCCATGATGGCTTACTTTTCAAAAGTCAATTTAAATTAAATACTTTTTTTAATTTAAATTTTTTTAGAAATCTAGACCTGTTATGGGTTTTGGTGTAACTTGCATTATTCTTATGTTAAATTTGCATTATCCTAACAAAACATTTACTTTCTATCTCTTTTATATATCTCATTGGTCCTGACATCCCCCCTGTAAATTCAAACACCCCCCCAATTTCAATTCTGGGGAAACCACTGGTGGTGACAAGGTTCCAGGCCTGGTGGCCTCATGTTGTCAGTATGTGCAAGTGTGCTGCTGGGAGCATAGTGGTGGCACACAGCCCTGTGCTCTGGCCCCATGAGCCGTGGCACATGCTGGTGGGAGTATGGTGGTACCACCACCCTGGACTCGACAACCTCATACATGGTAGGTGTGGTGTGTTGGCTGGTGGTTGTGGTCAGTGCATCCATATATGGTGGTGCGGTGCAGTGCAGTGAGCGCCGGTGAGGGGTGGAGGGTTTGCAGGGCCCAGCGTCCAGGGGGAACATGCTGGGTGTGACAGGAGCCAGGGCTCAGTGCCCCGACAGACGGGGGGAGTGAAGCAGGCTGCTGCAGTGTGCGGAGCAGACCCCCCGACATACGGTGGCAGCCTGGCCTGAACCTTTTCCCTGTGGCAGGAAACTCAGGCTGCCCTCCCTGCAGCAGGCCTTGCTCTGACAGTGGTAGCCCCGCCCCCTGCTTCCCTCAGCACTGACTGTGGGCACCTAGCAACCACACCAGGCCTGGGCTTCCACCTCGAATCACAACGTCGTGAGGCCGAATGCGCATGCTCACTGCTGCATTGGTGTTCCCCCACATACCTAGCATTCGCGCCGCCCATTCGTGCGCATGCGCTGCCTGCTCGCTGTCGCGTCGTCCTCAGGGGCCGGCTCGCAAAGCGCTCTCTCCTGAGGTCACTTCCGCTGTTCTCCGCCAATTGTCATAGCAACGGGTCGCGCGTCCCGGAAGTGTCGGCGGAGTCCGGGCAGTCTCCCCGCGGTTCCAGCGGCCGCCGGGGAAGTGATGCTGGGCCAGTGGAGCCGGCGCCCGCGGGAGGTGACGGGCCCCACCCCGCACTCAGTGGCGCTGGTGAGACGCTTGGGCTGAGGCGCAGACGAAGGGCCGGGGGACGGGAGCGGGCGCAGGCGCTGCGGTTCGGTGGGAGGTGGGCTGGGGCGGGAGCGGGGGCGGGCGCTGCGGTTCGGTGGGAGGTGGGTTGGCGGGCGGGAACGGGCACAGGGGTTGCGGTTCGGTGGGAGGTGTGTTGGCGGGCGGGAGCGGGCGCAGGGGTTGCGGTTCGGTGGGAGGGAGTAGGTGCAGGCGCTGCGGTTCGGTGTTGGGCATGGGGGAGAGGCCACAGGTGTTGGAATGAAGGGGTGCTGCTGCACCCTCGGCCTTGAGGTGGTTCCCATCACATCCAGGGTTTACAGTTTGGTTCAATGGCTCTCAGGTCCCCCACTGTACACATTGTTCCAGAGCCCCTAGCAGTGGGTGCATGCACCATAGTATGGTGCGTGGCGGAGTGGCAAGACCCCAGAGCAGGACCCCAGAGCATGTGATGTTTCTGCTGCAGGGTGGGGGGCTCCCGAAGCCGGGGACATAGCAATGCAGTCGCCAGGTCAGTGTGGGATAGGGGCAACTCAGCCTCTCCCCTGCATTACAGCAAAGGGCAGTGGGACTCTGGTTGGAAATATCAGGGCTGCCCGCAGGGCTGTGCAGTGTTTATGGTGCTGTGGGTAACAAGCCTCAACCACGTTGTCAGATAAGAGCAACTTGTTATCATTATTTATTTGTATTACCGTAGCAACAAGGAACCCTACTCCTGGACCAGGACCTCAGCACTTATTGATAAAGGAAGGTCACTGCTCCAAGGAGCTTACAGTCTGAGTATATGGCAAGAGACACAAATGGATGCAGACAGAAAAGTCTAGAGTACAACTAAGGCCCTGTTTATAGATACAGCACTGCAGTGGGGCAGCACATCTGGTGAAGACGCTCTATGCTGATGGGCAAGAGCTCTCCCGTCGGCATAAAAAATCCACATCTCTGCATAGCAGAAGCTACGTCAGTGAGAGAAGTGGTAGCACCGTGCATGCAAGCACTTATTTTGGTGTAATTTATGTTGCTCAAGGGGTGGTTTATTTATAACCCTGAGCGCCATAAATTATGCGGACATAGGCTGTAATGTGGACAGAGCCCAAGTAGTGAGTTAGTATTAATCAGCAAAGTAAACGATTGTCTCTGTGACCTAGAGGTGAATGGGTCCTAATCCCATTGTCTAACCCTTAGCTATCTAGTCCTTCCTAGACAGGTGGCTTGCATTACTGAAAAGTGTAGTTCTTGAATTTTACATTTAACATTACTTTAAACTCCTATTAATACTCACTATGTGATTGGTCGTTACCTGCTTGAGATGATAAATTAAAAGAAAGCCATTGATCTTGTTTCCATTGTTAAAGACATGTTTTCTTTTACAGAGGGCCAAGTTTCCTAAACCTGATAAGTCTGAATGTTTCATCTTGGAATGCAGACGTAAAGAAAAAGAACGTCTTGAATACTTGGCTTTCACAAAGGTTCACAACAGAGGTCTGCAGGTCTGTCAGTGGGAGAATCACAATGAACGCAGAAGGCTTCACAGTATTGTACAGAAGAAGGTCGATCAGACAATGCAGGAGTACCTGGCAGGAACTGAGGATAGAAGAGAGAGGTAACAAATCAAAAAGCTGGAGCCAACTGATAAATGGATTTAAGGATCTTCTCATCCGCGTTTCCATGCTTAAAAGCAAGCAAATTGATTTAGAATAATATCGGTGGGAACAAAAGAAACATGCCCTAATAACTTAAACTTTAAAGTGTGTTCAGTATAGTGACTGCCAAAACAAAATCACTCAACAGATTTCTGCTCTGTGTGTGTAATGAACTGGGTCCATGTATATAGCGATGCTATTTTTATCCGTGACCCCAGGGCAGAAGCATAGATTGCTTGCGCTAAAAGAGAACTAATTTAGGTGTCAGTTAAATAGCAGTCTGTACAGTTACTGGGTCAAACGTTAGAGACAGACATGGTCACACACATTAAATCAGTGTGTTAGGGTCATATCTGCTGAATTCGCTGACAAAAATATTTTTTCAGCCCTCCTCACTCCAGCTAGCTCTTTTGGTTCTTTAGGGGTAAGAGAGAGTGAACTGCAATCTGGCTCATGTATCAACACAGTTATTAAAACTTCCAACTGTAGAGCTGTCATACTCTTGGGAGTGGATCATGACCATGAGTGCCAACCTCAGGGCAGACTGTCAAAAGCAGGGCAGAGACCCCAAAGTGATGGTATATTATGTAATTAAATTTCACCAACCTAGTAACAAATATTAACTCCTGGATCACTATAACAGTCTTACCGTGGAGTCACAGACAGTCCTCTTGGGCACTCCAGTCTTTCTTGCTACTCGGGCAAGCTGGGCTTAGTGATAAATGGTCTCTTACACTGAGAATCACAAAATATTCAGGTTGCTCCCAGTCCCAAGAGACCAGTCACATACCCCAGATCAGTTTGTACCTTAGATCTCACACCAGACACAAAGCTAGTAGCTAATCCTATAATAAACTAATTAAGGATTTATTAACTAGGAAAAAGAAACAAGGGAGTTATTTACAGATTAAAGCAGGTGGCATATATATGCACGAGTTCGGTCTAGAGTTCTAAAAGCACTGTCTTTTTAGGGCTAACCCAGGTTGACCATGGGGTGTGTTTTGTTTCTTAGCTCCATTCCTTGAAAGAGACCAAACAGCAATGAGAGGAAAAATCTTCATGTCAGCTATCTGTTCCAGAATTCAAGCTGATAGGATGTGCTTTCTGGCATGTCGCACCTTTGTGGGTGTAAGAAGACCATTAAATGAGCCCTTGTGTTGGATGGCCCATTTAGTCTTGATAGTGTCATCCCCATTTTACAGGTGGAAAAAGTGACCTGCCCAGTGTCACAGAAGGTGTCATTGTGAGAACCAGGATTACAATTTGAGTTCCCGGCTCTCAGTCCCATGTTCTCTTATTGCTTTTTGGGCCAAATACAGAGGTAAATTATAATGCATTTTACAAGTGGTTCATGTAATTTATGTGTTCAGGGGGCAAAAAGGTATTGTACCAGGAAAAACAAACAACAGGTGCTTGTTAGAATGTCTCAAATAAAGTAGTCACTTCTCTTACTTCTTACCCTATTGTTACTTTTCCTAGTAAAACATCTCCACAAAACATAAAATAGTCTAGTATGGAGCCGCTTATACTTTCACAGACCTACAAATGTGTTACACTGCCTTTACAATTGGTTTGAAATTGGCCACTTCTCTTTCTCTCATATGAAGACATCAGAACTCAGTGTCCAAGTTCTGTAACCAGAGGATGCCCGCTAGATCAGGAGAGGCTAAGTGTTGTAAACTGCCCTGCCCGTGTTGGGTTGAGTACCCTTCACTACATGAGTTATTGACTGCAATGCTTTCCCAGTCACAACATGGGGAAGAAACCAGGCTAAGCCACAGCATAGTTGCAGGAACTCTGAACAATCCACAGAGGACCCTGTTGAGCTGGTCTAGGATCTAAGATCAAGTAGACAAGGAGGCAGGTGCAGCGATTGACTCATACATTTATTTATGGTTTTAGACTCTCTTTCCCGCTGATGCTTCTACTCTGTAAGGATGTAGTTTTCAGCTCTCTGGCAGCGCTGATCATTCGAGCATGGTAAAGGGCCAGCAGCACTCTTATTCAAGAATGCATGTGCTGTCTTAAGTAAGGGGAGTAGTGATCAGCTGTGGTGTCACACGGGCGTGATTCCTTCCCAGAATACAAGCAGATCTTTGTGTTGGTGCTGTGTTTTTCCTGTCTTGAGAATGGGGCTGTGTTTTTCCTGTCTTGAGAATGGGGCATCAGTCAACTGGAGATGTAATGGGTTGGTTTAATTTGTCACAGATGTCCAGGTAGGTAGATTTAATGGAAAGGGCAACTCATCAAAGATCAGGCAGAGCTATGTGTGGAAATTGGTCTATAATTCAAGCAGTTGCTAATAATATGAGTGGCTGAAATCAGTTCAGTGTCAACAAGTTGAGTGTGACACCTGTGCCCCAAAACTGCAGAGCAGCATTCAGCTGGAGCAAGCACAATGGCCAATACAGCTGAATGAAGGACTGAAGGGTCTCCTCTCCAGGAGGCTCCTGATAGTTTTCATATCAAGGTGGTAGGGGAAAAAAATCTTCATTTGCGGATGTTCCAAGTGGGACTGGTATGTCAGGCTATGGTCGAGTTTTACTCCCAAGTATGTGACAACTGGATGGAATGTCAGCAGTCATCCGTGGACACAGATTGAGATCGGTCAATTGGCAAGATGATTGTTTAGATGGAAAATAATTGCCACTGTTTTATTTTCACTAGGATTAGTCTTCTTTGCTGGAATTAAATTGTCAGAATATCTACATTGGCTGAGATTCCCTTTGATCCTGTGGAAATAATTTCCAGTGTCAGCAATACAGAAGTTCTCACCATACATATACGTCTCGGCCTGTGTTTCAGGGAGATTGAATGTGTATATCTTGGACAACATGAGAGCCAAAACTGACTTTTGTGGAATACAATTATGGAGACATTTTAAGGTGACTGATTTTTCTCCCCAATTTACAGGAAGAAGTTTCAGCTGTGAACCATTTCTCAGATAAACTGCATCATTAGCCTACAAGAAATAGGCTGACTGCTAAGATGCTGCAAGTTAACATGTCACACAGTGTCATAGGCTACTGTCAGATCAATAGGGACTGCACAAACTTTTTTTTCCACACTCATGCGTTTTCTATATTTTGAGTCAGACAAAGTTCCTGATCTTGGATGAATCGTCCCCTCCTGAATCTAGCCTGAAGGCGAGGCAGCTGAGAATTGACTACCTCATTAATCCACATCAGGATTAATCTCTTCATTGGCTTGTAGTTAATGCACAGCAGAGAAATTGGTCAGTAGCTCTCTGGGTCTGTCAATGGTTTTCCTGGCTTGGGAACAGCTACAACCTCTGCTCTGCACCAATTGCAATTCTGCAATTCTCAGTACAGTTCAGAATTCGAAGCAGCCAGTTTTTGCTGATTGACCAAAACTGAGAAACATTCAATATGAATGGTATCTAGTCTAGGAGCCTTATTTGGCCGCAGTTGATGTATAGCCAGATTGAGCTCTTGATGAGTAAAAGGTGTCATTGGGTTCATATCCGCTCCCTGAACCTGCCATTTCTCAGGAACCATCATTTTAACTGTGTGACTGAAAGCTTTGTCTTGATTAGGAGCTCTGCAATTGACTACCAGCTGGGATGTGGTGGAGTTTGCTGTGGCTGGGTATTCCTTCTTGACCAGCCTAGAATCTCCACTCAATCTCTTAATAGTTTGCTAGACTTTGCAACTGGAAAGTGTGAAGTTCAGTTTGGAGATAGTTTCTTTCCATTGCTTTTGCCTTGTTTCTTTCCATTGCTTTTGCCTTGTTTGAGCTAGAAGGTAAAGAAAGTCTCTGCTTTTTGTCACAAACCCGTTCCTTCTTACTGGATTTAAATTCCTGATATAGTCTGGTTGCATCAGACTACCATCCAGGAACGAGTTGTTGACAAAATCCTAGTGGGAGTGGAGGGATATATATTTATTTCTTTGCAGTGGCAAGAATTTTATCACAGAAACTTGGGAGACTGCACTGATGTTATTCCAATTATTGGATGTGTGGGTAAAGACTCAGAGAGCTTGAACTCAGATTGGAACAGATCCCGTGCTGCTTTCTGGAAATTCCACTGAGGTTTCCAAAGGCCACTTGTTGTTGGAATTTGTGTTGTGATTAGGCTGATGCTGGGTTGAAGGAAGCATATCAAGCACTTTATGCTGTGTGGCCACCGGAGAAGTACTGACCAGCTGTTGTTTGTTCGTTTGTTTTTTTAAAGTGAGGTCAGGAAAGTAACTGAGGTTCATTGTTTGCTATGGAAAGTGGGTGACAGCTTAGGATCATATAAAAGCTGCATATCGACCGTTGATTCCCATTCTAGCCTCACACAATCTATATCCTCATATGTGTATCCCGAGTGGGAATGACATGAATTAAAAGCACCACAATTGACAGAAGATCCTTAAAAGATGGGTAACATAGGAGTTTGCCAGTTGGCAGATGGAGGTTTGTATACATAGATAAGAGTCAGGTCCTTCACTTTTATAGCCTACCATTCAGTGACATCATTTGGACCTGATGATTAGACTGGAGTTGCTGGAATACCTTCCCTGATGTAGAATGCTATCCCATATTGCCTATGATGGAGGTGAGACATAATGGCACAAGTTGAGAATCAGTGATGGAGGATGTTTCCAGAAGCAAGGTGATGAGTGCTTTGTGTTCTACAGCCAACTGGAGGAAGACATTCCTCTTGGCCACTGGACTTCCTTCGATCTTGAGGTGCAGCACTTTGAGCCGACCCCAGAGCTAGGGTTTGTGATGCCAGCTCTGAAAGGGACTCCCTTGGAGAACAACTCATTTGGGTTGTATTTGTTTTTCACTTTTTGCAATGAGAACTTGAGCTCCAATTTTGTCTTTTTTCTACTTTAGCATTGATTTTTTTTGTACTGTTGGCTTCCACAAGATGGCAGTAGACTTGCTCCCCACTTCTTTAAGATCCATTAATTCCAGAGTGAATTATAACACTTCTGAAGTATGTCATATTTTGGCCTAAATGTCATTTAACCATGTGCTTTTCACACAGTATAATGTTTAAAAATAAATTAAATTCCAAGAATCATTGCCTAGGCAGGTTTCCAAGGATTTGATCTCTGAACAGTGCCCTGACTCTTTTTTGGTTTGAAAGTGGCAGCGTATTTTAACTGCTTCATCTTTTAGAGAAACAGACCTGGCAGAGATGCACAAGGGTCCGTCCATTTTTGGGTGATTATCAGAATTTCAGTGACGTAACTACCTTTCATACCAATGCTTGAGTGGGCCCCAAATGACCATAGAGATTTATCTATTGCTTCGTCAGTGTGCTAAACTGACATGCCATCAGATAAGAAAATGATTGAGGCAGTTACTTGTCTCTCATGGATTGTGTATAATAGATTAGACACACACATGCATTTCTGAGCATAGATTCCGTTGGACAAGATTGAAAGTTTTTAGTTAATCTGATAATCTCATAGTAAATATACTAAAGCTGCAGCATTCAACAGACAGGGTTATTTAGCTTTTGTTGAAATATTTTCTTCCTTTTAGGCTTCGGGCACTTCTGGAAGCAGAAGAAAAGAGCTATTTCACTGAGATGGAGTCAATGGAAGAAACCATGCTGGAAAGAGAAGCAAAAATGAGAGAGCGAGCAAAGGTGTTGAGAGAGAAGAGAGAGGAAGAAAGACAAAAATTGGTTGCTCTGAAGCGAGAGCAACAGTTCAGGTAACTCAGTGAAAAAATCTTCTGAGAGTGAAAGTGGTAAGTACATAATCTGACAGGATTGGAGACTGTAAATTAAGGAGGGAAAGATAAATATAACTGAATTGATGCATATTTAAGTTTCAACACAGTTTATGGCAGAGGTGTCCAAACTTTGTCCAGTTGATGTCCATGCTGACTACTTGCCAAGAGTTGAAGGGACTCACCTAACTTGAATACAGTGGAGCAGATTGTAGTCCTCATTTCAGTGAAGAAGTGCAGCCTGTGAGGACAAGGGGTCCAAGCTTGCAATGCTGGCCCAGATTAAGATAGGTCCTAGCAAGCAATACTCCCGGCATTGTATGTAAACTACACATTTTATTCTAAAGGAACATGGCAGCAGACCACATTGAGCTACACTTTGACCATCCCTTGATTCAAACATTCAGAAACAATGAAAGTTTCTTTCATTGATAAAGACTAAAAATCATTTCACATGTGAACGTCTCAGCACTTTACCCTGCAAAATCAATCACTTTTGTAGTTCCTCAACAGGATATAAAGTTATATTTTAGTTTGGTACACATAGCATGTAAATGCCCAGAAGTGAATGTGGCCTAAAAATAGGTTTGTGTAGCTCAGCTGAATATATTCTTTCATGAGTTTCGATGAGAAAAAGTTGTAACTATCCAAAAAGTCAGGTTTTAAATTCATTGCACAACTCTTTAGAAGTGATATAACTGTCCATTTTGAGCTAAGGATCTAACTTTTTTTCCTTCTCATGCAGTGCGATCTGACATTCTGGGCTAAATCTTCATGGGTGCTGAGCTCTGCACCTTCCTTTGAACTCAGTGGGTGTTGTAGGTGCTCATCACCCCTGAGGAGTTGGCACAATAAATCTAACTAACTCAGTTCTTTGAATCTTTAGTTTTCTGGGGAAGAGATGGAAATAACTCAGATGTAGGTGAATTGTAATTCTTTCTGAAGGGTCTCTCTCAAGCATCAGTATTTGGGAATCCTTAGCTCCTACTCTCCAACATATAGAAGCTGGAGAGGAAAATCAAGGGTGGAAGACTTGAGCGTACCCTCTCCTTAAACTCCAAAGTACCCAATTCAAACAAACGTTTTATTACTCTCTCAGATATTGATCTTGTGTGCTGGGATAGGTGCTCATGAAACATATGCAGGTGCAAATTCAGATGCTGACTCAAAAATGTGGCCCTTGCAATTTATACTATATCTTTCCTGTCTGTCTGTTCCTAATTTCAGCTGTTAAAACTCACTTTGGTCTTAAAATTGTTCCAAGGTCACATTTCCTGACTGCCTCAGTAGTTTGCACATGCAACCATTTTCACACCCCAGTTAAGCAATTGCATGGTGAACTGTTCAAATTGCGTGTGTCAGAAGTGGGTGCACAGTTTTTTGGAAGGCCTTTGAAAATTAGGTTTACAAAGTTGCCATTGGAGCATTGGAGATAGTAACATAAAGCTAAGAGAATAGGAGTTGGGCTAGTTCTTGAAAAATGGAATGCAAAATGCTACTATAGAGAAGTGAAAGAATCGGCTTTGCCCATGAGTGATGATTGTATCAGTTACGGCTGTGTGTGATCAGAGAAGGTTGTCATCCCTAATATCATCCCTTTTCACCTGAGACACAAAATATTTAGGTGAAAATTTTTTTTTTATTGGATAATAAACATTTCTTAACACAAATAATGATTTATTCCTAAATAGTTATTCTGCATGGGATTTGAGCATTTTTGTTGTTTGTACCACAGCTCTTGCAGTGCTGGGTATGAACATTTTCATTAGTCACTTCATGGTTTGCAGTAATCATATTGTGTTCATATATTTGAACTGTTGCTCAGAATTTACTAAGCTTATTTATAGGATAATGAAAAGTGTAATGTACGAAGATGTAATGTGATGGAGAGGATTCTGATGGCACCTGGGACCTGAGGTGATAGGACAGGGAATTGTGCTATCACTTTTTTTTTTCCTGTACCTGCTCTGGTGGTGATTCTGCCTCCCACTCAGTCTTTCATAGGACTTAGTTACCTCTTTCTCCCTCCCATCCTACTCTTGGTACTTCTCTGTTTTGATGTTCCCTTTTTCTTCTCCTTTTGCTCTATGGCCTTTTATCTTGGGATAATTCCTGTCCTATAGATGCCCACATATAAACTTTCTTAGAGTTTCTCTGGTTAAAGTGCCTATTTGTTGCAAGTCTTCATGGCATTAACAGGAAGCAGTAGCTACTTTTTAACTTTTAAGTATCAACCTCCCAGGACAAGAGTTCCAGTCTCTGTCCCATATTATTAGTGTTACTGTAACACTAGGCACCCTAGTCATGGACCTGGACCCCATTGTGCTAGGCACTGTAAAAACAGGAAACAGAAAGATCGCTTCTGCCCCTGCCTAAATATAAGACAAGACAGCAGACATGGGAGTACAAATAATCAGACAGTATTGTTGAGCATGATAGGCAGCGGTCTCTGCACATCGACAGCCTAACCATTGTCATTTTCTGTAGATTGATCCTTGCATTAGCACTGAAAGAGGCAGCTTGCCCCCTCCTTGTTATTGAACTACCTGGGGCCACTGTGGCTCCCAGTATAAACTCAAGGAGCCCACAGGGCTGTCCTAATTTGCATCTCTGTTGCAGTGGCCACATGGATTATTATAGTGATACAGAATCACTGGGACATAAGCAGGGCCAGCCCTACACCGAATGATGCCCCAGGCAAGGGGCATCTTCGGCGCCCCCCCCCCATTTGTTAAACTTTTGAATATCTTATTGCATTTGTATTCAATTTCACAACTTCGATGCATGATTTGCATGCATAATGTATCCTCGTCATATAAGATGATAAATTTGCACGCTAGAATCTGTAAATCTGTATTTATTCATGTCATATTTTCAAATAAAAATATTCATTTCCTATAAGCTTATAGAAACTTTTTTAATTTTAAGAATAACTGAAATGGAAAAAAGCAAGAAATTGAGCTGTGGACTGGTATTAAGTAATGTTACAGTAGGTGACAGCCTTAGAATGTAAACTCTAGTCCTTTAGTTCAAAAAGTTGCTTTTCTCGACTTTGCTCTTGCAAATTGAGGAACAGCTTCAGAGAGATCCAAAGACTGGTCAGTGGCATTTTTCAAGTGATGAACTAGCAAGCAATGTCAGTCTCTTATTGGCCACCCTCGTCCAAAGATAGGTTTTAATGAGCCTGAACTTTGAAAAGCTGTGCTCACCACTCGCAACTATGACCAGGCAGCATGAGCAGAATTCTCAAAACTATCCACACATTAGGAAAAGTGTCCTTCAGCCCTGCATCATGAATGAATAGGAGAACTTGGAGTAGGAAGTGCTTCATGTGTTGCAAAATGTGACAGATGTTGTCCAATTTGACATCTGCCCTTAAATCCGGCCCTAGAAATAGGAATACTCTAGCCATTTCCTTCCTCCTATCTCGCCCTCTGTGCTGGATCTCCTGGGGGAAGAGGACCTTTTGCACACAGAAACCTCCTCCCCTGACTGCATGTAACCCTTTGCACTGGTTTTGCTGGCACAAAGGAAGTACAGCTCAGCAGTGAATTCCCATCTCTCTCAACTGTCACTTTTATATGAGAGCATTAAAAAAAATGCAATACAGCCAGCACAAACTGTCCACAGATTGAATTATCTTTTGATCTCCTTCTTAAGACAGGTATCATCCTTCTTTCTTCCAGTTTCATACGTTTGCTTAGTATTTTTTAATCCTTTTTTTCCCCAATGAGTGGAGATGGTTAGTGTCATGGTATATGGTAAGAAAGGGTCTCTTCCTCCTAAAGTCTCCAAAAGCTGATGTCATTCTAATTGTGGTAGGGTACTCTATCACCATGAATTAAAGCTTTGTCCCCTGTACTCACAAGCAATATTTCCATTGCTTCAGATTATCTTGGTGGTTGTGTTACAGCCTGGTCATGGGAAAGAGGTTATTCTTGAGATATTTTGGACTCAGATATTTGAAAACTTTGAAGAGGAAGAACAAGGCCTTGAGTTTAATCCTGGATTCTCTGAGGAGCCGGTGCAATGGCCAGGGTAGAGATGGCACCTGTTTTTATTTGGGCTTCTCTCAGAAGCTTGTAATAGCCAGTTGTACCTCAGCCATAATCATTTTCCTGGGTGTAGTTCTGCAAAGCTTCATATTCTCTCTCACCCAGTTCATGAAACCACATGGGGTGATGGTGAGAAGTTATGAACGCAAATGTGAGCAACTAACAGTGTGGACAACGGGTTCTATTTCCATCCCATCTATCCCTGGAAGCATTTTATCCTAGCTATCTTGATGCCTAAACGAGATTGGAACCTGGATGAAGGACATCTTGCTGAAGTTAAACCTAGGAAAGATGGGCATGACTTTTGTAGAAACATTTTGGAAGATTCTTGTAATTTAGAGGGTGGTGCTAATCTCTGCTGCTTTGGGCCTGATTATTTATTAAAATATGGTTTTATAGCTTTTTTTTTTTAATTAAATCACTGGCAATTTTAATTTTTGACAGGTTTCAGAGTAGCAGCCATGTTAGTTTTACTTTGAGCTTGAATAAAGACTGGGAGTGGATGGGTCATTACACAAAGTAAAACTATTTCCCATGTTTATTTTTCCCTCCTACTGCTCCTCACACCTTCTTGTCAACTGCTGGAAATGGGCCATTTTGATTACCACTACAAAAAGGTTTTTTTGTCTCCTGGTAATAGCTCACCTTAACAGATCACTCTCGTTATAGAGTGTATTGTAACACCCATTGTTTCATGTTCTCTTTGTGTGTGTGTATATATATATATATCTTCCTACTGTATTTTCCACTGCATGCATCCGATGAAGTGGGTTTTAGCCCACGAAAGCTTATTCTCAAATAAATTTGTTAGTCTCTAAGGTGCCACAAGTACTCCTGTTTTTTTAATTTTTGAGTCATTCCATTTTCTCTTCCTCCCCAGTCTATTAGTTGCAGCCAAAGAGAACTTTCCTTATGTATATATTTTAGAGAAAATTACAATGCCAGAATTTGCATAAAAAGATGTTCCCTCTTTCTTGTGATAACACTGCAAGCATCTCACAGAGAAGGCTGTTATCACAGCAGTTTTGTCTCAGATCCATTAAATGGATAAATCACTCTGAGGGAAGTAAATTTGGCTTCTGTCTTCTGGAAATTACTATATATAGTGTGCATTTTTAATGTTAAGAGGCTTAGGACAGCAAAGTCAAGAGGTAAAACAGCCATCTGGGGGAGCAGATGTTCACATGTTGCTGTAAAAATTGCTTTGAAGGAATTACTTTGATGGAATCAAGCAATTATAGTTATTTTCTATTAAAATTCTAATCATGGCAAACTTTTCCCCTTGAGAATTCTACTAAATTCAGGTTGCATGAAACTAATAAACGACTTGAAACAACTAAATTCAGATTGCGTGAAATAAAATAACAAAAATTTTAATCCCTTCACGGCTGAGAGAACTTTGAACCCCTTGTATTAAGGGAATATAGTTTTCCTTAGGGTAATATCTTTCAGATCTGAAGAACTATACATTTCCTCTAGAACGCTATGGAAACGGTACATTTTCTCATTAGTACTGATTATTTTGTTGTCCAGTCACCAAATTCTACCCAAAAGTTAAAATGCAGGTTAACTATAACTAAATTGGAAACATCATTATAGTTGTTTAACACTCCATACATGCAGCAAGATCCCGGTGAACCTAATTTGTAATTCTTAGCACTTACCTCGCATTTCTTATCTTCAGAGCGTTTTATAGAACTGAACTCATCCTCAGGACAGCGTATGAAAAGGGGAAGTATTATCAATCCTTTTGTTACAAAGGAAGAAGTAAACTTAAATTTGAGAAGGTGTCGAATGTCCTAACCACTCCCTCATGCTGGCTCCCTAGGTGTGGTAGTAGCATATAATGGCATGTTAGCTGTATTAAGGCAGGGCATCAATTAAAGTGCTAGAGATAACGCGACACAGTCCAAGGCATCTGTGGACTTTTATAAAAATTAAAAAAAGGTGAGGATATAAAATATATAGTTTTGGTTCTCGATGATTCTATACGTTCCTTTTTAAGTCACAATTTAAATGTCTAAAACCCAATATTTTTGTTAGAAAAGGAGATGTGATTCTATTGCATGGAACTGGATATTATACCAGCTACTCAAATGTAGCCCACAATCAAAAGTGAAATCATAGAAAATGATCTATCAGCAAGTACTTCTTTATGCAACACTCAGAATCTCTGTATTGTCACAGAATTTGCATCTTGTTCAGTCTCCTCTCACCTGACCTACAAGTCATGCTGAGCTCTATGAAAAGCAAAAAAAAGGACTGTTGTGAGAAAAGGCAACTGGAACTAAAATGTTGCTCTAAAGCATGTTAACCAAAGCATCCAACAGGCTGGAAAGGTGCTGAGCACTGTTGCTAACTTGAAGTGCCAACACAAAGCAACATCAGTGTGGGCAGTCAGGCTTGCAATGTCTAAAAGCTTTGTTTGTCCAAGCTTTTAAACTGAATTTATGCTACTGCAAGGCCTCAGATGTCTATGCCTTTCATTTATCATATGTGATATCAAGGCCATGGTTATCTATAGCTTCTGGAATGCCCAGAGTACATATATAGTTTCCCAATTTTGTTGGCTTAGGTGAGGGATTATCAGTTCTCCCTACTAGCTTAGATGCCCCACCACTCCTTCCAGATTCTTCTTCTCCCTCCCCTTCATGCCTTCTTCCATGCTGTCTCCCTTCAGTCCCTATCTCTGTGCACCAGGTGTTCCACCTTCTGTTCACATAGATCCCTCTTTAAAACTCATGTCTCCCTTCAAGGCCATCAGTGCTAACCCTGCTAACTAAAAATGTTGCCACCAACCAGTTCAGTTAAGGAAAAACCGTACAATGTAAAGCAATGATCCTCAGAAGCATGTATGATTAGTTTCTTGTGTGACAGCTGTCATCTTGGCTGACACACAAGGGATTGAACCCAGGATCTCCAGAGCTAAATGGCATGAGCTATGGCAGGTTGAGCTAAAGAGCCATACCTCTGTACAGTGGGGCTATAATAATGGAGCAAATAATTAAGCAATCAGTTTGCAACCACCTAGAAGATAATGTGGTAAATAACAGCATAGATTTGTCAAGAACAAATTGTGTCAAACAAATGTAATCACTTTTTTTGACAGGGTAACAAGCCTGGTGGATGGGGGAAGTGGTAGATGTGGTAAATTTTGACTTTAGTAAGACTTTTGTTACTGTCTCACAAACAAACTAGGGAAATACAACCTAGATGGAGCTACTATATGGTGGGTGCATAACTGGTTGAAAAACTCTTCCCAAAGACTAGTTATCAGTGGTTCACAGTCAAGCGGGAAGGGCACAGCGAGTGTGGGTCCCACAGTGATCAGTTCTGGGTCCAGTTCTGTTCAATATCTTCATCAATGATTTAGATAATGGCATAGAGAGTACACTTACAAAGTTTTCAAATTATACTAGACTGAGAGGGGTTGCAAGTGCTTTGAAGGATAGGATTAAAATTCAAAATGATCTGGACAAACTGGAGAAATGGTTTGAAGTAAAAAGGATGAAATTCAATAAGGACAAATGCAAAGTATTTCACTTAAGAAGGAACAATCAGTTGCATACATACAAAATGGGAAATGACTGCCTAGGAAGGAGTACTGTGGAAAGGGATCTGTGGGGTCTTAGTGGATTATAAGCTAAATATGAATCAAATTTGTAATGTTGCAAAAAAAAAAAAAAAGCAATCCTCATTCTGGAATGTATTAGCAGAAGTATTGTAATTCTTCTGCTCTACTCTGCCCTGATTAGGTCTCAACTGAAGTATTGTGGCCAGTTCTGGGTGCCACATTTCAGGAAAGATGTGGACAAATTGGAGAAAGTCCAGAGAAAGGCAACACAAATGATTAAAGGTCTAGAAAACATGACCTATGAGGGAAAATTGAAAAAACAGGGATGGGATGGTCTAGATAATACTTAGTTCTGCCACGAGTGCAGGAGACTGGACTAGATGACTTCTCGCAGTCCTTTCCAGTTCTACGATTATATGAACTCCTGTCCTCCATGGACAGGTGTAATGCTGACAGACGCCAGTCATCAGCGGGCAGGATCAAACCTGGGACCTCTGAAGCTTAGGGTAGGTCTACACGACTGCTTAAATCAATCTAACTTATGTAAGAAAAAGATCCCCCTCCACCCAAGCAAAACTGACCTAAGCGCTGTCAACACCGGTGCTATGTCAGTAGGAGACGCTCTCCTGCTGACATAGCTTCTGTCTGTCGCGGAGGTGGAGTAATTATGCCAGCAGGAGAAGAGTCTTCCATCAGCATAGAGTGTCTTCCTCAGACGCACTACAGCAGCGCAGCTGTGCCAATGTAATGCTTCTAGTGTAGACCTGTCCTCAGTATATGAGTCTGTACTGCATGAGCTAAAAGCCAGTTGGCTTTTAGCTAAGGCTGTAGCAGACTCATCAATCTCTAGCTGTGCTTGGTGCTACTAGAGGGGGACAGAGTGCCACACCAAGCAGGCATTGGTTACATACTACCCATAGCTGAGGAAGCATGTCCTGAACTTCCGAGACTTCCCAGTTGCTATCCCAGATGAGCCCCCACTTGTAATGCTGACACAGACCCAGGTCATCAGTGAACGGATTGACCCTGGGACCTCTGGAGCTAAATGCACAGGCTTCTACTGCCTGAGCTTAGAGAGGGATGTGCATGCAGAGTTCTACTGAAGTTAATGAGAATTAGTGTGAGAGTAAGGGGCTGTGCATGTGAATCCCATTGTAGGCATGGGACCTAAGGCATAACCATCTTCTGAGGCGCCTGGAGCATTTTGTGTCTGATTTGTACAGTTCTGTTTATTTAGACTGTAATTTCATTGGAGCAGAGGAAGTGTTTTTCTTTGTATCTTATACAGCACCGGACTCGCTGTCAGTGCTTAGCAGATGATAATAGAGCCAGAAGGGGCAATGTTCATTATGGACAGGTCCTCAGTAGCAACATCCAAATCTGTTACTTTCACGGCTGACAAACAAAATTTTAATTGTATCTTTTTAGGTGAGAAAAAATCCTAAATAATGGGATTTCTTTGGTATTTGTTCCATTATTACAGTTATGACACTTATATGTTCCACCCTGATAACTGCAATACTAGAGGATAGTTTGATGAATATTTAATAATTTTTGCTATACAAAATTATCAGACTAAATAGTCAATGTATAAAATAATAAATTGCACATTATACAAATAAACTACCAGTTGTCATACAGTAGTTCCTAAAATGCAGTAAATGATCTATCTATATTGATGATCACAATGAATTCCTAAGTGAGCACTGCAGTAAACTGTTGAAGATGGTTTTCTATGAGCATTAAATAATGTGGGATATTTTTAGTTAATAAATGCATATATGCTCTTCAGGATGGTAATTCTTCATGCTGATAAATATGCACCATTATTTGTTACCTTCCTTTTTGTTTTTACTTTATGTTGATGCTGAACAATGAAACTGCACAACCTGTTTATCGAGAGAATTAAAATGCCTGAAAATTGTTCACACTAAATATATACTGATAGCATATGTTGATATTAATTGGAGTTCACTTATAAAAATTAAAGCAGAAGTGCTCTTGAAATATCAATTTTTTTTACCTTAAATTGAAGGTAAAATATTCATTTTCTATAACGCAGGTGCAGTGAATAAATGAAAGCTAAAATTGTGTTATTGATGTTATATCATTAAACAGGTGTGTTGCTGGTTTGTTGAATGATACTTAACATCTATTCATGGTTGTTCCTGCCATTTTCTTAAATGATCCTGGAAAATGTCTGAATTTATTTAATCAAATGTTACTAAAATCTGGTATGTTCTTACTGAACAGTGTAACAGAGATTCCAGTACTGGTGATCAGTTTCTGAATGTGATTCAGCTTCAGAATTATTAGCAAATGCTAAGGCAGAAAGTTGGAATGTGTATAATTATATATTGTCTCTATTTTACAGATGGGAAAACTGAGGCATGTAGCTTAAGGACTTGCTCCCGCTCCCATTAATGTCAATGGAAAAATTCCTATTGACTTCACTAGTGCAAGACGAGGTGCTTAGTGACTTTCCCAGGCCTTAGCAAGAGTTGGTGTTAGAATCAGTTTTAGAATTCAGCAATTTCTGGCTGTATGTCCTGTGCTCAGATCATTGGACCCTGACTCTGTTTCCATCAAAAGTCACCAAACTAGCTGCCTATTATCTTACGACTTTTTTTGTCATTATATACATGTTCAGAGAACAGTGTGAAGAGGTTCGTTTACAATGGAGTCAGAGACATCAGAGGGAGGTATGTTCAGACCGACTGGCCCAACTGGCCCTTAAGGAAGAATTGAAGAAGCAAGAGAAGAGGGAGGAACAGATATTTGCAGAGCTTTGGGAAGAGGACCGATTAGCCAAGGAAAAACGAGGGATAGAGGACTTCCAGAAAAAATCCGAACAGAATCAAGAATTGCTGAATGTGCTTAATGCCCAGGTAGCTGCATTGGATGCTCAAAAAGAGGAGGCAAAGCGACTGAAAGAAGAAGAGGCTCAATTAGTGGTAATTTGATATTGTTTTCAATGCAGGGTCATAATTAAAGTTTTACCTTCCATGGATATTTAAATTAGTGTGCACCCGACTTGGATCTGCTGCTGATTTTTCACAGCAGGCTACAAAGCTCACCTGTGTTAATAAAATTTTTCTGAAGGAATAGGTTGAAGGATAAATGTTTTTAGTCTGACTGGGCTGGGAGTGGTTGAAAATTGACCTGGAGGGAATAGAATTTCTTATGTGTGGTTTTCAATGACTGAAATGCTCAGAGCCTAGCTTTGGGGAAGGGACTGTCTACTAGTATTTGGCGGTGATTTTCAAAGAGAAAATGGAAATTGGGCATCCAGCTCCATCAGGTTGCTTTGAAAATAGCTTATATTTCTACAGCATCTAGCACAGTGAACCTGGGTGTGGCCTAAAGCACTCTGTAATAGAAATAATACGGAGCACTCGATAATAATAGATGCATATTATAAATCACAGGGTACTTAAGGGTACTTAAAGCTGTCTTTCATTTAAAGTAATGGGAATTAAGCATCCAAATCCTTTTGGTCTCTTTGAAAATCTCTGCCATGTAGCAGTAAACAGTCCATACACCATTTCAAACCACACACAGGAAAATTTCTATTTGCTCCGGGGCAACTTTCAGGGCACACCTCGCCAAACTAAAATCTCCTGTCTTTTAACGTACTCCTTTGGGGAAAAAAATATTAAAACAGATAGGCTTTGCAGTCTGCTCTAAAAGTCATTTCCGTGAAAGAAGAGGTGGAAGTTGGTAACATCATTTTTTCAATGCTGTGTCTGCCTCTACTACTACTTTGAGGTTTCATTTAGGTTGAGCACAGGCAATGGACAGCAAAGTATGTCTGTGTGACCTTGTTTTATCAACATGTTTATGTTAGGGCCTAGCACAAATTATTTGAAAGCTATTTTCTCTCTACACAATAATATCATAGCATTTTATTGCTTTGAAGACAATTTTGCTCTTTCTATTAAACTCGTCTAATGTTCAGAAATGCTTTGGCAGCATTGATAAATAGGCACAGCATAGCCAATTTCTACGAGCCATTGCAATGGAAATGGATTATTTAGGGAGAAAAATAATACTCTCTTTGCTGTCTTGCACCCTGTCCATTTTACAGCACTAACCTGTGCTAGCTGTAGCTCTTAGAAAATGATTGCCAAGTTAATATGATTTACATGCATGGTGCAGAGGTGTGTTTTGCAGAAACATGCTTCAGCCTTTCTGGAATGTCCATATTCAATCCTGCTAAAACTATGTCCATATCCTCCAGAGGATGAACACTGTGGGAGTTTTGTGCTGCCATCACATGATGCCACACCATCGTAGAGTGGATGCAGTACACTGCAGACATTATCCAACATGGATGCAGATCAGTCCTTTGTCACAGCTGCTACTGCTCATTTTTTTGCCATTCATAGATATCAGACTGCTTCTAGCTGGAGAAGTCGGTTGAGAGCAAGGAGGTTAAATACCCTGGGTAGTAGCTGCATTATTACTATTATACAGCCCTGTTCTATCTCATGGGCCTGGTTTGGCAGTCGAGTGTTGTGTATGCTGTGTATCAAATACTAGACTATCAGTCTACTCTCTGGAGGTCTGAGAGAGTGGAGATGGCAAACTAATCTGTCTGCAACCTGCATCTGTTTTGAGGAGGGTACCCCTAAACAAAGAGTGTTGTACACTTACTTGGTGTTGGCAGCTGGGATATCAGTCAGTGGGATGATTGGTATGGCTTTGGCTGATGTTGCATACGGGTAACAAACATTTATGTTTTGGACTCAGGCACTCAGATGCTACAATGATGAGTTTGGGATAAAGGCCTAAACAGATAATTTGCTTGCTGGTGTTAAGGAAGCTTGGAGAATGGGGTAAATAATTCTGGCATTAGCATCTCTATCATAGGTTGGCAAATTTTACAATTGTTACTAGAGATGTATTTCCTAATTCACTCCTCATCCCATCTCACCCTTGATCTTTATTCCGTTGTTGTCGTTTATTTTTCAAATGATTTCATCCTGTATCTCCATTCATTGATTATCACGATGGTCCATTCTTGCTTTACGATACATAAGCTGTGAATCTCATTAATTCTTGATTTTTCTGATGCCTGACGTTGGTTCCCTGTGAAATCTTTTTGGAATTTGACTTACTGCTCTCTGAAGCTGAGGGCTCAGCTACTCTTTCCACTGAGTGGTTACATGATTCTGTTAACTTTTTCTTCAGCCTCCTCTGAAGATGTATTGTAAACATGAATTTGCCCACGTAGGCCTCCATTTTCAAAAGTGAATAGTGATTGTTTTTGGGTGCCCAACTTGAGACATCTTAAAGGGGCCTGACTGAGACATGCTAAGGCATCTTTAAGGTGTCTTAGGTTAGGCACCCAAAAACTGAGGTAGCCAGAAACCACTTGTCACTCTTGAATTAGTCTTTATTATTTACCCGCATTGCCTTCTTTTCCCCCATTTTAGTGATAAATGTAGTGCTCTTGGAAGTGGCAATGGTCATGCTATTCTGACCAGGAGTTGGGCAAGCACTACACAAGTTTCCCTGTACATCTCTTCCATTGCACTTCAGTCCTCACTTGCTATAAGACTGTCAGTTTTTTAACATATTTACAGTGTTTGAATACCACAACTATACAAACATATGTAGAATAAACACTGTGGATCAAATTTGACCTCATTCTCGTGCAATTACACTGAAGATAGAATTTGGCCAAAAACCTGTATAAACTGCCTCCTCCTCCAATAACTTGCCATTACTCTGCATCATTCTTCTCTCTTTAACTGTTCAACATCATCTTCATCATACGTGGAGTGACTCAGATACAGTGATTTCTGATATTTTTATTATTTTTACGGTGCTCAAAAATGTGCTAGACTCTTCCCAGTTCAGATTAACAGACTCCATCTCTGCCCTGGAGCGCTTACGTTGCCATCAGTAACTTTGAAGCAGAATTGCAGGCTCAGTGCACAGTTTATGTCCCAGCATGGTATCCAGTTATTTTCTTAAAAAGGGGAGCTTTTCCACTGTGTAGGAAAGATAGGAAGTATGGCAAGAGACTACCCTGGCTTAACCAAGAGATCTTCAATGATCTAAAAATCAAAAAGGAATCCTACAGAAAGTGGAAAGTAGGTCAAATTTCACAGGATAAATATAAACAAATAGCACAAGTATGTAAGGACAAAATTAGAAAGGCCAAGGCACAAAACAAGATCAAACTACCTAGAGATATAAAGGGTAACAAAACATTCTACAAATGCATTAGAAGCAAGAGGAAGACCAAGGATAAGGCAGTCCTGTTACTCAATGGTGGTGGTGGGGGAATAACAAAAGAAAATGTGGAAGTGGCAGAGGTGCTTAATGACTTCTTTGTTTCGGTTTTCATCAATAAGGTTGGTGGTGAGTGGACATCTAACATAGTGAACGCAAGTGAAAATGAGGTAGGATCAGAAGAGGCTAAAATAGGAAAGAAAAAGTTAAAAATTACTTAGACAAATTAGATGTCTTCAAGTCACCAGGGCCTGATGAAGTGCATCCTAGAATACTCAAGGAGCTGACCGAGGAGATATCTGAGCCATTAGCGATTATCTTTGAAAAGTCATGGAAGATGGGAGAGATTCCAGAACACTGGAAAAGGGCAAATATAGTGCCAATCTATAAAAAGGGAAATATGGACAACCCGGCGAATTACAGACCAGTCAGTTTAACTTCTGTACCCGGAAAGATAATGGAGCAAATAATTAAGCAATCAATTTGCAAACATCTAGAAGATAATAACGTGATAAGTAACAGTCAGCATGGATTTGTCAAAAACAAATTGTGTCAAACCAACCTGATAGCGTTGTTTAACAGGGTAACAAACCTTTTGGATGGGGGGAAGCAGAAGATGTGGTATATCTTGACTTTAGTACAGTAACTCCTCACTTAAAGTCATCCTGGTTAACGTTGGTTTGTTGTTACGTTGCTGATCAATTAGGGAACATGCTCGTTTAAAGTTGTGCAGTGCTCCCTTCTAATGTCGTTGGGCAGCCACCTGCTTTGTCCACTGCTTGCAAGAAGAGCAGCCTGTTGCAGCTAGCTGGTAGGGGCTCGAAACCAGGGTGGACCAGCAGCCCCTCTATTAGCTTCCCGCTCCCGTAAGTTCCCTGTTTCCCTGTGCTGCAGATTCCTAGCAGGCTAGCGATTGCTAGCTTTCAGCTGTCCCTCCCACAACTGCCATGTGCTGCTTCTGCCCTCTGCATTGGAGCTGCTTCCAGAGACTCCTGCTTGCTGTATATGTATAGTCTTTTGTCTGGTGAAAAAGTTTCCCTGGAACCTAACCCCCTCATATACATTAAATCTTATGGGGAAATTGGATTCACTAAACATTGTTTCGCTTAAAGTCGCATTTTTCAGGAACATAACTACAACGTTAAGTGAGGAGTTACTGCAAAGCTGTTGATACTGGTTCACATAACCTCATAAACTAACTAGGGAAACGCAACATAGATGGAGATACTATAAGCTTGGTGCAAAACTGGTTGGAAAACCGTTCCCACAGAATAGTTATCAGTGGTTCACAGTCATGCTGGTAGGGCATAATGAGTGGGTTCCCACAGGGATCAGTTCTTGATCCGGTTTTGTTCACAATCTTCAGTTATTTAGATAATGGCATAGAGAGTACATCTATAAAGTTTGCAGATGCTACCAAGCTGTGAGGGGTTGCAAGTGCTTTGGGGGATAGGGTTATCATTTAGAATGGTCCTGACTTACTGGAGAAATGGTTCGAAGTAAATAGGACGAAATTCAATAAGGACAAAGGCAAAAGGAGGGAACAATCAGTTGCACACATACAAAATGGGAAATGACTGCGTAGGAAGGAGTATCTGGAAAGGGATCGGGGAGTCATAGTGGACCACAAGCTAAATATGAGTCAACAGTGTAGCGCAGTGGAGATACTCTGAATTTTCACTGATGTAACAGGAAGCAAAGGTTGGCTCTATTAGAAAATGGCTATAGTTAATATTTATTGCACACAGATTCTTTTGTCTGAAAATTTTAAAGTGTTCAGATACAAATAATGAATTGATGCTACTCTTGATTTGCAACAATGTATGAATCATTACCCATCATAAGTATTTAGAGAGCGCCAATCCCCCCATTTGGCAATGAAACATACATGATAATTAGAAAATCTTGAATTCTAATGAATAATATGCTAAAATATTAATGCTTTAATAACCGTATTAGATGACAATAGTAAATCTGAAATCCCCTAGCATCAGCAAACAAAATCTTCAATATTTATCTTCCCATTTATATGTTCCAGTTAAAAAAAAAATGGCTGGGATTAGTTTAAATTATACAGTGATCTTGCAAGGCAGCTACTCTTCTTTTATTGTTGCAGGAAGAGGAAATGAAGCTGTTTAAACTAGAAAATGAGCGAGTTCAGATGGAGAAATTACAGAAACAGAAGGAACACAGGGACATGTTGATCAGTTCAGCTCGGGCAAAGATGAAGCGTCTTAATCAGGAAAAACAAGAGGAACTTGCTCTAGACATGAAGATCCTAGAACAATTTTCCCATGAATCCCAGGAAGACACAGAGGGAAAAAATCAAAGAAAAGTAAGAGCAAAGGGCATTTGATCTTTTTCGAATTGTGTCTGATCTCCTGATTTGGACTAATTCCATTGACCTCAATGGCGTTACATAGGTGTGAGATTGGAATCAAGCTCTATTCTGTTTATAAATTGATTTTTTTTGTTGGAAATCTTTTTATATTTTATTAAGGTCTTTGACTGCATATTTCATTTCTTCTTGCCTGCGCTCTACTTTTCTAAAGGAGCCTGCTGTCATGTTAAAGAGGGAAACATTTTAAAATGAATAGCATTAGTTAGGTTTGCACTTGACCAGATTAGAGGTCTGGGGCAAAGGACGAATCCCAGAGGATCATGGAATCTAATCTGGTCTGACCCACATGCTGCTTCTACTGCGTTCAAGTCAGTGGCTCTTTTGGGGCTTTACACAGCCTGGCTGGGAATATAAATTAGAAAGTCTAATGCTAAGCTTTCTGCAGTTTCATGGATGTTGTTGACTGGATATTTGTAACTTCAGAGAAAAATAAATCTTATTTAAACTGAACTGAAATGTATTTAAATACTAACAAAATTGTTTAAAATCTTTAATTATTAGCTAGATATAAGTTTGCAATTGAAATGCTTTAAATGGCACAAGCTGACTTGAATTCAGACTTCTCTGTCTTTACTACAAATTCACTAGCACTTAAGGTTCAGTCTTGCATTGTGCTTTTGGGTTTTTGCTTTTTTATGATTTATAAAGATAGCCTGCAGGAAAAAAAGGGAAGGGAATCCTGCTTGCTTTATACTTTAGAAATTGAAGTCTTGTTTTTAATCAGGCTGTTCGCAACAATTTTTTTAAACTATTTATCTCCAGCTTCCTTTCCTAGTATTGAAGGGATGTTTCTGTTAAAGTTCAATACCTGTCCCCTTCAGTTAAGGTGTTAGAGCTCATAATAAACATCTCTGTTTCCTGAAAACATCTGAGTTCAAGAAACCTGCTATTTCTTAAATTAAAAACAAGTAGATTCATGACCGCCTGGAAACAAAAAAAAATCTTTTGCACGTTACCATTAAAGTTGAGCAAGGAAGTGCACTCTTTACTCTGCTTTAGGTGTTTATAAGCTAGTGCATGTTAGGGAAATGCTGCAAATATTTCCTGCATTCATAGCATTGGTTCCGTTCCACTGGGGTTAGGCAACAGCGGGAACCCTGGTATAGAAAAGGTACAGGTCTGCCACTGGCATTTAAAGCACCATGTCAGTCAGACCTGTTCAGAGCAAAGTTAGATGACCTGGTGCTTGAAACACTGGTGGTGTACCCAGCATTGCTAGCAGTAGTGGAGCTGAACTGGTGTTCTTAACAGTGGGAGGTTTTTGCTTTCAGCATAGACAAGACTGGTAAAGTTAATGGCTGTTACAAGAAAAAGTCAGAGTCCTAAACTCAGATTCTGGCACGTAATTGAAAGAAAAAATAATTTTGAACTATGTAGTTAGAAAATGTATGTATTTGTATGAATGAGTCTATGTATTCTGTAAGTGATTTACCCTAGGATTTTAAGGAGTTTTTTCATATTTAAAAGCACTGCAGTTTACTTTCAAAATAGGGCTAGAGTGTCCTTAGAAGATAGGTTGTTGTACTAAAAGTCACTAGTCTGGGTTCTATTCCTGGCTTTGCCACAAAGCTGCTGTGTTACTTTGGGCAAGTGCCTTCATTTCTCAATGCCTAAGTTTCCCCTGCTGCAAAATGGGGATCATGATTACAAAAAAAATGGTAAAGAGCTTTGAGATCTACAGAAGAAAGTGCTATAAATGAACTAAGTTGGATCATGCTGGCTCAAATTATTCTTCTGTGTTCAAATTTACTATCTAGATTCATCAATTCAAAATATTACATTATGCTTTATGAAACTTTTTTCTTGATTTCATCAAAAATGTAAATTTTAGCCTAATGATGCTTCCGATGCTAAAGAAAGGTTTTCAATCTTGGTAAGATGCAATAATGCTGGAAATATTTCATGAATTTGAACTGAGTTGTATTTCAAATTCAGGTTTAATTTATTTTTACAGTAATTGGCCAAGCTTGTGAGTTCCTACATTCAACTTGATGGCATTTCTCTATCTGCTTGTATGTAATGCAATAACTTTTGAATGCCACATCCAACCAATTCCAAAATGTCAGGGAGTGTTGTGGGTGTCAAGGGACAGAATCCTATTAAAAATGGAAAAACTGGCAGGGAGGGATAGAGGATTGTGACAGGGTGTACAAACCCTGCACCAGGCAGGAAGGAGTTAAGGAGTTGCTCTTGGCTGCTGTGGTCTGCCCTGCCACATCTGCAAGTCCTGTCAGGAATGGAGGAGGGGTTTGAAACTGGGGAAGCTCACTACCTCCTGGGCAGCTCTGGGTGGAGAGCAGAGCGCTGAGCTTCCCACCTCCCAGGGAGAGGCCTGGAAGAGAGCAGAGTCTAAAAGAAGTCCCCTGAGGTGAAGGGCCCTGTATCCTGTTCCTTGTGCTAAGGAACCAGTGTACTTTGAGCCATACCCTTCAGAGTGCTATTGAGCACCCCACTTGAGTGACTGGACAGAGTGAGCATACAATTCTGTCACCTCCCCAAGAGGCCCTGTTGAAGGACCAAAACCCTGCCGGAGAGAGACAGAGCCCATTGCATCTGATCAGCAGACCTATCAGCTTCAGAGGGGAATACACACAGCCACTGCCAATGTTGGGGGGAAAGCAATGGTATGGGGGAAAGGGAAACCTGGGAGGGACACAGGGCCCATGCCACCAGGCAAAGGGGCAGCAAACAGAGCCCTTAGCATGTCAGAGGAATGAGGGACGTTGGTATGGGGGAAGGAAGGAGTGTGGAGAACACAGAACCCTTGGCATGATGGAGAGGTGGGGGAGTCCCTGAAATAGAGGGAGGGTAGCACACACAGAGTTTATGCAGGCTGTGGAGGGATGCAAAGAGCCCCTGCTGTGTACAATGAGCTCATCCTACAGATACTATGAAGTGCACAACTCTCTGGTAAGAATACTTTTCAGTGATAGGGCGTGATTCTCTTCTCATATCAGTGTAAATCCAGTATAAATCCTTTTGAACTCAATGGAATGACCAATGGAAAACTGGAGCACAAAGTGATTAAGTAACAGTGAGATGTGGCAGTTTGGAAAAGAAGCCAAGGGCATGTCTGTGCTGCATCTGGGAGCAAGCCTCCCAGTCCTGCTCAGCTGACATCTACTAGTAGAGCTCATGCTAGTGTGCTAAAAACAGCTGTGTAGATGGTGCCGCTTTGGCTGGGAGCTTGGGGTCTGAAGCGTAGGGTGGCTTGAGAAGCCAAGCTCCAGCCTGAGCCACAACATCTACACAGCTGTTTTTAGTGCTCTCGCGCAAGTCTGTGGACCCAGGCTGGGAGTCTCGCTCTCAGATGCAGCATAGACATGCTCCCAGTCTTTTTCCTAGTCCACCACCAGACACTGCTTTCCATTAATAAAATTACTTTTGAAATGCCTTTTTGAGCTAGCTTTTTGAAAGTCTATATACCGTCTACATTTTGTAGCAAGAGCTGTTCAAGGAGCAGCAGATGTATCGGGAATATCTGGCTCAACAATTGGAAGAGGAGATCCGTCGAGAGAAAGAAATGGACAAGCTTCTAGAGGAAGAGATGGAGAAGTCTTGGACCAAGAAGGCTGAGCAAATGAGATTGGAAAAGGAAGCTAGGAAACGGCTAATGAAAGATGTCCTGGATACAAGACGACTGCAGATTGAGGAGAAGTGTAAGAAATTTCAGCACAATTAGTCTGTGGGTCAAGTACTGCCCAGGGTAAAGTGAATGCAAGTTCTGTCATAGTCAATTGAGATGGCACATGCTTTCCCTGAAGGCAGAATTTGGCCCCAAGTGCATGTGGGGGACAAATGGAGGACCCTGGTATGGGGTTGTGAGGGGGGCACACAAAGAATTGGGGACACATACTGCATAGATACTATTACAACAGATAAGACAGTGCTATTGCATTAGCGCCCAATCCTACAGCCTTTACTCATGCTAGTTATCCCATACAAACAATCTTTACTCATGCTAGTTATCCCATTGACATGAATGAAACAAAGACTAATCAAATAAAGATTGTAGGAGTAAGCCTTTATTTCAGAACATTCTGAAATTGTATATGTGAAATCTTCTCTTCTAAGTGACAGTTGTGGGTGGAAAAATACCAACAAGGTCTCTCCTATTGCTTTTGTGCCTTTCCAGAAGCAGCAAGACTCAAGCCTGCCATTTAGAATAAGCTATTTGGGTTTAAGTTTACATTCTTCCAAGGTTAGCAGTGCATTTATTTTTCCTTTTGCAGTGGAGAGAAATGCAAAGCAGCAGGAAGAACTTGCCCAGGACAAGAAACTGTTAGCTGAAGCCATTAAAGAACTCAATTCTATAGAAAAAGAAAAATATTTAAGGTATGTTTTCCTTCTGATGTCAGTAAGTTTTGTAATAAAGTTGAGTCTTAAGCTCTTCAGAGTTGAATAATTCTCATTCTGAAGTAGCAGTGTAATAGCAATGGGCTTTATTCTGCACAAATTTTCTCTGCAGATGCTATACTGTGTAGCCAATTTGCTATTGACTATTCAGTAGTACCTAAGTTATACTGAAATTGGTATTACACAGCCACCCAAACCTGATTATTCATACACAGTTGTATTCTACCAAGTGTAATTGTCTTAAGCTTACTGGTTGTTTTTAGTAAGTACATACCCATATGCTGAGTTTTGAGAGATTAATTCAACTACTTAAGCATAAGAATTGGAATGTTCTGGCTTATTGCAAAATTCAGTCCACCCTTGAAGAATATCGACTGACAGTGCATTCAGACATTGAAACACAAGACCACACCATCTGAACAAATACTCACTAGCTTATGCTCGCCTGAGGAAAGAGTACTAGTACTTAGCACTCTCTGAAATACAGTGGTTCTAGATGTCATGTACACAGGCCTTCCTTTACAGTTTCATTTTACTATCCATAATGTTTTATCCACTTGATTTTTTTCCATACTGTTGCCCACTCTGATGCTTATTTGAAGAAAATAATGGAGTAGCCCCTTCCAGAGCCAATATCTGTTTCATTCCATGGTGTTTTGGCAACGGCTTTACGGTTAACAGAAAAGTTCTCAGACCATCTCTAGGCTTTGGTGGCAGTCACACTCTGTGGAGGAAGAGATGCTGGCCATATCACTTTTTTGTCAGTGTCAGGAAGCAGAGTCTTGCCACATGGCTCACACAGCACCTCATTAATGCACTGGTTTTGAGGAAACTGTTGACACTTAAGTACCATGGTGATGGATGCTTTAAAAATACCCGAGGTAGGTAGGTGGGCTGTTCAAACAGCGCTCCAGAGGATAGCAAAGGTTAAGTGCAGGTCTTGGGGTAGAACTCACTTTCTTCTCCCAAGCCATTTCTCAGAGTAATGTTAGCATAAGGCCATGGCAGGAATCTCTGGCCTGCCTTCTTATATGGAAGTACATAATAGAGTTATCTTAAAAACAAGAGATGGAAAACTGGATATTAGGGTGCTACAGGCATGAAACATAGCCAGATAAAAACCTAGACCTAACAATTAAGTATATTCTGTATAATCCTCTGTCATCTCCTTACCGCAATAACAGACAAAGAGTTACAGAGAGGGAAAGCATACAGCTTATTTGATTAATGATTGTTTGTTCACTGATCATTGTTTGTTAAGCACTGAGATTGTACTCTGATTTATAAGACACAGTAAAGACATATTGTGCCCCCAAAGAGTTTACAGTTTATTAAAATGTGGTGGTTATTCATTAGAATAGTAGTTAATGATAACAAGTAGGAGTTTTAAGCAGTATTTCACATAAGATTGATCAATGATACCTCAACAAATCTGAGCTGTTAATTCTCTATCTTTAACTTCTAAGAGTAGGTCTCCACTACCCATGTCACAGCACGGCCACTGCATGCTTTATCGATAGGGAAGAGCTCTCCCGGCGATAAAAAATAACCACCCCGAATGAGTAGTGGTAGCTGTATCACCAGGAGTGTAGCTCCTGGCAATAATGCGCTGTCTATACTGGTGCTTTTCAGTGCTAAAACTTTTGTCACTCGGGGGTGTTTTTTCACACCCCTGAATGACTAAAGTTTAGCGCTGAAAGTGGCAGTGTAGACACAGCCTAAATGAGACATTTGCCATGTCATTTGCAGACGAATGCAGGAGGCAAAGGCATATCGGGAGCAGCTGCAGGCTCAAATTACCTATCAGAAGCAGGCCCACATTGCTGAGGAAGAAGAGAAGCAGCGAGAATATGAATCAGGACTAGCAGCAGAGAGAGTGTACCAAGAAAAGATGAAAGACATTCTATCAAGACCCTACATGAAACTAGCAGAAATCCATCCCTTGAGAAGAAAACTAATGTCTAATCTGCAAGTATAGCATTTACTTACTGTCATGTATACAACTTCAGCTCCCTTTAGACTGTATTTAAAACAGTATATATGAATTTTTACTTTTCATACTAATTAATATCTGGTTCCATTTTCCCTGTATTTGTATGCAAATCATTTTAAGGAGCATATATGTATAAGAATTAGACACTTTTTCAAAGGGCTATTTTTTCCCCTTTGGATTTTCTTTGAGACAATAACTTTTCCTCCATTTAGATTCAGAAATTTTTACATTTTAAATAAAACAACATGGTGTATGAATAGCATCTATGAAATGAACTGCATGTAAGTGTTCCTCAAAAATCTACAGAAAGGCATATTTGTAGAAGAATTTCAGGAAACTTCAATTGGGCCATACAAATAGTTCAGCTTTTAAAGGGTCATTTTAATTATGTATTTAAACAAAAAACACTTGCTGCGCATTTTTAGTATCTTCGAAAAATATGTAGTGTGTGTCCACTTTATTTCTGAGACTCTTTCAAAGGGACAGTAAACGTAAATCTTCATAGACCCCGGTGGCTAATAAAGATATGTGGAACTTCAGGATCTCCAAAACTGATCTGTGAAATTATTGCTGGGAGAAATTTACTGCATAAGATGACTAAAATCGTGATTTCATTCTAAAAGGGTTATTCTCTACCTGTCTAGAGTTCAGTCCTGCATTTCTTGCATACCCAAGATGTTCACAAATACTTTATTTTGCTTGCACACGAGACAGAGGATCAGGCTGTGTTGCAGGGTGGTTGACCCCTTTAAGGGGAGTCAGGGCCTAACCTACCTGTGACAGGCTCCTGTAAGGGAGAAGGAGCCAACCCAGACACACATGGCTGTCTGTCTGGCAGGCAGCTAATGAGGCTGATAAAGGGATACCAGTGCTGGGACGGGAGTTTCTGGAGACAGGGAGCTCTTGAGGAAATGTGCTCCTAAGAGAGCTGATAAAGAGAGCCCACAAGAGTAGGGAACCTAGAAGGTGTGCTCCTGGGGACAGGGAACTCCCAGGACAGCTGATCAGGGAGGCTCATGTAAGCGAAGACCCTAGATGTGCTTCTAGAGAGGGGAGATTTCTAAGGGCAGAGTTACAGCTAGCCGCCCTCCAAGAAGGCCTATTCCCTGCAAAAGCATCTCTCAGACAGTGGTGAGAAGCACAGCCCATCAAGAACTATGTGCTGTCCTAGAGAAGGGATTCAATTGATAGATCTCGGCCAACTGTGGCTCCAGGGAAGAGTGCAGAGTCAAGAAAACTCTGCTGATAAAGAACCCAGGTAGAGGGAAGAGGTGGACTCAGGTGAGAATAGATAAACTGTCTGACTCCCAGCTAAGACACTAGGTGAAGGTGTGCTTGTATTCTCGTTGGGACACTGATTCATAAACTAGACCCCTCAGAAAGGGTTCTGTTCCTTATGTAAAGCCTCACTGAACTTACTGATTGCACATTAGGGGAAACTGAGACAGAGAACACCTATCTACAGGCAGCACAAGGGCCAGCGGCACACTCCATAACATACCACTAACAGGATGGTAAGATTCTTAAAGCAAAAAAACTGGAAAAATGTCAATACGTGGTTATATCCACCGCAGAAGAGTTTTGGCAGTGGGTTGATGGGAAGCTTCTCTTCTCCATCTTTGGTTTCCATCCACAAGTCCTCCCCAATTAACACCTGCTTCCCCTTCAGAGTGGGGTGGCTGAAGAGTGACAGCTGCTGACTGAGGACCTAGCTTTGCAGGCAGCAGTGCAGAAGTAAGGGTGGCAATACCATACCATGCCATCCTTATACTTGCACTACTGCCGGTGGCAGCTCTGCCTTCAGAGCTGGGATCCCAGCCAGCAGCCACTGCTCTATGACTGCCCAGCTCTGAAGGCAGCGCCACCATCAGTAGCAGTGCAGAAGTAAAGGGAGTAGTACCATAACCCCCCCCACCAACAACTCCTTTCTGAATTGGGATCCCTACCTTTACCACCGTGTAAAATTTCAGATTTAAATAGCTGAAATCATGAAATTTATGATTTTCAAAATCTTATGACTGTTAAATTGACCAAAATGGGTTGTGAATTTGGTAGGGCTGTAAGCATGGGATAAATGTTCTTTCCTAGGGGGAAATCCTGCACCATCATTTATATAGTTTTGCTAATGCCTTGTCATCCACACCTCTGTCTGGGACTTAAAAAAAAAAAAAAAAAAAAAAAAGGATTTTCTCTAGTGTTTTACTTCATGATTGATTATGCTTTAATAATGAACTGAGAGACACACAATGCTTTGTTTTTCTGTTGTATTTAGCTTAAAGGAAGGGACATACCTGGGTACAGTCTAGACTAATGAGCATCTGTGCTACCCTTGCACTGCAACCTTGGGTGCCTTACAATGCCTTCCTGGAATTCCCACATGGGCCACTCACAAACACCCTTCCAGTATGCAAACCACACCCTGAGTGTTTCTGTATAACTGTAGCCTGGGTTATACAGCAGGGTGACCCCAACATCCAGTCTTAGATTTCCTCCCCAGAAATATATGTCCCAGCCCTCTCCTGGAAAATACATATTTATATAAAAGTCTGTTATTTTTGTAATAGAAATAACATGCAAACATCTTGCCACCCTAAATGGAGTTTTCCAAGCACTTCAATTTATACACACTGGATTAGATAAAACAAGTTTCTTAACTACATAGAGAAAGATGTTAAGTGAGCACAAGTAATAAGGCATAAAAGTCAGAAATGGTTACAAGAAAACTAAAGATAAAATGCAACTGGTGTCTAACTTAAACTATGTTAAATTCAAAGCAAGGTTTTCTCACCACATGCTCTCAGCAGTCTTACTGACTGAACTTCTTAGATCAGGACTCCTTCTCTAGACCAACAGCTTCTTTCTTTGTCCCTTCAGGCTCAGTGAATCAATGTACAGGTGGGGAGCCTTGAGGCATTTGTCCTTCCATTTTATAATTTCAGTCTCCATTTTGAAAAACATTTCCAGCTGGGTACCAGGAGACAAAAAGTCTCTAGGGAAGGATGTTCCCTGCCGCTTTTTCTTCATCTGTTTGAGCTTCCTTTGGTTCCCTTCCTGCTTGATGCAAATTAAGCAGAGCACACATTCCTTGGTTTGAGACAGTTTGGAACATATGTTAACACTGCCATGCACTGGAATCTTATAACTTTACATACAATGTTGCCACACATATTTTATCAGGATGGTACCAATCAGCAAATTGAGTTTTCAAATGATACCAGGCATGCTTTGTACAATGATTATTACAATAGTATGTAGGATGTGAATACAGGGGTATGTTTTATTACAGCCCCCATATATAAGGCAGCAATCCAGTTCGTGAATGGATAAAATGGGAGGCCAAAGTCAGGGTACTTTATCCTAAACAGAGAAGCACATTGCCTCAAGTCATAAAACAGGAGGTTGGACAATCCATCCTCAACCTGCAAATGGTCTGGAGAAGTCCAGGAAGGGAGGGAGTAATCAGCCAACAGAAAAGCCTCAAGCTATTCAATTTCCTAGTGTAGGCTAATATGGACCCATTCAGCTCAATGAGCTCTTTGAGCAACTCATAGCTGATGATGGATGAAATCAACGTGAAGAGCAAAACTTGGGCAGGAAAGATTCACTTTATACGCTTTGGACACACACACCCTTCTCTGCCCCCCAAAATGGAGGCTGAAACCAGAGAATGAAGACCTATTTGGCCAGAAGGAGGTGGATTAAAAGTTGGGCTCCTAGCCAGTGGTGAGATTGTGGGGCAGGTAAGAAAGTAGTAGTTCTCTGCTCTAGGTCTATCCACAGTCCACGAGTTTCTGGATGTTTCTACTAAAACAAGTGGCACAGTGAACTAGTTAGGTATTACAGTCTTCACCGCTAAAACCTCATTGAGATGCCTGGTGCAGGTAGCACCAGGTTTAGAATGAAGTGCTGCCTTCTTCCCATCACACACAGCCTGAGGACAACGGCTGAGAGAATTCTACCACACTAGGGTTGCCAGTCCTCCAGGATTGTCCTGGAGTCTCCAGGAATTAAAGATTAATCTTTAATTAAAGATTGTCATGTGGCAAAATCTGCAGGAATTCATCCAACCACAATTGGCAACCAGGAAGGCCAGTTTGGAATAGCTTTGTAGCCATTACTGCTATCATTGTTAATGAGGTGTAGGAGCAGCTGGGTCTCTTGTGCATTCCTTACTGGTGAAGGTAAGGCCTGTGTATCTATATGGTGGCCACTTAAGCCCTTTGACCATATTAAGTTACTGTTTGCAGCCTACCCTTCCACTCCTCCATGTAGAGAAGCCATAGCAGTTCTGCTGTGTCCAGACTTCCATTCATTTGGGGAGAGATGTTTGTGCAGTATTGGGTTAGATTTATAATTTTTTGTAACCAAAAGGGCTGGAAACTTGCACTCTCTTGTTTTTAATATAAGTGCTTAGCTTGTGCAGAACCCCCTGGACCACTAGAGAAGAGCTGATAGAATGTATCACTACTGCATACTGGCTTATTCTTATCACGAATAGCAAACTTCTAAGGGTCTGTCTAGGTTGCAGCTGGGGGCATGCCTCTCAGCCCAGGCTGAGAGACACATGCTAGCTCTGCTCAAACTAGCATGCTCAGGTCTAGATTAACATTTTGTGGGCCCTGGCACCCAGGCCATTGCCCTGCCCCTGAGGCCCTGCTCGCCACGTGCTTCTCTCTGCCCCCGAGGTCCCGCCTGCCACTCACATGGAAGGTAGGGGGCATAGGAGTGAGAGGTGGGCAGGGCCTCAGGGGCAGAGTGCGGGGGGCCCAGTGCCACAGTGCCATTGACGCCATTGTAAACCCAGTACTGAGCATGCTAAGCAATGTGAATGTTACAGTGTCTTGGGCTAGCCATCCCAGTCCAGACCCAACAGGTTGAGTGAGGTTGTTCTTGGGTGGCTGATGGCTGTAGCTGGGCCCTCGTAGGCGCAACTATGTTGATGGAGGAATGCTTTCGTCCACATGGCTACATTTGCTCAGGGAGGTGGTCCTACACTGACTGAAAAACGCCTTCCGTCCATGTAGGCTGTATCTACAGTACAGGATTAGGCTGATATAGTCTCCACAGTGTAGACATACCATAGGAAACATACATCAAGTCATAAAATGAGTGACAATGAGAGCAAGATAAACCAGCTGCCAAGAATTAATTAGATCACTTATTAATTAATATTTCAGTCACTATTCACAATGATGAGAAAATAACAATCAGTAAAAATAATATTAGCGTGATGGGGCAGAGAGGCCCTGTACCAGCAGAGAAGGGGTTAAGGAGAGCCTATGAGCCCCGCTTTGCTCTACCTGCAGCCAATGCCAAGCCTGGAGGAGGAATAAAAGGAGAGAATCTGGTTCAGTTCAGGCCTGACTGGGCAGGGAGGACGGAGCTCTGTCTGAAGGGAGCTTTGCTTGTAGACTTGCAAAGATAGTCCTGCTAGCCGGAGCAGCTACTGGGGATGAACAGCGGTTTGGGAGCCTAGCTGGAAGGAAAGGGTAGGGGTGCACTGAAAGCTGGGGGACTGGCCCAATATTGAGTTACATTTGCTTTTTATTACTGTACATTTTGGGGTTGAGCTCCCCCCATATCCCCACCGTCAGACACGGATAAGACTGAAAGGATGACTAGCTGGTGGACCAGAGCCTGCTTCAGTGGACTCCAGATATAGTCTTCTTCCCCCTGACCCCCGCTCCCCCAGGAGACCCTTGGCTGGGTTCGGGTGTCTGGAAAGTCACCACAAGGGGTCACTGTTCCAGCCACACTATTACAATTATATGTGTGTGTGTATACAAATACAGAGAAATAACTTTTTCAAAGCTAAAATGGAGGTTTGTTTAAAAAAACCAAACAAACCCTGATCAGAAACGTTTTCATAAAACTATCATCAAAGCTAAAGGAATACCATATTTAGTTTGAACTTAATTATTCCCTTTCAGTGTTTGCATCTTTTCCATTGCAGTTTTTCAGGGTGTTTCTGAGGCAGCACAGCTCCATGCTGCCCTGTACTCAGGGCTGATTGTATAAACATAATCTAGCCTTAAATGTGTTAAGAATAAACTGCTTCTGTATATGTTTTGTGTTCTCAGATTACAATGGGCACTGAACCAACAGTCTGTATCTATCTTTCAAGGAAACTCTATGGATAGATTCTTATCTCAGTTAGGTGTGTGAATCTAAAGTAACTTCATTGACCTTAGTTGAGTGACTCCAGGTTTATACTAGTATAAATGAGAGCAGAATCTGGCCTTGCAATTTTAGTCCTGCTGAGGCAATTTATAGCACTGGGTACTTCTCTCTTCAATTTTACCCTCCCCTGTTTCCACACACAAAATTTCTGTGTGAACCTACAGACAGAAGAGAGAACATTACACCAAGCTTAGTCTCCCGTAATACTAACTACAAAGTAGAGTAGATGCTGGGTTTTGGTCAGTGCTTTGACTTCAGTAGACACATACAATAAGAATATGCTTCCCATGTGTAACTGGGTTAGGGATTGTTCATAAACTTGAGAATTCTGCAACCACTGAGAGAGGAAGGATAATTCAGTGGTTAGGCTGTTAGCCTGGGATTTGGGAGATCGGTGATCAATTCCCTTCTCTGCTGCAGACTACACATGGGCCCCTGAGCAAGTCTCTCTGTATCTCAATTCCCCAACTGTGGCAAATGGGGATAATAGAACTTTTCTACCTCACAGAGGTGCTGTGCAGAAAGCTACTTTAAAGATTGTGAGATACTACAGTGATGGGGGGCCATCAAAGTACTTGGATACATAGAAATCCCATGTTCACTGGTTTGGTGCAAATTATAGGTTCAGAAGAAGAAGCAAGATTCATATAGTTAAAACAAGTCTAAGGTGATGGTCAAAACTCCCAGAGATCTACTAGGTCCTAATCTTGCAGGCAAAACTCATGAATTTACCCAAGGACTCCAGGATCAGATTATAGTGGATTCAGCTGCAGAAGATTTGAATTCCCACTTGGTAACTGGAAGGAGCGCAATGTAACGAAAATCTTCTGAGAGAAGGCATGTGTCTTGTGAACAGTACAAGCGGGTCTGGTGCCCTCACTGGATAGCATACTTAAAGTGATTCCAGTTGGGATGGGCATGTTCCACCACAGTCAGCTGAACATCCAAATGTAGAGGCTGACAGCTGTAACAGCAGCACTATGTAAATGCCCCTTAAAAATTCTGTCCAGCTGAACAATGCAGTGAGTGACATTTCATGTCAAGATTAAAGAATTTCAATTCCTTAGTCTTATTGATTTCCAGCCCTTTCTAGTTCCTTTGAGCTTCCTAGTTCCTGCAGTGAACCGGACAAGTGAATGCAGTTCAAGGTTTGCTCACACCTCATGTTCTAAACAACAATAACAATTATATGTTAAAATTATAGTATAAATGATGTGCTGGGTCTAGGATTATACTAATCATCATGATATTGGCTAATACTTAATCTTTTTATAGTGATTTACAACTCCAAAGCCCCTTAAAGACATCATTACCTAACTAATCCTCGCATCACCCCCATTAGTCAACTATGTATTATTCTCCTCATGAAACTGTTGAACTGAAGACTCTTTTAAACTAAGCATTTAGTATTGGTACCAATTAGTGTACCTGTAATCTAGCCATGTTACTGCATCGCCAGTCCTTAGAACACACTTGGCAATAGTCAAGAAGAAGTCCGACTGTTTAGGATGCAGGTGTTTGAAGACTGTTTGCGCAGTCTTTACCTGTTGCGTGTGTACATAAGGACTGAGGCATTTAAATATACATTTTACTATTCTTTCATCATCAGAATAGCTGGACACCTCACATATGTTAATGAATTGATTATCACAACACTCCTCTGAAGTAGGGAAATATTATTATCCTTTTTACAGATGGGCAAGTGAGGCACAAAGAAGGTAAATGACTTTCCCAAGGTCACACAGGAAGTTTGTGGCAGAGCCAGGAACATAACTCAGATTTCCTAAGTCTCATACCAGTGTCTGAATCACAAGACCATAATGCTCTTAATGAGCTCTCTATAGCTACAGCTACACAAGAAGTGCTGCAGTGGTGCAGCTGTACCACTTCTGGTGGAGATGCTGTAAATTGATGGGACAGAGTTCTCTCGTCAGTTCAATTATTCCACCTCCCATGAGAGGGAGTAGCATTGTCAGTAGGAGAAGCTCTCCTGCCAACATAGCGCTGTCTTACACCAGTACTTAGGTCAGTATAATTTACGTCACTTAGGGGTGTGGATTATTTTGGCTGGGGGTGAGGGCTCTGGGTGGGACTGAGGATGATGGGTTTGGGGTTTGGGAAGGAGATCAGGGCTGGGGCAGAGGGTTGGGGTGGGGGGGTCGAGTGCTCTGGCTGGGATTTGGGCTCGGGGGTGGGACTGGGAATAAGGGGTTTGAGGTGCAGGGTGCCCCAGGGCTGCAGCAGGAAGAGAGAACTCCCCCCAGCCCTCTCTCACCACAGCAGCCCAGGGCCGGGGGAGAGGCACCTCTCCCTGGTTAGAGCAGCTCCGGGCCTGGGGGAGAGGTGCCTTTCCCTGCCTGTGTGGCCCTTGATATCCTGCTGCGCAGCTGCACAGCTTAGAGGAAACTTAGTCCTGGACCTCTCTGCAGCATTCAACACTGCTGACCACACACAAGTCAGTAACAATTGACATCTGTTGTGGACCTCCCTGCAGAACACCAGAATTTTCAGCATGAGAAACAGCAGGCATCTACATTAACAGGGTGCAGCTGGGTTGGGTAATTTTTTTTTTCCTGTTTTCCCCAACAGCACTGGCGGATCGCTGAAGACCTAGCTGTGTGTTTTCCATCTGGTTTGAATTGTATTTGAATTTCGTGTATTGGTTTTGATTGATGGAAGGCATTGGTGGCTGGGAGGAATTATGGAAGACCAAGGGGAAAGTGAGGAGGTACTCTGGGACAGCGAGGCTTGCTTTATTCCTTTGCTACATGGGCCTCCTGCTAGTGTTTGTGTTTTGTTGACCAGTTGCTGTAACTCTGGGTCTGAATAGAACCTTCGGGTCTGAAGGAAAAGAGAGATGGGCCACTAAAATGAAATGCAAGCAAATTCAGAAGTGAATCCCCCCTGTTGGGCCCCATCATGCATGCCCTCCCCCGTGGCTGTCTCTGGTACCCCTAGGAAAGGGCTCTGTGGAACAGATAACATAGCAATGGGCTGTCTTATCTTGTGTGGGAGCTGCAGGGGAAAAAACATTTATTCTAGCTGCTCCCTTGGCCTACTTTCCTCCTTGCCTGCCTGGTTTCCATTCCCAACCCCTGGTGGAGCTCACACCATATGGCTCCTGCAGTGCTTAAAGGACAGGGGATGCTGTCAGGCAGGCAGCTGAGCCTCCATTTGCATAGGCAGGGGAGATAGATGTGTGCATGACACCTCCCCCTCTCCCCCCTTAGACTCCACAGAGCTAAGGGGGAAGATCTGAGCCCCGTATCTATCACCAGCAAACCAAAGGCCTGATGTTCTGAGCCGCTGATCACCCTCTAACTTGGCTCCATTTGAAGTTGAGGGTGCTCATCATCTCACATGGTCCCAAAATGGCTCAGCTTTTTCCTTCTCTATGGTGACCATATTTCCCTATGCTGAATATGGGACGCCTGGTAAAATTACTCATATTCCAGCAAGTTCAACAGCAATCAATCAGACCTATGCAGTACAAATCTGATCCCCTATTAAAAAGAAATAATCCATAGTTGGATTCTTTTTATTTACCTTCTTATCTTTAAGGCTTTAGGGTTCACATGCAAAGAGCTGACACACACACACACACACACTCTCCAATACACCTCTCTCACACAGGGTGGGAGGGGGTGACCAATTGACTTGACCCTCCCTGCCTGGTGCTCTCCACCCTCCATGCATGGCTCAGCCTCAGGATGGACCCGCCTCTCCTGCTCCCTGGTACCATGTCTTCCTGAGGCAATCCATCCCCAGATTTCTGCCAGGGTTCACACTACAATGTGGCCAGCAGTAGCCTTTTGGCACTCTGGGGGAGGGAAGGGACCGGAGCTGCTTCCACCACAGGGGAAGAAGAGATGGGGAAGGGATGACCTGGCCCATGTCTTTGCAGAGCTCACCTCTTCTCTCCCCCCCCCCTTCCTGTCTGCACTTTTTTTTTTCCAGAGTTTAAAGGATTTTAATGACAACTTTGGAAAGAAACCTTGTGCTATATGGTAACACGCTAAAAGAGTGGGGTGGATTCCCTGGGCACATAACATAGACAGCCACAGCCCTTCTTAAACAAGAGATATTTGTTAGAGATGACAGCAGCATGCTACAGACAAAACATCTTGGTTGCAAGGCAGCTAACACCTCGAAGCTGCTGCTGGCCACTGATATAACCCAGCTGCATCCTGTCCTCTGGCTACAGCATGGGCAGGAAGGGGTGAAGCCCTATGGATGCACTGTGCACCAGGGCCCAGAGCAGGACCTTCAGAGAACCTGGTGAGAGAGGTGGCTCAGCACAGTAGGGTGCCTAGGGGATGAGCAGCCCCACACTCCCTGGGAGCAGGACCCGGGAGGAGTGTGTGAAGAGGGTGCTATGGAGTCTGCAGTGTCGGGGTGTGAACAGGCTGGAAATTGCTTCTCCTCCCTGCCACTCTAGAGCTTAGCTGAGGGATGGAGAAGCTGTCTTGTGCCAGTGCTGTGCACAGCTTTGGACCACACAGGGCTCAGCTCCTCATGGTCAGCGACTCAGGCTGTAGGGTCTTGGGTTTTCCCAGGGCACCGACCCAGCCAGAGGTGGTGGGCGAAGGAAGGAGCCTGCCATCCAGGCTGTTGGTGAGCTGAGCACTCCGACCAGGAGCTGGTTCTCTGCACAACGCTGGGAGCGGGATGCACTCTGCCAAGGGTGAGTGGAGGATACGGAGGAACAGTGGGGCTGAAGAGGCAAAGCAGGGGGAGGACAGCGAGGGGAGGAGCACATAAAGGGCTGACGGGTGGGCAGCAAAGGCGACACGTAACCACCTGCTGCCTGACGCCTGCCCGCACTCACTGTCCGTCGCACCTCACAGCGCGCAGCCAGTGCTGGCTGGAAACAGGACAGGGCAGGGTCCTACTGGGAGAGAGACAGCATGCAGTGGGGGTTGTGCCGAGGGACCAGCAGGGGGAGCAGCTGGCCCTGCATGCTGAAGCTTTGCCCTGCCACCAGTTTTGCACACCCACCCCCATCGTTGGCCACTGGACCCCCTCCCCTCACACACCCACACCGCTGGTGGGCGGGTGGACCTGCCAGTTCTGATGGGGGAGGAGACAGAAAATACAGGACAATTTGCCCATTTTTAACAAAAAATTGGGACACCTGCAGAAGGGCTTAAATTCGGGACTCTCCCTTTAAAGATGGGACATCTGGCCCCCTATCCTTCCCGAGTGTTCAAGAGATGGTTTCTCAAGATGCTGTTTAAGGGGTAAGCTCGACGTTCACATCAGACATCCTCAAAACAAGTGTAAAGGTTTGATTCCAGAGTGGAAAGAAATTTTTATTTTCCTACACCAGATGGAAAAGACAATTTCCTGTAAGTCAGCACTTTATGACAAATTTCTGACTTCTTTTTTACTTAAAGTTTTAAAGAATAATAAACTCAATTTAAAATTATGTATTGCACTAATCTATATTTCCTGTGACTAGCAGTGCTTTGCATCTGGGACATTCTCTGCTCCCTCTCCATCTTAATTCTTGTTCTTAAATATTCTTGTATTTCATATTTCTTTTCCATATTTGATTTAATGGAGGAGCAAGAGTAAATGGAGTTCACATTAGAGAGGGCATTTGGTAGTACACTTGCAATTTATTTAAATTCATCTAAGGCAGAGTTTCAAATAGTATGATGGATATTAATCTGGATTTCCATGGGAATCACAAAATGCATTACCAAAAGAAAAAAAATACAGGGTATGAGTCAAATATACTGCCCCATTTAATTCCCACAGTGGAGTTGGTACAATTCCAGTTAGGGTGACCAGATGTCCTGATTTTATAGGGACAGTACTGATTTTGGGGTCTTTTTCTTATATAGGTTCCTATTACCCTTCCACCCCGTCCTGATTTTTCACACTTGCTGTCTAGTCATCCTAGCTGCCGCCCTCAGGAGCACTAGATTGTTGGATTTGGTCCCTCAGTCTTAAGCTACCTTGTGAGCCAGAGGCAGGGCCAATCAGAGGGGGGGGCCAGGAGGGCCATTTGGCCTGGGCCTCAACCTCAAAGGGACCCTCAGATTTAGACACTTGTTAATTTTTTGGCATTTGATTAGTTTTGCAACTTGTTTTTATACACATCCCTATCAGACCAAACTGTGACACACTCTCTCAGCTTAGAGCTGCAAATTTAAGCAAATAAGAGAAATATTCAAATTATGTCTCTCCTTTTTTTTTCAGTACCTTATTTTGTTTTCATGTGTCATCATTTCTTATTTTTATTATGGCTAAGGGCCTCAAGCTGGAAGTGGCCCCGGCTCTCTGGACCTCTGCGAGGGACTGGCCAGAGGTGTGATGTTGTAATCCCTTCTTTGGAATGTAAATTCATAATTCTCAAAACCTGTTTCGCCTCTGTATGGGGCCACTTCTTGCAGCTGGTGCCTGCCGGATAATACAAAAGGCTGAAGGACAACAAGTGCCATCCACTGACACATCCCTTTCAAAGCGTGGGTCCAAATAAAGAGAGCTGCAGATACTGAGGCAGCCCAGAAGAGGGCATACAAAAGCTCCAGATAAAATGTGTTTGAGATGGGAAGCTCCTGCATTACTTTATTCACAGCAGCCTTACTGTGCTCACAACTTTTCCCAGCTGCCAGCCTTGCTGAAACATCAGGATATGCTGCGAAGGCTCAATGCATACTACTCCGATGCAGCAATTGTGCAAAGGGCAGGATTCAAGAACAGGATGAGGTGTTGCTGCTAAGGAAAAGAAAGGAATTGACATTGCCTCAAGGGATGAAGAGTTAAGGGAGAAGACAGTCAACTCAAATGTTTGCTGTGGTGAGACACTGTCAATATATTAAATTAAGGCAATACACTGAGGCAATGCAGCAAACCACATCATCTACACTGGTTTAAAGAAAATTCCCTGCAGTTAGTGAAGGAGTAACAACTGTGGCAGAGCACAAGTCCTAATAAGCACATTCTTTGCCCCCATATGTAAAGTCTTGGCAATGAAAATTAATAATACTTTACACTTCCATAGCATCTTCCTTCCCAGGATCTCAAAGCATTTTCCACTCATTAATTAAGCCTTAAACACTCCTGCAAGATGCATTTTATTATTCCCATTCTACAGTGGAGGGAATTAAAGTAAGGAAAAGTTCAGTGCCCCACGTCACCCAGCAAGTCAGTGAAAGAGCTGGTAGCAGCACCGCAAACTCTTGACTCACAGTATTGTTGTTCACCCAGTAGTCTATACTACTTTCCTGAGGAAATAATAGTACATTCTAATAGTTTCATTTAACTAGTGCCTGTTACCCAAGAAGCTCAAAGCACTTTACAAAGGTGTCTGTATTTTACAGGTGGGAAAACTGAGGCACAGAAAGACTAAGTCACTTGTCTGTAGCCTCATCGATAGAACACTGGACTGGGACTTGGGAGAGGTGCGTTCTCTTCTTGGCACTGCCACTGACTTGTTGGATGACCTAGGGCAATCAATTCCCCTATCTGTCCCTCAGTTTCCCCTATATTGTAAAACGATAGTAATGATACTGACTTCTTTTGTAAAGTGCTTTGAGGTTTACTGATGAGAAGTGCTAGAAAAGAGCTAGGTATCATTAAGGTCCCATAGTCAGGACCGGCGCTACCATTTAGGCAATCGCCTAGGGCGCCAGAATAATTGGTGGGCGCCGTTTTGCCAGAGGGGGCGGCAGGCGGCTACGGTGAAGCTGCCGCAGTGGTGCCTGTGGATAGTCGGCTGCTCGCGCAGCTCTGGTGGACCTCCTGCAGGCATGACTGCGGCAGCTCCACCGGAGCCGCGGGACCAGCACGCGGGGCAGCGAAATTGCCGTGCGCCTAGGGTGCTCAAACCCCTAGCGCCGGTCCTGCCCATAGTGAGTCAATAGCAGAGCTGGGTTGGAAACCCCAGTCTTCTCCTTCCTAGTCTGCTGCTTTAACCACTAGACCATGCTCCCTCCATAAGGAAATGCTACACAGGGCTCTTATTAGTGAGGCAGTTGGAAGATCTTTCCATTGCCATTGCGAGCCTCTCCCCTATTTTACAGTACTTGCCATTACCTTTAGGATTAATAGAGAAAGTAAACTTTAACTCTGGATGTTACTGCTGCAGTCTGATTGTCAGCAGGACAAAACGGTGACACACCTAGCAGCTCTTTGAGCGACACACAATCTTAAAGTAAGTGGGCATAACTCCACTGGAGCCACTGGTAGCACTTGCTTATACCATGGATGAATGTGGCACCTTGAATATTATAATCCTCAAGCTAGTGATCTTAGTTTTGTTTCTGAAGAGGATTAGTTAGAATCAGTTGTCCCATGAGCCCAGATCTGTGTGCTGTCACCAAAACTTCAGCTCTTCTGATGAAAACACATGGAATCAGTTCAGGTCACTCCTGTGTGGGGCCATAAAACATATTGTACTTGGCAGCGCAAGGCTGACACCCAGCACTGCTGTTGACATTCACCTCCCAGAACAAGGAAGGCCCAGTTTTAGTCTCACCTCCCATTGTGAGTCAGACACAGGCCCATCTTTCAACCTCTTGAGATCAACCCTGGAGCAGTACCACTACTGCCCAGCAACAGCAGAGTGGGCCGAAGCCCCACACCGTTCCTGCTGAACTATTCCAGTGCCATATTGGAGGAATTACAATTTTTCTTTAAAGAGATTGCCATCACAGGGTTCTCAGTCTCTGATCCCATGCTCCCAGTATGAGAGAGGGCAAAACTCCACAGAATGGCTTTATGGATAATGACCTTATGTTAATCCGTATAGTTTTATTACCTGTGGTGTTTGCGAAATTGAAGGTTACTTCCAAAACCTATTGTTCACCCAAGGGCTGCCTGCTGTCAAGAGGCTGCAAAAATGTGTGTATACACTCTTGAGACCTGATTCTTTTATCTCCGATCTTCTTACGCTTTATTCAGGGGGCATTTGAGTCGTAAGACTGAGATCTCCAGTCCCCTCTGCACTGCCCTGACATTGAACATTTGGACATTGGACTAGAATGTGATGAAATGATTCTGAAAAGGACTCTTGTCAATTCTAACGCACCAGCTCTGTGGTGAAACTGACCTAAGGTCTCTGTTCACGTTTCTATGTTTAATGACCTTTGAGCCAATACTGTCTTTTCTTCTTTTAGTAAATCGTAGTTTCGTTAACAAGAATTGGCTGTAAGCGGGTATTTGGGGAAGAACTGAAGTATCATTAACTTGGTGGGTGATGTGTCTGATCCTTTGAGACTGGTAGAATTCTTTATATGATGACGATTTTCAGGAATCCCCATCAGAATCTCAGAGGACATTTTCCCACCTCAGGTATCGTTAAAAACTTGCCTCTGTTGCCACTCTGTCAAATCAGTTATTTTGTTACAGTATCTCCCGTACCATGAAGGGTTTACAGAGCTGAATGATGCGTCATGCCTGTGCCAGGGAACTTTCAGTGAAATTAGCCTGTAATTAAAATCCAAAGTTATTACCCATTAAACTTGACAGCAATTCCCTAAAAAACAAACAAACAAACAAACAAACAAACAAAAAAAACTAGAGTGACCAGATAGGGACAGTCCTGATTTTTTGGTCTTTTTCTTATATAGGCTCCTATTATCCCCTGTCCCGATTTTTCACATTTCCTGTCTGGTCACCCTGCCACTAACACAGAAGACTTTTAAGCCTGTGAGGCAGAGTTAGGAGAGTTCAACCATGTCTGGTGCAGAGAGCATGAGACTCAAGACTGAGAACTGTGAGAGCGTATCTTCAGATAAGGAGATTTAAAGGCAAAGGCTTATCACTTACTAGCAATTTTAAGTATCAGAGGGGTAGCTGTGTTAGTCTGGATCTGTAAAAAGTGACAGAATCCTGTGGCACCTTGTAGACTAACATACGTCAAAATGTTGGTTAGTCTATAAGGTGCCACAGGACTCTGTTGCTTTTTAGTAATTTTAGGGAAGAGTGATAGGAAAGTAATTTTCCTTAAAGTACTGGCTCAGTATAGAATCAAGCAGCCAAGAGGCAGTTTTCAGTGGGCCTATACTGCTTTTAGAATGGTTGGTTATCAGGGGAAAATAAACAAAATTCAAAATGAGATGGAAGAAGAAAATGAGAGAGCGAGAGCATTCTGGCTAATGATACTAGAGCCCTCAAATGTACCTTATTAGACCCAGCAGAGGAACAGAACCCTGCTCATTTTAGAGACAAATTTACCATGATAAAGGCTGTAATATAAATAGATGGCTAGTTACCACATTGCTGCCTTGTTTATAAGTATAAAAAACTGACACATCAGCAACATTCAACTGAATAATTTGTGTGGGCTGTGGGGGTACAAAGATCATTTAGGTGGCATCTCACAGGTATCATCCTTCCCACACAGGATTTTAAAATAAAACAAACAACTTGCCATTTGATGCAATCTGGTGCTTTCTAAAGAGCAGGTGCTGATTCATCTCTCACAATAGTTTTATGCTAATGTAACATCACTCACTTGAGTGGAGTGATTCCTGGTATGCTTACACAACTTCTAAGAGAGAGCAGGTTCAGACTTTTTGTCTACTGAACTATGCTTAGGAAGCAGTAGTAAAAGCCACTCTAGGCAGGGATTGTTTAGCACAGCTTTTGCAAGATTTGCTAGACCAGGCACAAAATCAGTTCATTTCCAGCTATTTACCATGGTATTCCATGATGGGGAGGGGGGGATGTCAAACAAGCAAAACAAAAACAAAACAAAAACAACACCCCAAAACAAACCCCAAAACCCTCAACCAAAAAAACAAAAATCAAAACCAAACAACCCTCCCCCAAACCCTTCCCAATAACATTTACTGGACCATCTACCCCCAAAACAAACAAAATCAATTTCCCAAAACACAGTCTGGGCAGGTAGAACTTCACAGGACAGGCTTAGCAGTGGGCAGATTTGGGGAGGAACAGTCTCTGCTAGAGGCAGGGCCAGGGGATGCTGTAACAATTTGTACAGTGGGGGTGCTGAGAACCATGGAACCAAACTGTAAACCCGGGATATGATGGGAACCCTTTCAAGCCAGGGAGTGCAGCAGCACCCCCAGCACCCCTAGTTCCAGCACCTAGGGGCAGGGACCATCCTTCCACTTCCATCTGAACCTCAGCGATCCAAACGTGACCGTGACATGTGAAACGGCAAACGGGGTTACACTGCAAAACTTTTCACCTGGCAAAGAACTGAACCTCCCCCCATTATTTCGAGCAACTTCCCCGACTTGTTCCATTTTGCCGGCCGGCGGGGGAGGCCTGGCTGGGGCTCCCCACCCCCTCGGGAGGAGGCTGTGATCTGGCCAGCAGGTGGCGGCCCGCGCCTAGGTGCCTGCCCTGTGCGGAGAGAGCGCGCCGGGAGCGGAGGAGGCAGCTGGTCCCAGTCCCACCCGCGGCACCTGGGAGCAGAAGTGGAGCCGGGCTGGGCGCGCGGCTCGCCCCTCTTCGCAGCTCGCCGAGCCGGGCCAGCAGGCTCCGGGCTCCCCCGCACCGCCCCATACCTGCGCTGGGAGCGGCGCGCGAGGCGGAACTGGACCTGCCGCTTCCACCCGCCTCCTCCTCGGATTGATCAATAACTTCAGCCGCGGCGGCGGCGGGGGCGAAGGTCGCGTCCGGCTGCGCAGCGGGAGAAGCCCCGGGGCGGAGATTTGAGGAGGCTCCCTGCAGCCCCGTGGCCCGGAGCTATGTCGCCCGGCGCCGTGTGAGCCGGGACCCTCGGCGCTAGAAGACTGGACCCCCCCCCTCGGCTTACCGCGCCCTCTATCCCCGGCTGCGCCCCACGCCCCTCCGGGGGTCCCGGCCAGGACATGTCGGTCTCCGAGCTCTACACCAAGGTGAGCGGCGCGGGGAGTCCGGGCTGACCCGCGGCGGCGGCCTTGGAATCGGAGACTATAACCGCCCCCCCCCCCCCCGGGGGACCCCCTGCCCGCCACCGTGCGCGCCTCGGGGAGGCTCCGGGGTCGCTGCTGGCCGCGCTCCGCAGCCCCTTGGAGCGCGGGTTCGGGAGCTGCCGCCTTGTTACCGGCTGCGTTAGTTTTCTGCACACCCGAGCCGGGCTCCCTGTGCGCCTGGCCGGGAGGCTGCCCGCTCGGGCTGCGCTGCGTGTCATAGCCAATCCGAACTTCTGTTGCCGCGACACGAGAGGGCGGCGGCAGGATTTTACCTGGTGTCCCGCACCTGGCGGCCTCTCCCCGCCGCGGTGAGCTGGGCACCCGCAGGGCCCTCTCGGCCTCCCCGGGGTGCCGCTCGCTGCCTGTTCCCTGCGGCGCGGGGAGCCCCGGGTCTTGCAGCTCCTTCCCCTTGGCTGCCCCCCACCTGCGGTACCTGCCCCTAGAGAAACTTCCTGCCTCTGCCCCGCAATGCGCTGTGCCCCTGCCCTGCAGGGCCATCTCCTTCCTCCATGCCAGCTGCAAGCAGCTCCTCACTGCTGTTAGCTGGCCCATGCCCCCCGCCCGGCTGATCCCTGCCCTGCTCACCCAGTTTATTGCCCCCTCGCCCCTGCATCTCCACCCGCCCTATTCTGCAGAGCCCTCTCCCAGTGCACTGCATGGCTCCCCCCTTCCTCTTCTCTGCTGGCCCCTCCAGGCCGTCTCTGCAGGACCATCGTGGTGACAGTTTATTACCTCTAAAAGGCTGATCTGGGGGAAGAGGCTGCAAGTAATGGAGTGTTGGGGGCTCAGGGATTATTAATCGGTATAAAAGCCAAGTTACCATGAATCAGTCACTTTTTCCTACCAAGTGGTGTGTAAATTTATTGTGCTACAGACCTGATTTAATTAATATGGGGGAGAAGGGGGTTGGAGGGGGCAGAATAAGTTTAGAAGGAAAAGGCTGATGGTTGCCCCTGAACTTGGCAGGATCAGGTAACTATGCAAAGGTTGGGCTGAGTCATAGGCGGGGAACAGCCCAGAACAGGTGTGCAGAGGAAGGGAAATGTCAGAGTGGTTGCTGCAGTGACAGGTTAGGGACTGGTGACACTTCCCAAACAGTAGCAAGCGGTATGTGTTGGTGACAGCCTTTACATTTAATATTCTGTCTGTTTGCTTTGCTGGCTCTAAAGCAAAATGCCCCTTTACCTTCCTCTGTGCTGGCCTGGTGAAGCAGGCTGGGCCCTGGCCCTCTCCTCAGATGGTTGGATCATGGAGGAAATGTGGACGGTCCCTTGCCTGGCACTGAGAGTGTTTACTCCTTACCATACAGGTGGAGTGTGTGCAAGTCATTGAATCTACCTGGGAAACCTGCAGCAGGCTATCTGCACTGGGGAAGGACAGAGTCCCACTGAAACAACCACCAGAAAGAGATTTAGGCAGCATTTATTTATTTATTTGGGGAGGGGACATCAACTCAGCAACTTTTGACCATCCTCCTATTATAGTTTAAACCCCCCTGCCCCAAAAAAGGGATACCCTCGTTTT